>NW_020954630.1:7448050-7502134 GCF_900497805.2 Vombatus ursinus
GTCATCTTTCTATGCAGGAATGTAAACAGTTCAACCTTCTCTTATGATTTCTCTTTCCTTTTTACCTCTTCCATGTTTCACTTGAGTCTTGTATTTGAAAGTCAAATTTTCTATTCAGCTCTGGTCTTTTCATCAAGAATGCTTGCAATTCCCCTATTTCACTGAATGACCATTTTTTCCCCTGAAGGATTATACTCAGTTTTGCTGGGTAGGTGATTCTTGGTTGTAATCCTATCTCCTTTGCCCTCCAAAATATTATATTCCATGCTCAGGTCCCTTAATGTAGAAGCTGCTAAATCTTGCATTATCCTGATTGTGTTTCCACAGTATTTGAATTGTTTCTTTCTGGCTGCTTGCAATATTTTCTCCTTGCCCTGGGAATTCTGGAATTTGGCTACAATATTCCTAGGAGTTTTCCTTTGGGGATGTCTTTCAGGAGGTGATCTTTGGATTCTTTCAATTTCTATTTTGCCCTCTGGTGCTAAAATATCAAGGTAGTTTTCCTTGATAATTTCTTGAAAGATGATGTCTAGGCCCCTTTTTTGATCATGGCTTTCCAGATAGTCCAATAATTTTTAAATTCTCTTTCCTAGATCTATTTTCCAGATCAGTTGTTTTTCCAATGAGACATTTCACATTCTCTTCTATTTTTTTCATTCTTTTGGATTTGTTTTAAAATGTCTTGATTTCTCATAAAGTCACTAGCTTCTAATTGCTCCATTCTAATTTTTAAGAAAGTATTTTCTTCAGTAAGCTTTTGGACTTCCTTTTCTATTTGTCCAGTTTTACTTTTTAGGGCATTCTTCTCCTCATTGGCTTTTTGGACCTCTTTTGCCATTTGGGTTAGGCTATTTTTTAAGGTGTTATTTTCTTCAGTATTTTTTTGGGTCTCCTTTAGAATCACTCTCAGTTTTTCCTCTATTTCTCTTACTTGCTTCTCAAAATCCTTTTTGAGCTCTTCCATTGCCTGGGACCAATTCATATTTTTCTTGGAGGCTTTGGATGTAGGAGCTTTGGCTTCATTGTCTTTTTCTGGTTGTATGTGTTGATCTTCTTTGTCATCAAAGTAAGATAATATAGTCTGACTCTTTTTGGGGTGCTTGCTCATGATCCCAGCCAGTTACTTGAGTTATAAACTCTTTGTTAAGGTAGGGACCTGTTTCCAGTGTGGAGAATGTACTGTCCCAAATTTCAGGGATTTTGTGCAGCTGTTTTCAGAGATACTTCTAGAAACCTGAAAATTTTCAGTTCTTCCAAGGTGCTATGATCAAGGGCGAGGTGTTTACTCCTTTCCTGTCCTGTGCTCTGGTCTATGAATGACCATAAGCACTCTTTTTTTTTCTTTTCTTTTCTTTTTTTTTTTTTTTGGCTAAGCAATGGGGTTAAGTGACTTGCCCAGGGTCACACAGCTAGTAAGTGTTATGTGTCTGAGGCCAGATTTGAACTCAGGTCCTTCTGAATCCAGGGCCGGTGCTCTATCCACTGCACCACCTAGCTGCCCCCACAAGCACTTTTTTTTTTGTCTTGGAACTGTGAGGAGGATTTCCTCTCCAGCGCCACTACAAGCTCCACCATGCCAGAGCTCCTCCTCGCCCCAGTTCTGCCACCCAGAACTGTGACCCAGATCCAAGCACAGGCAAAGCAAGAGAATCCTACACCAGCAGAGAGATACCTGCAATCCCCCTCTGATCAGCCACTGGATTCCCCCTCAGTCTGCAGGCCAGAAGCTCAGGAGGCAGCCGCTGCCTCGGGGCCAAGCTCTGGGACTGGAGCTGAGACCATCACACTTCTCTCTCTCACTGCAGACACAGTCTTTTACCACTGACCTTCTAAGTTGTCTTTGGCATTCTTGAGTTGAGAGTTCTGGAAACTGCCACAGCTGCCTTTGATTCAGTCCTCTGAGGCCTGCTCTAGGTTTGCTGCAGTCTGCTCTCCCATGCCGCACTGAGTTCCTCTCCCAGCCTGGTGCTATATACCTTTCAATCAACCATCCAGGTTGTCTTGGGCTGGAAATTTGTTTCACTCTGTCTTTTTGTGGGTTCTGCTGCTTTAGAATTTGTTTAGAGCCATTTTTTACAGGTATTTGGAGGGGTTTGGGGAAGAGCTCAAGCAAGTCACTGCTTTTGCTCAGCTGTCTTGGTTCCGCCCCTGGAAAGCATTTTCAAAGGATCTTAGAGACCATTAATCTTACCCCAGTGAGCCAATAACTTTCTTATTGTTTCACTAATAGCAAATAACAGGACTTGAACCCAGGTTTACTGACTTCAAAATTCAGTAAGCTTTCTACTACAATGTATTCTCTCACATTTCTCAGACATCTGTGTTTAAGGAACAAAATATGATAATTGCCTCTTTCTTCTCATTATCACTGCAATATTAAACATTTGCTAACGACCTCAAATGAACTGAATGCTGAATTTTAAGAAGGAAAATACATTCTTGCTTTTTCAGGGAGCCTCCCCTACTTCATAGCTCCTCTTCCCTCATCCCATATTCTCCCTTCCCCCCTCCACATGCCTCTACCTTGCATTTTTCTAGTTCATTTGGGTAAGACCTTCATTGTTTTGGGTAATAGGGTAGCCTAGTAACTCCCCGTGTAACCTTACCAAATGACCCTCTGGGATTCTTGCTCTTATAAAACTTGTTCTTACTTATTTTGTTGACTTTCTTATCAAAAAGCACCACCCACCCAACCTTAACTTCCTAGACAGGATCATTTTGTTTGTTTGTTTTTTCCCCTCCTAAAGTGAAAAGACTCTATCCTCTAAAGGCAGGGACATTTTTATGGCTCATATTGGAACCAACATTTATTATTTAGATTTATAAGAACATATCCAGTGCCAAACCCTCAGGGCACATGTACAAGACAAGGGGGGTGGGTGGGAATGATTAATAAGCAGAATCCAACTTAAACCAACTGCAGCATTCAGTCTCCCTCCTCTTCATATACCAGAAAGGCCAAGTCAGATTAAAACAGTAAACTTTCTTGGAAAATGCTGGACTTCTGGTTTTGGAAGCCCAATACATGAGCTTCCGAATAATAAAGTCAGCATAGTTCTTGAGTTCTGCTGAGCTGCTATGTGAGAAGATTGGATGAGAAGTTATTTCTAATATAAACATGTATTCCACTCAGCTTTGGAATGGTGTATCATTTGGGTGTCATGTGGGAGTATTTCTTGCATAATAATAATTTTCACTGTATGACTAGAACCCCCATCCAGTGCCTACTTTACTAACATGTGAGGCAGGAACCAAAAATCAGAAGCCAAGGTACTAGTTGGGGCAGGCTTGTAAAGTGATAGAGCAAAGTCAAGCAATAGAATCATTCCCGGCCTCCTTTGCAAATGTGAATACAATATCCCATAAGGGAAGGGTTTAAGGTCATCTCCCCAAATACATACCTGGGAATCTCATGCCAAGATGTGGTTAGGATTATCATAGCTAGAACTCTTCTGCCTGAGTGATTAGGCCCAGCTACTCAGTGTCTCACTGCATCTCAGTCCCACCTGGGGGAGCTTCTTGGCATAGTCCTGAGGCTCCCCTGCTTTTGCTGCTCTCCTCCTGTTGAAGCTTGGGGTTTGGAAGCCAATTGCTCTGCTGTTGTATTCTGCTTCCATCACAGGTAGTCACGGTGGGACCGTCTGGCTGCTGGATCATAGATTGTCATCGCTCTTTGTGATTGGGCTCACATGTTTCGTAGCTAATTCCCACCTTGTCAGTTCTGTTGTTAAGCAGTCTTGCAGCCTTATCTGTTGGCACACCAGAGGGTCATTCAGGTACCTGTAAGCTTTTTTCTCACTTATCCTTCTCTGTTTTAGGACCCTAGCTGAGTTAGGAAGACTGAATTTCTTTCATCTTTTCCACAAGTCAGGGTACAAGTAGTGTGCAATATACCCCGCTCCCATCCCCGTTATGGTCAGCAACTTCTACTGAATCCTTGGTTGTATATAAATAAATTCCTTTCTATATGATTTTTCAACTCCTATCATATCCTGCTTGTCATTTCCCCACCCCCTTCCTCCATTAACTATTGCCACAGCCAAGCAAATTGTCTGAAAACTCCAGCAAGTCTCGCAAAAGGTATTGGGAACACTAGGATGGAGGTGGAGGGGGGAAGCTACTGGCCTTCTCCAAGGTTATTACTGCCCTGGCAGAGGCCCCTATGCCCCTCACACTAAGGTAACTGGGTGTTTAATTGTATTCTTCCATTATACTGTTTGGTAGGAAGTCTTTACTATCTTCTGGAGATAAGTAGGAGTACCATTTTGCTGAAAATCAAGAGGCAAAGCAGCTGGTGAAGAATGTTTATAATTAGAGTAGCCTAAGTGGTGATGCCAATATATACTTAAAGCTGAGTTGGTCTTTGCAGTGTTGATATTTCAGATCTCTTCAAAAGAAACCCTTCAAACCCCAACCTGAGATCAGCATTTGTGTTTCAGTCATTTGGAATTTAAGGCAGCAAAACATCGCTAGATTTTCCATGTGTATTTACTAGGGTTTTAGGATTGGAAGGGCTCTCAGGCATAATTTACATTAGTCCACATTTTTATTTTACAGATGAGGAAGTTGAGTCTCAGAAAGATTGATTTTCCCCTGGTCATACAACCATTAAGCTAGCAGAACTGGGAGCCAAAACTAGCCTCCTAATTTCAGAAGCTTTTTGAATAATAATGAATCACAGGTTACTCCCTTGGAAGGGTGCTAATAGCAGGTGAGGTGGATCTCCAAAAATTCATGAAGTAGAGAAATGGTGGGTAGGAAGGAGGCAGAATAAGTGTTTGGAAATCACCGTAATTCAAAGGACTAGGAGTAATAGAATACAAAAAGTGATTTCTGTGGTCTCCCTACTGAATGTATATTTTGGGAAGAACATGGCATATTGTATCAGGTATCCAGTCAATCAATGCTCAGTCAATAAACATTTGTTGTGCACCTACTATGTACCAGACACTGTGCTAAGGACTGGGAATCCAGTAGGAAATGATGGACTCTTACTTGAAGCAGTAAGCACAATGGTGGTTGGATGTCAGAAAGACCTTCATTCAAATCCCTCTTCTGACACTTGTTTGCTACCACTTAACATCTCTAAGCCTCACTTTCCTCAACTGTAAAACGGAAACAATAAGACCTTTAGTTCCTTACCTTATAGGGTTTTGGTGAGACATGAATGGAAGCATTTGAAAACTTTAAGGTGCTATATAGGATATTGTTGACTGGACCTGTGATTTCAATTCAATTCAGTAAACACTTACTAATTTATCAGCTATGTGTCAGGCACTGTGCTAAGGGAACCCCCAGGTGAGGAGTCATCTTCTACCAATGTAAGTCATTATCTTCTCTGTAACTTAGGGTTTTTGAGAATTGCCTAGACCAGTGATGTCAAACAAATAGAAACAGGGCCCAGCAAATGTGTGTAAGGTTTCCTAAAATACCCCAGACGTTTATTTCTTTTTAAAAAATTAATGTATTTGTTTTGTTAAGTATTTCCCAATTGCACTTTAATATGATTAGGGTCACACTTGGGGAGTTACAGACTTGGAAGCTATAGTACATGCCACATAATAGAGAAAAACAGTGATGGAGGTTGGAGGAGGGGGAAGGGAACAAACATTTATTCAGTACTTACTATGTGCCAGACGTTGTGGTAAGTGCCTTACTCATTATCTCATTTATTCTTCATAACAATCTTGGAAGGTAGTTACTATTATTATCCTCATTTTTGTAATTGAGGAAACTGAGGCAGACAGAGTGACTCGCCCAGGGTCACATAGTTAGCAAGTGTCTGAGGTCAGATTTGAACTCAGGAGTTTTCCGACGCCAGGCCTGGCATTCTATCCACTGTGCCACCTAGTTGCCCCTTAACTCTAAGAGTACCAATAGTTAAATTAATGTTGGTAGATGCTCTAATTTTTTATGATTTTTATTACTATCTAGCCCCTCTTGCACTGCTGTAATACTATTGCTCTCACCAAATGGCTTTATTCAGTGTCCATTGAGTTCATGTAGTCTGCGAACCACATCCATCTTGATTTTCCTTTCATAAATGAAGTCAGAGGGCATAAAGAATTTGTAGCCAAATGGAAGTATGGATCAAAGATTTAGCTCAGAAAGGCAAATAAAGGAATTAATAGAAATGATTTCATTCTGTGCTTAAGAGCAACAGGAAACCTCATTTCATGGTATACCTGGTCATTTTGCATTGTAGTGCTAATGATGAACACTGCATACTAACAGATAGGCTACCATGAAGATCATTTCAGTTCATATACCAACAATTGTTAACAGAAGATTTAAGAAGTAGAAAGATTCTATAAATCTTTCAAACCAAGTTAACATATCCCTTGTTAATCAGTGACTTCAATGCAAAGGTCACTTCAGTGGGCAAGAGGGACCCCCTCCCCCCTCTTTCTCTCAAAAGCTATGTAACTGCATCTGTGACTTCATTGGTATATGGGACTCATGGTGAAGAAGCATCTTCTGTCAATGTAGATTTCTACCTACACACAGCAAGTATGGGTCAGAGCTTAGGTCTTCCTGGCATCATAACTGGCTTTCTGTCTGCTACATCAAGCTGCCTCTCAATGCATATGTCCAAGTATGTATACACAATATGTATAGTAGATATTTAGCAAGAGAGAAAATATATTCCATATGTCTATATACATTTCCTAAGGCCAAACTACATTTTCTTATGGTATGATAAATGTAAAATGCTAACGACTTGTAGATTACTAAAAATCTTCATACTTGTATATTATGAAAATCTTCTTTTTCTTCAAGAAGAACATTGGAGGTGCTGGACATAGAAAATGCTGAATATCATTTAAAAAAAATGTGACTAAATATTAACAGGGAAGCCCTGATAAGAATTGCATAGTTTTTTTTAGAACATTTATGTGTTAATTTAACAAATGGTACTCTGAAAGTGGGATTTCTATTTATGTGAGTACCAGCAATTAAAGTAGTGTTCACAAGAAGTTTAAGATCTTTGTCAACCTCATGATCTTGGATGAATTGCAGTTTACAGTATGGCAAAAGAAGATGTGTTGCGGAAGCACCTGACACTTTTTTTGTGATTTTGCGTTACATACATGATATGTTTTTTACAAATCATGTGGCTATTGAAAAGTCAGTTTAGAAATAGCTGTCTTCATGTAGTTAGATTTTTGGTTAGAGCAAAAAGTCAAAATTAATATGACAATGGCACAGTCTGGTTATGCATTTGGTGGGCATCTCAGGCAATAGCAGTGTACTGTAGTACCATTAGCAACCTACACTGGCTTGTTTTCTTTTTCTTCAAGTTTACAGAAAAGCAGGCTGTCACTTAATTAATTAATTAATGATTGTGTATCATATATAAATTGCCCACCAGGTGGCATTAATTCAAGCCACCAAGCAAGTGGTTTTGTCAGCATCTAGGGCTCCTGTCTGGGGCCTTTTACAAGGGCCTTAGTATCTCCACTGCTTACTGGAGGGTGTTTAGTCTGCAAGCTTTTAGCCTCTTTCTCTTCCATTACCCCTAGTATGTAAAGCTCTTCCTAGTGTAGTCTGTATCTTTCAAGGATTTTAAAATTATGTAGAGATATGGAAATGAAATATTACTCCAAATATAAAAAATAGAATGACCTCTAGGTCTATTTTCCTCCATTCTTTAAATGTGGAAAATCTCCAGTTCTCTTGACCAATTTCATTCATAAGAATTAAACAATTGATATTCAGCTACCACATGGTTTATTAATATGTAATAATATAACATCATGGAAAATCAGAAGAATCAAAATTGTAGTCTATCCAAGAGGCCATAAAAAGACACATGGTGGGTATAAATAAGCTGTAACATATTTCCAATGAGGATTTGCATGTGAAAATGGGGAAAGAAGATATCATCAAGGACATTTATACGTAAAAAAGGAGGTTGGCTCATCATGTGGCAGGAATGGGAGATAGCAGATAGGCAGTCCAAGGCTTATATTGGTATTCACAAAATAGGAAAAGACCTAGAAGAAGACTTTTAGCATGTTGGGAAAAGCTTTTATGGGAGTTTGATGGAAGGCCATGGAAGAGAATCATACAAGATAAGAAGTTTTATATTGGTCATGTTGGATTGGATTGGATTGTGGAGATCCCAGAACCATCCAAATACTAACGCATACATAGTCATTACAGCAATTTCTGAAAGTTGCCCCATGTCCAAGAACTGTAACTTTCATTTCTCAACAAAGTGAACGAGTATATCAACAGTTTTCAGTCTATTCAGCTTCTAGCTCCTCACCCACCCTGTCAAAGACCACAGAAACTTGAAAGGGCATTTTTGAATCTTGAGCATCACCTCAGGCCCATTCCCCTCCAGGCCACCTAGACACGTCCTCATTCTGCTGAGAAAAGCTCTAACAGGATTGGGTTATGAGTCAGAAGGGTTTGGGCTTCAAGAAACCCACTTAGGCCCACTCTAGTAGAAAACTACAACATAAATGAAAGGGGGAGGGGGTGGAGTTGTCTTTTTCTTCCATTATCTAAGTGTGGCTTGTTGTTGTTTACTTGTTTCAGTCATGTCCAACTCTTTGTGACCCCATTTGGGGTTTTCTTAGCAAAGATAATGGAGTGGTTCGCCATTTCCTTCTCCAATGTTTCCTTCTCTAAGTGTGGCAGCTTGTTTTAAATAGAGAATGCCTCAGAAAACTCAGTGCAATTGTAAGCTTTAATAAGATGTATATATACACACACATATTATATATATATATTATATATAATAAGATGTATATAAGATTTAGATGTATAAATGCACAAATTTACCAAAAGCGTCATTTGAAAGTTTATTTACATTTCTTTTTTTTTACTTATTCACTTTTATGAATTGTGAATAATTTTTAAATTTAAATTTTGACAAGATTGGGCATTATGCATTGTGTGTGGAACAATTTCTGGATGACACTCTCTCAGTCCAGCGAATTAGTAGAGGAAGTCCTCTTGTTTGGCTACCTTTGTCACCTGGTCTACCTTCATTAGATTTTTTTCTTGTAAGGTCTTATCAAAAAGGTTACATATGCATCACAATGTTGTTCTTTGGATGATCTTAAGTTTAGGATTGTAATCCTTTTAGTCACTGAGCAAGCAGCAGCTGATGAAAGTTTTTACAAAGTTTGAAAATTGATTAAAGCAATTTATAACATGGGATGGTGGTTATGTTAAATTTTAATAATACACCAAGATTTCAAAAACTTAAAACTCATTCTATCAACTGTTGTTTTTGTAAGTTTGCAGCATTTATACTTTTGCAGCAATTTGAGGCTAAAACTGCACTAAGGACTTTTAGGATGCCTTACATGGGACTTCACCATGTGAAAATTGTTACCTTGGCTAAGCCTATAACTCCAGCTGCCAGGGAGGCTGAAACTAGCAGACCTTTTGAGATTGGGAGTTTTAAGCTTCAGTTGTGCACATTAAGTTTAGCATTAATATGAAGAGCCCCTAGCATCAGGGGGCCACCAGATTACCAAGGAGAGATTGAACCAGCCCAGATCAAAAATGGAGCAGGTCAAAATTCCCATTCCAGTCAGCAGTAGGATTGACCTGTTTCCATCCTGAGGGAGACACATGTGTACATAGATACATATACACATATATATACATGTATACATGCACATTACAGATGTGTGTATATATGTATATTCCAATCAATAGTAGGATTGAGCTTTTTCCATCCTGAGGGAGGCACACATGTACAGAGATACATATACACGTGTATATATATGTACATATACACATTACAAGTGTGTGTATATATGTATATACACATATACAAAACCAAAAGCTAGCATTTTTTTCCCTCCACAGAAACACTAGAAGTTTCCCAAGTAAATACAGAGGTAAAGCAAGAATGCCTCTTGTCCTCACTTTATTTGACATTCGTTCAATGTCAATTGAAGTCATTCTATTGATCAGCAAGTATTTATTATATGTTTACTATGTGTCAGGTACTGAGGTTACAAAAGCAAAAATGAGACAATCCCCGATTTCAATGAATTTATATTCTACTGAACCTTCTGTTTTACTGAGAATGTCAAGGTTTGCTGGAGAAGAGATCTTTCTGCAGCCTTTGACACCTCCTAGGGTTTTGTGACATTACTCTCTCCTGATTCTCTTCCCACTTAACTGATTGCTTCTCAGTCTCCTTTGCTTCTTCTTTATCCAAGTCACCTACACAACCCTGAGTGTCCTCCAAGGCTCTGTCCTGGGCCCTCTTCTTCTTTGTCTATTCTGTCTGGTTTGGTGATCTTATCAGTAACCATTGGTTATATGTATGTAAATAATTCACAGATCTATATACCCAGCCCTAACCTCTTTCCTGATCTCTTGACATCATCAGTTGCCCTTTGGATAGTCTGACCTGGATGTCATTTCAAACTGAACATGTATAAAATATAACTAATTATCTTCCCTTCCCCTCTTCCAAACTTCTCTATTACTGTCAAGTCTATCCTTCTAGTCACCCATGCTCACAATCTTAATATCATCCTTGCCTCCTTGTTTGTAGTCACTCCACATATTCAGTTCATTGCAAAATCTTGTTTCTACCTTCATGACTTCCCTTCTAGGACCCCTTTTCTCCATCACGCAGCCACCTCTTTGGCATGGGCCCTTATTGTTGTTTGTCCTTCATTCTCAAAGAGGACCAATGACGTCAGGGAGGTGATGTCTTAACTTGCAAGTGAATTGGATTTAAGTGAGGCAGGGCTGTGCAAAGTTACCAGCCTTATTCTCTCTTCCAGAGCTATCTGGGTCGAGTGGCAAGACACATGGCCCCAGATGCAGTGGGAGACCTTGGCCTTTTTTCTGTGGGCCCTTGCCACTTCATGGTTGGCTTATTGCAATAGACTCCTGGTTTGTTTCTTTGTCTCAGGTCTCTTACCACTCCAGTTCATCCTCTGCTCTACTGTCAAAGTCGTCTTCCTAAAGTGGAACTCTGACCATGTCACCTCTCTACTTAGTAAACTTCAATGGTTCCTTGTTGCCACTAGAATCAAATTACAATTTTCTTTTTGTCTTTTAAAGCACTTCCCAACTTGGCCCCTGCCTACTTTTCTAATCTTGTTATACTTTATTCTCTTTCACATGCTCTTTTATCTAGTAATATTGTACTTCACATAGCACTATACTCCATGCCTTTTCACTGGCTGTGTCCTATGCCTGGCATACTCGGTCTCCTGAATTCTCTGGCTTCCTTCAAGACTCAGCTCAGACCCCACCTTCTGTCGGAGGCCCTTCCTGACTTCTTCCTCCACTCCCCTTCCATCCTCTGCCACTGTTACTGCCTTCCTTCTGAGATTAATTCCCATTTATACTGTATATTTCTTATATTTTCAAATAATTTACCATTAGAATGTGAGCTATTTACCCTGGGTATTTGAATTGGGATAATCAGCGTAGCCTCAATTCTTTTGAAAACAGAGCAGGATACCCTAAATAGCCTAGCAGTCAAAATGTGCCAAGTACCATGTCTAAGTCAATTTGCTGACTTCTTCATTGTCTGAGGTGCTCCATGTACATAAAGAAGGGAGACATTTTTCAGATTTGAAGCTAGTATCTACTGGTTAACTCCAGCCTTCCTGGTGGGAAGAGACAGGCTTATAAGAATAGAACTTCTATATCTTAAATTATATATGTATAGTAGTAATCATCAAAACTATTTGGACTGCCTTGGTATCAGGCTCAAAATCTCAATGTCATCCTTGTATAGTGATTATGTTACTGGACTCAGAGATAGGGAGACCTGGAATCAAATCCCACTTCAGAAACTTATTAACTGTGTTGTGGACAAGTCCCTTTATCTCTCTGGGTTTCATTTTCCTCATCTGAAAAATGAGAAGATTGGATCAAATAGCCTCCAAAATCCCTTCTAACACCAAATCTAGGATCTTATGCTATTGTGACAAAAGACAGAAATAGTCAATGTATGACATTCTTCAAGAAGACAGGCATGCTAATACACTGATGATGGAACGTCTACCAACAAATTCCAAAAACAATTGGGAATTATGCAAAAAAATTAAAATGCTCAGTCCCTTTATCATTGTTAGGTATACACTCAAAGGAAGTTAAGGACAAAAAGAAAGATCTTATAATTTACCAAAATATTCATAGTAGCTATTTTTGTAGTAACAAAGAACTAGAAACAGAGTCGGTACCCATTAATTAGGGAATGACTAAGTAAATTGTTGTACCTAAAGGTAATGTGATATTAATGTATCTTAATAAATGATGAATACAAGGTATTCCAAGCAATGTAGGAAGACATTGATAAAGAGTGAAATGTGCAGAACCGGGAAAATAATATATTGATTATAGTAGGGTGAATAAAAGAACAGTAAAATAAAAACAAACATTGTGTAATAATAGTGTCTAGTTTTGACCTCAGAAACAAGATAAGAAAATGTATCTTTCTCTTTTTGTTGGAGAGGTGGAGGAATATGAATGTAGAATGATGTATACATATTTAGATGCTATTTACATATTAGTTAGTTTTATTTAACTTTTTTCTGTTGTAAGTAAAGATCATAGGTGTTATGATGGGTTACATTCAGAAATGACTGAAGTAAAACCAAAAGGAGTTAGCAACATTTTTAAAAAGAGGTTTTTTCATATGAATAAATTAAGATATAAGTTAGTTGAAATGTTAACTCTCAATCAGTCAGGTACCTGATTGATTATTCTCTGATTTGAGCATTACACTTCACTTTACAAAAATGTATATGGAATTTAATATTGTATTAATTCAATTAATACAATACAATTAATACAATATTAATATTGTATTAATATTATATTAATTCAAGAAATAATTGATAGGCACCTAATGTAAACAGAGCATTGATTTGTGCAGCTGGGATGGGAAAACAAATTTAAGGGAGACCTAGAATCAAGGGAGGGAGGATGTGATCTCCTTCTCCCCCATCTCTGTTGATGTGGTCATACATGATGAGACTTTAATGTGTAAACAAAATGTATCTATTTCCTATAATTCCTCTGTGAGGTACAGACATCTTTCATTGGGTTAAAAAGTTAACAATGTAGTTGTTATGTTGACTGAACAAGCTAAGAGTTGGATGAGGGGCAGCTAGGTGGCCCAGTGGATAGGGCACCAGCCCCGGATTCAGGAGGACCTGAATTCAAACGTGGCCTCAGACACATAACACTTACTAGCTGTATGACTCTGGGCAAGTCACTTAACCCCATTGCCTAGCCAAAAAAAAAAAAAAAGAGTCGGATGAATTTCAACAGAGGAATTAGAGCTAGAAGTAGAGGAAGAACCAGATTCCTGAGAAAAAAATTGCTCCAGAGGGAAAGTAGGGAAACTTTTCTGCTCCTCCCGGCTCTTTCACCTCCACATTGGCCATATCATTAGAGCTACTAGACCAGACCCAAGGACACAAACCCAAGGATAGACCGAAATACAGGGAGATAATCAACCAAGCGAGGAAATGGTTTCAAGGAACGTGACCCCTCAAAGCAGGGGTCTGAGCTAGTGATGGACTCGAGAAAGGAATAACACAGCTGAGGAGCCCACCTAGTAGAGATGCTGCAACCATGAGGTTCTGCATGAGAACCGTCTGATGAGAGAAGGGATCTTCAGATCCTGAAGAACCAGGAGTTATGCATTACATTTTGCCACACTATGTCCTATATGTTTGCTTCACTATCATAGCAGTCTAATTTTTAGCCCACTCTTTCCATGAGCAATTTGTATGTTTGTGGGAGAATGTACCCTAGGACTTGAGGGGAATGTTTTGTAGCAAGTGTCCTTATTATACCTTTTATATGTATATGTACATGTGTGTATATATATATATATGTATATGTGTATCTATGTCTATATCTATATCTATATATCTCTTAGTAAATGACTTTGCCAAAAACTAATCAAGTCTATTGACTGCAGTACACTGGTGGGGGCTCATGAAACTATAGCATTAGGAGTAAAGTACTGTAAAGATACTTCTAGAATTCAAGGGTAGCTGTCATCCCACTAAGGACCCAATCTTCAAGTGCAGTTGCAAGTTGGAAAGTAGGCTCAGAGTGGAGGGAATTGCATAAAGAATAAATAAGACGTGGACCCTGCCCTCAGGAAGCTTATGACCAGTATGGAAATATGACACATGCACAAATAACTATAAAAAATAATATATGAAACATATTAGAAATGTAAAATGTAAATGAAGGTTTCATAGAGGTTACAATGTTTAAAAATTAGTGCCAGACTATTTCCTTGGAGGTTAAATGGTCATGCTTTATTAATGAACACTGTGTCAGAAAATTGTCAGGTAAATCCAATGGAAAAAGATACCTGTATTTGTAGAAATCACACAACAAATGACACCAAGCAGGTCAAAAATATCAGAAGACTCTAGCAGACTCTACATGTGGTCAATAGAGCCAGATGACCTATATTCTAGTCCTGTCTCCACCATAGACTATAATATAGGGAAAGACTTATAGCCCATCTATGCTGTAATTTCCTCATCTGTGAAATGAAGCCTTTGGACTAGATGCTCTTCCAGATCTTTTCCTTACTGAAAATTCTAAGATGTACAGTTGTATGTGGATTGATGTCTCTGAAATGTCAGACTCTTCTGGTGGGGTCCAACTGATGGTTCATTTTTGTTGGAAAAAAAAGCTGTAGGTAGCAAAACATTGAAAAAAAAAAAGTTCAAATCTCCACTAGTCCTATATTGGAATGTTTGCTGCTCAGTAGAAGGGAAGAGTAGTGCATTAATCTGTTTGAATTGCTAATTGGGGATTTAGTTGTCTAGATAGAGAGTTATAAGATGAAAGCCTGGGTTTTTGTTCTTTTCCAAAGGTAGAATTCTCTATAGGCCCTTGCTCTTGGGAATCTAATGACCCTGTAAGCAAAATGTAGGAATTGCAGAGAAAGCATTGCAGTCCCATGCTCCTAACTATAGTATTTTGGATTGTTATTTTAGTCCTTTAAAGAGATAGAAGAGAGACATTCTATTACTTTTTATTTGTCGGTTATGCCTCTTATTTTAGTTTTAGTCTGACTCCTTCACTTTATAGACCAAGAAAATGAGGCCTAAAGAGAGGAGATGACTTGCCTAAGGTCTTGCAGGGAAAAAGTAGCAGAATTAGGATTCATTCTCAGGTCTTCTGATTAGGAAACTGCTATTCTTTCCACTATGCCATATTGCCACACTGTCTGGTGACTGAAATGAATGCATGATATCCTTCTTTACAGCATTATTGTGAGGAAAGGGCATTATAAGCAATAATGACATGGCAAATGGGGGTTATTATTATTATTATTATTACTTAGAATGCCAATGAATCCTCAAGGGACAAGGATATAAAAAAGTAAAGGGTAGGATCCACGAGTAGAGTCAGAGACTGTCCAATGATTACAGGTGTACCAAGAAGTCCGCTTTTTCTCAAAACTTGACCTTCACTGACCTGTCATAGTGTCTGAAATCTTACTTTTAGTGCTTCTTTCCTCACTAAAATTTAAATGTCCTTGGGAAAGAAAACACAATATTTTCTATCAATCATTTTCCCATTAATATGAATATGTTTACTTAATGTTTCCTAAGAAGAGCTCACTGAAAACAGATTTTGATTGGAGTAGAGGAAGATTTTTGGAAGGAACCCCCCCCCACACACACATGAGAGTGGAAAAGAAGGCTACAAGCTGAGGGGGCAGCAACTGAAGACAAATTTCCTGTCATCTTTTTGCTTGTGATATGAAGACATACACTTGGCTTCCTCACTGTAGACTAGAAAAGGTTAACACTGGTTCAACCTTTGTAAGAATTCCAAAGGTGAAAATGTCTGTATAAAGGTAAAAAATGGCTTTGAGAGGTTCCCAAGTATGATAACACTGAAAAATTTCCGTGCAGGAAGGGAGCATAGAGACCATCCTGTTCAATACAGATGAGCATGTGGAGAGGTTTTGCAGTGGTTAGAATGCAATGCAAGAATACAGTTGAAGAATACAGAATACAATTCAAGGATTTTGTTACTGATAGATATACATTAATAGAGGCAGGGATATGGACCAGGAGGGTG
Source organism: Vombatus ursinus (assembly GCF_900497805.2). Lineage (NCBI taxonomy): Eukaryota > Metazoa > Chordata > Mammalia > Diprotodontia > Vombatidae > Vombatus > Vombatus ursinus. The sequence continues at coordinate 7,464,125 of NW_020954630.1, forward strand.
GAGGGTAATGACCTTGCCTCTTCACTTAACTTCATTTTTACTTACATGACAGTCAGAAGGAATCTTGGCAGTGATGTGGGCTTTTTAGCCTGGACCTCTACCAGACTCCTGTGTTTGTTTTTAGGAAGAATTCCTGAAGTGGGTTTGGGGGCACAAATTCTCATCAGGAGTTAAAGAGGATTTATAATTATTTTTTTCACCTGAAGTCTAATAGGGGGACCAGAGACTTCACATTCACAGCAAACAAAAGCAGTCCATAGGTTAGACTCAATCTTCAGCTCTGGGGACATCTTTTGTTGCCTGCTCTTAGTTGAATGTGGTGGCTTATAGCCTTAGAAATGGATAAAAAAGCTGTCAGCCTATCTTTTTCCAGGAGAGGCTTTCTAATCACATCATCTTGCAATTGAATCTGCATGCCTGGCAGTTGGCCCTGAAGAGCCAAAGCCCAGAAAGTGGTGGCAGAGAGAAGCAGAGAAGAGAGAGAAAACCAGAGATGATGCAGAGAGAAGCAGAGGAGAGAGAGAGAACCAGAGATGATACATCTCACAGAAAGCCATAGAGTCTAGTGAGATGGTATCTTGATAAGGTATCAGCAGCCTTGAAGTGGCATAGGTGTGAGTTTCCTTAGTTGTGCATGTGCAGTGGTCATGTGCATCTCCTATGTGTGTGCTCTTCTAGTGTGCACTTGGCTACCTTGATGCCTACCATGTGCTTTGTCACACGTGTTTCCTGGCTACAGAGGTCTCTCATACATGTGCCCTCCATATAGGTTCTGTGGTCATGTGTGTTCTTTGTGGGTGCCCTCCTCTACTGGGTGTGGTAAAACTAATGGGAGAGTAAAACCCATGTGTTCATGGAGGTTGGGGGACCATTTTTTTCTCACTTTATTTGCTGTAATATTTTATTAAATGCCTTTTGTTTGGAACTCATGTCTCCTGTTTGACTGAAGTAAACACATTTGTGAAAGCTTACAAACTATGGTTTTGAGTGGGTATTAATGTTTGGCACCTTGCCTTGAACCTGGGGTAGCTTTTCTGGCAGCCCATCTATGAGAAGTTGCATTTCAAGTGTTACTTACAGCAGCAGAAATGAAAATCTAGAGGGGTGAAGGAATTTTCCCAAGGACACAGAATGACAGAGGTGTGAAAGATTGATTGGAGTGGGGGAGACCTAAAATTAGGAAACTACTGCAGTGGCCTCAGGGTTGAGATGGTACAATAGGAAAGAGGAGGAGGAGACATATTAATATGAAGAACCTGGTAATGAATTGTATATAAGAGGGAAGAAGCAGATTCAAAGATAACATCAAAGTTTTCAACATGGGACACTGAGTGAATGGTGATACCTCTTCTAGAAACAGTGAATACATAAGAAGAAACATTAGTTTGTCAAATTACCTGGCAGGGAAGATAGAGCCCCAAAAGACCATGAAATATGACGCCTGGAAGTTTAGTTGGTTGCAACCTTGGAGATCATCTAGTCTAATCCACTCATTTTTACAGCTGGGGAAACTAAGGCCCAGAAAAGTGAGGTGGTTTCCCAATGTCCCTGAGTTCATTAGTGGCAGAGGCAAGTTTAGAACCTGTTTCTTGGCCCCAAGTTCACTGCTTCTTCCCCAATACCATTGAAACCCCTGTTCTATGAGTTACACTCTCACGTCCTTAATTCATTCATCTGTAAATTGAGGAGTCTAAGACGAAAGGAGATTTTGACTATATGACCTAGGTTATTTCTAGCTCTAAAAGCCTATTCTAAATAGGGTAGTAGGGCCTTCTACATTTTTTTCCGCTCTGGAAATCACTGGCAATTGTCTCTGCCACTGTGGCCGTGACATAATGCATGCAGCAAAGAGATTTAGCCTTTACTCCCTAATAGGATGCCTTAACCCTTCAGAATTCAATTCAATTCAATTCAACTGAACAAGCCTTCAATTGAACATTTATTTATCAACCACCTACTAAGTACTATAACTAGGCACTAAGGAATACAAAGACAGTATACAGTGAAACAGCCCTTGCCCTCAAGAAGTTTATATTCTCTTTGAGACATGTAAGGAGAAACAAAATCATTTTGAAGAGGTGGGAGGCAGGGGTGGGAAGTGCTATCAAAGGAAGGAGAGAAGCAGCTCCTATCCCAGATTGAGCCCATTAGTTAGGAGCTTCATAAATACCTGTTGACAGATTGATTTTACTTTCTTTCCATCAAAATTTTTTTCCTATATAATCTATGGCTAGTTTGGAGCTTGGAGAAAATGGTTTTTTGGACTTATGAAAATGTCAGCTCCTTCTACAAATGAGAATCCTTTCTTCAGTAACATCCTCTGTGACTTCAGTGAGGTAAAAACAGCATGTTGATACATCCCTCCAGAACCCTTCCCAGTGGGAGCCTCAATACTCACAGGAAATCTACCTTCAGTTCTGCCCTCCCTCCCTCAGGCCCAAATCTGGGTAAACAAATGAGGCTTTTTCTTTGCTATAAAGATCAACAAAGTCAGGGGCTTTGCTGGTTAATGGGGATACTGGCTTGCTGAGTTGAGAGTCCTCTGACAAGAATATGCCATCATCAATCCCCAGAGTTTCAACCTAGGTGAGCAAAGTCCCCGGAAGGAGGCAAGATCGAGACCACATGGAGCCTCCTGGATTAAAACAGGCTCATTGAATTGCACCCAGAAGCATGCCAGGAGTGAGTGCAGTTGGTGCACTGGGCTCCCCTTAGCAAAGAATATTTTATACCCCAAGATGAAGATACTGACCTACCTTCAGGGAGCCTCATGGGGCTGAAGTTTTGAATTGTTTTTATATGTTCAGTCCTGGGTATGCCCTGATCCGTCCATACTCTGTTCATCCCCTCCAAAGTACAGATCTGTGAGATGACCGACTAAAGTGAGGGGGGATAATCTGTGGCCAAGAGATAGAACAAAACTCATAGACGCTCCCTCTCTGTCCGGACAAAATGCTTGGCTGCGGTGGCTTCGCTGCTAAAACCATCAGATTGAAACTGCCAGTCCATGTTCCACACAGTTGCCAATTGATATTCTGTTAGCTAACAAATTTATTAAGCACCTATCATGTGCTAGTCATGTAGTGGTGTTGTGAATACAAAGTATTATGGGAGAAAAAGAAAGGCCAATAACAGTCCCCAAGGAGGGCGTAATTTACAAAGCACAGTTCTGACCATGATACTCCCTGCTCAAGAGGTGTGGTAGGAGGATAAAAAGGCCAAGCCATGAATTTGGGAGATTTGGCAGAGTTTCTGCTGGGCTGACCCGCTGCTTAGGCAGTTGCTGAGGTAGAGAGGAGCAGGGTCATTAGGGGCCCTACTGTTCCAGGATAAAATTCAGATTCCTCTGTTTGGCACTGAAAGGCCATATTTCCCCTTACTCTCCATCTTGTACTTCATACCCCATCCAAATTGGCCTAAGTAACATTTCCCATAAGCAACATTCTCTCTCCTTTCTGCCTTTCCCCTTTCTCTATTTTGCTCACCTCTTGGTGTGCACAATGTCTTTTAAGGCTTAGTTAGCTCAGGTGACACCTCACACCCAAGGCATTTCCTGATAACCTGCCCTTCTCTCCTTCCTTTGATAGCACTTCCCACCCCTGCCTCCCACCTCTTCAAAATGATTTTGTTTCTCCTTACATGTCTCAAAGAGAATATAAACTTCTTGAGGGCAAGGGCTGTTTCACGTATACTGTCTTTGTATTCCTTAGTGCCTAGTTATAGTACTTAGTAGGTGGTTGATAAATAAATGTTCAATTGAAGGCTTGTTCAGTTGAATTGAATTGAATTGAATTCTGAAGGGTTAAGGCATCCTATTAGGGAGTAAAGGCTAAATCTCTTTGCTGCATGCATTATGTCACAGCCACAGTGGCAGAGACAATTGCCAGTGATTTCCAGAGCGGAAAAAAATGTAGAGGGCCCTACTACCCTATTTAGAATAGGCTTTTAGAGCTAGAAATAACCTAGGTCATATAGTCAAAATCTCCTTTCGTCTTAGACTCCTCAATTTACAGATGAATGAATTAAGGACGTGAGAGTGTAACTCATAGAACAGGAGTTTCAATGGTATTGGGGAAGAAGCAGTGAACTTGGGGCCAAGAAACAGGTTCTAAACTTGCCTCTGCTACTAATGAACTCAGGGACATTGGGAAACCACCTCACTTTTCTGGGCCTTAGTTTCCCCAGCTGTAAAAATGAGTGGATTAGACTAGATGATCTCCAAGGTCCCTTCTGGCTCTGCCATTTTGTATTGTTCAAGTTGTGCATGAAATTTCATCTCTTATTTCCAGACCTTCTCACAAGCTGTCCCTCATTTCTGAAGTGCATACCCTCTCCACCTATGCCTCTTAGAATCCCTAGCTTCACTTCCCCTAAAACTCAGCACAAGAGTCCCTTCCTAAATGAAGCATTTCCTGGTGTTCCCAGTGCCTCGGAACTCACCCTGGAAATGATCTGTCGACATATTTTGTTTACGTGTTTACTTCATATATTTGTATTTACCAAGAAATTCCCTTTTATTTATTTTATACGTACTTTATATATACTTACATATGTGCATGTTGTTTTCTCTGACACAATATAAACTCCTTGAAATGAGCCTCTTTCACCTTTGTTTTGGTATTGTCAGTGCCTCCCACAGTGAATTACACACAGTAGGTACTAAATGCTTGTTGAGAGTGAGGGATAAATAACAGTTGGACACTGAGTGCAGCCCTGGGACCTATCAAATATCAAAAAACTCCTGAGTAGACTTTCTGTAGAGCATCTGTGGGATGCCTTCCCTTGTTCCCCTATCTTTTTTAAAAATATTATTTATTTATAATACTGTTTTCTTTTTAAATTTTGAGTTTTAGTTTCTCTCCCTCATTTGCACCCTTCCACTCCCCTACTGAGAAAGCAAACAATATGATATCAAGTATACAGGTAAAATCATGTAAAAATATTCCCATATGAGCCATATTGCAAAAAAAAAAATAAAGGAAGCAAGAAGATTATACTTCACTGTGCACTCAGAGTTCATCAGTTCTCTCCCTGCAGGGGGATAGCATTTTTTTCATTATGATTTCTTTGGAATGGCCCTGGATCACTGTGTTGATCAGAGTGGCCAAATCTTTCACAGTTGGTCATCATTACAACACTGATGTTACTGTGCACAATGATTTCCTGGTTCTTCTCACTTTGCATCAATTCATATAGATCCTGCCATGTTTTTTTTCTGAAACCATCCTCCTCATCATTTCTTATAGCACGATAGTATTCCATCAGAATGTCACAACTTGTTCATTCCCCAATTGGTGAGTATACCCTCAATTTCCAATTCTTTATCACCACAGAAAGAATGGCTATAAATGTTTTTGTACATATAGGTCCTTTTCCTTTTTTTAATCTCTTCAGCGTATAGACTTAGTAGTGGTGTTGCTGGATCAAATAGCATGCACAGTTTATAGCCCTTTGGAAATAGTTTCAGATGGTTCTCCAGAATGATTTATTAATGTACCTATTTTCCCTTATCCCCTCCAACATTTTCCATTTCTGATATGTGTGAGGTAGTACCTCAGAGTTGTTTTAATTTGTCATTCTCTAATCAATAGTGATTTAGAGCAGTTTTTACATGACTATAGACAACTTTGATTTCTTTGTCTGAAAACTGCCTGTTCATATCCTTTGACCATTTATCAGTTGGGGAATGGCTCTTTTAAAAAATATTTTTATTTTGTTTTTTTTTCTAAGTTTTTATAGGATTACAGGATTTAGAGCTAGAAGAGACTTTAGGGAATCATCTAATCTCACCCTCTCGTTCCACAGATGAAGAAATTGAGTCTCTGAGAGGTGAATTTGTTTGTTTTGAACCCTTCAGATCTTGTCAGCATGGTGTGTTACATTTTAAGAGCCAATGATTATTATCATTGCAATGACAAGAGTATTTGATCTGAATTCACTGGTTCCAGATTTGAATCTTGGCTTTCTTATTATGTGTGTGATGCTGGTCAAATACTTTCACCTTTCTGGGTCTTAGTTTCCCTATCTATAAAACTGAGGGGGTTGAGCTAGTTGACCTTCTAAGTATCTGAGAGTTCTAGACTTTTGGTCTTGTAATCAAGTGGCAGGTATGATTATCACTGAAAAATCTTTGAGGAAAAATACCACCCTGAAAACTGTTGCTATATTTCTAGAGAAGAAATCTTAATTTTACTTCTATCATTCTTTGCATTTCCTTATGCCTCTCATGCTGCCTCCTTGCTTACTCAGCTGTCCTGGGGTATAATTTCAGCTTCTTGCTGCCATTGTGGAAATTTAAAAGGTTTCTTATTCTTTTCTTTGAAATGGAGGGAATAAGTCCCATCTTGTTGTGTTGTTTTTTTTTTTTGTTTTGTTTTGTTTTCCCTCCAGAGTGAGCAATTGGCCCTTTTCAGTAATCTGGGAAAAAACTTTCAATGGAGGAATTAAGCCAGATGGAGAAATACATGAGCTTCTATACTTAAAATGTTATTTTTGGTGTCAGGATTCTGAAAATCCAGGGGCCATTTCATTGTATCAAGAAAAAGAAATATCTTCTCCAGAGATCATGAAAAAAATGTTTACTTGATTCAGCCAAGTTGTCAGTGGGGAGGACCTCAGTGGTGATTTCTGTGACCAGTCTTTCCCAGGCCTTGCTACCAAGAGTAAAAATGAATGGTGTTTGTAATCTTCTCACTGTCCAGGAGGAGGGGGATAAAGGAAGGAGTCATCTTTACTTCTAAAAGATTCACTGTCTCTGAGTTTGCCTACTGAGATCTGTACTCCTAATGGATGCCAGATTTCATTTTCAAGGATTTATTAAGCTTTCTAAGTATACTAATTAGGTGATTGTACAGTGGATTAGACAGCTATACAGAACAGGATCTAATGTCAATCAATCAATATTTACAATGGACCAAGGAGGTACCTAGCTCTAGATGTGAGGTATCGAATAGGTATGAACATTTGACCTTAAGTAGTTTGTAATTTGGAGAGCTTGAGAGACATAGTGGAAAAAGACCTAGACCTTGCTTTTCTGTTGTTTTATTGTCTTGCTTCTGGTATAATTTGTTGTATTAGAGCCATAGATTCATGGAATACTAGGGTTGGAAGAGACCTTAGAAATCATCTAATAATTTAATCCCTTCATTTTACAAGTGGAGAAACTGAGGCCTAGAGAGATTAATGACTTGTCCAAGGTCACACAGGTCATGAATGTCACATCCTCTCCTCAAATCCAGGTCATCTGGTTCCAAATTCAGCATTCTTTCTTTTTCATATTCTTTTTTCTAAATAGAATTTATTCTTATTATCTTTTTTTTTGCAAAGCATAAATTTCCCTTTATTTTCCTCCTCCTTCTCAGAGAGTGATTCTCATATAGCAAATTATTTTTCCAGTAATCTTTGAATTTAGTAACTGTATTTCACGCTTTGAATGAGGAAAGAGCTAGGTTTGGATCCCTCCTCATATTTACTAGTTGTGCAACTGTAGGTGAGTTGATTCATTTCTCTGAAACTTGATTTTCTCATCTGTAACAAAAGGATAAAATAGTGCTTTCATAGAGTGGTCATGAAAATCAAATATAATAATACATGTAAATGCTTGGTAAACCTTAAAGTGCTATACAGTAAAAATGTGAGATATTATAATGACCCACTTTTACAAAGGGTTTTTAAAGTTTACAAAATGTTTTCTACACATCAACCCTATAAAATAGATAGTATGAGTATTGACCCATTTTACCAATGGAGAACTCAGGGCCCAGAGATTTTAAAAATGATTGATACATGATCACACAGGTAGGGAGATATCAGAGCTGGGATTTGAACTCAGGTCTCCTGACTCCAAAGCCAGTATTCCGTCCATTGTTGGCAAAAGGCAAGATAACCACACATAAGTAAACAATAGATAATACAAGGTAATGTGCAATCAAGTATGAATTTATGTGGTATAGGCTAAAAGTGCTGTCTGTACTAGTGCAGAGGAACGTGATTGAGGCCTGGAGTGACCAGGGAAGACTTCAAGGAAAAGGTGGGGTCTGCTATGATCAGTGAAGGTTGAATAAGATTTGGACTGGCAGAGGAAAGAGGCCATTCCAGGCAAGAGCTACCACATGAGGAAAGGCACAGAGAGGATGGAACATTTGAGGAATGTAGTGAGGGATAAAATTGGATAGTTAGAGTGGTGTCTGATAACATGCAAAAATACATTCTGTTGTGTTTTTTTTTAATTCCTTTTTAAGTGACTGCAAGGGTGTCTCCTTTTTTTCTTCAGAAGTGGCTTTTAATGTCTGTTATATTATATTGCTTAGGAAAATTTTTCCCGGTACTAAGGCTTATTTTTCTATTTTATTCTCTTGTTTCTGGTATTATTCTGAGTATAATTTTAAACTCACATATTCATGGAATGTTAGAGCTGGAAGGGAACTTAGAGATCACCTTCTTCCATTTACAAATGAGGAAACTGAAGTCCATAAAGGCTAAGCTAATATAGATAGTGAGTGTCAGAGCCCAGACTGAAACCAGGATTTCCTCATTCCAAGTTTGCTGTTCTCTCAATGTCTAATAACCATCTTTCATATTTTGAATATCATTTTGGCTCGATGATGATAGCAAAATCTTTTTTTAAAATTTCCCATGCAGACCAGTTCCCCCAGATAACTTATCATTCCTGTTCTCCAAATGGTGTTATAGAAAAGTGCTGGATAGCGAGTCTGGGGACCTAGGTTTAACTCTCATCTTTGCTAGTTACTCCCTGTGTGACCTTGGGCAAATCCCTTGGCCTCAGTTTTCTCATCTGGAAAATGAAAATATTGCATTAGATTGACCTCCAAGGTCCCTTCCAGTTCTAAATCTATGATCCTTTGACATCTTTCAGATTCAGATCTATCATTGAATAGTAAGAAGAGGAGACAGTATGAATTATGCTGCTTCTTCCTTCTCTCATTTTCAGTCACTATCCCTCGTATTATAGAGAGAAAAACTATTGAACTGTTTCCAGAGGATAACAAAACATCTTGTGAATTTGATTGCCAATTTTGTAGAGGGGTATCTTTTCTTTAAAACAGTGAATATCAGGATTATTGAATTTCCTCCTGAATCAACCAGTTACTTTGGTCTTTTATATAGAAAGTTTTGATCTGGGCATTGAAGGATGGGTAGGATTTGGACAGGCACAGAGGAGAATGAAGGGCATTCTGGAAGAAAGCAGTAGCATAAAGGAAGGCACACAAACTCTCTGATTCATAACTTGGTCCTGGGACATCTTCAGCTTATCTCATTAAGATTATTTCCCAATTCACGTCTAGATGTCAACTTACCAAACCCTCTGGAGATTCCTTCCAAGCAACTTCTTCCCATTAAATATCAATGTTTCAGGTCATTTGTCCTTTGATGAATCACTGGGCATCTTCAAGGGTAAAACTATGTTTATTTCCTGGTGATGGGCCAAATACTCATCCCTCTGTCACTCTATGGCATAGTTCCCAGAGAATTATAGAAGATGGGACTCTGGCCCGGTATTACTAATCTTTTGTGTTTCTTTCACATTATGACTCTATCCACATAGATGTTCAGAAAGCCACCCCACTTAGTGTTATCAGAGAGTTTACTTTACACTTTATTTGTCTTTCCTCTGAGACTGTTAATGAAGATGCACTATACTAAAGACCTGGGTCCCAGTTCTGGCCCTGCCACTAACTAGTTGTGTGAACTTGGGAAAGTCACTTGACTTTTCAAGGCTCAGTTTCCTCAATTATGGAATGAGGCAATTGGACTAAGTGATCTTTATTGTCTCTTCAGGTCAATTCTACTTAACTAATGGTATTAAGCATGTGAAGAAACAGTATGGAGTAGTGGGTAGAGGACTGGCCTTGAATCCAGGAAGACAAGTTCTGTCTCTTAAAATATTGACTTGTAACCATGAGTAAATCATTTAAACTTGCAGTGACCCAGGCAACTCTCTTAGACTCTAACTGATGAATTGCCAATCAGCATCAATAGAAGGAGTTTCATCTCTGGGAATTCCCAATATAGACAAAATCACAGATCTGGATTAAACAAAATTAAGAAACTCTTGTGTTCAAAATATTGTGCTAGGTACTGGAGTTACAAAGATGAAAAAAATGTGGCTGATTTTGCCCTCATAGAGTTAATAATCTAATGGAGAGAATATGAAATGAAAAAATATGATTCATTTATCATTTGTTTAGTATTTATGGTGGTCCTCCTTATGGAGGGGCATTGTGTTAAGTTGGGAGATAATAAGTTTAGATAAAACACAAGCTCTGTGCTCATAGATCTTACAATTTCATAGGAAGATGAATGGATGAATGAAAAAAATCATTTATCAAGTGCTTACTATGTGCTAAGCACTGTGCTGAGAAAAGACACAATATAAATGACTATAAATTATGAGGAAGTTCAAGCAGAAGGTCATTATTGAGAGGAGGGGCCAAGGAAAGATTCATGTAGAAGGTAGCATTTGAGTTAGACTTTAAAGAATGAATCAGTATTCAGTGAATGAAGATGGGGAGAGAAGACATTTCAAGTATAAGTTGTGGTGTGTACAATGGTGATAAAATATTGGTTGGGAAACAAAGGATAATTCCCTTTGACTAAGGGTATATCCTATATCCTTTCATTGGGCTATTCATCCTTGGGAGCCATGTGTTGTAACAGGCCAGCTTGGGCCTTTTCTTGCCTGTGTCCTTGCCTCCACAGTACTTCCAGGCCATTTCCATGTCATATCTCTATGCCTGAACCCTTTCTCCAATGTTCCTCCCTCTTTCCAGCTCTGTTTTGTTTGCTGTCTTTCTCCATGAGAATGTAAGCTCCTTGAGGGTAAACACTGTGGTGCTTGTTTGTATTTGTATCCTCAGTGCTCAGCACAATGCCTGACACATAGTACTTAATAAATGCTCAATCTGTATTTCTGTCCACCTATCTATCTATATCTAGCATGGAGGTAGGAATAATTAGGAATGTCTGGAAAAGTAGGATGGCAGTGAATTGTGAGGGTCTTGAAGTGCCAGGGAAAAAGGTTTAAATTTTATTTAGGAAGGAGTAGGAAACTACTGAACGTGTCTGAGCAGAGGACTAACATTACTATAAATCTGCACACAAATTAGTCTATCAGTGATATGAAGGGTGGAGTCAACAGTACCTTCCATTTTCATAATCTATATCTTGTATATACAGTTATTTACACTGTCTCCTGCATTAGAATATGAGCTTCATGAGGTAAGGGGCCATGTTTTTGTCTTTCTTTTTATCCTGAGTGTGTAGTGTCTGGTACACAGCAAACATTTAATAAATGCTTTATCCTTCAACCAATGCAGATGGGCAATTATCAATTATTGTCTTAGTGAGTTGCCTGCATCACTGTAAGGTTAAGTGATTTGCCCATGGTTAAAAGTCAATTCTATGAGTCAGGACTTGCCATCAGGCCTTCCTGGATCCAAGGCCAGCCCTCTACTCACTATTCCACATGGCTTCTCTACATGCTTAATATCGTTGGATAAATGGAATTGATTTGAAGAGACATTAACAAACTGATATAGTAGAGCCTAGATTGTTTTAAAGGCCAAGAGAGGTCCAAAGTACTCTAAGAAAATCTCTCTTCCATCTTCTCGACTCTTTTCTTCCTTATCCCCCCAAACTTTCTCCTCCCCAAACTGCCTTACTCCCAATGTGACAACAAGGCTTTATGGAATCATAGAATGACAGAATTTTAATGTTGGAAGGGACCTTCCAACAGTTGTTGGAAGTGTTGTCCAATTCATACTCGAAAGGAATGCCTACTATAACATCCCTGACATTCATTCATGGTCATTCAACTTCTGCTTGAAGACCCTCAAGGAAAGGAAGCCCTCTCCCTCCTGAGATAGTCCATTCTACTTCTGGAGAACTGTTAAGAAGATTTTCCTGACATCAAGCTTAACTTTTCTTCTTTAAAATTTCCACTCATTGGTCCTCATTCTGACCTCTGGGTACCAGCAGAACAAATTTAACCTCTCTTCCACGCAACAATCCTTTAGATACTTCCAATCAGCTATCATGTCCTCTATGAGTCTTCTCTAGGTGAAACATCTCCAGTTTCTTCAGTCAATCTTCATATGGTGTCACTCAAGGCCCTTCCCTGTCCTGTTGCCCTGTTCTCTGGATGCTCTCCAGTTTATGAATGTCTTCCTAAGCATAGTACTCTAGTTGTGGTCGAACAGAAAAGAACTATCACCTCTGTATCCCTGAAAGATTTGACTCTCTTCATGTGGCCCAAGATCACATTAGTTTCTGCGGGTTTTTTTTGGCTGCCACATCACATATTGAATTTGTAGTCTACAATAGCTCCTAGATCTTTTTGTAGACAACTACTATCCATCCAACTGTGCACCCCCTCATCCTATATTTGTGAAATTTACTTTTTTTATTCCAATTATAATACTAACTCTATTGAATTTAATCTTATTGGAAATGAGAAGATATCCAATAGAGACTCCCAGTTGTTCCAGTGCCTGGTACTTAATCCAGCAGTGGAAGAAAGGAGAGTCTCTCTCTGCAAGGACAACATCCTCTCTGCCATTCCTAAAACCTAGAAAAAGGGCTTTCTGGGTTTCTAGTTTATGTTACTTTCCCTGGCTTCTGGAGGGGCTTGAGAAGCAGAGTTCTTGCTACTCCTCTGGGTACTATGAAGGCTCCCAGTATGTATTCATTTGAGAAGCCATGATGGGAGGGCTCAAGAACCAGGGTGCCTGACGACTAATTAGGCTGGAGTTGGGTAGGTCTTGGAGAGAGAGGGTTGTGCTAATCTTTTCACCTGACTTCCTCCAAGTTCTAAGTCTTGGGCACTATAACTAAGGGAGTATTTTAATGATGTCAAATCACACTTGGTCAAAAATTAATATCTGAGTTTAACCTCTTGTAAAAGTAACCCTGGGTTCTTTAAATATTTAAAAATTTCCTCTTTTTTTTGGTTTTTACATTACCTACACTTACCGATGTATCCCTCCCTAAGCTAGCTTTATAGAAAATAATTAAAAAGAGAAAAAAAGTGGTTCAGCAAAACTGACCAACACAGTGAAAGAAGTATGACATTATCTGTAATGTTCTCCACCTACAGCCCCACCCCATCCCCATCTCTGCAAAGAAGGGAGAGAGGTGACGTCTTATATCTCTTCTTGGGGGCCAACTTTGGTCATTATATTCGACATCTTCAATTGCAATTGCTTTATTTTGTCATTCTTTCCATTTTCACTGGAGAAGCCATTGTGTATACTCTTTTGCTGGCCTGCTTATTTTCTTTGTATCAGTTCATCTAAGTCCTCTTGTGATTATCATTTCTTAGAGCACAGTAATATTATATTAATATACCACAACTTTAGCCATTCCCCAGCATCTACTTGGTTTCCAGTTCTTTGCTACTATAAAAGTGCTGCTATGTTTTGCTGTAAATGGAGCCTTTCTTCATGTCATTTCCCACCTCCATGACTAGCAGAAGAATCTCTGGGTCAAAGGGTATGGATACTTTAATAATTTTCTTCCTACAATTCCAAATTATTTTTCTGAATGATTGGAGTTCACATTTCTGTCACCAGTGTATTAATGTACCTGTCTTTCCACAACCCCTCCAACATTGCTTATACCCACCTCTTGTCATCTTTGCCAGTTTGCTAGGTAAAAAGTGAAATCTTAGAACCGTTTTTGATATGCATTTCTCTTATCATTAGTGATGTGGAGTAATCTTTCATGTAGTTGTAAATAGTTTGTAATTCTTTTGAGAACTCTTTGTTCATATCTTTTCCTATGAATGTCTTTTGATCTTGTATGTTACTATTAGTTGTCCATACAGTTTTTATATCAGATCCTTCTCAGAAATATTTGATACAAAGGTTTTTTTTTTCTTCACAGTTGTCTGCTTCCTTTCTTATTCTAGTTGCCTTAATTGGACACTGAATTATTGAAGGATGTTCAGATGGAGTGAGAGCAGGCCAGGTGATGTTTTGCATAGTAACTCAGTTTGGAGAAGCTTGTCACCAGATGATTACCTACCAAGTGCTGATACTTTTTCACTCATAGAATCTTAAAGAGAATGAGAGGGAAAGGGAGAGGGAGAGAAGAAGAGGAGGAAAGAAAGGGAGAAAGGGAGAGAGAGAAGGAGAGGAAGAGGGAGAGGAGAGGAGGAAGGAAAGAAGGAAGGAAGAAAGATTAAGTGCAAATCATTTAACTCTCTCTTCCCCAGTTTGCTCATCCATAGAATGGGATTGTTGGACTAGACAATTAGGAGATCTCTTTATAGCTCTAAATAGCAGGATCCCATGATCCTATTTCTTTCTTGAGATGTCAGTCTCCCAGTCCATTGTTATCACTGCCTCCCCTCTACCACCTCCCCTTATCTACAATTTGCTGTAATACCCAGGGAGGGAGAAACCTCAGGTGGCATAAGTGACCACTCCCCAGTCTTTCTCCACCTGCATCAGACAATCTCAAGACTGGGGGAAAAATAGTAGATTATCTTAAAAAAAAAGTAGTGGACTACTGATCAGTATGACCCCTCCCAGCTCTCTCCCCACTATCCTTTTACACATAGAAGTTTTATAGATCAGAAAGATGAAGTGATTTTCCCAAGTTAATTATTTAATTAACTGACTGACTGACTGACTGAGTCATTCATTCAACAACCCTTTATTAAGTGCCAATAGGAGGCATTATGGTTTAGTGGGAAGAGCATTAAACTTGGTGTCAGCAGAAATGAGTTAAAGGGCATTATACTAGATGGTCTCTAAGGTCCCTCCCATGTCTGGATCCTATGATCCTATGAATTCCAACTCTGTCATTTACGAATTGGATGACCTTGGGCAAAATATTAGATATCTATGAGCTGCATTTCCTTTGGTGACAAAATGGAGGTAACAGTTCTTGCCTTAATGTCCTCAAAAGGTTTCCATGAGAATCCAAATAAGATATGTACGTAAGTAATTTGTAAATTCAAAGGTATTATGTGAATGTCACTCCTCAGTGTTTGAAAGTTAAAGGATCATAAGATCATAGATGTAAAAGTAGAATCCACTGTAGGTACAATCATATCTAACCTCTACCTTTTACAGATGAGATGCCGTACCCTAGAGAAGGTAAGTGACTTGTCTAAATTCACAAGTGTAGTAAGCAATGGAGTTTGGGTTTGAAACCAGACACCAATATCATTAAGACAAAGCCCCTTCTCTCATGGAGCCAAATGTTTATTATTAATATTATTTTTATCTAAGCATTGAAGTTTCAACTTTGTATATGAAGTAAGAGGATTGGGCCAGATGATCTGTTAAGATTCTCTCTAGCTCCACATTCTATGATTCTATATTTAACATACTAATACTGATATCTCTGCTTTTCTCTCTGATAGCCTGTGGATATAGAATAATCCCACAGTCAATTTTCTCCTTAATAATGTTTGCCTAACACTAGTCCAAGAATCACATAATGTTGAGTTAAGGTCACCTATCCAAATTCTTCATTTTATATATGAAGAAGCAAGGGCCATGTAATCTAAGTGACCTGCCCAAGGTCACAAAGCAAGTTAGAATCTGAGCAGAGTGGGACCATACATTTGATGATTAGCAGCACTGTGACCCCATCTGTAGCCACAGTTTTCCTTTATTGTTCAAAAATTGTTCCCAGGGCTTTGTCAGTTCATTAGATATTAATACTTGGGAATTCAAAATATTTGGACCCTCTTGTTCAATTTTCTTCCTCTTGCCAATTATTCTTTTTCCCTTACATTCTTCAATGAATAACGGATACATTAACAAGCTCTTCAGCAATAGTGACAATTGGGGGATAGTGGTAATTCATTAATTGAAATTTGCCAATTGCATTCATTATGTTGGAATTGACGGTTTGCTTTTTCTCTCTCATTAAAGCAGTACTTAACCTACAGCATAACGGTGTGACCTTTGGTTGGAATTTTCTGAATCAGGGACTTGTCCATTAAACAGGGAGGTGTCACGTGGTAGGGATTTTCAGAAAAGGGGAAGAGACTAAAAAGGGTGAAGACTTGTTTTATCACGTTTAGAAAGTCGGTGAATTCTATTTTCTTGGGGAAATTAAAGGCCTATCTATTTTCTTGGGGAAATTAAAGGCCTATCTAGTGATGCTTGGGCCAACAGTTTCACATGGGGGATTATGACAAAGTCTTTGGACAGAAATGAAGGAACTGGTAATAATAAATACATTTTAGGAACACTTAGACTTGTTCCCAGAGTAGGAGTCAATAGAAACATCTAGTGAATAAGCAGGAAGATGGAATTTTGAGAAATAAAATTCGGACAAAAAACTAGCTCTAGACTTCTTGTTTCCTCTCACCCTTCTTAATTGATCCCACACCCTATTTGGTTAATTGTTTTCCACAGAAAAAAATGTGATTTTTTTTCTTAATCGTTTTATAGAATTGCACTGACAACACAGATTTAGCTTATTTGTTCTTTCTTTCAGCTTCCTACTTTGGCATTTTTAAGATTTATTGGTTTCATTTAATCATGGAATTAATTTTCTTGCATATTTAATTGGCTCAAAGTTTAATGTTAATTGGGTGGACTTTTACCTTGCAGGGTGTTTTGGTTCTAAGCAGTCTCAGGCTTAAGCACAGTTAATTCCCCTTTGAGATCCTCCATCTCTGACGACATGAGATCAAATAACCAACTAATTAAAATTGATGTCCACCTTCTATTGAAGTCATCATTCATGATCCCTGGAGGAGAGGAGTTAGATTCTGAATATATAATCTCTGGGGAATATTTTGATGACTTCTCAAATAATGCAAGTGTGGAAATGTGGATTTTAAACTCTTGTTTCTTTTCCCTTTTTTTTTTTTTTTGCCAATAGAGAAGTTTTCAGCTAAAGATCTAGTATCATTAGCCCAGTAATCCACAAATATACAAGAGAATGAGAAATCCTGCAGCTCTGCTGTATTAATCACTGTACCATCCAAGGCTGGCAAATATATTAACAGGCATGAAAGTTTTGGGGGAAATAGCCAGCACCAACCTGTAGTACAAAATATAAAAATCTGGGTTTTCCCAGTATAATATGAAATTTTTTGAGAGCAGGAATGATTTTGTTTTTGTGCACTTCATACAGTACCTGGCACATAGTAGGCACTTAATAAATGCTTATTGAATTGAATTGAAATGGATAAGATATTATGGGGTGCACAAGACTGGAAGTCAAGAAGCCTTGACAAAGAACTGGACCATGCGATCTTACTAGCAAGTTACAAGCTCTCTGAGTTTTCTTCACCAGTGTAATGGGATGAATAAAATTAATATTTGGATTAATCATGTTTCCTACCTCACAGGAAAACCATTTTGAAAACTGTAAAGTGCTTTATAAATGTATAATTCTAGCCATCACGTTATATCTTAATAGACATTCAGTAGGTGGCAAAATTTTGCAGCTTGTTGTGACATGTTACATGATTTCTACTGTTTCCTTGATTCTTCTACATTGTCACCAAAACTATGCTCCTTAAGGATAATCTTTCCTTAATTTCTGGTTGCAATGGCAGTGTCCCAAATGGCCACAGTAAACCTCTCTGATTTCATAAATAAATCCACTTAACTCCGACATTTTTCTTGCTGTATCTTTCTCAACATAGGAATGACTGCATTCATGCACGTGTTCTCATGGATGTCCTTTTGATTCTACTCTTCCATCTTGGACATTTTATAGGCTCCATCCAGAAGTAAACCAGATTGAGATTTGACAAATACAATGGTGTGTATCTGCCATCATTCTATATTATTATTCAGTGAAGTGGTACCTAATTTTTCCAAAATTTTTGAACTATTTATTATGTACTATGAGGATATTCATCTGTCTTCTTTTGGTGACAAAGTGTTACTCCTTTTATAACTGCCTTAGGGCAATGGGCCTTTTGCTCTGTTAATATTGTATGGGGCGATCCATTTTACAATTCTGAAAGTGTACATTAAAATTGGTATTGCATAGATATTAATTGTTTTAAGTTATTCTCCTTCATTGGAAGTTTTTAAGCAAAAACTAGACACTCAGTTGTCAGACAGATAATATAAGAGATTCCTTTTTGAGTACAAGTTTGGCTAGATGGCTTCTGAGGCCTCTTCCAGCTCTCAGATTTTGTGAGGAGCAGGGCCAAGGGGGCTCACATTGTAGGATCGTAGAATTACAACCAGAAGGGACTTTGGAGAACGTTGAGTTCCAACCACACATTTTACAGATTAGAAAAGCGAGTATAAGAGAAGTCAAATGATTTGCCCAGCATTGCATAGCTAATAAGTGCCTGATGCAGGATTTGCACTTGTACTCAGTTCTTCTTCACTCCACAGTCAACACTCTATCCACTGGACCACTAGCTGCCTTGACAGGTCGTCTGAGTCCTTTTAGTAAAGTAGGAGACAGTCTCCTCAAACTGGGGGGATTTGGGATGCCATTGAGAATGAGAAGAAAAAGTTTAGAACAGTTACTCTGGGTATTGAAATAGAGAATCTGAATCAAATAGCAGGCAGCATTCATCTACAGGAAAATTCTGCAGAAATGCCTGGATTCCTAGACCCCCCCCCCCCCCCTTATTTGACTTTCCGGAGCCGTTTGAGTTACTATTTTGATGCAGGAGGTCTGTTAATTTGTGGCTCAGTTCATTAATTCACATAAGACCTGGGTTCAGAATCTGCCTTTTCAGTGGCCGTGTGATCCCAAGTGATCTATCATACTAGGAATACGTAGCATTATGACAAGTGGGATTGAAGACTTGGAGAATTAGGATTCTAGGATATCTAGCCAAAGATTAAGAAGTATTGGGGTATGAGAGCAGGAATAGGTAAAGAAACAAAGCACACAGTGATTAGTGGTCAGGAATTGGCTCTTGGAGAAGAGTCTAGACAGGGTGGTTAAGATACAGATAGATCAAGTTGTAAATAATTACCAGAAGTCAAGAATTTTAGGAATTCAAGGAGTCCAAAATATTTAGTCAATAAACTAACAATTACTGATGTGTAGCTTATTCAGAGGTATATATTGTTTAATTTAGGATTTTTAATATTATTTCCTGGGAAGAGAACTGAGGTCAAGGATGTGAGCGATTGTGGGGCCACAGATAGAAAATGGGAAGTGATTGCAGTCAGCTTGGGAGTGATAACATCGTGGCTGTGGGTTAAGTTCTGATACAGGTTGGGATGGAGGCAGGGAACTGACATCCTTAGTAGATTGTAATGTGATCTGACCAAGTAGCAACAGCAAGTATTTCTTAGGTACTATCTGCGGGCAGTTAGGTGGTCCAGTGGATAGAATGTTACCCTTAGAATTAGGAAGACCTGAATTGAAATCTTGCCTTAGACGTTTTGCACTGTGAAAGTCACCTAATCTGTCTTAGCCTTAGCTGTAAAGTGGGGATAATGATGGCATCTATCTCACTGGGTTGTTGTGATGATCAGTTAAGATAAAGTATGTAAACTGCCTTACAGACCCCAATTGTCATCTAAGTACTTGCTAATGGAGAGATATAACATTTAGATAGCAAAGACCCTGCCCTCAAGGAGATTAAATTTAGCAGAACAATTGATCTTGTCATACCTGGTCTGTGGCTTCTTGTCATCCCTTCAAGGTTACCTCCAAATGACATTCCTCCTCTTTTGCTAGGAGCTCTCTTTCAATTCAACAGTTATATTCAACAAATATTAAAGAAGCACCTGCTTATTAAGTAGGCCCTACCACTTGCAAAATATACTTCTAGAAAGTGGTGAACTGCTTTTGTTTTCCAGAGCAGATTATACCTAGCTGCTGGAATGGAGTCCAAATTTCTTCCCCTTTCCCTGTAGAAAATAATAAGCTTTGTGCTTATAAAAAGGACTCTGATTTACCCTGCTATCCAAATTAGAAGGAAAAAATTATCAAAGTAAAGCAAATGTCTTAAAGTTTTCTGGAAACACCATATGTTGGGATGATATCCATCAAAACAATTTTTTTAGGACTTTGCACAACTGAAATGAACAGTTCTAAGGAAATGCGTCTGCTAACAACTTTGATTTTTACCGAGGTGAATGTTATAACCCCTCTGGGTGAATATCTCTGGTAGGAAAAATCTGTGATAGAGGGCAAATAAAGTTTAATCTCAGTGTTGTACTTGTTAAAGGATGGGGGGGCGAGGAAAGAAAGGAATAGTACACATAAGGGGGCATTTCGGCCCCTCCCTGACCCCCCCCTCCAGACTTTGCTCCCTTCATTTCATTCCTCACACTTAGCAATTCCTCTTCTTTGCTCTTGTGAATCCTTCCTACACTTCAGTGCTCAGTTCAAATCCAATGACCACTCTAGCCCACCAAGCTTTCTCTGTCCTATGAACTCCTGAAGTAGTTTCTGCCTATTCCACTGACTGGGCACAGCCTTATACTGTTAATTTTCTTTTCACGGGTTTACAGATTGGGTCCCTAGTGGAGTTGACTATTTTCAGATGCAAAGGGCAACTGTTATGGGTCTGCACCCCTGAAACCATAACTCACCAGCCCATAAGGTGAGGTGAGCTTGCCTTTAATAGTAGTTGGGAGTTTAGTCAGCCAATACAGGAGACACAATTACTTTGAAGCAAAGGAATTTACTAAGATAGGATAGTGAGAAGAGGACCTATAAAATATTCTTCCATAAACCTGAGGTTCACTCTCCCACAGATACAGTACCTAGAGTTAGCACAAACTTAGATTACACAGTAGTGAGGCATACATATGAGGAAAATATGGACAAGACAACTCATGTCTCTGGCACTACAGGTCCCAAAATCCTTTCTTGTGGTATTCCTAGGTACAGCATTTCTTCTAGGCAGGTTACTCAGCCGGGCTTCTTGGGTTTACTCCTACACATAGCTGTACTCTCAACTTCCAGGGCTAGTTGTCTTTTGAATTGATAACTCTTTTCTCTACTACCAGAGGACCCAGTCCTTTAATATCCTTCCTGCCTCAAACTGCTCTACTCTCAAACTGTTCTCTGTTGGATAAAATGCCTTCTCCTGTTGTGCTTTGGTAGAGGTGAAGGGATCACACTACACAAAGAACTCTTGAACCCTGCCATGTCTCCTACTGGGTGGGTAGCTCCTATGACTGTGCATCCAGCTTCTGTTCACTGTACTATATTGCTAGAATTTAAGCTCCTTATGAGCGTGTATTGTTTTATTTTTGACTTTGTATCTTCACTGCTTAGTACAGTGCCTGGCACATAGTAGATGCTTAATAAATGCTTTTTGATTGACCAGTTGCCTCTCAGAACTCTAGCTACTATGTCACATTTTATATCCCCAGTAGTACTGAGTCTGATACCTTGAATATATCAGTCACTCAATAAATACTATTTGATTGCATTGATGGAAGTTAATTTGGCAGTGCTTTAGGTAAGTCATTTTTTTTTCATACTCCATGAAGGAAGTTAGTTAATGTCTCTAGGCCTCAGTTTCCTCCTTTGTGAAATGGAGAATTCGACTAGCTGCTCTGCGGTACTGTAATTCTGTGATCTTGGTTGTTGATTTTTTCAGTAAGTAGGTAGGCACAACTAATTTCAGGTGATGGTGAGGGGAGGAGTTGAGGAAATCAATATCAGGAAGAGAATGTTTAAGCTCACAGAGGGCCCATGAGCATCCATCAGTCAGGATGTGGTTTGGTCAAGAGGGGATGGGTGAGAAAGAGACAAATTTAGATTAGGGCTGACCAACAAATGACCATGATCATGGATATGGGAGCTGTTGTAGAAACAGATACTTTGAATGTTGAACTGAGTGGATAGACTTCATGTGTTCTAGTAGGGAAATAATCACTTTTGTGATATGCTGTTCCTCACTCTTTGTGCAGGTGAGTAATTAATTTGTCTTTTAAGAAAATAAAGATTCTAGTTTTCCCACACCCCTTCCCTTCTTTTCCCCTTCTCCTCCTTTATAAGAAAATAGCTCCTTTGGAGTTGATCTAGATCTTTGGAAAAGGAATTGAATCCTTAAAGTAAGAACAAGCAAACATGAAAACTTAGGGTTGGATGGACTTATAAGTAAATTCTATGAAACGTCACAAGCACAACCAGGTACAGTGAAAGTCCTGACAAAAACGCAGTTGGTCTGTATATTTGCTTGAGAGGTTCTTCAAGGACAAGATAGAGGCTCTCGTCTCTGTGACCTGAGTCTGTGCTGAGGTGAAATTAATTTGGATGGAAGGAAAGGAGAATGTGAAACTCAAATTAAACAGTCTGTATTTGTAAAGTGGTTTGAAGATGAAAAGCCCCTTAGAAGTTATTATTGTCATTACCATGAATAATAAATGAGCAAAGGCAGCCAAATTGTGCATTTTATACTTGGGAAGTTGAAACCGGTCGTGTTTTTCAGGTACAATTATCGCTGACACAGCCTCAGTGCTTTCCTTCCCTTTGGGGTCCCTTCACCTTGCCTTGCTTTCATGGGGCCCGCAGTGTGAGCTTTCTCAGTGAAGTCTGGGCTTTGGAGACGTCAGAGGAGGTTCTCACTTGCCTCCCCTCTTCTGCCCTCTTTCTCCGTCCTTTCTGACCTCCTGGTGTGCCTCCTTTGATCACAGAAAGAGCAGCAGTTGCTTCAGGAGGAATACACCTGAAGCTGTGGGTGTGAGCTCTTCAGGAGACTCGAGTCAGTGGGATGTTCCTGGGATGTGTGTGTTTTCTTGGAAGCTGCATGATGCAGTAGAATGACCCCTGGATTTGCAGCCAGAGAACCTGGGTTCAGATACCAGTTCTCCTCCTTACTTACCTGGAGGACTCTGAGGAAGTCACTTAACCTCTCTGGGCTTAGGTTTCCTCATCTGTAAAATGAAGGTCTCGGAATGGATGACCTCGAAGGTGACTCAGATCTGTGATCTTCAACAACACAGGGGTGTTGTGTGGTGGGGGTTTCGATGCCTGGCTTGTTAGGATGAACACAAATCACTGGAGAAAATATCCAAATGTAAGTCCCAGCCGAACTTTGAATTCACAGGGCATCCACAGTGGTTCTTTCCCAGTCCGAAAGCCTGCAGACAGCTGACCACTTTCCATCTTTCCTCTTCAGATGCGCTTGTGTTGCTCCTCAGTTACATCAAGGAGAAGGCCTCCATTAGGTTTTTTCCTTCCTTCTTGAAAGGAAGGAAATTTTCTTTTTAACTAATTTTCTTTTTAACAAGGAGGTTATGGTCTAGGCTCAGGGAGGGGCATGTGGAATAACCAATGGAACTAACAACAGGGAGCAGGAGGGAAATGAAAGCATTATAGGGAAGTATGGCAGAGTTAATAGAGTGCTGGACCAGGAGTAGGGAAGGCCTAGGTCCAAGTCCTAACCCCACTAAAATTTTTTTATCTGTCTTAGCCTCAATTTCCTCATCTATATCATTTTATGTATATGTATATATATGTATATATATATATCAATTTCCTCATCCTATCATAAAATAGGGATAACAATACCTATAGGACCTACCTCTCAGGGTTGTTTTGAGGACCAGATGATATAATATATGCAAAATGCTTAAGTTCCTATAAAACGTCATCCATTATTATTATTACTATTGTTGTTGTTGTTGTTATTATTATTATTATTGTTACTACCCAGAAACTATTTAAAACTGAATCCTGACTGTGCATCTAAGGTTTCTTGAATTTAGAAGAGAGTAGTAACCTTGATGTTTGTACGGTGATTTACTTAGGGTTGTTGTAAGGGATGTATGTCTATTCATAGGTTACAAGAAGTGGACTGTGGCCAAGTCAGAGGGCATTGAGTAAGCTCACAAGAGTGTTCTAGGATAGGGAGGAACCCTGAGAGCTCAGTGTTTCTGCCGAGGCAGGGGGGATGTGACAGAAATACCAGGGATCTTAGAGTGAGGATAACATAGAGAACATAGCCTTAGAGCTGGAACGGCCATCAAAGACCATTTAATCCAGCTTCCTAATTTACAGATGAGAAAACTAAGGCCTAGAACAGTTACATGACTTGCCCAAGGTGACATGGAGTAAATGTCAGAGTTGGGGCCTGGCTGCAAATCCTAGGCCCTCCATTTATTGGCTATGGGATCTCGAGTAAGTCCCTTAACTCCTCTGAGCTTCAGTTTCCTCATCTGTAAAATAGGAAATAATGCCCACCTCACAGGGTTGTGAGAGCAGCACTTTTATTTATAAATAAACCATAAAATCTTGTGTAAGAGTGAGCTTCCACTACATATTGGTGGAACACACATTGACCATTATTCTGATGATTAGCCTGGCGAAATAAAGCGCTTGTATGTTTTGCTTTTTATCTAGAAAGAAAAAAAAATGCCTGATGAATGGAATGAGCTGAGGAGAATGTGGATCTCTTTTTTAGAAGAAATGCAGTTGAGGTAAGTTGAGGAAAACATCGTGGGCTTTAAAGCACGAACTACATAAATGTGAGTTTTTGTTGATTCTCTCCTAGTTGGGTTTTTACATATTGGCACCTTTGTATCTGAGCCTCTTACTTTGATTGATTGTTGTTGTTGAGTTGTATCAGAGACCCTTTTCATTGGGGTTTTTCTTGGCAAAGATACTAGAGTGGTTCGTCATTTCCTTCTCCAGCTCATTTTACAGATGAAGAAACTGAGGCAAACAGGGTTAAGTGACTTGCTCAGGGTCACAAGGCTAGTGAATGTCTAAGGCCAGATTCGAACTTAGGTCTTTCTGACTCCAGGCCCAGCAATATCTACTGTGCCACTTAGCTGCCCCTTATCTGGATTACTCAGACTTGAAGCCTCAGTCCTCCTCAGCTCTTTCTGCTCCCACACCAGCCAACTGAGGCTGGCAGGGGCAACATTGACCTCCACCATGTCTTCTATGGGCTCCTGATCCTTTTCATTCTCCCTTCTGTCACCCCAGTTTAGGTCATCATTACTTGCCTCCTAATTGGAAACCTCTAGTCTCCTCAGGCTTTATTCCTTCCTACATACCTTTCCCTAATGCTGTGGTCTGGAAAAAGCTTCCATAGCTCCTGAAGACCTGTAGACTCAGTAAAACTTAAGCTTTTCAGACTGGAATCCAAGGCCTTCCACAATCTGACCTCCACCTACCTTGCCAGCCTTATCTTTTAGTACTTCCATCAGGGCAACAATGCTCCACTCAGTCCATCCTGCTCACTTGAACACTCTTTTCCTCTTCTCCTCCCCCTATCCCCATCTCCCCACCTTTCTTTGCTCACACCATCCCTCAGCAGAAGAATACCCCTCTCCATCTTTTTAAATCTTTCAAGGCCTAGGTATCATCTTCTCTATAAAGCCTTCCTTGTTCCCCTGGGTCTGAATCCCACCTCTGCCACTATATAGCTCTGTGGTATTAGGCAAGTCACTTTATCTCAGGGACTTCCTTATTTTTTAAATCAATAAAATAAAGTGAAGATTTAAATAGTTGTTAAAGGTTTGTAAAGAACTTTACATATATTATCTCATATGATATCTCACAACAACCCTTTGAAGATTAGTACTATTATTATCCCCATTTTACAGATGAGAAAACTGAGATTGAGAGGGGTTAATTGATTTTTCCCAGGGTTACACAGCTATTAAGTGTCTGAGAAGGGGTGTGAATTTTGGGCAGCTAAGTGGCACAGTGGATAGAGCTCTGGGCTTGGAGTCAGGAAGCATGGGCTCAAATCTGGCCTTAGACGCTTACTAGTTCTGTGACCCCAGACAAGTCACTTTGCTTCTCTCTGCCTCAGTTTCCCCATCTGTAAAATGGGGATGATAACACCCACCTCACAGGGTTGCTGTGAGAATCAAATGAGATCATATTGGTAAGGTGCTTCGCACAGAGCTAGGCACATAATATGTGCTATGTAAATGCTTGTTTCCCTCCCCTCCAGTCTTCCTGAATCCAAGTCTTCTACCTCTATTTGTGATGCTACTTCCTAGCATCTCCTCCATCTTTAACATTCTATGATTTACAGATAATTACCCAGATTATTTGTTATCACCAGTGATTTGTCTTATTGCTCAGGTGCTTGGCTTCAATTAAGCCAATGTAATCAGGATTGATAAGGAACTGCAGGATTTCCTACACTTTGAGTATTAGCAGTCTTTAGTCAATGGTTGAATTGTACTTGCATTCAGTAATTAGATGGGATACTGTCATTTATATTTCAAGGAAACTCAAAGTCCCCTATTTATAATTAAGATAATAATGCCATGAAGGAAGGACGGATGAAGAACTGAAGTCATGATTGAATACTTCCAACAGCAGACAATGGACTCTGCCAGGAAATGCCCTGGAATATTCCAGGGGATGTTTCTCTCCTCTGGCTTTCCTGAGCAGACCATAATTAGCACTTGATTTATTTTCTGTTAATTCTCATTTCCAGCCTAATAGATTTCCCTGGTTATTAGCTAAAACAGTACTTTCAACCTCTTTGGGGGCAGGGCCCCTACAGTGGCTTGAGGCCTTTGTCCTTTAGCTTTTGTTTGGGAGAATTAATATACTGGATATCTTCAATTTGAATGAATGAAGCCCAGAGATAAGTTTGTCCTAGAAGTGTTGGGTAAATAGCCCATCCTCTACCTGGAGACTGATACAACTTTCTGACATGACTGTGGTGGGTGGAATTTACTGTTACTTTAAATATTCTCATTAATGGGTATGATTCGACAAAAGAAGCACTTTTCTCATAGTGTTTTCAAAGACAGATGTTACTTTATAATAGAACCTGGCAAATGGAATGAGTCCCAGATAGGTGGATAAAGGGACTGCCTAGAAGGTACCAGAAGATTCTCTCTGCCTAAGGTTCTCACCTGTCAAACTCTCACTGAATCTGAAATTCTCATCATCAGCTTCTAGGGTTGGTTAACCTCAGCAGGAATTAATCAGGGAGACTCCCAGGAACATTACTGCTAGGTTGAGGCATGGGGGAGATCAGGTTGGCAGGTTTTGGTAATGGATTTGTGGAAACACGAGAGGACTTTGAGACCAGTGTGCGTGTGTCCTTAGAGCAAGGCTGACCTGATGCTTAGTAAGAAATATCAGGGATAATACTAGGAAATCAGAGTCAAGGTCTGGGTAAGGACTGACCAGGGACTGACAAGAGAATACAGATGGTCTTTAAAAATTAATCATGAAATGTTAGAGCCAAAAGAGATCTTTGAGGTCATCTTGTCCACTCCTCTCATTTTATTGATGGTCAGTAACTGGGGGCAGAAGTGGAACTAGAATTGTAATTCTTTATCCAAATGTAGCTCTAAGTAGAGCAGGCAAGTCAGGTATGAGAAGAGAAGTTACATGTAGGAAAAAATGATGTGCTTCCAGGAAGAGATAGAGATATAGGGCCAATGAGTCAGATTTGAATGAGGTGACAAAGCAGAATGAAGCTGGGAGAAACAATAATAGCTGTTCACTTTTGTATGGTGCTTTATGTACAGGTTGGTTTAAATATCAAATTTTATTGATATCTTTTGCTCTTGAAGCATCATGGCACAGTAGGCAAAGAGCTATCCTTGGAGCCAAGAAGACCTGGGGAGACAGATGCTAGCTGTATGACCCTGGGAAAGTCACTTAATATCTCAGTCCCCTAGACAACTCTCTAAGACCTTATGTTGAAGAGAAGGTGCTTGACCTGCATTGGGAGGAAGAGTTTTCCTCATTTGGGAGTTCCCTATACCAATGAAATCATGGATCCATTCCTTATCTTTATTTTTTCCTTCTTATCTAACTTTCCTCTTAAATATATTCCTGCAATCTTCTGTCCTTGTTGAGTCATCTGTTGTATCACAAAATTAAAAAAAAAAAGAGAAAAGGAAAAAAGGAATTCATTAAAACTAACCAATGTTTCAACCGAATCTGTCAGCATGTGCTTTGTTTCATAGCCAGTGTCTACCATCTCTGCAGTAAGAAGAGAAGGGGACATTTTCTCTTCTCTTCTTGGGCACCTGTGTGGCCGTTATCATTTCTGCAGTATTCAGTTGTTCATTTTGTTCTCTTTGTTTATATATTGTAGTCATTAGCTACATTGTTTTCATAGTTCTGCTTACTTCACTTTGAATCAGTTCATGTAAGTCTTCCCATGTTTCTGAATGTTTTATAGTCATAATTTCTTATTGAACAATAAAATCTCATTACATTTATGTACTACCATTTATTTAGCCATTTCCTTATCAGAAACAGGCTTCTATTTTGTTTCTAGTTCCTTGCTACAATAAAAAAGTACCACTACAATTACTTTAGCGTATGTAGGACCTTTCTGTATTAGACCTCTTTGGATTACATGCTTAGCAGTGGAATCTCTGGTTAGATATCTAGTCACTTTCATAGCATAATTCCAAATTGCTTTCCTGAATAGTTGGACCAATTCCAATAATGCAGTCCATTTGATTATTCACCATTTTTTGTTATCCTTCCCAATTTTGGGGGTCTGAGATAAAATGTTAGAGTTGGGTTTCTTGCATTTCTTTCATTATGATTTGAAGCAATTTTTCATATGTTCATGTGCTCATGTACAAATACATATATATGTATACATACATATATATATATATATTTATTTGCTTCTTTCCTTTCTTTTTTCTTTCTTTTTTGTGACTAAGACTAGGTCTTCTCATCTTTCCCAGGTTGGAAGTTCAGGAATTATTCATGGCCCCACTACTAGTCTCACTACCAATCAGCACAGCAGTTTTGACCTGCTCTGTTTCCAACTTGGGCCAATTTACCTCCTAGGGAACCTGGTGGCTATCCTGCTCCTAGTGCTCAGCATACTGATCCAGTACTGAGTGAGGATCCCTGACTGACATAGCCCATTGTGGCTCTGAATTCCCAAGCTCAAAAGATCTGGTCACCTTAGCCTCCCCTATAGTTGGGAGACATGTGCCGTCGTGCCCCATCCCTTATCATTGCTAACAGTTTGCAATTCCTCTTTTGAGGACTATTTGTTCTTATCCTTTGTCCTCTTATCTATCTGGGAATGATTCTTAGTGTTATATATTTTTATTAGTTTGCTATGTATCTTGGAATTCACTCTTATCAGAGATATTTGTTGTAAAGGTTTTTTTCCCTAGTGAATAGTATCCACTTTTATCCTAGTTACATTCAGTTTGTTAGTGCAATACTTTTCAGTTTGTTTAATCAAAGTGATCTATTTCATCTTTTGTGACCACTTCTATCCCTTGTTTGATTAAGAACTCTCCCTTTATTCATACCTGTGGAAAGGACCTGCCTGAGTTCCCTTCTCATTTTAAAAAATATTCCTATATCTCCACAACAACCTTGTGACTTAAGTATTATAATCCTCACTTTACAGATGAGAAAGCATATAGCTAAGATGTGAAGGAGCTGGGGTTTGTACACAGGTCATCAGACTCCAAGCCAGTGCGTTCCCCTATTTCTCCACATTTGGCATCTCTAGCAGAAGAGCAGACTATGTCAATGGTGTCTTTCTGTTTCCTGCCTTTTAGCAGGTGACTTCCAGACTAATTTCATATTACTGCCCTCACACGTTCTGTGTTCTAACCAACTGACCTACTTAATGTTTTTTTTGTACATGAGAATAGCCTGCAGTGCCCTCTGCACTATGGGATATCCCCCATGCCTGGATTGCTCACTACCCACACCTCTGCCTCTTTGCAATCTCTCACTCTCTTAAAGGCTAATCTCATGTCATCTCCTCACGAAGGCCTTTCTTGATACCCCCAATAGTACTGCTTGCCCCCCACCTCTGAAATTACTTTGTGTATGCTTTACATATATTTTGTACATGCAGGGCGATGGCAGGAAGGCAGGACTACTTTGCTCTTGTCTTTGTACCCCTAACATTTGGCATAGTGTCAGGAACATAGCAGACCAAATAAATGGTTTTTTTTTAGCTGTATATTTCATTGTTGAAAATTGGTAATGATGGGCTCATGGGGGAATTAGATGTCAGTAATATGAGCTTCAGGAGATGTTAGGGGTACTTGAGGCTTGCTGCTTATAAGATGGGACAGATAGGTAGCTCAGTAGATAGTGTGCTGGACCTGGAATCAGGAAGACTCATCTTCTGAGTTCAAATGTGGCCTCAGACATTCACTAATTGTGTGACCCTGGCCAAGTCACTTCACCCTGTTTGCCTCAGTTCCTGATCTGTAAAATTAGCTGGAGAAGGAAATGGCAAACCACTCCAGTATCTTTGCCATGAAAACCCCAAATGGGGTCATGAAGAGTTGGACACAGCCAAAAATGACTGAACAACAATTACAAGATGGATATGGATTCCCCCTCATAGGGCTATATCTGGGTATCCTTACTACTTGGTACATAGCAGGCATAAAGTAATATTGATGTATAAATACATATGTATGTATATATATGTGTATATATATATACATATATATATACACATATATATATATATACATATACACATACACACACATATAGCTTTTTAAACCTTAAAGCACTATATAAATGTTAGTGAGTAGCAGTAGTGGTGGTGGTGGTAGTAGTAGTAAGTGCTTAATAAATATTTGCTGATTAATTGACATGCCCTACCTTTATAATCTGATTTGTGTCCTAATAATTCAACTGAAACTGCCCTTTCAAATATAACTAGTGACTTTCTAATTGCCAGATACAATCGTCTTCTCTCAGTTCACATCTTCCTTGAACTCATTGCATTATTTGACACTCTTGTATACTCTCTTCTTCTAGCCTTCTCCTTTCCTTTGGCTTTTAGGACACCACACACTCTTAATTTTCCTCTGCCTCTCTAAGCCCTGCTTCTCACAGAATCACCAAATTTTAGAGTTGGAGTGAGGTTCAGTGGCCATCCAGACTAATCCGGGATCCTTACTACAAGTTATTAGTGGGCATCTTCTTGAAGACTCATAAGCGGGAACTCATTACCTTACTTCTCTGTCTCCACTGACTTTTCTTCCTGCCCACTCTCTTATGGTGAGCATTCCTCAGAGTTCTGTCCTTGAATGTATTCTTTTATTTCTCTATGCTGACTTTCTTGGTGTTATTATTCATGCCTACAACTTCAACTACTACCTCTATATAAATGGCTCCCAAATTTGTACCTGTGTCTTTCACTTCTGGGCCCCACAAATTCATTTACCTACAGAACATCTATCTACACCAAGAGGTCTCACCTGTACCTCAAACTCAGGCTTAGAAGTTAATTTGTTGTATTTACCAATAACTCACTCTTCTTTCTGATTTCATTCATTTCATCATTTGTACTATGGTTTACCAAGCCTCTCATGTTAAAACTTTGGGGTTATCTTTGACTCTTCTCTTTTCCTGGATCCAATCATTTCACAAGCCCTCGTGATTTTATCCTTATAGTATCTGTTTTACTCAACATCTTCTCTCTACTGTCATCATTATACCCTAGTTCAGACCACCCATCTGGGTTATCTAATAGCTTCCTGATATGTCTTCTGACCTCACTTTCCTCCCCACTCTAATTTATCCTTTATATCACTGCCCAGGTAGCTCTAATAGACCTAGTCATATTACTCCTCTGCTCTGAGTCAGATTATTTCTCCAACTCCCACTTCAGAATCAGTGTGTCAGGGTGTGAATGAAGGTAGAGCCAGTACTGGAGAGGATGGCCAGAAATGCAATGTCATCTAGAGGAAACCAGACCTTAGCAAGGGGAAGCAGCTGAAAGAAATGTGAGAAAAAGAGGCTCAGGATGAAGAGAAATCTGTGTACTATGGGACAGGAATTCCACAGGGCAGGCTGGAAGAGGTGAATAGAATTGGACTGGGACATGAATGGGGTAGAGCTGAGAAGGATGGAGATATGAAGATGGGAGGTGGGGGTTTGGGATGATTTGCTGCTAGGTGAATATTATTTCAGGCACAGGAAGAGAAACGGGTGGTAGAAGTTTGTTAGCCATAAGGGTAGTGGGGAGTAGCAGATGAATATAATAATGCTCACAGCCTCAAAGGGGTATTGTTGCTGAGCAAGGGTCAACCAATCAATTATCAATCAACAAACACTTATTATGTGCCTACTGTATGTCAGGCACTGTGCTAAGGACACAGAGAGAGGCAAAAGATAGTCTCTGCCCTCAAGGAACTTATACTCTAAAAGGGGAGACAACATGCAAACAAATGTATAAAAAGTAAGCTATGTACAGGATAATTAGGAAATAATTGACAGAGGGAAGATAATTAAGAGAGGTTGGGGAAGGCTTCCTGTAGAAAGTGGGATTTTAGTTGGAACTTAAAGGAAACCAAGGAGATCAGTAGCCAGAGTGGAGGAGAAAGAGTATTCCAGGCATGGAGGACAGTGAGAGAGAGTGCCTGGAGTCAGGCGATGGAATGTCTTGTTCAAGGAACAGATAGGAGACCAGTGTCAGATCAGAGGGGTCAAGTCTACAGAGCCTTGCTCACTCTGCCTGCTCCTTCTTAGAGATTGTTGTGTAGGGGCTGAAGTAGGCGATGGTGTAGCTGAGTAGCCCTCTGGTCAGCAGAGAAGGCTTGGTGGGACCCTGGGCCTGAGTCAGGCCCATCATTTGGTCTTCTACATGTTCTGTGTCCTTGCAGAATTGGGCACTTGCTTTCCCTTGTACTCTTCTGGGCTTTGGTCACACTGTTCCATAGACTTGGAATCTCCTTCTCTTACCTTTGCCTAGTGAAGTTCTGCATATACTTTTGAATCCAGTTACAATGCTCCATCTTCCATCAAGCTTTCCCTGATTCCTAGTTGGTAATGGCCTCTTCTCCCTTTATTCTTTTGTGGACACTTCTGTCATGACCCATCATACATTGTTGAATTTGATAATAACCACAAAGCAGTGAGGTGGTGAGAGCACTGAGTTTGAGTCCACAGGCCGAGGCTTCGTTCCCCGCTCTTCTGACTGCCCACGTGACCTTGAGCAAATCTCTCTGGCTTTAGTAACTTCTGCAAAGTGACGAGGTTAGACTAGATCATCCCCAAGGCTCATTTCAGCCCACAGATCTTGTGTTCCTCTATGCCATATCCTTCTTACTAGACCTCAAACTCTGTAGTTTCAGGAGCTGTGTTTTCTCTAAACTTTATCTTTCCCTAGGCCTAGTGCAATACTCTGGATATAGGAAATCAGTCAATAAACGTTTGTGAAGTGCCTGCCCTCAAGAAGATCATAACCTAATGGAAGAAGACAGCATATAAAAAGAAGCTGAAAAGTGGGAGGGGGGTGAAGGAGAGGTGGCCTCCTTCTAGATTTCTTTGTAGCCTGGGTGAGCTATTAAATCTCGGACTTTTGTTGTTGCTTGATCAGTTCACTCATGTCTGAGTCTTTGTGACCCCGTTTGGAGTTTTCTTGGCGAGGATACTGGACTGGTTTGCTATTTCCTTCTCCAATTGATTTTACAAATGAGGAAACTGAGGCAAATAGAGTTAAATGACTTGCCCAGAGTCACATAGCTGGTAAATGTCTGAGGCCAGATTTGAACTCAGGTCTTCCTGACTCCAGGCCCAGTGAACTATCCACTGCACCACCTGTCTATTTTTTCAGAATTTTCAGAAAATCTAATTGTCTTACTTATGCAATTGCAGATTGGAGAATATTTTGGTGACCATATTCTAATATTTTCGTGACCGTACTTTCATAGCGGTAAGAGGCTTTTCAGGTAGACAGAAAATGATGCACTGAATGGTCCACCTAGTCTGGGTTGGAGGGTTGCTCTTCTAACTGGGGACAGGTGAGCAGTGGAGGATTGAGGCTTGTACTTAGGTTGGGGCTGTATAGCTGCTTGGTCAAATTGATACTGGAATACTCTGAGTCTAGGTTGGGACAATGACAGGTCTGGGGCCTAGTCAGGGTCCAGGTGGATATGGAGGGTGATATTCCTTGAAAGAGAAAGCAAAGTGGGGAGGTAAAAGAAGGGGGCCAACACAATGTGAGGAAGAATAGATTTCTGTTCAGGAGGTCAGGCCAGGCCAGGAGAAGCTGAGAGGGAGCTGAGGCAAGAGCAGACTGAGGTCAGAAACAACAACTGGGATCCCTCCCAGGAGGATGAGTTGTGCAGACAGAAGCTTTTTGTTGAGTGCTGCCTTTTAATGGGTGACTTAGGACTTTCCTGGAAGCCCTACCCTGAGGGGTTGGGAGAGGGAGAGGGTGATCTATTCTGGTCTTAATGGGATTTAGCCTCCCAAGAAGGGACTTTGCTCTATTGGGATTGTAGCCTTAGCTTTTTCACTTCAGAAATTTGGAGTCAGATCTACAGGCAGTGTTATGTCCTCAGCACAGGCAAGATGGCTACTCTGGACTAGAATGGCTAGGAACGATGTAGGATATAAACACATAGTAGTTTGCATTTTAGCTGAAGAAGCAACTTAAGCACATGAGAAGATAAATAATATTACTGGTCGTGTGATGATTGCCAGTGGAATTGTACAGACAAATACATTAGGATTTCAGAGGGCAGAGGGAGGTAACAATGAGCTAAAATGGTCAGAGCAATCCTCCCAGAGGAGGAAGGCCTTGAAGAAGGCCTTCCAGAATGGGTAGAAATCACTTTCCAAGTGAGAGGAATGACATCAACAACGAGAGTTCCCTCCTCTTCTCACAAGTTATGCCTGAAACTTAGGTGTAAAGGGTTAAAAGAAAAAAAAAGTCAGAGGTGAATTTAGAAGTGAAGTTCTGACATCCTCCATTCTTAATTATGAACAAATAGGCAAGTATGAGCAGTTTCATGGAATACAGCACAGAGCTCAATTTCTAATGCTGTCCTCTAACTTTCTCTGAGAGAAGGAGAGAGTGAGAGGAGGAAAAAAAAAAGACAGCAATTTCTATTCCCAGAGTATGAGCTGATCCCGTAAGTATTCTGAGGCGATCAGCCAAGCATCTACAAGGCCCTAATGAGCGCTATTGGATGGAGAAATCAATACGGGAGTAGTTCTTGTAGACCAGAGGGAAGCATGTGAAGTTCTTTGTAGGCCAAATATAGACTATTCTAGAAAGGTTTCAGTTTTGAGCTTCAGACAAATATGACTGTTGATTAGAGTGGTAGTTGACTTGGGCTTTGAAATCCAGTTCCAGACCTCAAGGTCATGCTGATGGATAATCATTTCCTCTGCTGCAATCATGAACTCATCATCTGGTGGGGACAGTTGGATGTCTGATGATAGAGAAATTATACTGCTGTAGGCAATAAGATGAGAATGATCATAAGAATAGCGTGCATTTATGCAATGATTTAAGGTTTGCAGAGTGCTCGACAAATATCACAACAACCCATAGGAGGTAGATGCTAGTATTATCCACACTTAACAGATGAGGAAAGTGAGGCAAAGAAGTTGAGTGACTGCCCAGGGTCTCACACTGCTAATAATATGATAGCTAACATTTATATAGTACCTACTATGTGCCAGGCACTGTGCTAAGTGCTTTATAATTATTATCTCATTTGATCCTCACAACAACCCTGGGAGATAGGTGCTATTATGATCCCCATTTTACAGATAAGGAAATTGAGGCAAACAGGGCTCAAGTGACTTGCAACAAGGTCATCTGGCTAGTGGCCTGATTTGAACTCAGATCTATGGATTCCAGCTCTGGTGCTCCATCCATGCATTATTTAGTTGCTTAGCAGCACAAAACAGCATTATCTTAGGTACCAAATGGAGGATGTAGACACTAAGGATATTGCAGCTTAGAAGCAAGAAATGACTTGAAGGTTGTTCAAGGGGAAGGCTTCACTTATTTCAACTTAACCAAAGTTTATTAAGCACCTCTTTTTTTATTTTATTTTATTTTTTTTAGGCAATTGGGGTTAAGTGACTTGCCCAGGGTCACACAGCTAATGAGTTTCAAGTGTTTGTCTGAGGCCGGATTTGAACTCAGATCCTCCTGACTTCAGGGCTGGTGCTCTATCCACTGCACCACCTAGCTTCCCCAAGCACCTCTTATTTTGCAGATCACTGACTGTTCTAGGCACAGGACATACAAAGAAAAAAATGGAAGTCTTTGCCCTCAGAAGGCTTACCTTCTTAATGGCGGATTTGCCTCGTACACAGACAAGTAAATAGAAGGCAATTTCCAGAGAGAGAGAGAGAGACAGAGAGAGAGAGAGACAGAGAGAGAGAGAGAGACAGAGAGAGACAGAGAGAGAGACAGAGAGAGAGAGAGAGAGAGAGAGAGAGAGAGAGAGAGAGAGAGAGAGTCAGGTCAGAGAGACACTGTCTGGTCACTGGCTGAGGTGGAGTGGGTGGAAGTGGATCAGGATCCTATACAACTGCCTCATATAGGAAGTTAGAGGCTCACAACTCTAGAGCAGAAAGGCACCTTGGGGGCATCCAGCCCAGCCCTCTCGACCTCACTTGTAACTGATGAGAAATGGGAAGTTAAGCAGCTTCCCCATCCTGGCACAGGTAGTAACCTTGGGTTATACTACATATATGCGATAGATAGACAGATGCATAGCCATTGAGGTCCCCTCCAATGGTCAAATTCTATGATTGTGTCCATGACCTTTCACTCTAGAGTCTCTAATCCTGACACTGTTGAGATTCAGGATTCTCAGAGCTAGTGTTGGAAAGGGAGTACATGCCAGCTGTGAGCACTGGGCCTGGAGGCAAGAAGACCTCGGTTCAAATCCAGCTTCAGACACTTACTAGCTGTGTGACCTTGGGAAAGTCATTTAACCTCTTTACCTCAGTTTCCTTAACTGTAAAAATGGGGATAATAGTAGCACTTGTGTTGCAGGGTTGATGTGAGGATCAAATGGGGTATTTGTGAAGCACTTAGCACACACAATACTTGGCACATAGTATTGTTGAGAAGGCACCAAAATGGGAGGTGGAATGATACCTTCTAATAGCAGGCAGGCCATTTCGGATGGAAAGTAGAGTTTATTAAAGGACTAATCATAACAAAGTTTGTAATGTGGCGTGGTGATGAGACTCCTGATTTAGATTCAGAAATAGGGCTTAGGTCTCAGCTCTGTCATTTGCTATCCATGTGACTCTGGAGAGATCACTTCCCCTCTCTGGGCCTCAGTGTCTTCATG
This sequence comes from Vombatus ursinus, assembly GCF_900497805.2. NCBI lineage: Eukaryota > Metazoa > Chordata > Mammalia > Diprotodontia > Vombatidae > Vombatus > Vombatus ursinus. Next base: position 7,501,078 of record NW_020954630.1, read on the forward strand.
TGCAGAATAAGAGAGGTCCAGGTCTCCTCCAGTTCATTGAAATGGGAGTTGAGCTAAGCATAGAAAGAGGGGCAGGATATCTAGGTACCAGATAGCATCTTACACTCTTGGCACACAACTCTGATTTTAGGAACCAAAACAAAACTTTTTAAAATTAGGAACTTGACACAGATCAACAAAAATGAACATTTCAATAAACAAAGAATATGAATCATTAGAAATATGTATGAAATTGATCATAGTAGTAACAGCACTGCCTTGCTTGTTGCCTCTCCTTCTAAACTTCTGCTCTTTTCTAAGAATTTTTAAAAAATATTTCAAGGATGTTCCTTCCTTCCTTCCTTCCTTCCTTCTTTCCTTCCTTCCTTCCTTCCTTCCTTCCTTCCTTTTTATTTTTGCATCACTATCACTCCTTACAAATCCTTCATATCTCTCCCCCTGCCCCCTTCAAAGTGAAGCCTTGCCTTGTAACTTACTAACAAATTTACACATTGGTTTTGTCTGAAAACGCATGTCTTGTTCTTTATATACAATACATCGCTTAGCTTAGGTTTAAAGTTCCCAAGTTTTGGGGCCTGTAACCTCTTACTTCTTCATCTTTCTCTTTTTATTAATTTTCTCCTTGCAAGTCACCTCTTTAACTGTTTTCTCCGATGGCTTTTCCTGTCATCCTGTCTCTCACTCTCCTTGCCTCCCTTAAGGCTGAGGAAGGTCCACACTGTCTAGCTAGCAGCCAGGCGAGACTGTGCCTGACTGTTGGTCTTTAAAGAGCTCCTCAACAATCCCCACGGCACTGCAGAGTCAGTCACTGGAGAAATAACCATCCTCCTCCCCTTACTTTTTTCCTCCTATAAAGAGCTGAATGCTGACATTGTTTGTCCTATGTAATAAAAAGTATTCCAGGCTTTATTCAATGATTAAAGAAGTGTCTATATCATCACCATTGTAGGTGAATTACTTCCAACAGGAAGCAACAAAATACTCTCTCTACTCTCTCTCTCTCTCTCTCTTTCTTCTTCTTCTTCTTCTTCTTCTTCTTCTTCTTCTTCTTCTTCTT
>NW_020954630.1:7502144-7505334 GCF_900497805.2 Vombatus ursinus
TTCTTCTTCTTCTTCTTCTTCTTCTTCTTCTTCTTCTTCTTCTTCTTCTTCTTCTTCTTCTTCTTCTTCTTCTCCTTCTCTTGTCTTTCTCTCTCCACACACACACACACACACACACACATGAAAGAGGAAAATATAAAGTATAAGAAAAGGTGATGGGAAAGCCATTTTTTCCTCAAATAATAAAATTCCCCCTACCTTTAGTGTGCTGAATGTGGAGAGTTCATACTGATGCCACCTGTCAGCTGCCAACTAGGAGCTGTCTGGGGCAGGCCTGGGAGCAGACTCCCAAAGGGCCATTTCTTTACCTGAAGTTGCCATCTCTGTTACGTGGCACCCAAGCAAAAGGGGAAAAGAAAATTCTGTTTCTTAAAGAGCCCAGCCTGAGACAATGTGGTCTCTGGGACAAAACTGAACAGTAAACAGCCTAGGTTTTCTATACTCAATGTCTTTTCCAAGTCATAGGGCAGGCAAAGGAAGCTAGGAGATAAGCTGACAAGAGAAGCCAGAGAGAGAATTATTTGAAATAGATGGTTGGGGAGGCAAGGGTGGGCCATAGTTGTCACAAGATAGTTATAGTATTCCCAGATTTAGAACTGGAAAAGATATTAGAGATCATCCTCAATTTCAAGCCCTTTATTTTATAGAAGAAGAAGCTGAAGCCCAAATAGGTTATTTGATTCATCCAAGATTGCCCAGGTAACAAATGGCACAACCAACATCGGAACCCAAGTCCTCTGGCTCCAAAACAAGGCCTCTTGACGCTCCCTACACCAGTACTGTAAGTGGTGTGGAAGCTGAGAGAGAGTTGTCTCCCCCCTTAAACAGTAAGCTCCTCAAGGACAGAGACAACTTCATTTTTTTTTTCTTCGCTGTTCGGTAATGCCTGGAACATAGCAGATTATTAATAAATTATTGATTGATGGATTAACCTGGGCTAACATATCAATAGGAAAAGACTAGGATGTTGATATTAATAGAATGTACCATGTACTACCTATATCTATATCTATCTCTCTGTATATATATATATGTATATTCTTGTCTTTTAGTATAATAAAAGATATAGGTAGTGGTTAGAATTGGCTGGTGGCCCTTTTATTATGTCAAGGTATGATAGACCTAAATGTATGAATCAATTAATGAATGTATACCCCAAATAAATCTTACTATCACAAGTGCTATAGGTATTCAGAGAAAGGAGAGTACAATATGGACCTGGCTGAGTAGAGACACCTTGGGAGGAAATGGGACATGTACTGGATCCTTCAATGTGTGTTGGATTTAGAACGGAAGAGACGAAAGAGCAAGACAGTCTAGGTAGAAGAGAGAAAACAGACTTTGAGGTTGGAATGAGTGTGATGTATGTAGCAAAGAGTGAGAGCATGAGGGAAAGTAGGAGAGATGGGAGTTTGGAGTTCATCCTGTTGAGCAGAGGTGTCAAATATTAGGGCCCCAAACCAGTTTAGAATGTAATTGGGAAATAGTTAACAAAACAAATGGAAGCACAGTAGAGCATAGATAATGTTAACTTGTGGTTTTCTAAGTCAGCATGCTGCTGGCAAAGATCCTGTATGGTCTAGAGGTCCCAATTTCTATTGGAGTTTGACAGCAATGACCTAGATGACCCCTGAAATCCATCCTAACTATGAGGTTCTGTGATCCTATGATGGAATCATTATCTTAGGAAGATTAATCAATAGGTGTGCAGGATGGTGGGGAAGTTAAGAGAAGTGATTGGAAGAGAGTGGAAAGACCAGTTAGGAGGTTTTTGAAGTGATCCATGATTGAGGTGATGAGAATAGACGATTCCAGTCTATTCTCCCTGGGCTGATTTCTCTTCTTCTCCCTTACTGGATTTGTTCTATCTTAGAACGCATAAATACTCTGCCTTACTATTTTTCTCACTATTATGACCAACACCATTTCCTAGGCCTTTTGGGGAGGAGGGCTTGGAAGAATTGGTTCAACCTTTTGCTGTCTGATGAGAGTTGAGAAGCCTGGTCCGGAATCTACTTCTAGTGGGGAAGCCCCTATCTGCAGAAGCTGTTTCTCCCCATCTCCCAGGCTGGAGTTTCCCCTTCAGCATTTCGCCATGCCTCCTGGGGTTCCCACTGATGGGAAATCCCAGAATGCCAGGCTCTTTGAAGTAGAAGGCAGGCAGCCCTGCCGACCTGAGTGGCTGCCAGACCTGGAGGGCTCCATCAGCCCTCTTCAAAGGTAGGGGCGGAGAGAGCAACTGTAGGTGCAGGGAGGGGAATATTAGAGATGGAACAACACGGGGCAATTGGTGTTCTGCAGAAGGCATGGGGTGGGGATTAGGGGAGGGAGAATTTAAGGCCCCTGAATGATAGCTCATGGGCTTTTTGAGGTTCAAAGTTCTTTGAGCCAACTGGAACCAGAAAGGCTATGTTTAATGTAGATGTAAAAAACCAAAAAACCAAAAATGTCTATTTTCCATGAATCTTTATCTCCTACTATTCTACAGTACAACTCCTCTTTCTCTTCTCCCTGACTTCATCTAGGGCTGTCTATTCACTGTACCTCAACCATATACTTCTCATATTCCTCCTCCTGTGCCCTTGCTCATACTGACCCCCACCCTCCTGCCAGTCCCCCTGCAGTCCCCTCTAGGAATGCCCTCTCCACTCCTTTCTGCCAATCTGCATCTTACCCATTCTTCCAAGCCCAGCTCATATACCATCTTCTTCATCAAATCTTCCCTTTCAATTCCAGACTAATCTCTCCCTTTCTTCAGAGAACTATAATAGTAATAGATTGTGTCACTCCTTTGATGCCTCTATCCCTTTTATGGGCAGTTAACTTTCCCTGTCTGCATGGCCTCTTCAATGAGGCTGTAAGTTACTTTAAGAAAGGGAATAGGTCATGTTCACCTTTGTGTGCTTCACAGAGCCTAATATAGTGCCTTGAACATCATAGTTCCTTGATAAATACTCGTGGACTGGTTGGAAAAGATTTGGTGTGTTCATTCTGTGGGTATTTCTTTAATGAGCTGTTTTATTAGGGATTTAGAGTCCATATGCTGAGAAGAAAGTCATAGGATGATAGAATTTAGGGCCGGAAGGCATTTTACAGATCATCTAGTACAACCAACCTCCTCATTTTACTCTCAGGAAACTTAAGTGTGTGTGTGTGTGTGTGTGTGTGTGTGTGTGTGTGTGTGTGTGTG
>NW_020954630.1:7505344-7509476 GCF_900497805.2 Vombatus ursinus
TGTGTGTGTGTGTGTGTGTGTGTGTGTGTGTGTGTGTGTGTGTGTGTTGATCATTTAGCAAACCTATTCAGCTCCTACTGTGTGTGAGGCATTGGGTAGGGGGAAGAGAAAGAGGATGGGAGCGGGGGAGGGATCCAACCAGCTGGTTCATCTTGCATTGTCCATGAAAGGGACATAAGAGTAGGAATTCATTCTTCTTTGTGCAGACATGACTGAAACCCCGGTCAGCAAATCTCTCTGTGTCAGTGGTGGTGTGTTGACAAGAGCATTTGGAATCAGAAGCCCTATGTGTTTCTTACTTTTGTGACCTCATACAAGTTATTTAGCCTCTCTGGGCCTCAGTTTCCTCATTTGTAAAATGAGAGGGTTGTCCTGGATAACCTCTGAGGTCCCTTCCCTATGATCTTATGAACATGCTTAGTAAGCAGCATGTGAGTCCAATAGAAGGTAGACTGTGATTAAGTCAAAGGACGTCTAGACAAAATGTCATGTGAATTTTGAGGAGAAAAGGAACCTTGTCATCAGGGAGATGAGGAAAGCCCTCATATGGTATTTACCTCAAGGACTGTTATAAGAGACACACACTATAATGTATCTAAAGGGCTTGGCATATCTTTAGTGCTAGATGAAGGCCAGCTACTGTTATTCTTAGGAGATATCTAAGCTAGGCTTTGAAGAGGGAAAAAATATAAGGATTTCATTAGGCAGAGCTCTAGGGGGAAAATGTTCCAGCCATGGGGCTGGATGGCCAGTACAAATTCAAAGAAGCCAGAGAAAGCAAGAGGAGGTTGGGGGTAGCTAATCATCCAATTTGTCTAGAAAGTTGGGTACATGAAAGGGAATCAGGTGAAATACGTGGCTGGAGAGGTAGACTGTATCTGGACTGTGGAGAGCCTTGAATGCTAGGTTATATTTGTATTTTAGTTTAAGCTTGTGTTTTATCTCACATGAAGTAAGGGGTTACTTAAGCTTGTTAACTTGAGGGATGAGGCTTCCCCTTAAGGAAGATTATTTCAATATCCATGTAGAGAAAGGACTGGAGATGGGAGAGGCAGGAAGACCAGTTAGAAGACTATTATCAAAGTTCAAATGAGAGGGCTTTAATGAGGGTGTTGACAGTGGTAGTAGGGAATGATTTGAGAGAATCAACAGGTGTTGGCAACTGACTGGGTGTGAGAGGGGAGGGCAAAGTGTGAGGGTGAGGAAAGAGTTAAAGATGACTGAGGGACTGTATCTTATTCTTCTCTTGTATGCCCAGAGCAGTGAGCATTGTGTTACATAGAGTGTGTGTTTGGTTAATTTATCTTCTAATTGATATAACTTGTTTTTCTGTTGTTCAGTCATTTTCAGTCATATCCTACTCTTTGTGACCCCTTTTTGGGGGGGGGGGTTTCTTGGCAAAAATACTGTAGTGGTTTGCCATTTCCTTCTCCAGCCCATTTTACAGATGAGGATTCTGAGGCAAACAGGGTTAAATGACTTGCCCAGGGTCATATAGCTAGTAAGTGCCTGAGGTCACATTTGAACTCAGATCTTCCTGACTCCAGGCCATACACTGTATTGACTATGCCACCTAGCTGCCCTGATTTTCTATTACTGGTAATATAAGCAAAGCAAACATGTACCACTTTCCCCTCTTCAAGGAATCAATGGGCCAACAAAGATACTGCTCATCCTTAGCCTTAGACTTTGCTCAGTGAGATTGAAAGCCCCAAGAGCACAGATGCAAAGGAAACTGCTAACTCATGGTGTACATGCAGTGGGGAAAATTTTCCCATTAATAAATTTATGACAGTCTGATGTTACTCACTGCCAATTCTGTAAATTGAATGATAGTAAAAGAAACTTTTTTCTCATCTGTAAAGTGAGGGGATTGTATGGAATGGCCTCTGAAGTCTCTAGTTCTACACCAACAATTCCATCATTTCATTAGATGGGGAACCCCTGATGTGGGAACTCCCTCCACAGACACAGATTACCCTGATATACCACCTAGTAGGTAGTTAAGTCCTAGGGAATTGCCCGAGACACATGGTATTTAAGTGATCTGCACAGGGTCACATAGATAATAAATGTCAGGGGCTGAATTTGAACTCAGGTTTTCCTGACTCCAAACCTAGCATTCTATGGTCTCGGCTACCCTACCTCTTTTGTTTGGGTGAAAATCTTTACTTGTACGAGTCAGACAGATTCCCCATACCCCTTTTGTCAGCCTGACTCCATATTCTTAGATCCAAAGCTCCATTCTGTTTTTAGCATCATAGGATTTGATCCGGGAAGTCACCTTAGAAAATATCTAGTCGAATACCCCTCATTTTACAAAGGAGGAAAGAGGCCTTAAGAGAGATGACTTGCCAGGTAGGCAAACAGCTGAGCCAGGATTCAAACCCAGGTCACTTGACTCCAGTATCCAGTGCTGTTTTCATTACATTGGCAGGTTTCTGTGTCTCCCATGTAATCATGCAGAAGTTTCTGACTCCACCAGTGCAGGAAAAAGAATGTAGGCACTCTCTTAAGAATCCTGGGTTATTGCAATGATAGAATTTTTGAACTCTGCACTTTGGATGACTTGATTCCCCATCTCCTGAAGACATAGTTCATTCACAACAAAACAAAAAGGGAGGAAATTTACAAACCGTCTGTGTAAAGATTATTGAATGAATGTACACATCTGCCATTTGAGGTATTATAGCAGGTATATACTTTTAAATTTTTATTTTATTTTAATTTATGGAATAAAACAAGCATTTGCATAACAGTATAATAAAAAAATGAAACCGCAAATCCACTATGTACAACTTGCTATTCTTTTTAAATATGCAACAAAGTTGTCATGTAAATTTCTTTTTTCTTCTTTTGTTTTCTTCCCTCCTCTCCACCCACCCCCACCCCCCAGTCTGGAGATGACTACCATTATACATTTCTTGTCTATGGTGTGTCATTTCTATGCTACTAAAATGGATGTGCACCCAACTTGGGAAAAGGTCAAGAAATCTACTCCATCTCCAGTAGCTTTAGTAGCATAGAAATTAGCACATTAAGCCTGGTCTAAATATCATTTTGAATTTGAAGGGGAAAGGGAAACAATGTAATTTTAAAGTTCAGTACTAGGACAGAGGCTGGTAACTCCTACCACAATATAGGTGATGGTGTTAGCTAAGATCCTTTTCCCCTCCCTACCCTAAGGAAACTATTTACCATTCTGGAGGGTTCATGGCTGCCTTGTGCTCCACCTTCCTGCTCTGAAGTTGGTACCCTGGAGTTCAACTTCCCACGATTGATAAGTCTTCAGCCAGAAGGCAATCAGTTCCTTCCATATCTCTTCTGCCCCTACAAGCTTATCTGCTCTGGGCCCTGGCTCAATAAGGGGCCCTGAAGATCACTAGAATCAAGACTCAAGGAAAGAGATTGGTCTTTTTAAATGTTGCTAATCACTGGACTGGTTGGAGGCTCAGTTGGGAGTCACTATAGCCATAGGGCGTCCAGTAAACGGTACCTGGGGAATGTGGTCCCCTGAAACTGTCAATTCCTCTGGTTTCCTTTTTTCCACAACGCTGACATTTCTCTTTAAGTTCAACTGGTGAAGAAACCCAGTATACATTTTTTCTTGGTTTGCTCTCAATGTGAATTGGTTAATAAACCTAGACAGGAGCTAAGGCAAGGATTTCACACCACTCAGACAATGTGTTTACAAAGTGCAGATGTTGTCATTCAGTTGCTGTTTTCTTGTTCTCTAAAAGCTGCTGCTTTCTGAAAATATGCAAGAGGGAAGTTGACTCTTTTCCCATGTTGCTCTGAGACTGGGATACTATATTGGTTGCTTTGAGCTTTGCAAGAACTCATTTCAAGGTTGCTAGATTCTGTCTGCCTGTCAAAATTTCATTTTTAATAATCCACATTGGTACTTGCCCCAATGCCATCTTAAACCTATATTAATTAAGACAAGTGGTAGTTCCCTTGTATTCATCTCACCAATGCCCTCTTTGACATGGAAGTTATTTTTTTTCTTGCCTGTCAACTTTCTTGTCAGTTACAAGTAAATGTTAATTAAGTTTGGCATCTCTTCTCCATGTGGGTCATTATAATCATACACTAAGAAGACATTCCTTAAAGTTCGGTTGTTGGTTTTTAC
>NW_020954630.1:7509486-7573026 GCF_900497805.2 Vombatus ursinus
TTCTGAGGTCCCTTGTCCCTTCTTACATTCCATGATGTGGTTTTGTCCTTCCCTCTGCAATGCTCTTCTCTCATTTGAGTTTCCCATTCTGTTCCATTTGCTACTTGGAGAGCTAATCTTATTTTCCCATCTGACAATCAACAGGGCAGAGTGGAAGGACCATTGGAGAATCTCAGGGGCTAGTCCTACCTTGACTACTACCTTCACTTTGATCTCAGCTAATAATGAGAAGTTATATAGAGCTTGACATATATTATCTCATTTAATCCTGATGACAACCTCCAAGTATGTAACACAAATTGGATCCTCTTCCAGAGATAAGGAAAGTAACTTGCCCAAGGTCACGTTTCTAGTAAGTGGCAGAGCTGAGACTTGGGCCCGAGTCTTTGGAATCCAAGTCTATTCCTCTCTCCTCTATACCATACTGTGTTTCTTATACCATACTACCTCTGATGACAGGGTTGGTTCTGTTGAATTCCTAACACTTCCCAGAGAACTGTACTTGTTTGAAAAAGATCCCCCACAAAATAGATCCTGCTACCTTGGACCTGGCACGTTAGTTGGGTTAAATTCATGTGCAATTTCTAAACATTTTTTCTCCTCCAAGCTCACCATTGCATTTAAAGTCATTTTGAGGGCCTGCCTTTCAGAGAGAGTCATCATATCTATGTCCCATTATTCCAAGGCTGATTGTTGATGGTCATTCTCCAATCAGTCAATCAACAAAATTTTATTAGGTACCTACTGTAGTCTAGGCATTCTTATAGGCGCTAAGGACATAAGCATCAAACATGAAACAGTTCCTGCTTTTAGTGTCTCACTGAGCTTTAATTCCATCAGGGGAAGCTCATCTCAATTAATAAATAAATCTAAGAGATTGATGTAGGTGTAGTATAGATCAGATGATCAACTCTGTGTGTGTATATGTATATACACCTATATACATGTACATATGTATGTATATATCTTGTTTGGTATGTATGTATGTATATGTTCACTGTGTATGTTGTTCAGTGTATATACATACATACATACATTACTAGAGGCAGCATGAACTATATATACACATACCCATATGTACATATGTATGTGTATGTGTATATGTGTGTGCACGTGTGTGTATACAAACACACACATATATGTCTATGTCTATATCTATATATCTAAATCTATCTATATCTATCTATCTATCTATCTATCTATCTATCTATCTATCTATCTATCTATCTATATCTTGTTCGGTTGTTTCAGTTGCGTCCAACTGTTTGTGATCCCATTTGAGGTTTTCTTGGCAAAGATACTGGAGTGATTTGCTATTTCCTTCTCCAGTCATTTTACAGATGAGAAAACTGAGGCAAACAAGGTTAAGTGACTCGCCTAGGGTCACATAACTAGTAAGTGTCTGAGATCACAATTAAACTCCGGTCTTAGGCCTGGTACTCTATCCACTGTGCCACCTTGCTCTCTCCCTCCTTCACACACACACACACACACACACACACACACACACACACGCACGCACATACACGCACACACTTTTTTTTTCTCCAGTGAATGTTATACTTCCTTAGAAAAGGAGAGAGGGAACTGTAGTACTCAAGTAGATAAGCTTTTTCCTGTTTATAATGGTTAGAAGAATCTTTGTTCTTAGAACCCAGGAAACATGTACATGCTAGTACCATGCAGCCACCATTTTCAAGCAGCAAGAGAGAAAAACAACACTGCTGAAAGATGTGTAGACCCTCAGAGATGAAGGGACCTGAGAGGTCTTCTAGTATTTTAAAATGAAGAAACTGAGGCCTGGAAAGGTGAAATCACTTTCCTGAGGTCTCACCCCTGGCAGAGCTGGGCCTGAGGCTCTCTGGCACCAAGTTCAATGATGTTTTTCCCATTCTCTAGAAAAGACTTGTCCCTATTCCCAAATTAAACACCCAGAGACGTTTCCACAGATAGTTAGCAGGAATAGTTTCTAGCTACGTGAGAATTTTTTTTTTTTTGGTGGGAGTGGGGATGGGCAAAGGGTGTGTGAAGCAGGAAGTACCTAGGTGGCACAGTGGACAGAGAGCTGGGCCTGGAGTCAGGAAGAACTGAGTTCAAATCTAGCTGAGTCACTTACTGGCTGTATGACCAGCCAGTAGTGTCACTTGACCTGTCAGCCTCAATTTCCTCATCTCCAAAATGGGGATAATAATAGTCTACTTCCCAGAATTATGAAGATAAAATAAAAAAATATTTTTAAAGCTCTTTGTAAACCTTAAGGTATTATAGAAATGCCAGCTATTGTTGTTACTGTTATAGCCAAAGACTTTTAAAAAATTAGTCAAGTACCTAGTTGAATTCAAACATCTTTGTTTTCCAGGGAAAGTGTAGATGAGAGCTTTTAGTGTTTCTGGAAAGAGTGAAAGAAACTTTATTAATTTTACATACTTTACTGCCATCTCATCAAATGAGAGACACATTAGATGAAACTCTCACCACCTGACTCAAGATTGAACATTGTTTCTTTCACCCAGTATTTATTAGTCCCCTATTGTGAGCATATACATACTAAAGCCTGGTGGCTCCTCCAAGCAGTGCCTGCCTCCTCAAGATAGCTCTGGCAGGAAGGGGGTCCGTGTTGTTAGGGTATGAGCACACATGCCCATGTAGATGTTGTTTCAATCTTAACCATGATTTTCATAGAGTCAGAGAGTTCTCAGAGCGGGAAGAGAACTTGTGCCAGCCACACAGCCTTAGTTTCTTCATCTGGGAAATGAGGAGGTTATACTAAATCTCCTCTAAAGTCCCTTCCAGCTTTAAGTGTATGATTCTATGACAGAGTTACATAAAAGTCATTTGGTCTGATTCCCTCATTTGATATCAGAGGACACTGAGGCCAAGACAACTGAGGTGACGTCCCCAAGGTAGCAGATCCTGTAGTCGAACTCAAGTCTGCGTATTTAGCCAAGGTCTCTTTCTACTCCATCGTGTTATCTTTTTTCAAAGTTCCTAAAGGAATCTCATATATTATGCGGAACAACACCAGATAGTTGCTATGTGTTTTGCCATTACTGATGTTAAAGACAGGATCCTTGTAAGGTTAATGAAATGCTCCTTTTCTCTGTTAAGATCTCTGTATGGGGAGCCTAGGAGAAAAAAATGCTCTGTGAACCTTAAAGCACAATAGGAATGCAAGATATAATAATACTTAATAAGAATAATTATTATTACTATATTTATTTGTAATATGCAAGTGTCTCCTACATGTACCAAGGGGTGTTGTGTGGCTTATAGGGAGGCAAGAACAGATAATATCTCTAGCGTTTCCTTCCCTGACCCTTCTCCAAGAGAGACTTCAGTTCCTACCAAGAGGGGAAGCAGGTAATCAGGGCCAGAGACTGGTCACTCTGATCTCCTCAAGAGACAGGGGGTACTGGGCTTGAATTATGTCTACCTGCTCCTTTAAATACTAGTCTAGGGAATGTAATTTTTAGATTCAAACTAAACTCCTGATCACTTTTTCTTAATGGGGAAAGGGAGACTCCAAGTTTTATATCCAAGACTTGAACCCCTTCTCACCAAATACCACTTCCCAACACATTGCAATTCCATTTATCGAAGCTGATGGCAAAACAGATATTAGAGAAAGTGTACACACGAGAATACATATCAGACAATACAGATTACAGGAGCTCTCCCATTGGGACCAATGCAATGAAGCTCTGTCAAGAGAGAGACAGTTCCATATCTTACTCAGGAGAAATTCCATGAAGTCTCTCATGTAGCAAGCTGGGAATGGGGACATGATTCAAGTTCTCTATGTTAGCTTCTTCTCAGTCAAAATTTTTCTTGTTTTAGTGATATGAAGAGAGGTTGGGATCCCTCCTCTACTCTTTCAAACCTGGAAAACAGAAGACAAATCCAAACAATACTGAAAAGACCCAATCTCTCTTCTCTCCCTCTCTTACCAACTCTTCTCTCACTTGGGGATTGATCTCCATCATTGAGGAGAGATTCCCATACCAATGGGCTTTGGGACTAGATTACATATTATTATTATTTTCCTTGCTTAGAATGCCTTCCCTTCTCCTTAATAACTATTGAATAAATGATTAAAACGGCATTTATCATGGTATTGCTACTTAGCTCAGAGTAGTGGATACAAAAAAGAAAAGTAAGACACTCCTTGCCCTCAGGGAGTTTACATTCCAGTGGGGGAGACTGCACAATAGAGAAGGTGAAATTCAGTTAGAAAAGGTCCCAGGGTCCTTACCATGCTTCTTTAATGTCATTTCCACCAGCTTCTGATGTTGAACTATTTTACAGGACCAAGGACTTTAGCATCTAGAATTTTCTTTTCTCTTTCTTTAGAAGCAGGGGCTGCAAGCATCTGCATGTACCATCAGGCCATGTCTCCACAGGGGTTGCTTCCAAAGCTGCAGGGGCTAGGCTGAAAGCAGACAGGATCAGCAGAGGTTGGGGATGAAGGGTGGTATTATAGCCTAGGCCAGGAGTGGGGAACCTATGACCTTAAGGACATACGTGGCCTGGCCTAGGCCCTTGGGTTCAGGTACTGGACTGTATCTACTGGGATTAGAGGGGAAGGAGTGGTTAAGTTACTGACAATGATTTAACTTACCTGGCACATACTATCTCCTCTTCCTTTCTTAGAGTCTTGCTACCAGCTAGGATAGTTTGCCTGTGTCGTGTGACATAGTTTAACACATTTTTATACTTTAAATTGCATTGTTGCCTACTGTTTCATGTGTGTTTCTTTGATTTCTGTAACTAACCAGAAAGTTTTTGAGGGTGAGGAACTTGTCTTAGTACCTATTATAGTTTCATATAATGTATATTCTTCTGATACCATGATAGTCACATAGAAGATGAGCAGAAAATACTTATGGACTGATTAATCTCAGTATATTACCCATTTTATCTTCCAATTTGTGGAAAAGAAGGCCAAGTAAGGGTGCCAACTGATCATATTGAGTTAAAGGGAATCAAAAATCTGTTGGCTGTCTTCAGTGATCCACTGTGTATAAACTCTTCCTCCTGTTGGCCAGCACTGTTTCCAGATTTGATCCTAAGTAGCTGTATAAACACTGAACATCTTTAAATTTGAGTTTGCACATTAGAAAATTTGAAGGTATGTGCATGTTGGCAAAATGTGTCACTTTGTTTCTTCTGACATATGGAAGGAAAATTAACTACTAGATTAGTCTGACTATAGGCTGTCCCCAAATATAAGTGGCACCCTGCAAAATCAGACCTATTCAAAATGAAAAAAAAATTATGTGGGTCTATACTGAAAAATAACATTAATTATATACCATATTGAGGTTTTATATAGGCCAGATTAGGGGGGAAATGACACGTATATTGATATCAGTGTCTTGCGTCAGCTTCTAGAACATAAGGTCTAGGTATTTTATTTCTTTGTGACTTCCATAATACTTAGTACGTGATAGATAATCTAGTAGCTGACATGGGAAATGGGCATAAACCATTATTCTCACTTTCATATCTTCCTTTATCTGGAGGCCAGTGCTATCTAAGGTTTGCATTTTGAGACTGTCAGATATCATCAAGGTTGTCTGACTCCAACTCTTTTCACTGCTCCTTTGCTTCTTCCCTTGTAGAAAAAACAAGGCATCCTTACCCTCCTCAGTAAAAATATTTTTATAGAATGCTAGAGCCACATTTCCTACTGCATATGTAAAGAGTTTCCTATTTATTCACGTTGGTCTCCTGAATAAACTCTATATATGAAATGAGTTCTGGGGATGTCCACATCTGAAGCTCTTGTTCCTGACTCTTGGAATAAAGCATGAACTGTGCTCCAGTCAAACTGTTCTGCTTGCTGTTCTTCAAACTTGGCATCCCATCTCCTACCTCCCACCGTTTGGACTAGCTGTCCCCCATGCACTCCTTCCTTATCTCACTGGAGATTTGAACTCAAGTCATAAAAACACTTAGTCTGTGTTATACAATTAAGTACGTTATTATATTTTCTAATACATGTCTATAATTCTTTCCAATCTGTTAGTCTTATCTCTTCAAGCAAAGTACAAGCTTCTCGAGAGAAAGCATTTTGTTTTATTCTAGAACACAGTACTAAAGGGAGGGTTTATGAGCACTTACAATGTGATATGCCAATTCTTTGTTAGCATTAATTCAAGATCAAGTCACTATAGACTAAGCTCATTTGTTTTTTGGACAAGGTTACTGGACTTCATAAATCAAAGCATGGGTATATTTCAACAAGTCATATGACAAATTCTCTTGTAACAGCCTTGTGGAGAAAATGGAGTAACATATGATAATGTAGCTGGAGGAATTTCATAGGTCATAGATTTGGAACAGGAAGAGACTTCAGTCATCAGCTTCTCTAACTCTCTCATTTTATAAATGAGGAAACTGAAGGTCAGATAGGAAAAGTGACCCAGTCACACAACTAGTAAGCAGTTGAGTCAGAATTTGGACTGAGCTTCTCAGATGCCAAATTCAGCATGCTTTTAATATTGGACCTGATTGAATGATTAGATCCCAAAAGTTATGACTGATATGTAGGAAGGGTCAGGGTGGAAAGAAAGTAATTGAGAAATAAATGGAATTCTGGGATTCGTACTTCAGAGAGACAAGCATTCCTGAGAGCAATTGGGACTGCCACAGTTTTTTAGCTAGAAGGGAGTCTTGAGTCATGCCTAGGGGTTTTAACAGACAGACATATCCATGACCTGCAAGAAGGCAGACTGAGAGGAAGGAGTGGGGACACAGCACCTCCAGTCCCACCCAGGACTTAACTCATCAAATTACTGAGCACACTAGTGGCACAGAGACAACAACAGACCAAAGAAGTTGAAAGGATGGAGACACAGACATAGCAGAGATGGAGATGGGAGAGGTGAAGAACGGTCATTGGGTACCATATTCTTCAGGAATCTTGGGAAAGAGGACTCAGTCTGAGGTAGCTAGGTGTCCTCACTTCTTCAACACCTGAGGAAGTTGCAAAAAAAAAGTTTTGCTTGTTCTCCACCTTACCCTCCCCAGGCAGAGGAAGGGACCATGTGTATCCAAGGACAATCACATTGCCCCTTACAAAATCAACTTATGACTATGGGCTTAGTATTGGAAAGTTAGAAAACTATCCAGTGTTTTGAAAAAGATATGGGAATTTTAGTATGCCACAGATTCACCATGAATCATCTGTCTACTGTGGCTGTCAGAAAAGATAATGAGATTTTAGGCTACATGAACAGACGTACCCTCTTTTGATGGAGGCCACGCTGCCCTGGCCAGACTACATCTGGTATGCTGCATTCATTCAGTTTGTGGTACTACGTTTTAGAAAGAACATTGACTAGCTGTAGCATGTCCAGAGAAGGATAGGGGTACAAGGATGGGCTGAAGAACCTGAGGATATTGAGCCTTGATATGGTCTTTAAGTGTCAGAAGGATTATCACATGGAAGAGGGGCTAAAGTTATTTTTCTTGGCCCTGGGGATAGAATTAAGAGCAATGGATGGAAATAATGGAAAGGTGAATCTGAACTCAGTTCAGTTGAAGGTTTCCTAGTAATCAGATAGTGCAAAAAATGGAATGGTCAGTAAGTTCCCCTCCATTGAAGGCTTTTACTTAGAGGCTAGTTGACCACCTGTCAGGGATGTTCTATAAGGGATTCTTCTTTCAGCATGATTTATATTAGATGACCTCTGAAGTCCCTTGTAACTGAGATTCTATACTTATTCTTGTGTAGTTGTTTCAGTTGTGTGCAACTCTTTGTGATCCCATTTGGGGTTTTCTTGGTAAAGGTAATGGAGTCATGTCCTTCTCCAGCTCATTTTATAGATGAGAAACTGAGACAAACAGGGTTAAGTGACTTGTCCAGGGTCACACAGCGAGGAAGTATCTGAGGCTGTATCTGAACACAGGAAAATGAGTCTTCCTGATTCTAAGCAATATCCCCCATAACTCTCAATATCCTTTGCAATTCTTAATAAAGCAAATGTCTAGCTAGTAAGTGCTTATGAAATTCTTGTTGACTGGTTAATTCCAATAGGCAAAGAATAATTCTATCTTACATTCTGATGTATGGATACAGGTCTAAAACCTCTCATTGATGGAGAAATAGAGAATCATGGACATTTAGAATTGGAAACAATCTCAAGAAAGCATATGACAAACTTTTCATTTAATGGATGAAAGAATTGAGGCACAGACAGGTTAAGTAACTCAGAATCATAGAATTTTAGAGTTGAAATAGGCAGAGAACCTCAGAACTTGAAGGTAATTCAGAGGACATCAGGTCTAACCCATATGTGGGCAGGAATACTCTCTTTACAACATCCCAAACAAATGGTATTGCAGGTCTCCAGAGATAGGGAACTCACTACCTTCTATACCATCCTGTTTCATTTTGGGATATTTCTTTATGTTTTAAAATTTATTATTTTTCCATTATCATGCATTTATTTTTTCTTCCCTTTTTCCCTTCCTCCACTGAAAAAAATGAAGAAACAAAATCTTTGTAAAAAACAAGCACGCTAAAGCAAAACAAATTCCCAAATTGGGTATGTCCAAAAATGTGTGTTAGTTTTTGTTAGCAGAATATTTTTCCTGGTATTGAGCAAAACTCGATTCTTAATAACTTCTCATTGCTAGATGAGTCTAATGAATTCCTCTGTTACTCTTCACCTACTTTACAACAGCTATCATGTTAGTTCTCCCCACTACAGAGCTGTTTCTTCTCTAGGTTAAACATTCCCAGGCCTTTGAATAATTCTTCCTGTGATATGGTCTCTGCTCCCTTCCTCATCCTGGTTTTCCATGATCCAGTTTTCTTTTTCTTCATGAATCCAATGACTGTTCTAAAAATGTGTCACCTATAAATGAATACAATATTCCAAATGGATCATAAAATCAATCTAATCTAACCCCTTTCTTTTATACACAAGGAAATGGAGTCTTAGAGAGGTTAAGTGCTTTGCCCAGGGTCATTTGTATACTGAGTTAGTGGCAGAGTTGGACCAAGGCTTTCTGGGTATTCTGACTCTCCATCCAGTGCCCTTTGTACTGTATCATACACCCTGCCTCTTAGAAGCTGAGGCTGAGATGAAGCCTAAGGAAACTAAACAACCAAGGATGCCAGAACCTTTCTGCTTCCTGCTGAGTCTAAAAAAAGACTAAACTCTGAAAATATGAAAGGTGATTACCAGATGTCAATTGGATACCATGGGAACAGCTTCAATCATGAAAAAAAATTCTTCAGATTTATTTTTTATTTATCTAAAGGTCTTTGCTAGGTTGAGGAATTGTTGGGGAAGGTGCTTCTTGTCATTTTATGCTACTATTAATCATCTGAAAACTCACCTAAACTGGAAATAACTGTAAAATTTGTAGCACTCTGACTGATCAGGGTTCAAGATCTCAACAATTCTCAACAATTTGTGTCGGATCAAAGATATGGCTGCCTTCCAAAAAGTAGTGATGCCGTACATCAAAGTCGTGAGTGAATCCCTTTCAACCTTGCTCTCTCTCTCTTCAGCACTTAGATTTAACTTCTTGTTGTAAACTTCCAATTATGGCAGCTTGTTTGTCAATTTGAACCCTCAGTCACAGGCCAACTAAGGCAGTTTCCTGTAGGGGAGACTGAGGCTAAAAGGAAGGCTTACCCAGGCTGTGCTGGACTTTGCCTGCCAAATCTCAAAAAATAAACTTGGCAAACAACCTTATAAATATTCTTTGGATAAGTGTCCCGTACCCCTTTCAAGTTGAACTGATCCTTGCAGTCACTGAATCACTGGCACATTGTTCTGGTCAGGTTATAGAAAATGCTCCTGACAGAATAAATGATGATCACCTGGCCTCAGGTTTGAAAAAGGCCCAGACCCAATATGCTTTTTCATAGGAGAAAAAACAACATTCAGTTCATTTCTTTATCTCTTTCATGTGTGATGTTTTCACTAGAGCCTACTGTTTTAAGTTATTCTCTGGCTTCTTCCCACCCCTTCCCCCCAGCCCCACCAAGTCTGGCAAGGCAAATATCTGGCGGGGAGTTCATAAAGGGATTGCTTTTACTTGTTTCAGGTGCTGACGGCACAGTGAGGTTTGTTTTGTTGGGAGCTTAAAAAAACAAAAGTCAGGGGGACTAGACTCTACCTAGAAGTAAAGAGAGTGAGCATTTCTAATAGCAGAGAATAGCCTTGTGTCTACCAAGAGCAATAGATACTTGCCGTCTTAAAAAAAAAAAAAGTGTCCAAGGGTAACTTACTCACAAAATACCAGTCATAAATACTTTCATGTCTGACTCACTTAAGCCGGAGTTGTAACTTAACATTACCATGTGCCTTTATATAATTGAAGTTTAAAGGAATGCCTTTCAAAACCTAATGTTTGGCTCATGATGAAAGAAAATCAAACAGCTTATTCTAAGTTACATTCAATAATTACATAAGTAACCCTTTAAATACTAGATATGCAAATAATGCCCTATTCTTTCTATAATTACTTTGTGTTACAAGGTTTGATTTGATAGGATCCTCCCCTCCCTTCCCCCAAATCATAATGCATGTTTATGGTGAAGATTAGCAAATGTTATTTCTTTTCAGGTGAGAGGAAGTGGAGTAGGAATTTTGAGATTTGTAATAGCTTAGCATGACTACACGGGGCCTATTGTCTACGGGCAGAGGAACTGGAGAGGTTTGGGACTTCCTTTGGGGTAGGCATGCAAGGCTCTACTTTGCCTGATGTTCTGCCCCACCTGATCTGAGTTATCCAAGGGCTCCCAGTCTTGTAAGAACAAATCTCCTCTATGAGATTACTGACACTTCCTGTTTCTAGTTGGGCCGGAGATACCTCTTTGAGTGTTTTAGCATTTCCAGTTCTTGCCCCAGCTTAACCCTGGAAGAGCAGAGGAGCCATGAAATAATGAGCTGAGCTTCCTCAAATCTCTAGGGGGGGGCATAAACCAGGTTTGGGAAGGATGTGCCAAGGAATGTTTTATTCTTGACTGAGGTCGGCTGGGCTTGTCTCCATTCTCCGGCTCCAATTTGAACCTCCATGAATGGACTAAAATAGTGCTTAGAAATCATTTGCATTTGGGAGGCAGCTTTGATGGCATGGAATAAGAACTAGACTTAAAATCAGAAGACCTGGAGTTGAATGCTAACTCTGCCATTACTATCTGGATGACCTTGGGCAAGTCACTTAACACCTTTAGAGCTCAGAAATCTTATGTGTAAAATGGTCATTGTTGGGGGTGACACACATATTCTGCCCAAGCCATGGGCCCTAAAGAGTCGACTAGACCAAAGAGTTATTGGTTCAGGGCCCATATATTGGCTCACCATAATAGGGAGTCATAGCTGATTGGCTAAATGCATTAAGGCCTAATTTGATAACTTGGAATCTCATAAGAAGGGCAAATAAGTCTTCAAACATGACAGACCTATCATTCTCCAGTGGGATGCTGTTGCTATTGGCCTAAGTGTGTCCAGGAGACTGGAGGGA
Organism: Vombatus ursinus; assembly: GCF_900497805.2. NCBI lineage: Eukaryota > Metazoa > Chordata > Mammalia > Diprotodontia > Vombatidae > Vombatus > Vombatus ursinus. Next base: position 7,520,977 of record NW_020954630.1, read on the forward strand.
CCCATCAGACTGCTTTAACGTTTAATATCTTTGTTAAGTATTGGTACCCTTCCTTTACTCAGTAAAATAGTTTTTTATCACTTTTTTTTTTTTTTTTTTGCTAACAATGTCATTGACACAATCTCACCAAATACTGACCTAGGACTTAGGACCAACATGCACCAGCATGCAACATGGTCCACAATGGGAATAAATAACTCCTTACCTGCTTACTTACTTTGGTTAGGGGCCTAAACAAGATGAACTCATAAGTACCGTTTTAGGGCAAATGACTGTGGTCTGAAATTCATGGGTACCCAAGTTCTCAGGCAGAGGAGCAATCATAGAGCTTCTAAGACTCAAGCAGTGCTGAAATAATTGGAAGCTGAAATTGATGTTAATACCTTGCCCACTTTATCATTCATTATCATGCAAGGATAACCATCTCTCACCTTCATCACTCTCTTTCTACATATTTTAGAAATGACCCTCAACTAGGCTCTCTCTTTCTTTTTTGACAGTGTGTTAGCACAAGGGCACTCCTAGTTTGCATAGCATAATGCTAACATTCTGTTAATGAAATGTTTTGTGTGTCATGAACCAAAACTTAGGACCAAAGAGCATTTGGGCTGGGAATGGAGCTTTCTTTAGGCTTTTTGTCAGGGTTTCACCTTTCAGGCCCCCACCCTCATCCCCTCCAGGCTCCACCCATACCTTGTCTAAGCAGCAGACAAAACAACCTTGGACTGATGGGTTGACTTCAGGAGATTAGTGTCCTATAACAAATCTCCTTAGATCCCTGTGTTCTGTCTTTGGCACAGATGGCATCAGGCCCCTTGGGGGGTACCTGTCGATATTTTGGGGACATGGTATTACCTGGCATAAGAATGTTGATGTTGCTATGACAGTTCTATGGGGTCTGCATTGCATCTGTAACTTTTAGAAGAATTGACCTGCTAAGGTCCATTTTTACAGTGACACAGTTTACAGAGGTCCAGATGTGTTGGCTACTCCAGTTGTTCCGCTATGGAAAGACCACAGCTTGTTGGTTTGTGCCTAAGATTGAAATACAACCTTAGTCACATGCAGTTTCATAGGATTATAAATCCCTAGAAGGAACCCTGAGAGGCTATTTACTTCAATGTTCTCATTTTATGGTTGAGGGTACTGAGGTCTGGAGGAGAAGGTCTGGAGGAGAAGGTCTGGAGGTCTGACCCAAGGTCACCCAGGTAATACTGTTAAGTGTCAGAGGTAGGATTTGAACTGAAGTCCTCTGGATTCAGAATTGGTATTCATCCCATTAAGATTAAATTCAAGCATTTATTAAGTGCCTACCCTGTGCAGGACACTGGGATTGCAAAGCCCCCCTCCCAAAAAAAATGGAATAGCCCTTCCCTTCAAGGAAATTACATTTTACCAGAAAGATAGAATATGTGTGCTAGTAAATAAATTCAAAGCATATGCAAAGAAGTTTCAAGAGTGAGAGAGTACTAATAATTGTGGGGACCAGGAAAGGCATCAAATAGGAAGTAATGCCTACCCTAAACCTTGCTGGAAGCTGGTGATTCTGCTAGGCAGAGGTGAACAGTGAGTGCATTCCAGGAACAAGGGACAGCCTGGCAAAAGCACCAGCAGAAGTGATGGAATGTTGCATAGTGGGAGCAAGTTGGCCGTTTTAGCTGGAATGCAGACTATGTGAAGAGTAATGTACAGTGAACCTTGAATGGCAAGTGGGAGCTGGATTGTCAAGGGCTTTCAGTGCCAATTGGAGAAGTTTGTATTTATGCTGGAAGTTTCATGGGCAAGTACTTGGAGTGGTTATACCTGTTCTGTAAGAATATGTGCAGAGGACAGACTAGAAGGAGAGGGGAGGTAATAGAATCAGGAAGGCCAATTGGGAGGCTATTGCCATCATTCAAACAAGAGGTGATGAGGGTTGAACCTCGGTGGTGGTAGTACGTGGAGAGAGGGGGACAGATGCAAGATACGTGTCAGAGAATGGAAAGACATGGAAATTGATCCAATATTGGGGATGAGGAAAAGGGAAGAGTCAGGGAGGGCTCCAAAAGCATAACTAGAGATATTCTAAAGGCCCCAAACTTTCCTGTCATGGAGCCAGAAATTCTGCCTTTGTAGATTCATTCCTTTGGATTTCAGATATTACTGCTCTAGGCATCTATTAAAATGGAGAAACCTTGAAGATGTCTTATACCTTAAATTTTAATCAGTCACTTAAAATAGAAGGTATGGGTTTAAAACTTGTCTCTGACACTTACTACATAGCTTTGAGTAACTGACTTTACCTTTTTGAAACTCAGTTCCCTCATGTTACATGGGGATAAACAGGGAATGCCCAGCCTGACCCCCCATTTCATAATCCTTAAACTATCTTCCTTACTGTACAGGGTTGTTATGAATAAAGAGCTTTGTAAACCTTAAATCCCTATAGCAATACAATGGGCAATGCCTCACAAGGTTATTGTGAAGGAAGCACTTTGTCAACCTTAAAATGCTATATGACTAGAAAGTGGTGATAATTATAGCCACTGAGGGGATGGGAGGAGTTTTGTTTGTTTGCACAGAGGTGGATGAGTACTTTTGGAGCAAGGGACACTGGACAAGGAAACCATTACTGATTGGGGCATGCTTGTAGGAGGTTCTGAGCAGTCAAGTGGGGCCTGAGGGCAGTGAGTACAGGAGGAAACCAGGGCATTAGGATCATAATCTGGGTGCAAATGGAAGCCATTTTCTTTGAGATTTTGCCTAGGCCCCACTTGGTTGTGAATTATGATATGGCCATCTGTGTAGGAGAAATTGACCTATATCTGGTTTACTCAAAGGCCTGGATAACAATTAGCCAACTCATTGATTTGTTGGAATACAAAATATTGTCATTTAGTTGAATTTTTTTTTACTATATAGTCCCAAAGACAATGACTGTTAGCCTTTAGTTAAGGTGAGTTCTGTCCTAGGTCTCTTTTCTTCTCACTCTATACTGTTTCACTTGATGATTTCATCAGCTCCCAACAGCCTCCAAATTCCCATGTCCACCTGCCTGTTGGACATCTTGAATGGAATGTCCCATAGACATCTTAAACTCAACCTGCCCCAAACTGAACTCAGTATCTTACAACCCACCTCAAAACAAATGAACAATGACAAAACTCCTCTATTGCTCTTGAGGGCGCCACCATCCTCCCAGTCACCCAGTCTTACAATTTGGGTGTCATCCTTAACTTCTCATACTCTCTAACTCTGCACATCCAATCTGGTCCCAAGTCCTGTCAATGTTTACCTTAATAACCTCTCTTATCTGTCCCCTTCTCTCCTCAGATACTGCCACCACCCTGGTATAGGACCTGATCACCTCACAATTGGACTATTTCTGCAACATGTTGGTTGGTTTCCCTCCCACAAATCTCTCCCCACTCTGGTCCATCCTCCACTCAGCTGTCAGATTAATCTTCCTTGAGTGCTAATCTGACCATGTCACCCCTTCTTCCCCATTCAATCAACTCTGGTGGCTATCACCTCCAGGATCAAGTATAAGTGTCTCTATTTGGCATTCAAAGCCCTTTACAACATGGTCCCCTCCTGCTTTTTCAGTCTTATACCTTACTTTGCATATTTCTCTTCCCTCTGTCTCTAGACTGGGCATTTTCAATGACTGTTCTCCATGCCTGGAATTCTCTCTCTGCCTCTGTCTCTCTCTCTCTCTCTGTCTTCCTCCTCCTCCTCCTCTCTCCCCTTATCCTTGCCTCCTGACTTCCTTCAAGTCCTAGATGGAATCCCATCTTTCATGAGAAGTCTCTCCTGATCTCCCTTATTGAGAGTACCATCCCCTCTGTTCATTATCTACAGTTTATCTTGTCTGTGCCTTGTTTCTACGTAAATATTTATCATGTTGTCTTCCCTGTTAGATTGTGAGTTCTTTGAGAACAAGGACTATCTTTTATCTTTCGTTGTATCTCCAGTGCTTAGCACAACAGTTGGCATATAATAAGTGCTTATTGATTGGCTTACTGAGTAAGTAATGTCTATTACTTTCAATAAAACTCACAAACATTTACTAAAAACCTACTATGTATAGAGAACCATGCTAGATGCTACTTTGGAAAGACAGGAGCCCTAATCTAGACCTCTAGGAGACCTAGAGTTTACAGTCTAGGAGGGGAAAAAAAGTCAAATCATTGTAATGCCCAGGGAAATGTCCAAGAAAGGAACAAAATGTTCTATTATTGCATGATATAGTGGAAAGAGTGCTGGATTTGGAGTCCGAAAACCTGGATTCAAATCCTGTCCCTATTAGTTAATATCTATATGATCTTGGTTGAGTCACTTCCCACCTCGAGCCTTAGTTTCTTCGTCTGTAAAATAAGGGTGTTGGATTAGATGAGCTTTAAGTTTCCTCCTAGCCTTAAATTCTGTGATCTCATTTTATCCTATGTGGGGCCTAAGGGGAAAATGGTCATTGACAATGAGGGTGGGTTTCATGGAAGAGAGAGCTTTTGAAAAGAGCTTCCAGTGTTGGGGACTGGATATTGAAGAGGGGAAGGGGGGACATTATAGGCAGAACAAAAGGACATCCATGCAGGCAAGGTACCTGCAGAAAGCTCGTGCTCCTTCCCTTTTTAACTCAAGCAATTGTTTCAAAAGTGGCCTGGCAGATAGTCTGAGTTAACTTTGCATCTCCCAGTTATGGGGGTGGGTTGTCATAAGCACAATGTATTAGCTTTGTTTTAAGAGAAATGAAAGGACCTAAATGCTTCCTTTGGCAATCATAATGCATTTCATTTATCTGAGTGTGACCACAGCTCTAAAAGATGGGCTGATGTAATTTTAGCTTAGGTACTGTGTGTCTTTTCGTGCATTTTCCAATGTAGATTTCCTACCCAGAAGGAAAGCAGTTCATCTTTATAGCAGAAGGTGACAGGAGGAGAGAGGTGACTTTGGGTGAGTCACTAAATGTCTCCAGGTGCCAGGCCCCCCAATCTGAAAAATGAGGGGATTAAACTAGATAATCTCTACAGCGTTTTCCAGCTCTGAGTCTATGAGTCTGTGATTCAAGACTATTTCTTTTAAAATGATTTTCTTAATATAATTCAAATTGTAGCTAAATAGTAGCTAAAAGCAATTTTGGAAATCTGAAAGGCCCACTTGTATAGCACCCTGTCCCAGATATCCCCCCAGCTCTTAAAACAAAATTGTGAAGTATCTGTAGGATGTTTTTCAAGGCCCTTTTGTTGCCCTTCTGCCTCCCTCCCCCATCTCAGCACCAAGACTCCAATGTTCCTTTGCCTAGGGCCTCTGCTGTGGTTCTGCCCCATGGCAGTGTCCATATATCAGATCTTTCTTGGTTTCTGGCCCCATTAAGACTTCTCTGTTCTGTGTCCCATTCCCTCTCCCTTGTTCTCTGCTAGGGATTATTAATTAATTTGAGTTTAGATGTCACTGACTGATAATGTCTTGCCCCTCCCAGATAGCACTGGCATTTGAATATTTGATTTTTTACTACTGGGGAAAGGGGTTCAGAGGACACAGGGACAGGTTAATAGAGGGGGAAAATGTGGGCACTGGGTTCTGTCTCTCAGTCTTTTATATCTCATAGGCAGCTACCTATTTTGTTTATGCGAAAGGCCAGCCCTGCCTTCTGGTACCTTCCCCGTACAATGTCTAAACCAGTCTACCACCTTGATGGTCTTGCTTAACACTGGTTTCTAGCTGACAGAATCCAGTAAAAGCTTCCAGATTGGTCTCTAGATTCAGCGACATCGCTGAACTTTTTCACCTTTTTTCTCTGAGGTACATTTTTTATTCTTAGCCTATCTCTTCCTCTGTACCCCACAAACGCTTATTCTCAGATTTTCATCCTAACTCACATTCTTCCTTTGACCTGGGTGGATAGGTGTGAGGGAATAATATTTTCTACTCTTTCCTTTATCTATATAAATCCATCCTATCAGGCACATCTCAGAGGCCTACCTCTTCCAGGTCAACTTGCCAGATTGCTTTATAGTTGAGAGAGTATTTGTCTCAGAATCAAGAAGGCCTGCCTCTGATACTTATTAGCTGTGTGGCCCTGAGCTGGTGACCTAACTTTAATGAACCTCTGTTTCCTCTTTTATAAAATGGGAACAATAATTTCAGGGGTACCCATCTTCTAGATTTATTGTAAAGTTTAAATGAGACGATGTACATAATATACTTTGTAAAATTTAAGGGACTATGTAAATGTCAGTTTTTATGACTCCATCCCTTATTGAACCCCCTCTCCAATGAACCACTTCTATTCTGTGGATCCCTGAAGGCAGGGGGTATGTCTTCTTTGTTGTATCTCTCATAGCTTCCAAGGGAATTGAACAGGTATTCATCACTCAAAAAAGAAGTCATAATTGAGTGAGCTGAACTGGATATTTGGATTGAAGGCTGGATTACCTCAGATCATAATGGAATGAATATTCTTTTGTATTTCTCAAGCACAGGGAGGGAGCAGCCAGGCCCTGGCAATGCTGCCCAGTGGCCTGACATTACCAATTGGTTCATTAGCAAGTATTTATTAAGCACCTGCTGCATGCTGGGCATTGTGCTAAGTTTTAGAGATATGAAGACAAAATTAAATAGGCTATGCCACCAAGGATTTTACCTTCTCCTGTGATAGACAACACACACACATTTTATGTACATACTCTATACCTACAAAATACAGAAAGGGCTTTGTCCAGCCTCCTCTGCAGATGTTATCTCACCCTGCTGGGATTATATGGTGAATATCCATAGTGTACATCCTGTTAGACTGTCCATGCCTGTCCCCTGAGGAGGCAGCAGGAGGACATTCCCCAAGGAATACCCCTTGGGCCATTGTGAGTACTTGTCCACTCCCCTTAGAAGTTGGTGAGCTTAAATTTGGGTTGGCCCCAGCCTAAGGGAGACTGATTTGGAGGTTCTGACCTAAATGTGAGAAGACTTGCTGAATGCTGCCAGTGGCTTTGTCTCTTGGGTCTGAGAACTGCTCTGGTGTCATGGAAAGAACTTTGAACTTGAAGCTGAGCCCTGGGTTTCTATCTATCTCCTGTGAGACCTGGAGAAAGAAATTTCCTCCCTCTGAGACTTAGTTTCCTCTTCTGTAAAATGTGATGGTTCCATAGTTGGTGTCTACAGTCCTTTCCATCTCTAACATTCTAGGATTCCCATCCCTTTGGTGGCTACTTAAAGCCTGTCTTACTTAACAGGCTATTACGTTTCCTTCTATGCACACAGGTATTTGGGCACCCAATAAAAACAAAATGTTCATAATGTGTGCTTGGAAGGTAATCAGAGCATGGGTATAGCAGGTTCTCTTTAACGTTCAAACACACAGAGCAGTAAGAACATCTTTTAGACTAATTATGTGTCAATTTTATTTTATAAAAAAAAATCAAGGCTTCTTTTGAATGATATCAGAGCCAAAATCATCTGAAGTTGGCCAGTTTCCATTTTATTTCTCTGTACTTTAATGAATACAGAATGGCAAAACTGAGGTTTTTTTTGTTTTGTTTTCTTTTAAAAACATGTTCCCTCCCTTACATGAGTAGATGAAGGGAGGATGGAGCCACTGGAATTTTTGAAGCCCAGTTAAAGCCGTAATGTTTTTATTTGATGGGATGTTATTTCAGTGTACTATTCTACTTATAGAATAATTCCCCTTAAGGTTGGAATTAGGAATAGTGAGGAGTACCCACTAGTGCCTGGCACATAGTAGGTATTTACTAAAAGTTTCTTGATTAATTTGATACGGCTCAAGTAATCTTTTCATAGATTCATTTATACTTGTATTCCTGTTTCCAGTTATGAAAAATGTAACTTTTCTGCTCCGTGATATGAGAGGCCCCTTGATATGTTGTAATCAGAACAGCTTGGGTCCAAGTCTTGCATCTGACATGTGCTGCTTATGTGACTTTGTTAAGTCATTCCCAGTGTCTCCAGGTAATCTTCAAAGACTATAAATTGCAGAACTGTAGCCAACTTCCATTGAAGGTGGGGAGGAGGGCAAGTTTCCTTACTGGGAAGTGCTTCATATCTATGAAATTACAGATCTGGACCGCCAAAGCATATAAGGGAATTTGGCTTAGTTCATACCAAACTAAATTCCATGGGCAATTCTTTATGCCCTAATATTAGTGGAAAGGACTACTACTTTGGAGCAGACAAGCTAGGAAACAGTCCTACTTTATGTTTGTTTGCTTTTTCTCCCCTTCTCATCCCTTTGCATGGAGTATACAGAATGGGACAATAGCAGGAGAAGACAACATTTCCTGTAAAACCCTGGGCCCAAGGGATGGGTGTTGATTAGATGAGAGAAGGGACTTTTTTTTTTCCTCTCGGGTCCATGCTCTCCAGTTGCTGGTTTTGACTGACTGAAAGAGAGAGGAGATTGCTAGGAAAATGAGAACACTAGGGGGAAGAAAAATGGCATCCGTTACATTTTTTATAACTAGAGGCAGGTAGTAGGACTAGCAGAGATTTGGACTGTCTTGCCAGCTATGGAGTATTCTTGAGACAGATAATCTGAGTGCTGTGAAGTTGCAGACCCTGTCAAGACTTAATCTGAAGCTGATGCTTGACTGAGGTTTCCAAACCCTAAAGCAAGACTTTGTCTGAACTTCCCCTTTTGTAACATTGAGCATTTGGAACGGTCCAAGATATGAAATTCTTTGTGGAGAAAGGAAATGAATTTGTACCTGAGATGTGGGCCATGGTTATTACTTTCTATTCCTTTACTATTCATTTAAATTTTTGTCCTGAATCAATGTTTTATACTTCTAAACTTATTGCCAGCATTGGTTTGCTAACATGCATAAGATTGTATATCCTAGAGACAAGTTAAGGAAGGTAAGAAATTCTTAGCTCCCTATGGGATGGAAGAAAAATGAGCAATAAAAGTTGTTAACTACTGAGAGTTCCCACAGTATGACCCTAGCCCATTGTGTTTAAGGAGAAGTTCTGACAATTTGGATTATTCCTGCTTTTTTACAGATTAATTATGTTATACTGGAATTATATTGCTTTCAGTTGTGGGAGGTCATGATGGTATATGTATATTAATATATGTGATTGTAGTATTTTAGAATTGAAAGGAACCATAAATATCATCTAGTACAACCACCATCACTTTATAGATTGAGGATAGTAAAGACCACCGAGATTAAGTGATTTGTCCAAAGTTGTATAGCGGTAAGTAGCAAAACTAGTATTTCAATCAGCTAATCAATCAACAAGCATCTATTAAATGCCTACTATGCACTAGGCACTTGAGGATACAAATACAAAAAATTAAATAGTCCTCTGCCTTCAAGGAGTTTACATTCTGACTATAAGTTCAGTATTAATTGTACTATACTGCCAATTCCTTCAACAGATATTTATTGAATACATAACTGTGAGAAATACAACAAAGTATAGTATAAGATGTAGTTCTTGTCCTAAACAGAATTTGCCATTGATTGGAGGAGAAAAAGTCTACACACATGCAAAGGTAAATATTATAGACAGGATATGATTGAGTGACAAATGAAAATTCATGTAATGATGAACCATGTAGAGTTCTATTTTGCTAAAATACATAATAGATGATAACAAAGTTGGGTCAGCTTTGAGAAGAACCAAATACAATTGTGAACCTTGAAACAGAACAGACTATTTGGGTGAAAACAAAAATCCACTTTATACTAAACTATAAACTGAAACCAAGTATAAAAACAAAAACTAATGAACAATTGTAGATGTGTTACTGGAACATCATGTGCTTTTAAAGATCATTTAAATGGAATTAAACTGGTAGATTAAGTGTGTTTCTGAATTCAACATGAATTCTATAGAAATTCTTTTCACTTTGATTCACTGGTTGTATTTGGAAATTGAGTGTGTGTGTATGTGTGTGTGTGTGTGTGTGTGTGTGTGTGTGTGTGTGTGTGTGGACGAGGGGAAGGCTAACAAGATTTTGGTGGTGACTGTATTCCAGTCCTACAGGGAGAGAGAGAAAGCATGGGATTACCTGGTTCTTGGCAAAATCTGATACTATTAACTTTAATAGGGATAAATATAAAGTTTTATATCTGGCCTCAAAAAATCAACTTCACAAGAATGCAGTGGGAGAAATGGTTATAGACTTATCTGAAAAAATACCTGGGGATTTTAGTGAATAGCAAGCTCAATATGAGTCAACAGTCAAAATAATCAAAAATCTAAAAATCAATCTTAAGCTGCATTTAGGATGTAAGAATGTCCAGCTCTAGGGATACACTAGTTTCTCTGTACTTTGCTTTGGTCAGACCAAATCTGAAGTATTGTGTTCAGCTTCAGGTGCCATATTTTAGAAGGGAGATCATCTAGAGTAGGGTGACCAGGGTGGTGAAGGGCCTTGCGATTATACCAAATGACGATAGATTGAATGAAATGTGAATATTTAGACTGGTGTGCAGAAGGAGGGGTATATAATGGCTATCTTCAACTGTTTGAAGAACTGACATGTGGAAGAGGGATTAGACTCATTCTTCTTACCCTCAGACAGTAGAAATAGGGCCAATGATCTGGCCGCTCTTCTTGATTTTTTTTTCTTTATAGTTGCCAGTTCACTTTCTTCATGTAGTGCATTTAGAACTGGGGCATGTGGGTTTAGATTGGCTGATTCTACTAACACTGATGATAAGAATGATCATTTTATTAAGATTGAAACACCTGTTCCATTTTCCATCTATTTGTTGTCCTCCTGCCATCTATCTTCATGTATGCACACTCTTGAATGTTGCTGAGTTGGATCCTACACCAGGCTTTCCATAAACTTGTTTTCACTCCCACTGCTTTTTGTTGTTCTATGGGGTAATATTACTGATAATCTTCTGCCAACCTTCTCTGAGGGGTTTTACAAATCTGTTTGTGTTCTAAAGTCATGTTGCTCTTGGCTGCCACCTCTCTCTACTTGTCAAAGCATTTGCTGGCTAAAGCAATTTTTGCATTCTTTTGGCCTTCTCTCTGAGGTGATTACTTTGCATTAGTTACGTTTTTGTAAGAGATGGTCAATCATGGTCAATATCCTTAGGTTTTTTTTTCCATTTCCTAATTTTTCAGCCCAATATATTGTTTGGATAGTTTAGGTAGAAGCTGTTGCATTATACAGTGTCTTATCTTTATTATACTTTCTTGTATTTGATATTTTTGACTTCTGTTCTAACCAATCTAGTGGTCTAATTGCATACTACTTATTGATTTTGATATGATTTTTACCTCTGTACCCTGTCATTTATTGTCAAGATAGTAAATTTCTTTTTTTAATATGAAAAAATATTTCTTTAAAATCAAAAGCTAGCCTTACATCCAACAGGAAAATACTAGAGGTATTCTCAAAAAATACAAGAATAAATCAAAGGTGATATCATTTGACCTTGTTCTAGAAATGTTATTAATAACAATGATATGAGAGAAAGAAATTAAAGGCAAAAAAGAATTAAAACTGTCTGCATTTGCTGACAGGATGGTTTACTTACAAACTCTCAGAGATCAGCAAAGAAATGAATTAAGATAATTAATAGCGTCAGTAAAGTAGCAGAATACAAAAATATTCGATAAAAATCAATAGAATTTCAATATAGCAATAACAAAATCAAGAAGGGAACAATGGATAATGAAATCTCAATTAAAATAATTAAAAATGCATAAAATATATGTTAGTCAATCTACTAAGGCATAAAATTATAAAAATTTCTTTAAATATGACAAATAACTACACAAATATTCAGTGCTCCTGGCTCAGCCATGCCAATATAATAAAACTGATGATATTATACAAACTAATTAACAGAGCTAGTGTTATGCCAGTAAAGTTACCAAAGCAATATAGAGCTGGGCAAAATAATAGTAAAATTCATATGGAAGAACAAAAGATCTAGAACATCAAAGGGAAAATAAAAATTAGAATGAGAATGAAGAGGAGACTAGTACTTCCTGACCTCAAATTATAGTTTAGGGCAATAATCATCAAAACTATTTGAAACTGACTAAAAATAGAAAAGTGGGTTAGTGGATGAGACTAGATAAGAAAGAATTAGAAATAATTGAACTCAGTCATGTTCGATAAATATGAGAGCATAAATTTCTTCGGGAATATTCTCTATTTAACTAGAATTGCTGGACAAAGTGGAAAACAATTTGGCAGAAATTAGGTTTAGGCCGATATCTAACACCATATGTAACAATAATCTGCAAATGGGCATATGCCCTGAATATTAAAAGTCAAACTATAAAGAATTTAGAAAAGAATTAGATCATATACTTTTCTCAGCTATAGGTAGGGGTAGAATTCTTAACCTAACAAGGTATAGAGACTGTCACAAAAAATAAAATAAATAATTTTGATTAAATGAAATTGAATAGTCTTTCCATGAACAAAATTAAGACAAATAGGATAAGAGAGGTAATTGATTTGAAAAATAAAACATTTTTGCTAAGATCTTGACATCATTATATATATAACACATATACACATGTATATATGTATATTGTGTATGTATGTATGTGTGTATGTATGTATATGTGTGTATTTATATATATATATAATACATATATAATTAACCAAAATATATAAAACCAAAAGCAATTCTTCAATGGACATGATCAAAGTTTGTGAACAGTTCTCAAAAGAAGAATTACAAACTACCAACAACTATATAAAGGATTGCTTCAAATCACTACTAGTAAGAGAAATGCAAATCAAACCAACTCCTAGGTTTAATTTCACATCCCCAAAATTGGAAAAGATGATAGATGAGATTAGCCAATGTTGAAGGATTGTGGAAAATTGGGTCTACTAATATATCAACTATGGTCTAACAATTCTGAAAATTAGTTTGGAACTAGTCTAAGAAAGTGGCTAAAATGCCCATATCCTTTGACTCTGGGATCCCTCTATTACTTTTAAATTCCAGATAGGTCAATGATAAAAACAAAGATCCCATAAACACCAAAATATTTTGGTAGTAGCAAAGAACTAGAAGAAAAGCATAATCCCATTGATTGAGGAATGACTAAACAAAGTGTTGTACATGAATATAATGAGATATTATTGCATTGTAGAAAGTGATTAATATAATGAATACAGAGAAATGTGGGAATGTTTACATAAACTGATGCAAAGTGAAGTAACAGAGCCGGAAAAACTTTGCATATGCACACAACAACAACTACTACTATATGGATGAAAATGGAAATAACAAAAAAAAATCACTAAAAATGATAAAAACTGTGAAGTTTTAATGGCCTAGTTTGGTCCCAAGGAAAAGATAAGAGAATGTATCTTCCTCGCTTTTTTGTAGAAGTGAAAGACTATGGGAATAGAACATTGCATATAATGCAAGACTTGGTTGATATGCTGGTTATATTTTTGCTGAATTGTTTTTCTCTCTTTTTTATTTTTTGTTATAAAGTATTTTTCCTCTCAAAAGGCTCACCTATAAAGGGTAAGGGGTGGAAATGAATGTTTTAGAGACAGTCTGAGAGTGGGCCCATGGGTGGGAGATTACAGGAAGGCTAGTAGCCTATAAACCTTTGTCCTTTTTCATTTCTCGGACCTAAACTGTATTTCCTAACATACATTTGACATTCTATCTTCTGCCCATCTTCTCATGAAAGTCGACAAGCATCAAAACATATGATGTCTTGGTTTGATTTGGAGGATCTCATCAAGTTCATTCAGTTTATGCAATTTCTTTTCTTTTTTTCTGTCTCTCCAAGGAGAATTTGTTAGCCATCCTTCTATTCAGTTAAAACTTCCCTTTATCTTTTGGTTTCATTTATAGCAAGAGTTCTTAACCTTTTTTGTCATGGCCCTCATTGGCAGTCTAGTGAAGTCTATGGGTCCCATCTCAGAAAAATGGTTTTAAATGCATAAAATAAAATACATGGGATTACAAAGGAAACAATTTATATTGAAATAATTATCAAAATATATATTTTTAAAAATTCATGGACCTCATGTTAAGAATCCCTGTTTATAGCAAGACTGTCCATCCACAGCAATAATAAAGTTTAGTTCTATCAATAGTATGTTGATAAAGAGTTCACATTGGATAAAGATCTCACATTTAAATTAAATACTTATGGTTGTTACTTTAAAAAATATAGTTTGAAAACTGGTTTATAGAAACCCCTCTCTGCCTCTCTTTTCACCACTCCACCAGCGTAGAAACAGAAAGGAAGTGGTAGCACAGGACTTAGAGCAATTTTGTTGTTGTTGTTGTTTCATAATAAAAGATTAGATCACCTAGTGATCAAGCTGATGGTGACGAACCTCTCTGTACTCAACTGGATTGGCCCTTGGACAGCAGGCTCAGACTTTCAAGATTGGTTTTGAAGTCTTTTCTGGAGGGTAGAGCCTGCCAGAGACTGCATATTGCTGGCATAGCCTTGGTGAACTCGGGACTACTTTCATGCCATGATTAGTCATTGGAATATGACTTTGTGGATGAACAACAACAGCAATAATAGCAATAGCTAGAATGATGTTTCATGGTTTACTAAACACTGTTAGACATTACTTCATTTGAAAATGGTCATCTGATTGAAGTAATTCACACTAGAGTGTGAAAGGCTTCTACTTTTGTTTTCAGAATGACAAAGGAAAGGGGATCTTATTAACCAAAATGAATCTCTAGTTGTTCATGTATATGGAAAATATTTCCGAGCGGTAGAACTTCTGATATTCTTTAAATATTCTGATATACATCATTTACTCAGTGCTGAGAAAAAACTGTGGTCAGGAACTTGGTACCTTCAAAGCTAATACATTATTGATCCTTGAAGTAAAAGCATTTGGTCACATTTTAGGCCTCCAACCCTCTAAGAATGTTTTTTTTTTCCCTCTTGGGATGTGTCATTTTATCAGTAGTATGGTATGAAAACTACTTCCACCAAGATATCTCAGCACCCTTCCAGTTGCTTACCCTCTTAAAGAGTTTCCTGGGGCAGTGAGAAGTGTTGTCACTTATCCACAGTCACTCTATTATGTGTCAGAGGTAGGCCTTGGGCCTAGTTCTTCCAGACTAGAAGGCCAGCCCTCAATCCATGAGGCCACATTACTCCTCTCAGAAAAGCTATGTAGTCTAAATAAATTCAATTAAAGACATGGTAGAAGCTCCCATCAGGGTCTGGAGGGTCCTCTTTGTGCCCTGGCTTATGGTGAACACTTTTTTTTAATGTTTAACATTTTAACCAAGCTTGTATTAGAAGAGTGGAATAAAACATATTGGGGGAAGAGAAATATCGGGTTCCAAATACAGTGCAGTCCTCTTACATGTGGAATCCTAGAGAAATACTCCTGGTTTTGAGCCACTCTCAAGAATGGGTCAGTTGTGGATCAGCACACACTCAAATCTACAGCTCATGAGCCCCTTTCAAAGTTTCTAAATTTTACCATCCAGCCAGAGGACATATTAATTCAAAACAAAAAACATTTACCTGAACTGCATAGTAGAAGTGACCAGAAAAGCTCTCTTCACCCCTTTCCCCACCATAGGATACACTGTCCGATAGGCTAGCACACTACCAGTGGGGGAAGTCATACATGCAAAGAACATACATATGGGACCAGGGGATACATATGGAGTGCACATATGAAAGGAACAGGAAACATGTGTGAAGGGGTATACCCCAGGAGCCCACATGGAGTTATTCACAGTGGAACACAGGACCACAGCAGCTCGCCCCACAGCTGTAGAACTGTCAGTGTGTTCAGGTGATACCATTTTGTTGCCCTCTCTTTATTGCTGGTGGGTGTCATCTCTATCTTCTTTATGCTTCTTCTTCTGGTTGTCTCTACATGGTTGCTGAGTTTCTCTCTACCATTGTCTATGTAGCTTCAGTTCTCTAGGGCCATTTGTTGCCCTGGGTTCCCATTGACATGGGCAAACTGATGGACTTGGCTATGCACTGGAAGAATATTAACTACCATACCTAGCTAGCAGCCAAGAAAAGTTAACAGAATGCCCCCAGGCTAAAATACTTTATTCTTTGACTCCTTTTCATGGCATTGTCTCCTTGCCCTTGACCCCTGACAACTATCTGAGTTGTGGTTAGAAAGTTTATTGTTAATTTTTTTTGTTTATTTCCAGCTAAATCCTTGATTGTGGCCCGTGTTCCCAAATCCATTTCAGTGACTGTACACCCCCACTCCCCTCACCCTCAAAGGTTTAAAGGCTAGGGCACCAAAACTGACCTCCCTGCCAAGATCCTTTTTAATTAGCACATAAATGAAGCTAAAAGCAATAGAAAAACCAGGTGAAACAGATAGGGTTCATATTCCTACCTTTATTATTATGTCTGCCAGCAACAAAAGCATTGCTCTTTTGTGTGCTGTATTCTGACTAGCCTAAACTCTAATTCCTGGTCTCTTTACAATATGATGGGAAATAAGGTTAGGCCTTGGTAAAATTGCAAACTAAGGCCAAGTTTGTCTTTTGATCAGTAATGACTTTTCCTTCTAGGTCTCATATAGTATCTTATTTTGCACTTGTGTTATGCTTATAATGTTCTGGAACATATTTACCTTTGTGTCTCATCCTATTAGACTGTAATTCCATAAAGACTTATTTACCTGCCTTACTCAAACTGTTCATCTCTCCCAATATGTGGGACTATGTTTTGTGCACAGTAGACCTTTAGTAAGTGTGTGTTGAATGAATGAATTCATCACCTCCAGCATTTCAGTACTGTCCCCCTTCACCCTTTCTGCACCTTCTCCATTTTCCTTAAGTGCCCAGTTTCTAGCTGTCTTCTATGCTTAATTCAAAATAGAAAAGAAATATATGCTAATCAGTTGGAGTATCATTCCTTCCAAAAGTATTTCACTCATCTATAAGACTGACCCTCATTGGAAATACCCTTTTCATTATTTATAGGATAAAAGCTGGTGCAATTCAGAAATGTTTTTCCACTGGTATCTGAGTTTGCGAATGTATTCATCAAATCATTTGATTTTAAAGATACCAGGGTTCCACTAAGCAAATCTTCCCCCCCAAATTTAATAATTGAGACTTTGAGTGCACACTCAAACAGTTTTGCAAAGAAACTTACAGAGTTTAGTCAGCTAACTTATTTTAAAAAATATCTGGTTACTCACTTGTGTCTTATGTTAACCATTTAAAAGATTGGCTTATATTGTATAGACATAGCCAGACAAACACATTGACTTCAATGCAGTACATCCTACTGTTTCCTAGTACTGCTTCCCAGGAGTCAAATATTCAAGATTTTCAATCAGCTTCCCATGCAAAGCTAGCACTTGTGGGATCCAGAAAAAGCCTCCCTTTGAGCTGAGATAAACGTGTCTGTTTAAATTTGATCCTTGAGTCTAGTAACTGAGGTGTATGGACAGTTTCTGACATTTATTTGAAGCACCAGAGACATTTTACATATTTTAATTTTCATGTAATATTTCAGTCTGTAATTATCTGTGACTGGCACAGAGACCCATTTTACCTCAAGCTAAAACAGAGTGTGTGACTTCCATCATCATAGCAGTTCTAAGATTACCTCGCAGAGTTCCTCTCCCACTTGGAAGCCTGATAGGCTTTGAATAACACGAGAGAAGTTCATCTCAGTTTGAAACAGATGTTGGAGATGAATAATGTTTAAAAAGGGATTAGATCTGTTGTAGCAGGAAGCATCTTGTGCCAGAAAAAAATGACTGTGGGCTGACATGGTGCGTGCCACTAACAATGCCCCCCATGCTGGGGTTTCAAAGAAGGACTGTTATTTGTTTATGATGATCACCAGACATCATTTCCTGACCAGATCCTACAAAGGCAGACAAACAGGCAGAGGGTGGGACTGGGGAGCCCATGCCCATTATGTGAGAAAAAGCAGAAGAGGGACACCTGGACAAACATGCATTGGAATTGTCTCAGCTGTAATCTGAAGTGGAAGCCACTTGGGAAGGTCATCATGGAGACATCGTGGACAGGTATACAGCCTGGTAGAGTGGAAAGGAAGACCAGACTTGGAGTTAGGGAGATTTGGGGTTCAAATCTCAACTCTTCCTTCCTATTTGTGTCATTTCCCCTCTTGATCGATGCCTTAATTTTCTTATCTCGTCAATGAGGGGGTTGTATAGGGTAGCTTTTAAGGTCCCCTCTAATTCTAAATCTATGACCCTAAGAAAACCTCCTTTTAACCCAAATTTAGCTCATTTATTGATAACTTTAAACAGGTCACTAGCATTTTAGTCAATTGCCATATTGATAGCCTTGGGGGCACAGTGGAAAGAGCACTAATATTGGAATCAGAAAATGTGGGCTCTGGGCTTGGCTCTGTTCTCTTCTGGCTGCGTAAGCAGGGACACATCATGTATTCTGGTTAGCAGAAGGGGCATACTGAGATACACTGTGATGCGGTGGGAATCAGACTGGACTTGGAGTCAAAAGAAAACTGGGTTCCAATTCTGCTTCAGGTACTTACTAACTGGGTGACCATGAGCAAGTCACTCATCTTTAAGTTTCCGCATCTGTAAAATGGGGATGTCAATAAAAACGACACTATCCACTTAATAGGTTGTCCTGAGGATCAGATGAGATAATGTCTGTAAAGCACTTTGTAAACCTCACATCCAAGGGTATGCTGGAGCCAGCTTATATCAGCTTGGGCAGTGCTGATTGTTAAATTTTTGTATCTCAGAAAAAATCAAATGCTACTAATTAGGGTTTGATTTATTGTTTTGTTGATTCTTCAGACCTTAAAAAATGATGAGTATAGGGTGCAAAAGGTTTTTTTTTTCTTCTGGAGAGCCAGTTGTTAATTTACTAGCACACCCCTGCTTTCATCATTATACAAATGCCACCTCTTATTACTCATCTCACAGTGTTGTTGTGAAGAAAGTGTTTTTGTGAATTTTAAAATGCAATAGATCCCACATGTTATAGCGAATAGAGAGCCAGTCTTGGAGTTAGGGAGACCTGGGTTTGATTTCCAACTCTAACTAACATTTGTCACTTAATTTCTCTGAGCCTCTGTTTCTCCATCTGTAAAATGGGGATAAAAATACTCATAGGACCTTCCTCATAGGTTTGTGGAGAGGGTTAAATAAGGTAACATATTTAAGTGCTTTACAAACTCGAAAGTGCTCTATAAATGTGCTTAAAGGTCAAGTCTCTTAACATCTCAGTTCTCTAGGCAATTTTCTAAGACTATAAATTGCAGAGAAGGTGCATACTCCTACTTGTTGTGGTCGAGAGAGGTCCCCATAACTGATTAAATCACAGCTCTAGGCCCTATCCTTGTCTCCCTATTAATGTAAATGTGGTTCAAGAGCAAACCAGTTGGGTTGGAGCAGAGAATTCTGTTTCTGTGGCAAAGAGATTGATGTATCTATCAATGCTAAAGACCAAACTCTGGTTAACAACAAATAAACACATTTAGAAAGCTAAGAAATGATAATGTTATTTGCACTTTTGTCCTGGGATGATTATGTGCTAGATACACAATGTTCTGCTGTGAATCAGATGGACTCAAATAGATGGACACTTTGAATTTCCATAAGCATTTGACTTTAAAATCTTTTCCTACCTTACACCTGTGGTCCAGGCAGACAAGGTTTTACCAAAGCTGATGATTTGTTTGGAACTGAAGCAAAAGCAAAGTGACTGATGAATTTGATGATTGTTTCTCCATTTGGTGGACATCAACTTGTGAAGTCTTGGAATAGCCAGCTACAGACTGAGAACCCTAGAGTGGTCACTGCTTTAATGCGTCATGTTATTATGCCATATTCTAGGCCAGATGGAGAAAATGAACAAAGCTCTTTGAAGTACCCACGTGAACTTTGATTTATCCAACATAAAGTGGCTGCTAAGAAGATCTCAGTGTGATCTCTGGATCTCTCCTTTGCTCTTATCACTTTTGGTTTTGCATTTCATTTCCATATGGGCCATATCCTCCTATTTGAATGTGAGCTCAACAAGGCAGGAGCCATGACACTTTTTACCTTTGTATTTCCAATACCTCATACTTAGCAAATGCTTGTCAAATGTTTTTGAACTGAATTGGATCGATCCAGTCTTGTGAAGTCTTCTGGGAGATGTTTATCACTGGTTCAAAATGGGTTCTTCTGAGGAATGGTAAAAGCCCTGTTGATTCATAGGATCATGGATCCTCTTTCAACCTTCTCATTTTACAGATGAGGGCTTGTGCTGAAAGAAAGAGCCAGGATTTGAACCAACACCTTCCAGCATCCCTGCCTCCAAATCTAGGGTTTTAACCCTGCATATAGCTTCATTTCAACAAACACCGGAATGGAGACACAACACCCTAACAAACGAATTGAGGGAATGCCCTTCCTCATTGACTCTGCTTCATAGAATTTCCAATATTCTTCAAAGTTCATTTCAAATGCTAACTCCTTCAGCAAACTCATCTGTAAAATGAGGAGGCCAGACTCAATGACTCTGAAGACCCTTCCAGCTCTTTGTCTTTTGTCTTGTCATTCTGATCCCTGAAGCTGCTAATGCCTTCCCCTCAAAAAACAAAACAAAACAAAAAAAAGACAAACTGCATCTCCATATGTGGATATATGTATATTATATATGCCCATGTTTATAATTTTTTTATCTACGTGTTTCTTAATAGGACCTAAGCATCTTGAGAGCAAGGATTCTTTCATTTCTGCCTTCATATCATCAGTGCCTAGCCCAAATTTTGTGGAATGAACTAATGAATATCCATGTGAATTAGGAACCCTGGCAGGGCCATGGAGATAGATCTGTTTGTGTAGAATATCTTTGGTGGGGTTGAGGGGGTGGGGGTAGGGCTCTGCGGCTCCTCTCGGTTGTCAGCTGACAGATGTAATTTTTGCAGCAGAGGCATTTGTGAATGGCTTTCCTCACAGTAGTTTCATTCGGTAGGTAGTACAAATATTATTCTCGCTTTACAGATGAGGAAACAGTGCTTGCCATGGGGGCATGCAACTTATGGCTTTTTCAAAGCCTCTGCATAAGCTTAATGTGCTGCTTCCCAAATTTGGAAATTCATTCACTAATTCATTGAATATTTATTAAACACATGAAAGACAACCACTAAGGCATGGTTGGGTCACTGTTGGGTACTATTGGCTTGGGACAGTCATTTAAATAGACTCGCAGATGCATTTAATGCACATTATTTGGGTTTC
Source organism: Vombatus ursinus (assembly GCF_900497805.2). NCBI lineage: Eukaryota > Metazoa > Chordata > Mammalia > Diprotodontia > Vombatidae > Vombatus > Vombatus ursinus. Next base: position 7,542,140 of record NW_020954630.1, read on the forward strand.
CGTGGTAGAGGGTATTATTTATATTCTAACTATTCCCCTCCCCTGTTATAATTCTAAAGACAATGTGACATTTTAAAGTTGATTGATTCCATCTAATCTTGGTTGCTGTAATTGAGTTCATCCAAACCTGATCTTTGCTCTTAATTTAACTCGGAATAATTTTTATTCTCTCTTGGAAACCAGATGTTGTGCTCATGCCCTTTCTAATTGTCCATGACTTGGGGTTAAAGGTTTCAACTATTGTGGATTAATTCTATTTTAGCATTCAATCCTTGCGGGAAAAATCGTGGCAGACTGTTCAGTGTGCTGGACTGCAGTGTGTTTTGGAAATTTACTTACAATTTCTTAATTTCTCTAATAAGAGGAAAGGCAAAGATGCCTGTTATTAATGGTATCTACACATTACCTTGGACAATTCGCTTATCTTCTGTCTGTCTCAGTTTTCTCATCTGTAAAATGGGGAGATTAATAGCACCTACCTCCCAGGGTTGTTGTGAGGACCAAATGAGATAATATCTGTAAAGCATTTAGCATTATACCTGGTACATGATAGGTACTATATAAAAACACTAGCTATTATTATTAGTGTTTTAACATTTTTTTTTGGTCAAGAAGTGTGAACAATATATCTCACCCAGGTTCACCTTGAAGCACCGATATAATTTATGATTGACAATTAGTGTTAGCAGAAAAGATACTCTATGTCCACTGGCCTCAGTGAACAAGAGTATCCTCATACAACCAGATCCTGCTGGGTAATGGGTTATTTCTAGGAGTAGTTAGGGACTTTAGGAGGCCATTAACTCTTTTAGTCCCCTAAGTAAAAATTAAATTTCCTACTAAATTAGCCTTGTTATTTAACTCTTCATGTGTATATATTTTCATCCTACATTTTGTATACCTAAGACAGCATTTTCCTCACAGTGCCTTGCATGGTGCTTGCTGGGTTTATAGTAAGTGTTAGGGCTATAACTAGCCAAAAATGCACCTGGGGAAAAGTAATTTTGGGGAGGAGAGGGAGTGTGTGAGTAGAAGTGCAGAGGACAGTCTGGGATAGGGGGGCGGAGGTGGGAGCGTAACAAGATAACAGGAAGTGAGTAGTCAGACAATTCTGTGAGAGTAGGTGGGCCCTATATGTATTATTTTTTATTATTTTATTATTTTTTGCACAGCAAACATAGGAGAGGATTCAAAATATGTAATGATAAATTTTCATTTCAAGAAAGCCTGTATGATAAACCCTACATGTTGTGTTGAGAACTATCCATCTTTTCTTTGTTTCCTTGTAAGTTTTCTTTTGTTCTCTGTTGTGTACTTGGGCCCCATATCTAGAATGGAGATCATTAGAGTTGGGGATTAGGAGAAATGTGCCCTTGGGCAGAGTCCTATTCACTTGGTCCTAGGTACATCTCTGAGAGGCACCAAGATAATATTTGTTCTTTCCTTAAGAAAGGATGTTTATGGGTCCAGAAGGATTAATGCCTTCTTTCTAAGTGTACTCCCAAACCGTGATCTGCTTCCTACACAGCCTTAGCATTGGGACTGCAAGTTAAGGGGCAGAGAGTGAGAAGCCAGGACTCAGAAAACTCAACTTTCTATGAGGGCCTGTCAGATAGTAGATGAAAAGCCAGCAGGTGAACACAGGGAGGGGAGAGATATGGTAAGAGAACACAACCATACACAGCAGAACCTGAGATCCTGAAGATAAACTTCCTACCCAGGAGATGAGCTTAGCACAAAGGCCAGCCTGAGAGCTCTGACCCCTAGATCAGAGGCCGTGAAGCCGATGGGCAAGATCAAATAGAAAAGGAATCTGCAGCTCAGTGAATGAGACTTAGTGAAATCATTTCCTCCTGCTGCTCCTGGGCTTGGAGCCTCAGTTTCCTCATCTTTAAAATGAGGAATGCACTTTAAAATGAGGAATTGTAGTACCTACTTCGCTAGGCTGTTGTGAAGCTCAAAAGAGATCATTTATGTAAAGCATTTAAAATTATATGTATATATAAGCAATTATTGTTAATAATCATAATAGCTAAGATGTGTATCACACTTTACATTTAATCTTCATAAACTTATGATGTAGGTGCCAGTAATATCTCCATTTTACAGATATGTAAACTGAGATTCATAGAGAATGTACTTAGGCTCAAGCCATGAAGCAGGATTTGAACTCAGTTTTTTTCACTCTAAGTTTAGTGCTTTATCCACTCTACCCCTCTAGCAACTTTATGGGCAACTGGATGGGGTAGGGTCTGAGGGGAGAGTTGCATCTGACCTCAATAACCTTGAATATTGGGATCAAACTAAATGTCCTTTAAAAGGGGCATGGGAAGCCTGCCACAAAACTGGTCTTGTGTTATTTCTCCTGCCCTGGCCTCTGAGAGTCTCTTGAAGTCTCTGAGAGACACTGGGCATCCTCCCTTACTATTACTGCAAGCAGTTGGGTGAATAAGGTCCTGGCTGCTATTGCAGAGACCACAGCAAAAAAAAAAAGAAACAATCTGCCTTTTCATTTGTTTTCGAGGCCTTTGAAATAATCATGGCCCTGTCCAAACAACCCTAGCTTTGAAGCCATTCACTTACCTGGCTTGTGACTCAAATTAACTGTTGTTTTAGCTACTCAGAGTGCTTCTGGCCAAGAAGAGTTTTCCTTGAAGAAAATGCCTCTTTAAAAACTGTTTTCCCCTTAAGCCCCAACCCTGAAAACAGAACACCAAAGCCCCCTTTTTCCTTTTCAAATGTTTGTGCTTCCTCCCCCCTCCCCTAATTGTAATGGCTTTTTCTTTTCCTTCAAAAAAATTAAAACAACTATTTTCTTTGAAACTTTTCATCTTTCTAAAATGAAAGGAGAGCAAATAGTGACTCACCGGAGGATGCTTGGGTGGGAGCTAGACAATGATGTCTCCGGCAAGTGCTTATAAGCTCAGTATGCCTTTCAAGGTGGCAATTTTGGTAAGGCTAATGAATCTCAGCAGGGCTCCTGCTCCTCCATTCCTTCTGTTAGGAACAGGGCCAGGCCTTGGTGAAACTGTGAAGGAGATGGAGATGGTCTCTCCCCTGCCTCCCCACCCCCAACTACCCCCGTCTGGACCCCTTTCCCTCCTCTGCACTGCCCTCTCTGCACAGTTCTTTCCCTTCCTTTTAAAATTTGTTTAAAAAAAAACGAAACAAAACAAAACAAAACAAAACCCTTAGGTTCAAATTCTAGCTCTGCCACTAATGACCTTTGTGACCTTCAGTAAATCCCTTTATTTCTCTGGGCCTCAGTCTCCTCAGCTGTAGAATAAGACAGTTGGACTAGTGCAGGAATTCTTAACCAGTTTTGTATCATGAACCCCTTTGGCAGTCTGGTTGAGGCCTACAGACCCTTCCTCAGAATGTTCTTTTAAATGCACAAAATAAAATAGAGTTAAAAGAAGAATCCAATTATATTGAAATAGTGTAAAAACTATTTTTTTGAAAGTTCCTAAGTCCCTAGGTTAAGAACTCATGGACTAGATGAATTGTGTGTGTGTGTGTGTGTGTGTGTGTGTGTAGGGATAGTGACTTAGAAAACCACACGTTTATATATTTCTTTTGTTATTAATATATCAACACATTAAAACCAGATAGAAACTACATTTTGATCTGATTCAGGCTACACTAGGAGTCTTGTGGGCCTCATGTGGACCAGATATTTGACACTAAATGATCTCTAATGTCCTTTTTGGTTTGAAATCTGTGACCCTATGATCTCTGCAATCCCTCCCAACTCTAACATGTGACAGTATTTTTATAAACTCAAAAATTTCAAACAGAAAGGGTGGTGATCATTTAAACTCTTCAAGGTGAAAAAGATAATGAGAGATGAAAAGGGAAGAAAATTATTGGAGGTGATATTATTAATGACATGGATAAAGACTTAGCTTTTCCAGTCTGAATATCCTTTAATCAATTGCTGCTGATTTTTCATGTATTCTAGAAGAATGAGAGGTTTCAAAGAAACCAGAGGGAGTAGAATGGGTGACCACCTAACTGGTGTAGTTCTGTGGGCTCTGGAAAAACATTTCCATTCTTCTCCAAAATTAAGATATTCCCTCAATATTTGCTACTAAAAATTCACTGGAAAACAACAACACATTATCCCTTTAGCTTAAGGCTTGAGGACTCCTTAACACACCCTAAATTGTTGGTCATTCACAACTTAGTGTGGCTATGACCTCCATGGGAATCACGGTAGTGAATAGACCTAGAAACATTCTGAAGGAGGATCAGCTTAAGGCACTGAGAAAGAGTAGGCCTAGTGGCTGGGCTACATTACAGCTGTCTTTAGGAATTTGTGGGAGAGAGATTAGCCTTGTACTACTTGGCCCTGGAGGGCAGGACCATGAACCGGTGCCTTAGGTTGCAGAGAAGTTAATGTTGGTTCTGCCTAAGAACTAATTAACAATTAGAGCTGTCTGAAGTGGAATATATTGCCTTGGTAGGTAGTGAAGTCTCTATAGATGAGGAAACAGTTGTAGAGAGGGAAAGTGGCTTGTCTGAGGTCGTTCCGTGTATCGGCGGCAAAGTCAGAATTAGAATCCTGGGTCTCCTAACCCCAGCTGGTGTGTTTTACTAACCCCTTGCTGCAAATCTTTGTTATATGCTTTTTTTTTTTAATTTGGGGAGAAATAATGGGTGCAAATTTCACGTTCTGGACAAACTGTTTTCTTACTCAGGACATCATAGAAGAGTATCACAGAGTTGTAGAGCTAGGAAGAGGCCAGAGACAGCCCATCCGGGGCCATCAAGTTACAGCAAAGGAGACAGAGGCCAGTGTTGGCAGAGCTTTACTATAAACCCAGGTCTTCTGATTTCCAATCAGAGACTCTCTCTCACACGGTGGGTCAAACTAAGAGGCAGCCATTACATGTACTGAGCCTGTGACTTAACGAAAGGAATTACTCACTGGTCCCTGCTTAGTTGATGTGAGGTTAAAAGGACAGTTGCCTGGGCATACTTTCTATGGCTTGTAGCCCTTTCCTGAATGAACCCAGTGTGTCAACTGTGTGTGAAATGAAAAAGGAGATTCCAACGCCTTGGAACGCCACTTAAATTCTTGAGAGGCTCTTGTCTTAGCACAAAGCCAGGGAATTCTCTGTAGACAACCACAAGAAAGGAACGGCAGATCGTAAGCTAACCTTAATTCTGGAACAAATATAACCCTCAGTTTTATTTCTTTCTCTCTTTATTTTTTAAAAGGATAATGCAAAAAAAAAATAAAAAAATAAAAGGATAATGCCCAGGTAGTGGATGTGACTTAATTTTTTTTTAGATAACCAAGAATAAGAGAAGAATTTATTTTGGCAACACTTCTTTATCTTCTTTTTGAAAGGAAAGTTGAAGACATAATTCATCCAGGTGCAAAAGCCGCTGTTTGAAAAGAGGTTCCCTTAAAAGATTCATATGTGTGCATATACATGCATGTGCAGTTGTATACATCTATACATTGACATGTACGTATATGTATGCATGTATGCATATATACATAGCTATGTATTTAAGACTAAAAACCATAAACAAGGGAAGAAATGTAACTAGCATTTGTACCAAAAGGTAAAAATATTTTAATAGATTTCGCCTTTTCAAGGAGTGATAAAAATCAAGGAAAGTAAGGAAAATATTTAAACTCAATGAAATTTGGCATCACAGAATACTGGAAAACTTTAACAACAAATTGCCTATCTCGTTTATAATAGGATACAGGATAGATGACTACAAAGACATTCTAGTTTCCAAAGGGTTTTTCTTAGGTTAGAACAATAACAACAAAAGAGCAGTCAGGTGACTCGAGGTTTTGTCCTGACTCTGTCTGCAATTTGCTGTGTGATCTAGGGTAAGCCCTCTACCTGACCTGGGCACAAATTTCCTTTTCTGGTTCTACAAGATGACCTTTGTGATCTTTCGTAGTTCTAAAATTTGCTGGATTCTCTTGGTTCAGCTAATGTCATGGTCTTGTGAAGCTCTGGGATTTCATGATAATTAAGTGGTGGCTTTGGGAGAAAATTTTGGTGTATCAGAATACTTTGACATTGACCAAGACATCTTTATGGGTTGGACAACCAGACACATTCTTAAAATTGATCTTGAATCTGAAATCCTTCTTACAATAACTGTTCTTTTCTTTTGGCTCCCTTCCTCTCCCCCAACCTCCCTCCATCCTTAAACTTGTAAACTGGAACTGTCTTTTTAAGCCAAACCTTCTTCTTTAATTAATTTGGCACACTTTGGAGGTAGCAAGGGGTTGCTGTTGCTAATTGACGAGAACCTTAATTAGGGCTTGGGGCCAGCCTCTTTGCTTTGGCTGCACAGAATCTCACATTGGGTTTGCATTTCCTTTAGGGAATGATTGGCCAAATTGCAGTTTTTTCCCAAAGCAAGCAAATTTAATTTGATTGGCAACTCACAGTAGCAACAACTCTGGGTCTCCAGGGACCAAGTCCAAGGAATTGCCCTGCATCATCCAGGAAGGTTCAAAATTTGTCTGGTTTTATTTCTGCCTTCTGCTTGAAGGGACCTGCTTGGTTTTTACCACTCTTGATCTGTGTTGCTTATTTTTGGTCCTAGTTTATGGAGATAGTTTGCCCTATGTTTTCTTTTTTTGTGTCTTCCTTTTCTCCCTTCCCCTTTCCCCTTCTTCCCTTTATTGCTCTTTCCCCTTCCCCCTTTCCCCTTATCTTTTTTTCCTCTCTGCCCCTTATCCTCCTCTTCCATTCCTTTCTTTCCTTTGTCACCTTCCCATCTTCTTCAAGACCCTTTCCCCCCATTTCTCCCCCTTCTTTCCCTCCCGTTCTTTCCTTTATCTCCTTTTCCCCTTTTCCCTTCTCTTTCCTCTCCTTTCTCTCACCCCTCCCCTTCCTTTTATCTTCCTCTCTTCACCATGTACATATAAATGCATGTACACACATTTACATACATGGCTAATCTGGAAAGGTACATGAAGGAGGTGAAAAGAGTGAGGACCCTCTGCACCTTAGGCGTGAGTGGGCCTGCCTTGGGACAGGGTTACAACAGGAGGGTGTTTCCCTTTCAGTCACACTGCTTCTCTAATTATATGCCTTTCTTTGAAAGGGAATGCAGGAGTAAGTTTTCAAGGTAAAGTTAGTTGCTTTAAAGAATTCCTCAGGGGCTGCTAGGTAGCACAGCGGATGGGGCACCAGCCCAGAAGTCAGGAGGACCTGAGTTCAAATCCAGCCTCAGAATAAACACTTAACACTTACTAGCTGTGTGACCCTGGGCAAGTCACTTAACCCCAATTGCCTAAAAAAAAAATGGAAATGAAAAAAAAATGCTTGAAGAATTTCTTATATGATCCTGACTTCATTGAATTTGGATGCAGAGTCTATGCCCATTGGTCATCTGCATCCACCATTATCATCAAGTATAGTAACCTAGAGTGCCTGATTTACCCTTCAATCACTATCAAACCTATGGAACAGGGCCTGGATGAACACATTATGTAATTTTATAACCTAGATAAACAGATGGCATGAGACCTTAAGGTCATCAAAAGGTAGGAGGAAAGCAACATTTTTATTACTCTTTGCTAAGAAGTGGTTTTTTGCAGCCTTATTTATTATCTGAATTACTTCTTGTGTTTGATTATTAAAAGTTCATGGCACATTGTTTACCAACTCACACATAAAGCCTCTGTTTTTGAAGAATGATATAACCAGTGGTGATGGGTTTGTCTGCAAAGATGTGACAGTTGAGACTGTTCTGCAGTCCAAGGCTGTAGTTGGTGACCCTGCCTTCTGGCTTCTGAGCCCACAGAACACCCTTGCTTGAAAATAATCTTCCCAGCCCTCATTGGGCAAGGCCATGTTAGAGGCTACTTGACTTGATGTCACCAAAAATGAAGATTTCTTAAGTGTCTAATGTGTACTAGGCACTGCTCTAGATGTAAGGAGGGAAGGGAGAGAACACAAGGATTGGAACAAAATTACATAGTCTCTGTCCTCAAGAAGCTTACATTCTATTTGAGGGAGAGAAGGAGGATTGTAGCATGTACACAGTTATGTATAATAAAAGGTAGGGAGGAAGGTGGGCAAAGGAGAGATCCCGAAGAATTGCTCTATCAAAATTAGGGAAGGAGAGAACACTTCCATTGGGGCTGAAGGAGGATCAAAGCTGGTTTCACAGAGGTGGTGGCTCCTTTATGATTGATGCAGTGATTCCAATGCAATGACCATGCATGATTCCAGAAGATTGATGTTGAAACATGTTATCCATTACAGAGGGACAGAGTTCAAGTGCAGAATGAGACATGCATACCTACTTACATACATACATACATACATATGTGTATATAGACATTGAGGGAACTTGTTTTACTTGACTATCAATAAGCATTTATTAAGTACGTACTATGTGCCATACATTGTGCTAAGTGCTGAATATACAAAAAGAGGCAAAAGACAGTTCCTGCCCTCAAGGAACTTTTATTTATATATATGAACACACACACACACACATATATAGATATATACATATACATATATACAGAAATATCAGTAGTTGGAGCAGAGCAGAGAAATCACCAGGTATGGAAGACAGTCAGACAGAATTCTGGGACCCAAGAGTGGGAGTGTGTTGTTTGTGGAGTAGCCAGAAGGTCAGTACTATTGTATCAGAGAGTACACATTGGGCAGGAAGGTGAAAAAAACTGGAAGGGCAGGAGGGAGGAAGGTTATGAAGGACTTTGAATGGCAAACAGAGCATTTTGCATTTGCTCGTGGAGGCAATAAGAAGCCACTGGAGTTTATTGAGTGGTGGGGAGATATGAGTGGACCTGTCCTTTAGGAAAATCACTTTAGTGGCTGAATGGAGGATGGGTTGGAGTGAGGAGAGACTTGAGGCAGGCAGCTCCACCAGCAGCTGTATTCCAGCCATGAAGTGATGAGGGCCTCCATTACAGTGGTGGCAGTGGTAGAAGAGAGAAGGGGGTTTATTCAAGACATGTTGCAAAGGTGAAATCAACAGGTCTTAGCAACAGCTTGGATATGGGGAATGAGAGATAGTGAGGAATTCAGGATAAGCTGGAAAGGAAAATGGTAAACCACTCCGGTATCTTTGCCAAGAAAAACCCAAAGAGTCATGAAGAGTAAGACACAACTGAAGAATAACAAATATTTGTTACAAGAAACTTGTTTTTTTTTCCCCTAAAGGAGGGGAGGTGTGGGGGGAAGAGAAAGAAAATAGATTTCTATTAATTTTAAAAGACACAGAGTTGTGGGGACACCACAGATATGAAATGCTGCATGCACTTTCAGATGAAGTCACTCTATAACTAGTTTTACTCTGTTATGAGACCTCTCCTAAAGTGGGTATAATATATAAATGTTTGTAATGTAACAGCCTCATTAATTTATTTAATATAATATATATTCAATGTAATATTTTAAGTCTTCTATATATTTACCTACATTCCTATACAATGAGAATCCCTATACAGAATGTTTATAGTCATCATAATTATAATTTATATCAATATAGCACATTCTTTATACTTACATTGAAATAAGCAATATAGTTAGTATTATCTCAGATTTTCAAATGAAGAAACCAAGACTCAGAAAGGTCAAATGATTTGCTCATGGTCACATAACTGTTTTGGACCCAGGATGCTTACACTGAGACATTATGCAATCCTCAGTCATCAAAGATCTGGTTGTGTCTGCCAGATTGTATTAAGTGGGAAAATGGATTGAGGCTATTTAGAAAGATTTTCAATATCTGACTTAGCATTCCATAATTCCCCAGAGTAAATAGGAATGCATGCAGGTAAATTGCTGGTTGTATAATCTATATAATTCATGTACTTAAAATGCAAACAAGGGGGAGATGCATTTTCTCCACTCTTCTCCGGGGCCAAGCTTGGTCATTATTACAGCCTTCGATTTGAGAGCTGGTTGTGTTATTGTTATTATTGTTCTTTCTGCTTACGTTATTACAGCCTACCTGACTATTGTTTTCTTGGTTCTGCTGACTTCACTTTGCATCAGGGTACAGGATAATGAATCTGGAGCAGATGGGGACCTTGGAGACAATCTGGTCTTCACACCCCGCTTCATTTTCCAGGTGGGGAAATTAAAGCCAGGAAAAGTCAACTTGTTCAGGTTCACAAATGTAGTAATTGCCATAGATGGGATTTGAACTTAGAACCTCAGACAGAGTTCTTTCCAATGTATCATACAAAGAGATATCTTCCCATGCTTTTCTGAATTCCCCAATTTGTCATTTCTTTTATTTTCTCCTCTTTTCACTCTTCTTCCACCACTGCCACACTAATTTTTCTTTTATACTCTTCTGTTTATGCTAGACCTCTGCTCCAAAGTCCTTAACAGCTCTGTGTGGCCTACTGAATACAATTCAGGCTCCTTTGCCTGGCATTCGAGGCCCTTTACAACTCAGGACTAACTTTACTTTCCAGCTTTATTTCATTTTATACCTTCCTAATACACTAGCAGTGTATTATTGTGTATTGGAGTTATCAGAGTATATGTCATATATCATGTTGATAGACTGTAGGCTCCATGAGGGCAATCCAGTACTGCTACCTACCTAAACTTTGTATCAACCCCAAGCCCTAGCACAGTCATCTGTACACAGTAGATAGTTAATAAATGTCTATCTAATTGAAAATGTGTCATCTTGGGCAAGTCATTTCCCTTTTATGGGCCTCAGTTTCCTCATATGTAAAATGAAGTGAAAGTTATTATACTAGATCGGAGGTTCTTAACCTGGAGTTCATTAAGTAGTTTAAAAATATAATGATAACTGTATTTCCATGTACTTAATTTCCTTTGTACTCTTATGGATTTTAAGCATTTAAGAACATTATTCGAGAAAGGGGTCCATAGGTTTTAACAGACTGCCAAAGGGGTCCATGACACAAAAATGTTTAAGAATCCTGGCAGTAGTTGATCCAAAAAGCCATTTCCAGCTCTAATGTTTAAAGAGTCTTTGTGTTTAAACAGTCGTAAGTGCATATTACCAAATAACTTAATATGGGCATAATTCTGCGCACTGAGAGCTTATAACCCAGAAGAATTATTGGAAGAGACAAAACAGGCAGGCGCTGAAGGAATATGCAAATTAAGCCCTCCAATTTTGTACACTTCATTAGCCTTTAGTGACAGGACAGGACAGCAGTGGTATTCTTGAATGCAGTGAAGTTTGCTGATTATTTTAATGATAATAAAAAAAAAAACAGTCTTCTTTCTGATTGTGTCACTCTTTTTCCTGATCTCTGTGTGATTCAGAGAGCATTATAAGGCTATGTTAATACTCTTTCCCCATCTCTAACCACTCCCACCTCACTTGGTTATTCTTGCTACCCTCTAATCCCTCTTCAATCAGAGTTCCTAAGTCATGAATCTACATCGTCAGCATGAAATAGAACAACTTAATGAAATCTTGCAGCACACAATAATCAGTGAGTAAGCCAAAAGACTTGTTGATAACATAGATTTTTGGATAGACTTTATTTCAAATCAGAAGCAATTGGTTAAAACTTTGCCATTGACCCTTTGGGTCATTTTGATGACAATTTTGAAAGTAGGAGTTCCCAACATAGGTGCCGTATTTTAAAAGGAGATCAGAAGTAGTGGAAAGAATATATATAGCCCTGAGTAAAACTGCTTATCCTGTCAACTCTTGGGGATGTCAAACAGTATGCTTGTTGAGGTCATAGAACCTCTCTCCAAGAACCTTCCTCCAAAGCCTGTCCAACCCAGTTATCAGTTGTGACAGTATTGTTGAGAAGCTGGCAATCTCCATTTAGGGTATTGTCTTCCCCTCTTCCCACTCCCACCACACCATTTTATATCCTTCTTTCATCTTCTTCACCCTTTGGTGACTTCTCCCCGACTTTCCTTTGGTCTCAGTACCCTCTTGCTAGTATCAGTGGCAGCTCATTCAAACTGCCATATTCATGGAGTCAGAATTGAAAGGGTACAGTTGAGGCCATCTAGTCCAGGCTTTACCTAAATCTAATTCCTCCTTTCTCAGTTCAGAAAGATGAGAGTAAAATAGATTTTCAACTCAAACATTCAGAAAATAGCCATATTTTAGAGTTGTCATTAAGATCAAATTAAATAATTGATGTGAAAATGCTTTGTGAAGTATGAGTTTTAATTCCAGGTATTATTTTTAATATTATTACTAAATACAGTATGATAGTAAGTCATTATTATTATCTGATACAATAAACTCCCTCAGAATGCTTGGCTCAGCAAAGAGAAATCCGGAATCATTTTCTTGGCAGAGTATTTTAAAATCCTCTGCCCAGCCATGGCCAGAAGTGGTCACTTAACAAGGCTCATTTCCATATTCGAGACCTCCCGATTTTCAAGTTGAAAGGGCAGTACTTTTCTATCCCTGAATCGCTGGCTGCTGATTTCCGCTGCTGAATTGGTGATAGAAAAAAGGGACGCCTGAAGAAATGGCAAATATAAATTGTCTATGTTACCTGTAAAAATTTGGGAAAGAAAAACTCGGACAGTGGAGGTATTTTTCTTCTTTTTAAGAACAGAAGAAGGCCTTTGCAAATTAATAAAGTCAAGTCCCTTAGAAGTCACCCACAACCCAAGGGGTTGCCCACAAAGAGCTCCAGTTCAATTTTACGACAAACTAGCTTACCTTGCGGGGGGGGGGGGGGGGAACCTAGTCTCTAGAAGAGGGAGTCAACCTTTGTTCTCACACTCTTTGGCTCATTATGCCCCCACCCAGGAGGCCCTGGGAAAATGTTAAGTGAGCTTCTTCATGGCTCACATCTAAGTTCTCTTTAAAAGGGATTAAGGAGATCCCTTCTAGAAAAGCTACTTAATGCATAAAGTAGTAGATAGGCATAGGTAGGACAGCTATTTATTTCCTCTGCCACAAAAGAAATGTTTAAAACATAAACGATTCAAATACTTCAAACGTGAAATACTTTATGGGACCACTAAAGAAAGATTTCATTTCCACTTCTGACCTGTACTCCTTGTGCAACTCACAAGTCCAGCTCTCTTGGCAAGCCAGGACATGACTTGGGCTTCATTTAGCCCGTCAGCTGCACAGTTTTGTTGGCAGTGGTGTTCCCCTCCTCTGAGAAATGCAGTTTCAGGTGTCACCTCTTGCTGGCAGTCAAGATCTGACTCTGGATCTCCTAAACTCTCAAGCTCACAAGGTAGCTGCCAAGGCTAGAAACATCCATCTTATGATCACTGTTTTGTCCCTTTTGTTCAAGGAAATAAACACCAAGCAGAGGAGGCAGCTGGGGACTTGAGGTCCAGTCTCAGGCTCATGTGGATAAGTATCTGTTCTCACTACCATGCCCATGTCGCTTTCATGGCTGCTGAGAGTTAGGAATTAGGGAGAGAAATACCTACTGTCTATCCTTCTCGCCTGACTGAAGTCTGTGGGAGAGCTGGCATTGGCTGTGGCCCCAGGAGACTTCTTGGAAAGTGACTAGAAATCATCTTCCCTCACTCTTCAACCCATAGAGTGAGCAGCTTAGTCATTGATTCTCTTTGATACAGCATTTTCTATCATCATGGGGACCAGAGGACCAATCAGAAACCACTGACCATGCATGCCCTTTAGCATGGTCTAGAGCACATGTGTGGCCCATCTCATAAAGGGTCAGGGCAGAGTCCCAATCCCTTGTATTCTCCATAGGATGGTCCCTGATACATATGTAAATTGGTGTGTATGGGATTGGCCTGGTGGTGCATATAAATGAAGTCAGATAAGGTATATATGAGTGGCTAAGGACTACAAGGAAAATCTTTCTCCTGCCCCCAAACATCTCAGTTCAATTTAACAAACATTTACCAAGTGCCTGCTATGTGTGCCACACTGTGCTATGTTCTGGGGATACCTAGACAAAAATTAAAAACAGACCTCTTTTCCCTCAAGGAGCCTACGTTCTACATTCTTCCCTGTTATTACCCCAAATTCCACTCTTGATTAATTTCTTTACATTCTCCTTTTGACTTTCTTAAAATGCAAATAATACCTCTAGAAGAATAACATATGACTCCTTAGTGTGAATGAATATATCAGATTCCTTTTCTCCTGGCAGGGATATTAGGAAGCAAGAAATACTGAAACTGAAGAAAGAGACTCAGAAAAGAGAGATGGGGGCACTGACAATAAACCACCTCTCCCTGACAGTTTTGCTATGGGCTAATTCTTGTCCAATGAGTAGGGAGACTTAGGTCATTAAATGTTAGATTTAGAAGGGACTTGAGGTCGTCTTGTCCAAAGCCTTCAAGATTAAATTCAATAACGGTTTATTACTTACCTACCATGATAGCTGCTTACACTGTGCTAGGTGCTGGCCAATCAAAGACAAAATGAAAAGTAATTTCTGCCCCTAAGGAGCTTGCTTCTGCTGGTTGGATATGACATTTACATAGATAAGTAAAGGAAAGATAATCTGAGTGCTAACAACAAGGAAGATGAGAAAAGACTTTTCTTAGGATTTGGCACTAGAGTTGAAACTTGAAGGAAGCTAAGGATTATAAAGCATAGCTAGGTGACACAGTGGATGGAGTCCTGGGCCTGCAGTCAGGAAGACTCATTTTCATGAATTCAAATCCACCCTCAGACACTTACTAGCTATGTAACTCTGAGCAAGTCATTTAACCCTGTTTGCCTCAGTTTACTCATATGTAAAATGAGTTGGAAAAGGAAATGGAAAACTACCTCAGTATCTTTGCCAAGAAAACCCCAAATGGTGTCATGAAGGATCAGACATGACTGAATTGACTGAACAGCAACAACAACAAAGGATTAATGAACATCTAGAATAGGAAATGGTGATCTCAAAAAGCTGGCATAGTTTCATCATGAAAACACCAAGCCAAACTAACCTTATTTCCTTATTCTGAAAAGACTAGTAAACTGACTAACTAGGGCGAATGCTGTTGATATAGTTTATTTGGATCTTAGCAATATGTGTGATAAAATATCTCCTGTTATTCTTATGAAAAAATGAACTCAGAACTGGTTGCATGGCTGGACCAAAAGAGAATTCAGTAATGATTCCATGCCAGCTATGAAGTAGATCTCTCCTGGAGTGCAGCAGGGAATCTGTGTTTGACCCTGTGCTATTGAACATTTTTATGAATAACTTGCAAAAAGGTTTAGATGACTTTCTTACCCAATTTTCAGATTATGTAAAGCCAGGAGGGACAACTAACATGCTGAATGATAGGGTCTCTACATTTGAATGCATATCCTTGAGTGCATTTTCTCTTGTCTTTGTGCCTAGCACAGTGGCACATATGAAAAAGCCAGGCATTTCGTTAATACTTGTTGAGTGAATGAATGAGTGAATGAATCAGGTTCCAGAAAGATGTTGGCAGAGTTGAATATTGGACTTAAACTATTAAGATGAATTTTGATAAGAATGACTGTCAAGTCTTGAACTTGGATTTCAGGTCCAAGACTGGGGAGGCATGGTTAGATAATAGTTCACCCAACAAACATACAGGGTTTTAATGGACTAAAAACTCATCAGTAAGCAAGTTGATACAACAGTCCAAAAGGCTAATATAATCTTGGACTGCATTAAAATATCACAACTTCTAAGGAACTTATAATCCCACCTTCCTCTTTCTTCTAGAAGGATTTGTTCTCTTTGGACCCAGAGGACAGAAGCAGGATCAGTGGGTCAAAGTTGAAGAGAGGCCAATATAGCCTTGATTTTAGGGGAAAAAAACCAACAGAACTTCTTAACAATTAGAGTATCCCAAGGTGAGATGGCTGTTTCCAAAGGTGTAGTAGATTAGTGGGGAAATAAAAGTCTTCAAGTAAAGCCCATATGACCACTTGTTTGGTGTGTTATACTGGGTATTGTTTTTCCAGTAGGTCTTTATGACCACTGAGGTTTCTTCAAGCCCTGAAATTCTGTGATTATTTAAACAACAGGGATCTGAGAATATTTTCCTTTGAGAAGCATATTGATTGTAATTATTGGCAGATAAATGATAATAGAGATGGGGGACTTTGAAAGACAGAAAGCAAAGCTATATAGTATTTTGACACAAACTCTATAACTAGGCGTTTTTTGCTCCAATAATAAATTATGGTGATGTAATTGGGTACATTCATCCCATATTGTGATTAGGTCTCCTTGATTTGGCCCTTTCCTGTTTTGTCCTTGCTTCTGATAATTTTATTTCATTTTCATATCATCTCATGCAGGAACCATTCCCTGCCATTGGAAGTGGTGCTTAAAGGCCCAGTTATAAATTACCCACATTGGAAACTGTGCCATTGCCTTCATTAATAACCATGGAGGACCTTGTCCCTTCTCCTCACAGTTTGACCTTTAAGATTACATGCCAAATGCAACTGATAGGTAACTAAGAACAGCTGGGCTAAATAGAACAGAAACAGGATGAGTCTGTATCCTCAAGGCATAAAGAACTTTGTTCTGGGGTTAAACCCTGATGACTCTGGGATCTTTTCACCTCTGGAACACTCATTTGCATTGATTAGGTTTTGAGAATTAGAAATCACGAGTGGCTGTTTGGTATTGCTTGGTAACTTTGGTTCAATTCCAGCATGAAGCAATCACCTTGCAGTTAACAACCTAGATAAGAAAAGCAATGGTAAAATAAGCCGAGAAGCCACATTTCATTTAGGGCTCTCCCCTCTCTCATGCTTGAGTTTGGGGGCACCTCTCAGTGTTGCACTGCAATTTTAGAATGTAAACTTTTGAAGGCAGGGACTATTTTTGTTTTAACTTTTGTATTTCTAAGGACTAGCACATTCCCTTCACATGGAAGGTACTTAAAAAATGTTTATGGAATTAAGTTGAGTTAAATTTTAGGTTGTAGCTGAGAACTTCCTTCTCCTCAATTTCTCCAATGGTATGATGGGAAATGCCCCTGAGAAGCAAGGAGCCAAGGTTTGACTTAGCTCCAGAGGTCAGACTAGGAATGGGGGATGAAAGGTGTCGAGATGCAGCTCTCCTAATAATTAGAGTTATCCAAAAGTGGGGTAGGCTATCTTGGGTGATGATGAGCTTTCCTTCACTGGAGGAATAGAATAAAGCATAGAATAAATGAATATTTTTTGGAGATGTTGCTTTTCTTCTCATTCAGGTATTGGTTGGATTAGATTTCCTCTGAGGTGTCTCTCAATTCTGATAAACTGTGATCTTGTCCTCTCCCAGAAGAAGAGAACGTGTATGTTGAGGACTGTGGAAATCATGTTATGTGACAATGACAAATCATTTGGCATTTGAAGCTCTTAAAGGAATTAGGGATATTTAGCTTGGATAAGAGAAGATTCAGGCAGCTCATGATCAGTGTCTTGAAATATTTAAAGACTTCTCATGTGGTCTTATTATGAATAGCTTCAGAGGGAAGAAATTAGTGGGAAGAGATTCTCACTTTTTATAAAGAAGAACTTCCTAACAATGAGAATTGACCAAAAATAGAATATGTTGCCTGAGGAAGTAATGAGTTTTCTGTCTTTCTAAGTGCCCAAGTAGCGTCTGAATGCTTTTCTGTGATGGACACTTTAGAGGTGATTTGAGCATAAAATAGACAGTTGGACCAGGGGACTTTTCATCTCCTTTCCAACTCAGAAATCTTTTGCTTCAATAAAAATCATTGGTCTGGTCTTTAAGAAATAGGCTTAAGAATCACGCTACTACAAATAGTCTTCCATTTTCAAAGAGGTTGTGGTACCAGTGTTCACTTATCAATTAAATGTATGGAACTCAAATGTATTTTGTCATAGAACATTTTAACTTTGAGCATTTAGAATTTCATCTATGTGGGCACTCCCTCTGCTGACCTAGATTTTAGTCCTTCTTTAACTCAGTAGATGATCTCAGAGTGTTGATGTGACAAAAAATGAGAACAAAACATCACACTCTAGACAACTTGGTGTTGTACCTCAGAAATTAGCTAAACTGGTTCTTGGACAACAGATGGTCAGTCCAGAATTGGGCTACATTCATAAACTTTCCAGCTTAGTAAAGCTTATCAGAGCTTGCATTTAGCTGGCATGAGTTTTGAGAAGACAGGGTCACTTCCACACCATCGTACGGCATCAGAGTAGAATTTTAGTGTGTCATCAGTTTCCCAAGGGGGGCAAAAAGGACACTATGGGCATACATTCATACATGTACATATGTGACTCAAGAGAGATAGATTGGTATATTGGGTAGCTAGACTTGGGATCAGGAGAACCTGTGTTCAAAGCCTACCTTATTATTTATTAACATTTATTAACTTAATGGACAAGTCACTTGACCTCTCTGGGCCTCAGTTTTGCTTTTCTGTAAAATATAGGGGTTGGACTAGATGGTTTCTAAGATTCTGTCCTCCTGGATCTATGATCTATCAACAGTCATGTGCATACAATCAATCTGTTCTGTGCTTGGGAGTGGATACTTCTTTCCAGAGTACTAGTGAGTGAAAAATATTTCTGAGTCACTGTATCCTCTATTCCCTGCATGTTGCAGCCTCCATTTTCCCATAGAAGCGATGAAATAAACGGTGGTCAGGTTCTCAGGCCAGCCTCTAAAGCATATTTAACCCATAATATCACTAAAATAAAGTACTATATACCTTTTCAACAGTCTTGTTTTATACATTTGTCATTGAATATTTCAGGGACATTATAGTTGAAATAGGCTTTTGTGGTTTGGCCTGGAAAACTAAGTACAATTTATTAAAGGGATTTTATGAGGAAGTACATTCTGAAACATGTAGGGAAGAATGAATGGAGTTCAAGGGATACTTGTTATACTTTGGGGCTCTGGGGAGAAATTACCCACCTCTCAGTATAGTATGTGTAACTGTCCACTTCACAATATAGGCTGTATGAATCCACTGCAGGGATTCATAAGCCAAATGTTTATATATCAGGGTATGCCTATATCATCCTTTTCATTTCCATGGGAAAAGGAGGCATGTGATGAGAGTGAACAACAATCTAACAGTGTCATAGGAGAACAATTCAAAAATCCAGAAAGGAAAACTTGGGAGTTTTGTTCCCCCAAACCAGCCCTGCTTTTAATTGGCAATTAAAGTTCTAGTCTTCTCGTTCCAATGTATGACACACTTGATCCTTCAGTAAGGTTAAACATTTAGGTGACAATAGTAATATACCCCAAGTCCCACCTGCCCCTTAAAACTCTCACATATTGAGGCACCTAGGTAGTGCAGTGATTAGAGTGCTGGACCTGGTGTCAGGATAGATCTAAGTTCAAATCCTGCCTCAGACACTTAGCTATGTGACTCTGGGCAAGGTACTTCATTGTTTGCCTCAGTTTCTTCATCTGTAAAATGAGGATCTTGATAGCACCTGGTCCCAGGTTGTTTTGAAGATCAAAAGAGATAATTATAAAGTGCTTAGCACAGTGTCTGGCACATTGTAAGTACTATATACATGTTAGCAATGATGATGATGATGATGACTTGAATTCAAATATGGCTTCAGATGCTAGCTATATAACCCTGGGCATTTAACCATCATCTGCTTGCCTTCCTTCCTTCCTTCTCTTCCTTCTTCCCTCCCTTCCTTTTTCTCCTTCCTTCTTTCTTTCCTTCCCTCCTTCCTGCCCTCCTTCCTTCCTTCCCTCCTTCCCTCCTACCCTCCTTCCATTCTTCCTTATATAGCAGCTGTCAGTAGTCTCCTGGCTAAGAGTTTTTTAGGTACCTAAAGTAAATGGGAGTTGAAATTGATGTGACCAAATTTAGCTAACATGAGTTGGAGCTGAATTTTAAACCACAGTCTCCAGGGGTGAAATTGCAGTTTTTTATTATTCTGCTTCATAGAATATCAGCCTAAAGCGAAGGTATGAGAAAAGAAGTTGGGGAGAATACAAAGAATAGAAATGGGGAGGGGAGTGGATGCTGATGTCAGATTAAAATGCAAAAAAAGAAAAAAAAGAAAGAAAGAAAAGAAAAGCAAGACTTTTTTGAATTGCCTGGTCATGGTAGTCTTTTGAGAACTTCCCTGTAAG
This sequence comes from Vombatus ursinus, assembly GCF_900497805.2. Taxonomy (NCBI): domain Eukaryota; kingdom Metazoa; phylum Chordata; class Mammalia; order Diprotodontia; family Vombatidae; genus Vombatus; species Vombatus ursinus. The sequence goes on from NW_020954630.1 coordinate 7,562,142, forward strand.
GTTTTGTTTTAAAAATTGTTCAGCTTTCGCTCATTAGTTAAGATCCACCAGTATGTCTCTAAATAATTTGCCCACCAAGAAAAGTTTGTAAAAAAAATGCAAAATGTTCAGAAAGCTTGCCATAAGGGGCAGCTATGTGGCACAGTGGATAGAGTACCAGCCCTGAAGTCAGGAGGACCTGAGTTCAAATCTGGCCTCAGACCAAACACTTGACACTTACTAGCTGTGTGACCTTGGGCAAGTCACTTAACCCCAATTGCCTTAAAAAAAAAAAGCTTGCCATACAACTTTATCCTTCCATAATGCTCAGGAAGTAAAAGGATAGCTTTAGAAATTGTTCTCAGAGAAAGAACTTCACAAATCATGTATCATCTCCTCTGTTAATTTCTTCATCAACTTGCTAATAATGAAAGCCTTCCCTCCAATCACCTTTCAGCTTCCTGAATCAGAATCTCTCAGACAAATGCTAATTTCCATTGAAGCACTATTTTTTTATTTTTTATTGATTTATTTTGATTTATCAACAATCACTTCCATATGCTTTTGAGTTTAAATTTTTTCTCCCCCTTCCTCCCCACCACCCTCCCCAAGATGGTGCACAATCTGATATAGGCAATACATATATATTCCTATTAAACATATTCTCACATTAGTGATGTTGTAAGTAAGAATTGGAACTGATAGGAGGAACCACCAGAAAGAGGAAACAAAACTCAACAGAAGAAAAAAAAAAGTAGCAAATAGTATGCTTCGATCTCCATTTAAACTCCATAGTTCTTTCTTCGGATGTGGATAGCATTTTCCATCACAAGGCCTTTGGAAATGTCTTAGATCTTTGTATTGCTGGGAAGGGTTAAGTTCATCAATATTAGTCATCACACAATGTGGCTGTTATTGTGTACAACATTCTCTTGGTTCTGCTCACTTCACTCAGCATCAGACCATACAAGTCTTTCCAGTTTTTCTGAAGTCAGCCTGTTCATCATTTCTTATAGCACAATAGTATTCCATTACATTCATATACCACAACTTGTTCAACCATTCTCCAATTGATGGCCATCCTCTCAATTTCCAATTCTTTGCCACCACAAAAGGAACTGCTATAAATATTTTTGTACATGTGGGTCCTTTTCCCATTTGTATGATTTCTTTGGGATACAGCCGTAGAAGTGCTATTGCTGGGTCAAAGGGTATGCACATTTTTATAGCCCTTTGGGCATAGTTCCAAATTGTTCTCCAAAATGGTTGGATTATTTCACAACTCCACCAACAATGCATTAGTGTTCCAATTTTCCCACATGTTCTCCAACATTTATCATTTTCTTGTTTTGTCATCTTGGCCAGTCTGATAGGTGTGATGTGGTACCTCAGAGTTGTTTTGATTTACATTTCTCTAATCAATAGTGATTTAGAGCATTTTTTATATGACTATAGATGGCTTTAATTTCTTCATCTGAGAACTGCCTGTTTATATCCTTTGACCATTCATCAATTGGGGAATGACTTGTATTCTTATAAATTTGACTTAATTCTCTATATATTTTAGAAATGAGACCCTTATCAGAGAGACTGGTTGTAAAAGTTCTTTCCCAATTTTCTACCTTCCTTCTAATTTTAATTGCATTGGCTTTGTTTGTGCAAAAACTTTCATTGAAGCACTATTGAAGGCAATATGGAAAACATGATTTTTTTCAGCCTGATACAGCTATGAACTATGATCTGTAACCAAGTCCCTAGGTTTTCAAGGACCAGGTTCATTATTGAAGTCTTTCAGGACATCAAACACATAGAGGAGCCTTTATCTAACCTGACAAAAGATAAAAAGGACTCATATGTGAGCCTACAGACAACTAAACCACTCTCCTTTCTCTTTCTGGTGAGCCCCACTTCCAAGGGAACTTGGGCTGATGGCACTTTCTTGGAATTGAAGCTTTCCAACAAGGGGAAAGAACCTTGGGTTTGTAGAGCATTGATTTCCCTTCCCTAGACCTGCAAGGTCACCATAACTCACAATCCTAGTGAAGAACAAAGTCCAGATCTGTTCTTCCACCTGTGGCTTTGTTCCTCATCACTCCTTTGTTCTACTGTCTTCTGGGGCCACAAATTGTCCCACTGGTTCAAGAACTCTTCTGTTGCTTTTCTGTTACCAGTCCACCTCTCTGAGTTCGCGTCCCTGAAGTGTTTTGCTTAGCCAAGGACCTCTTTACTACTTGATTACTGCATCCGTCCCTTGACACTGTCAGGGTCATGTGCCCAGTTCCCTGGTAGATACAAGATTTCCTAGAGGGATTGTTTGTATGATCTTCCTTGTAATGAGCAGAGTCTATGTGTGTGTGGCTGATTTCTCTCTGCCCAAGCTCCCATCTTGGATGTGTCACTGCCACCTGTCTAAATTTTTGCAATTAGCTTCCTGCCTGGTGTTTCTGCCTCCCCTTTCTCTACCATTCTGTCCATTTCAGAATAATCTTTCCTGTGTGCAGATTTGATCATGTCCTTGCTGTGGTTTAAAACCCATCAGTAGCTCCTTTATGGCCACAAATGATACTCAGACTTTTCTGTCGGGCATTTGTGGCGCTTTACAATTCGATACCACTCTATTTTTCTAGCCTTTTCTCATAATGCTTCTCCACAAAGAGCTGTAACTAATCATCCTTAATCCAAGATAAACAGATAGAAAGAGAATCCATTTTGGAAGCACGAATGAGGAAGGACTTAAGAATCTAGGCAAATTTAATTCTGTACTCGTTCTCTTGAGGATGCATTCTCTTCTCTTCATGCATGTATTCATTCATTCATTCATTATAGCTTCTAAAACAGAGATTCTTCACCTTTTTTGTGTCATGGGCCCTTTGGGAAATCTAGTGAAGACTACTGACCCCTTCTCAGTATAATAAGATAAAATACATAAGATTACAATGGAAGACAATTATGTTGAAATAAAGTTACCACTTATTTTTTTAAAAAGTCCAGAGACCTCAAGTTAAGATCTCATGTGTCCAGGGGATTTGCAGTAGGTATAAAATCAGATCCCTTCCTTAGCTGAGAAGAGGGAAAAAAGAAAAAAGACATTCACACATGAAACAATTAAGTGGTAATGTTGCCCTGGGTGGCATTTTCATTAGCTAATGCCTTATCTTGATAGAATTTCTACTTACAGAAGATCTGAGGTTAACTAATAAAGGCTGAAGCCCCTGAATTTATTATTTATTAGATTTTATCACCATTGGATCTCTCATACATATCCCCTCCTTTCCACTCATATGCCCATCATCTTAGTTCAGACTCGTCACATCTTTCCTGGACAATTACAATCGCCTTCTCATTGATCTCCCTTCCTCAAATCTTCTTCCCCATCCTTGCCAATTCATTTTGACATACCCGCCAAAGTAATATGCTTAAAACACAGATCTGACCATGACACTTGCCTGTTCAGTAAACTCCATTGGCTCCCTATTACTTCTAGAATCAATTACGAACTCCTTTGTTTGGCATTTAAAGACCTTCATAAGTTAGGCCATTTTTAGCCTTAATATACGTTATACTCATATTCTATGTTCCAGCCAAACTAGATTTATTATTGTTCCTCACACATGATATTCTATCTCATGCGTCCATATCTTTGCCCAAGCTGTTCCCTCATGACTGGAATGTACTCTTTTCTTATCTCTAACTTTTAGAATCCTTTGTTGTTGTTGTTTTTCTGGTCATTTCCAACTCTTTGTGACCCCATTTGGGGTTTTCTTGGTAAGAATAATGCTATTTTCCTTCCTTCTAGCTCATTTTATAGATGAAGAAACTGAGGAAAATGGAGGTGGGTGACTCCCAGGGTCATGCAGCTGGGGCCATAATTGAGCTCAGGAGGAGGAGTCTTCCTGATTCTAGACCTGGCACTTTATCCACTGAGCTACCTAGTTGCCCAATTAGAATCCTTAGATTCCTTTAAAACTCAACTCAAACACTGCCACTTACTTGAAGCCTTCCTGATCACCTAAACTCCTACTCCCTTCCCTCAAAAAATAATTACCTTGTATCATTTTGCATATTTTTGGCATATTTGCCTATATGAATCTATATTCATCTTCCTTAATAGAATTTAAGCTGGAGGGCAGTTATTGCTTCATTTTTAATCTTCGCATTCTCAACACATAGCACAACTCCCATTTTGGGATGTGTGACAGTGTCTGTATATATTAAGTGCCAAATGAATAAAATAGACAAAAGTGTAGTAGGAGTTCAGAGAAGGAGATGGATGTGGGCTGAAGGAGTGAGGCAGTCTGGTCATACCTGGCCTCCTGGCAAGGGCCAATGGGTTCTAACACAGAAACATTCAGAGTGATTAGTGATTCCATAAGGCAAAACTTACTATTCAAAACAAACAAACAAACCAGAAACCCAAACCTCAAACCAAAACTGTCGCCCCTCCAGTGTGTGCTCTTAACTGACTTACTTCTGATTGGTAGATTTATAGGCACATGGGATTTTCTTCCTTTGCATTGTGCATTTAGGTAAAAAGGAATGTCCTATTGTGGGAAGGGGGAGAGAGGAGAAAGTTCCTCAGGGTCAGTCTGCAATCTTGGCAGAGCCAGTTCCTAGTTAAATGTGGGCAGCAAATGCCTCCTGGCCGTATGAGAAGCTGAACCTCTGAGTGGTTAGATTTATAAGTGTTTCTCTCCCTGTATCCTTTGTTTCTATACCAATAAATTATAATTTAAAAGTAAAAAACAAACAAACAAACCCAAAAAACAAAGAGTTGTAACTAGCATGAGTGAATGGGACTTTGACCCAGGACCCTTACATCATTTCATGGTCTCATGGATTTAGAGCTTATAACTCATCTAATCCACCCCTCCCCCACCCCACCATTTTATGGATAAGGAAACTCCAGTCTAGAGTGACTTAAGTGACTTTTAAAATCATACAGATTATGGCAAAGCCAAGTTTTGAACCCAGTTCATCTGACCCCAAATCTAGCATTCTTTCCATAGTATGGCACTGCCTCTGAGGGATATGTCTTTCCTCCCTGGATGGGGAGAGCCTACTTTTTCTCCAAAGCAACTACCATTTCTGTGTTTTGTGGGATGGGCTAACAACTCCCCACCACCACCACCTACAGCCCAAATGTACCCATAGTAGGACAGTTCTTCACATTTTCATATGTCTTACTCTTCAACTGAATTTGCTCCACATATACCTATAATTAATTACTTTTCTGCCTGCGGAACTGTGTTATGGCTAAAATGGACTACTCTTCTCTTGGATATACCCCATTCTTTTTTTTTGATACACCCCATTCTTCAACAGCATACATTTTGTGATACTATGCCAAGAATGTATTCCATCCTTTAATGTCCAGCTTTTTAGCTGCCTCTTTCAGGAAGCCTTCCCTAATACTCCCACTTCAATTATTAATGACCTTCCTCATTGGATTTTGCATAGAATTTTGCTTTCATCTTTCTTATGTACTTACCACTGATGGTTTTATATTAGTTATGTGATTGTGTGTGTGTGTGTGTGTGTGTGTGTGTAAACTATATAAAGAAAAGGATCTTGCCTTCCTCTAGTTTCTAAAAATCTGCATACGATAAGAGATTCTTAATTTTTTCTTGTTCACTTGCATTAAATATTTTAAGTGGTTAGTGATGGGACAGTCCTAGCAGTTCTTTGGGTAAAATATTTTATTGATATTGAAGATATGTACAGGAATAGGACTGTGAAGGACAAGTCATGGGGGTGACTCCCTCCCTTCCCTGCCTGGAGAACATTGCTGAATCAGTGTTTCGGCCATCATTTAAATCCCACCATATAGATGGAATACTCTGTTTCCCTGATGTTTCACAGAGTCTGTACTCTCCTCCCTCTTAACTCCAGCACATAGACACATATTTAAATGTAGAGTTTGACTTTTTATTTTTTTTGTTATTTTATTTTATTTTTTATTTTTATTTATATTTTTGTTTTCAACATTTACTTCCGCAAGATTTTGAGTTCCAAATTTTCACCCCATCTCACCCCTCCCCCCACCCTAAGATGGCATGCATTCTGAATACCCGTTCACCTAGTCTGCCTTCCCTTCTGTTTCTCCCCTCGCTTCTCTTATCCCCTTCCTCTTCAATTTTCCTGTAGGGCAGGATGGATTTCTGTACCCCATTTCCTGTATTTCTTATTTTCCAGTTGCATGTGAAAACTTTTTTTTTCAAACATGTGTTTTTAAAACTTTGGGTTCCAAATTTTCTCCCTTCCTCCATCCCCACCCACCCTCATTGATAAGGCAAGCAACTAAATATAGGTTATATATGTGTGGTTATACAAAAACACTTCTATAGTAGACATGCTGTGAAAAACTAATTCTATTTCCCATAATCCTATCCCTCCCATCCATTTATTCTATTCTTTCTTTTGACCCTGTCCCTCCTCAGAAGTATTTGCTTCTGATTACTCCCTTTCCCAATCTGCCCTCCTCTCTATCTTTCCCCTACTCTCTTGTCCCCTTCCCCACCCTATTTTCCGGTAGGGTAAGACAGATTTCCACATCCAATTGAGTGTGTATGTTATTCCCTTCTTAAGTCAAATCCTATGAGAATAAGATTCACTCATTCCCTCTCACCTTCCCCTGTTTCCCCTCCACTGTAAGAGCCTTTTCTTTTCTGGTTTTTTTTTTTTTGTGTGTGTGTGATACCCTGTTCTACCTCTCCCTTTCTCCTTATCCTAGTATATTCCTCTCTCACCCCTTAATTTTATTCTCCAGATATGACCCCTTCATTTTCAACTCACCCTGTGCCCTCTATCTATCTATATCTATATATACATACAAATAATTTTTTCCCCTCCAGCTACCCTAATACTGACAAAGGTCTCATGAGTTACAAATATCATCTTTCCATGCAGGAATATAAACAGTTCAACCTTAATCAGTCTCTTATGATTTTCTCTTTCCTGTTTACCTCTTCATGTTCCACTCGAGTCTTGTATTTGAAAATCAAATTTTCTATTCAACTCTGGTCTTTTCATCAAGAATGCTTGAAAGTCCTCTATTTCACTGAATGACCATTTTTTCCCCTGCAGGATTATACTCAGTTTTGCTGGGTAGGTAATTCTTGGTTGTAATCCTATCTCCTTTGCTCTCCAGAATATTATATTCCATGCATTGCAGTCCCTTAATGTAGAAGCAGCTAAATCTTGTGTTATCCTGATTGTGTTTCCACAATACTTGAATTGTTTCTTTCTGGCTGCTTGTAATATTTTCTCCTTGACCTGGGAACTCTGGAATTTGGCTACAATATTCCTAGGAGTTTTCCTTTGGGGATCTCTTTCAGGAGGAGATAGGTGGATTCTTTCAATTTCCATTTTGCCCTCTGGTTCTAAAATATCAGGACAGTTTTGCTTGATAATTTCTTGAAAGATGATGTCTAGGCTCTTCTTTTGATCATGGCTTTCAGATAGTCCAATAATTTTTAAATTCTCTCTCCTGGATCTATTTTCCAGGTCAGTTGCTTTTCCAGTGAGGTATTTCACATTGCTTTCTAATTTTTCATTCTTTTGGATTTGTTTTACTGTGTTTTGATTTCTCATAAAGTCACTAGCTTCCAATTGCTCTATTCTAATTTTTAAGGAAGTATTTTCTTCAGTAATCTTTCAGACTTCCTTTTCCATTTGTCCAATTTTTCTTTTTAGGGCATTCTTCTCCTCATTGGCTTTTTGGACCTCTTTTGCCATTTGGGTTAGGCTATTTTTTAAGGTGTTATTTTCTTCAGTATTTTTTTGGGTCTCCTGTAGCAAGCTGTTGACTTGTTCTTCATGATTTTCTTGCTTCACTCTCAGTTTTTCCTCTACTTCTCTTACTTGCTTCTCAAAATCCCTTTTGAGCTCTTCCAAGGCCTGGGACTGATTCATATTTTTCTTGGAGGCTTTGAATGTAGGAGCTTTGGATTTGTTGTCTTCTTTGGTTGTATGTTTTGATCTTCTTTGTCACCAAAGTAAGATAATATAGTCTGACTCTTTTTGCGCTTTTTTTTGCTTACTCATGATCCTGGCCAATTACTTGAGTTTTAAATTCTTTGTTAAGGTAAAAGTCTGCTTCCAATGTGAAGAGTGTACTGTCCCAAGCTTTGGGGGTTTGTACAGCTTTTTTCAGAGATACTTCTAGGGACCTGTAAATTTTTAGTTCTTCCAAGGTGGTATGATAAGGGGCGATGTGCTTCATCTCCACCACCACAACAAGCTCCACTGCACCAGCATTCCTCCTAGCCCCAGGACAGCCCCTCAGAACTGTGACCCAGATCCAAGCACGGGCAAAGCAAGAGATTCCTGCCTCAGCCCTGGCAAAAAGATCCCTGCAATCCCCCTCTAATCAGCCACTCGATTCCCCCTCAGTCTGTGGGCCAGAAGCTCAGGAAAAAGCCGCAGCCCCGGGCTGTGCTCCAGACTTGCGGCTGAGACCTAGCTCCTCTCTCACCGCAGTCACAGACTTTTCCCACTGACCTTCTAAGTTGTCTTTGGTGTTCAGGGGTTGAGAAGTCTGGAAACTGCCACAGCTGCCCACGATTCAGTCCTCAGAGGCCTGCTCCAGGTTCACTGCAGCCTGCGCGCCCCCAACGAACTGCGCTCCTCTCCCTGCCCGGTGCAATATACCTTTCTGATCAACCATCCAGGCTGTCTTTGGCTGAAAATTTGTTTCGCTCTGTCTTTTTGTGGGTTCTGCTGCTTTAGAATTTGCTTAGAGTCATTTTTTTAGGTATTTGGAGGGCTTTGGGAGAGAGTTCAAGACAGTCACTGCTTTCCTTCCTCCCAGAGGTTGACTTTTTAATAGCTCCCTGATCATCTGACAAGTGGATTCCTGTATGTTGCTGTTGTTATTTAGTCTTTTTAGTCTTTTTTCAATTATGTCTGACTCTTTGTGACTACTGGAGTGGTTTGTCATTTCCTTCTCATTTTACAGATGAGGGAACTGAGGCAAATGAAATTAAGTGTCACATAGCTAGCAAGTGTCTGAGGCCAGATTTTAACTCAGGAAGAAGAGTCTTCCTGACTCCAGGCCTGGCACTCCACCACTGGGCCACTTAGTTGACTCTTGTAGGTAGGGCTACCCTTTAGAGCAAAGGGTCAACAAACTAGCAGATGCCTGATCATTTTTGTACCCAAGGTAAGAATAGTTTTTACATTTTAAAATGCAGTTTTATTGCATTTAAAAATTTAAAGCAATGTTTAGAGAGCAGGTAGCACAAAAATGGGCAGCCAGATTTGTCCCTTGAGGCATATTGCCAACAGCTTTTCACTTAGAGAAACCCAAGACTTCCCAGTGCCCAATTAGTTAAAAAAAAGTCATTGATGGGACTGTTTCATGTTGAAGATATATAGCTTCTCCCTTCCTGCACTGTCTTAGTTTTCCTTTTTTCTCTAAAGGACTTTGGGAGGTCTAGGAAGACATCACACTCTTCTGCTGAGTCAAAATGGTACCAAGTGAAGTAACAATATATTAAGGTATTTCTCTGGATCTAAAGCTAGAACCCCACTAGGGCTTTGGATGGAGAGGGGATAAATATTTACCCATCTGGGGTTTTGAGGGCCCTAGCTGAAAACTCATTTTCCCCAGGTATGAGATATCAAAGAGAGCAAACAGAACTCTTCTGTTTGGCAGCGTCTGGTGTTATTCTGCCAATTCCAATAGAACAATGGATACTTGGCCTCAATGGCTTGATGCCTGGTACCTACTCCTTGCTTTGAATCAGGGAAGAGAAAGGAAGGGAAATGACATCATGTTGTGATGGAGAGAACTTTCAGGTTAGACTCAAAGGACTGGGTCTCAAATTCTATCTCTGTTCCTTACTACTTGCGGGGCCTTGAGTGATTCACTTTGCATTTTGGGGTGTCATTTTCATCCTCAGTAAGATAAGGAGATTGGATGAGTCATTCTGTCAAAAGAAGAAGCAATGTAAAAGATTTCATTGGAGCTACATGACAACAAAAAGTTAACCAAATGGACAGCTCTGCACTTCCTTGATACCTACATGATGTCAAGAGAACTAGAGCAAGGGCCTCTTTGAAGGATTTATGGAAGGGATGGACCAAAGTTTCATGGGATGAGAGGGCAAGGAGAGGTTGGGAACTGTGCCATTGGAGGGAGCCGGTATATCAATAAGACAGGGATCCAAGCAAGTTCTCTGTGCCTTAGCTTCCCCCTTTATAAAATGAGGAGATTGGATTGAATGATCCCTGAGATCACATCTGGCTCTAAGTCTGTGATCCTATGACTTGCTAAATGGGACCAGATTCATTGGATAACAATCTACTCCATTTCCCTTTATCCAGCTAGATGAGGGGTCTATTGTATGTGGGCCATATAAAAACGAGGGACAGACTGGATTTGGCTCACAGACTATAGTTTGTTGACCCATTAGCTCATGGGCCATATAAAAATAGACAGCCAGCTGGATTTTGCCCACAGGTCATAGTTGGCCAACTCCTGACCTAGACCAACCGTAAACTAACTCCCAGGACCATCAGTGTATAGATTTCCAAGGATCTATGAACTTAGATGGGGAAAAATGTATCTTTTTTTCACTAACTGCTAATAGAATTTTAGCATTTTCTTCAATTATGCATATGGGCAACAAATAATTCTGAGAAGTTTAGCCAGATGGCCAAAGGGCTCCGTGACACAAAAAGATTAAGAACCCCTTTCCTAGATACTGACTTAATGCCCTGATCCATGACTTAGATGATGAGAAATTTACCATTCTTCAACTACTTCTGGTACTCCAGGTTGACTTTGGTCAAGTCATTTCACTTCTCTGGGATCAGTTTTCTTACCTGCAAAATGACAGGGTTCAATTTGACCAACTTTTAGTTCTCTTCTGGTTCTATATTCTTGCCTTAGCAGCCAGACAAT
>NW_020954630.1:7573036-7589259 GCF_900497805.2 Vombatus ursinus
CTAACCTCCCTTTGCCATTGACCAGCTGAGTGACCTTGGGAGACCTTTGGAAGTGACCTTTGCACCTCAGTTTTCTCATTTATAAAATGAGTTGTATTAAGTGGTTCCTTCCAGATGTAAGATCATGTGTATCTCCAAGTGACTGTGCCCATTTTCCTGATGGGAAATGTCATGAGCTGAGTTTCTTTGAAGTGCATAATGGAAGTGAGGGGAAAACTGAGGGATTGAATGTCAAAGTGCTCACTTTTCTTTTAGACTTCTAGATCATGTTCTTCTTCCAGGATACTCTAGATAAATAATTCAGGTCATTTTCTTCAAGAAGCAATGGATTAATATGAATCATCCACAGAGACAGGATTCAGTGCCAGACTTGGTAACATTAGGAAATAGGCAGCATGTGTCTTTGGGCCATCTCTAGCTCTCTGGTTTCTTTTCCTTTTCTCCCATGCCCAAATGGCCATTCTGCCTTCTGCTTTCACATGGCACTTTACTATGTTGTCCCACCTAGGACTACCTTCTCTGTCAGTGCTCTAAACTCGGGGCTTAACACTACTTCCCATGCTCCAGGGCCACCTTTATGTTGATGAACTAAGAGATACTAACAAGCTAAGGGGTTAGTTACCGCTCTACCAGGTATACCATCTTGGTATTGTTATAGACATATCCCAGAGACAATGTCCTTGACTCAGTGGAGTGACTCTCATGACAGGAATCTTCAGCACTGGCTGCATGGGGATGAAGAGGACAGTGCTTTTTGGGAAATGGGACTTTAGGCACCCCTGAAATCATATCTCTAGCTATCTAGCTTGGGGTAGGGCTTAGATCTAAGCATGTGTTATATTAGAATGAAACATCTTACCACTAGTGACACAAGGGACATATATTTTTACTGAGGAAAAGGTACAACTTTAGAGATTCTAGAAATCAAATTTCAGTTATTAATGTTGAAGGAATCTGTCTTTCTAATTTTAAAAAAGAGGCCACGCTTATCACAGGGATATTCTTCATTTGGCAAAATGATGAATAAATCACATTCTCATTTGTCATTGCTCTACTTTTGATGGGAAATCTGTGGGGAAAATGATGTTCAAATAGGGAGCCAGCTGAGATTCAGAAGCATTCCCAGCAGCCACTGGGAAACTTTTGCAACATGTCTAGTTCTTAAGTCTCCCAGATAATCCACCACCTACTGGAGTTAATATACATTGGCACATTCAAAACAGTCAGTATTATCTTGGAGGTTGAGAAAGAAATATTTCTAGGATGGAAATATCTGTGTAGTGAAACTGCTTTACATCTCTTTGGGGGGAAGAAAACAAACAGACAAAAAACTTGTTAAACTCTGTGTTTTAAAAGGCCACATTAGGCATAGCTTGGAGTTTGCTCTGGAAGAGATAATGACCCTTTTAAAAATTGGTTCTGAGGATTCCTTTTTGCCCCAGAGGTCTATTATAAAAGACAAGTATGCCCAAGATATTACTAAAGGGAGCTTTTTGTGTACATACAAGGCAAGTATCTTATAGGAAGGAATAGAAATAAAGTCTTCTCAAAAGGAAGAAAAAGGGATAGGAGGGCAGTCAGGTGGAAAGGAACCTTCTTTTTATTATAGAAAGACAGCCAGGAGCACAGCTGTAGCTAGGAAATTTTCACAGTGGGACAAAACCAGTTGTATATGTGTGTATGATGGGTGGAGGAGTTTGGGATGGTGGGTATATCAGTGTTTAATTTAGTTCTCTTCTGGTTCTATATTCTTGCCTTAGCAGCCAGACAATTTGAGCTAGAAGCCTCAACTTCTGAATGAATTGTACAGACAACAGAGGCAAACATCGGTTGTCTATAATTTTCACACATCTTCATGCTTCACTGGGTCACTGTTGAATTCTTGAGGTCTGGGTCCTAACCTCCCTTTGCCATTGACCAGCTGAGTGACCTTGGGAGACCTTGGGAGAATGTGATTTATTCATCATTTTGCCAAATGAAGAATATCCCTGTGATAAGTGGCCTCTTTTTTAAAATTAGAAAGACAGATTCCTTCAACATTAATAACTGAAATTTGATTTCTAGAATCTCTAAAGTTGTACCTTTTCCTCAGTAAAAATATATCAGTGGTGGCAGCAGTGGCACAAAAAACAGTCCAATAGGGATGGATTCATGGAGCTCCAACCATGGTCCTAGTCACATCTGAAGAAGAAGCCATCTGGTTTTTGCCCCTGAGTAGATTGGAATGGGGGAAGGAGAGACTGCAGAGAGAAGGGCCAACATGAAGGAACCATGGAAGTAATAACCAATGAGCAACTATACTGCTGTGGGGTGCAAGTCAGTGGAAGACGGTCAGGTAAAGTTGTTGGGGCAGCAGTGACTGCAAGGAGGGGTTGCCATCTCCTCAGGTGCAGGTTCTCAGGGGCCAAGCTCCAGAAATAACTCCGGGCTTATTATGACTCTAGTCAGGAAGGTCTCACACTGGCAGTTATAAAGGAATTGATCATGGGCTTTTTGCTTGGGCTATAAAGAAGACCAAAAGGAACTCTTAGTACCTGACGAACTGAATGGAGGTATTGAAAGGCAAACCAAGGCTGTCTCTCTGATTGGTGAAAATGTAGAGAGAACTTAGAAAAGCAGATATAGTTGATGAACGTGAGACTTTGAGTCAGAAGTCCTAAGTTTGAATCCCACTTCTAGTACTTACTGGCTATCTGACCATGGGCAAGTCATTTGACTTAAGTTTAAGTTGACCTAAGACTCAGTTTCCTCATCTGTAAAACAGGGATAACAACTATAGCTCCCAATTCATAGGGTTGCCTTGGGGTTCCAAAGAGATAATGTAGGTTATCCGTTGCATGTATGTCAGTTGAAGATGATGATAAAAGACTCACTCAGGAGGGGCATCCAAATTACAGTCATTTGATGGATTCACTGGCTGCAAGCCCTCAAATGGTGCACACAGCCCAAGAAAGGTTTTATCCTGAGTAAATGTATTTAAAATGTGCTGCACAAAAGCTTTCTGTTATATGCTGGGGGTGGGGAAAGAGAAGTAGAGTGGGCAAAATTAAAGAACCATCAGTAACTAATCAAAAGACGGTTGGAAGTAGAGAAAGAGGATCGAATAACCCAGTTATATAAGAATCTAATAAGGGAATGGCTTCAAATGATGTTTTACTTAATTGCTTTCATTGTATTATGAATTTATAGTGGTACAAATGGAGGATTATAATTTAAGAACACACTTCTGGAATTTTGTAGCCCCATCCATCAGCAAATAGTTAATGTTCTAATGCCAATACAGTCTTGTTTCCTAAATAAATAATTTTTTACAAGCTTTGGTAACACCTTTTGTGGTAGTATTCTCTAGAGAGGAGAACTGAGAACAATGGATGGAAGTTGCAGAAAAGTAGTTTTAGGCTAAATTTTAAATATTTGCTGTTTAAATAGAAGCCCCCTACATAACCTCTCTGATAATTCACCATCCAACTATTGCTTGAAGACAATTAGCAAAGGAAAATCAATTATCTAGGCAGCCTAGGGTATTTCTATTTAGGGACCAGATCAAAAAGGTGACCCCTGAAGTACATTTCAACCCTGAGATTAGGTAACAGTTAGGTTCAGAGTACCAGGCCTGAAGTCAAGAAGACTCCTCTTTGCAACTTCAGATCTGGCTTCAGACACTTACTAGCTGTGTCAGCATGGGCAAATCACTTAACCCTGTTTGCCTCAGTTTCCTCATTTGTAAAATGAGCTGGAGAAGGAAATGACAAACGCCTCCAGGATATTTGCTAAGAAAACCCCAAATCGGGTCACAGAGTCAGACATGACTGAAAAACATCTAAACAACAACAGGTTTTTGAGAGATGTACCGAGTTTTGCTGAAGTTATCTCTGTAAACCTACCTCATGAAATGTCACTTTTTTCCCAATAGGGTGCTTTTTTTTAATCAGTTGTTTTGATAAAGAATTATAGGAGAAAAAAAAGGAGGAAAAACTTGGTGCTTGGCTGGATCCATAATTTTGTTGGTGTAGGTATTCTCTCCACAATCTCTCTATGCCTTTTCATCCTGTTCAACTCATGTCCATGCATTTCCATAAATCTCTAGCAATAAGAAAATTAATTGGGAAAGCATGCTAGCCTCTTTCATTTAACCATATTTGGTAGCATCCTGGATGTTCTGACCATGAGACCACAGCCAGGGCACATATTCGATGGCAGTCATCATCTTATGTAGAGCGTACATAGAACATAGGTTGGTTGTGCCACCCACTTGGTCCATGGTGGATATGCACTTATAGTGGGACTCTCTCTTAACACCTTGAGAATAAATAGCACAGCTTGAAAACTCAGCTTTATGCCATGACAATAAGCATCCCAAATGGTGAAAAGTTGTCAGCAGACATTCCTTATGTCCACTAATGTTATAGAGCTGAGATTACATCTGATTCTATGACTCCCTACTCAGACAGAAGAATTGAGTTCCAATTCAGATTCAAAGCTGCTTGAATTATGTACAAAATTTTTGCTTTTGCTTCTATATAAAACCACAGGTGAGTCACTTGTCAGTAACATATGCTCATCTGACATCTGCGAACCAAGAAGTAAGCAAAAAAAAAAAAGACTCCATGTACCCTAAATAGATGTCAGGTTCCCTTAATTCTTCACTGAAAGTTTATTTGTTTTTCTTACACGCACAATTCTAACACTCAGTGATCTGTCTTTTCAGTCCACAGTAAATTTATTGTTGTTTAGTCGATTACTTGCATCCTATTCTTCATGACCCCGTTTGGGGTTTTCTTGGCAGAGATACTGGACAGGTTTGCCATTTTCTTCTCTAGCTCATTTTACAGATGAGGAAACTGAAGTTAAGTGGGGTTAAATGACTTGCTCAGGGTCACATAGCTAGTTAGTATCTGAGACTGGATTTGAACTCAGGTCTTCCTGATTCCAGGCCCAGCCTTCTATCCACTCCGCTACCTAACTGCCCACAGCAAATTAGAAGCATTTAATTGGAAATAAGCACACTGAGAGAAATAAGAATTGACAGCAAATAGCTTGACAAGCTTGGGAGGGGTCAGAAAAACTTTATAAAGCAGGCATAAGTCCTATGAATACACTATAGTCTGGGGCCATTTAGTTTAGGGGCAAACAGTTTTACAAATATCAAGGTTCTGTCCTGGGACCTATTTCCTTCTCTCTTTGCACTCTCTTCCTTGGCAATTTCATTCATTCCTATGGTTCTAACTATCCCTTCAGTGTGGATAACTCCCACATCTACACTTTGAACTGTAATCTCTTTTCTGAGCTCCAGTTTTATGAGTCCAGTTGCCTGCTATATATTTCTACATTTGTTTTTACCAGCACTTTGAATTTAACACACCTAAAACTGAACTCACCTTCTTTTCAAAGCCTGCCCCTACTTCTGATTTCCTTATTCTGTTGATGATACCACCATTTTTCTAGTCATCCAGGCTTGAAACTTCAGGTTCTTCTTAGACACTTTCTCCTCCCTCGGCCTCCACATCCATTCATTCTCAGATCTCTCCCTTCTTTTCTCTATTCAAGCTGCTACTACTTGAGTTCAGATCCTTATCACCTACACTGTAATGGTCTCCGAACTGGTCACTTGTCCTTTATCTCTCCATTGCCCAATCCACAAAATAATTTTCATAAGCACAGATTTGATCATACCATTTCATCACTTGCAAAATTTCAGTGGCTTTCTAGTGATTGTAGAATGAAATGCAGCCCAGTAATTAACACATTCCTCCTTCTAGTGCCATAATGTCTTTCTAGTTTTGTTTGTACTGCCCTCATCTTCATGAATGTTACATTTGAGTTAAACTAGACTAGGAGCTCTTCCTTCGTTTTGTTCTGCCTTCTTCCTCTTACCATAGTAGGATTATTCCCTCCTAGGTCTAGAATGGGCAGGGACCTCACATGCTATGTAGTCTAACCCACTCATTTTGCAGTTAAGGAAACCAAATATTCAGGCACTCTATCCCCCATTCCTGGTTCACCCTCCCTCCACACCTCTGCCTTCTTTTCCTTCAAGAGCCAAGGCTAAGTGAAGCTTGCTCCCTTTTATGCCCCCTTTCCTTATTCCCTGACCTAAAAGTGAATTCTCCCTTTTAAAATTTCTTAGCCACTTAGGTACTTTCCTTTTCCCTGTCACATTCTGATTTATCTGTGAATGCATCTTATACATCCCAGTAAAGTATAAGCTCTAGGGACAGCTAGCTGGTGCAATGGATAGAGCATTGGGCCTGGAGTTAGGAAGATCTGAGTCCAAATCCAGACTTAGACACTTCCTAGCTGTGTGAACCTGGACAAATCACTTAACCTCCGTTTACTTCAGTTCCTCATCTGTATTGGAGACTCACTGGAGAAGGAAATGGCAAACCACTCTAGTGTCTTTGCGATGAAAAAACCCCGTGGGCAACATCCATGGGGTCATATAGAATTACATGATAGAACAACAAAAATAAGACTATGAACTTCCTGAGGGCAGTCTCATATCTTATTTATTTTAGTATCTCTAGCACCTAGCAGTTTGCTACACATAGACAAATGTTTAATGGAGCTCTGGTTTTCCTAATGTGAGTAAATCTCTTCATCAAGGCTATTTGCAACAAGTCTACAGTTTAAGAAATAAGGAAATTTAAGAAACCTAAAAATAAGGGAACTGCCAGGATTCACACAGCTAATAAGAGTCAGAGGCTGATACTCAAATCCATGTCTTCCAGATACTAAGAAAGCAATCAACAAGTATTTATCAGGGTTTACTATGTGACAGGCATTGTGCATACTGGGAATAAAAAAGAAAGGCAAAAACATGGTCCTTGCCTTCAAGGAACTCAAATGGAAGAGACAGCATGTAGCCAACTATGTCCTTACAACATGTATACGGTGTAAGTGGGAAGTAATCCCAAAAAGAAGACACTAGCAATGAGGGTGACCAGGAAAGGCCACATGCAGAAAGTGGGAGTCCAGCTGAGTCTTGAAGGAACTACATACTGACGAATTGAAATAGCTACCAATGGCATGAATGGGTTACATACAGTGTGGTATAAAAATGGAACTGATGTTTGTAATGATCAGCCAAAAAAGGTAAAAGAAGTATAAAAGAGAGTTTAGAAAGGCTTCTACAAAATGGGTAGAATACTAATTATGTTATAATTAATACATGCAACATTTATGTAGTTATTTCAATTCAATAAGCATTTATTAAGCACCTACTAGCTACTTTGCTAAGTTGTAAGAATAAAATTGAGACAATCCCTGATATCAAGAAGCTTATGTTTTACTTCAGAGATATAACAGTTACATAGATATTTAAGTATAAAACGTAATAATAATTAGCAATTTTATAGTACTTTAAGATTTACAAATACTATCTCATTTTATCTCTAAACAACCCCAGGAGGTGGGTGCTGTTATTTTCCCCATTCAACAGTTGAGGAAACTGAGGCAGACTTATATTAAATGACTTGTCCAGGGTTACACAGCTAGTGTATGTCTGAGACCATATTTGGACTCAAGTCTTCTTGAGTCCAGGCCCAGTGCTCTATCCAATAGGCCATTTATTTTTACAAAAGAAGTATAATTGGGAGGGCACTCACTATTTTTCTCACTTTTGAATATTTGAGATAAGCTTCAGTTATCTAGAAAACCCGTTTATATGAAGTACCTCATTCCCCAGTAAAGACAGACAAGGTAATTGCTTTAATTCCTTGGATTTTTTTTCCATTTTTCAATAACTATTTCAGGACCTCCCAGATGCATCCCATGTCTCTGTGGGGAATTACTAATTACTGCAGTGAATCTTTCACATTCTTGTCAGTGTAGACAAGGCAGGAGCCAAGTATTCTCTCAGCAGTGACATATATCCACACCTTGTGCACCACGTTTGTTCTTAGGCAAGTGTCCTGTCTCTGCCTATAGCACTTCAGGTCTGTAATAATAATTAATATTTAGACAGCAATCAAAGGTTTGAAAAATGCTCAACATATATTACTTCATTTGATTCTCTTAAGGACCGTGAAAGATAAGAGTTCTAGCAGTAATTACTCCCACTTTATAGATGGGAAAACTGAGGCTTAGAGAGATTATTATGGATTATTACTATTAAGTGTCAGAGGTAAGAATCATACCCAGTTACTCCTAAATCCCAAGCCAACACTCTATCCGCTGCACCATGCTGTCTCTCACCTTCGTCATTGTATGTTTACAGTGGAGCATTTAGTCACAAACTGTATTGTGTACTACTTGGGACTGATATTCTAATTAATTAAAGCGGTTAAGTCTTATTTCTCCACTAAGACCAGGAGCTCTTTGGGGCAGAGGCTACATCATGTTATTAGAGGTAGCCTGCTATGGTGTAGAAAATGCAGGACTTAAAGTCATGAAATGTGGGTTTTAATCCCTACTCACTTACTATCTGTGTGATCCTGGGTATGTAAGTTAACCTCCCTAATCCTTAGGTTTCCTCATCTGTAAAATGGGATAATTGAACTCAATGACCTCTAATATTCCTTCCGTTTCCATCTCTTTGATCCCATGGTTGTACTTTATAGTAAATGCCACATTTTTAGAGAACGTAGACCAATGAGAGTATTCAGAGAACAGTGACCAGGAAGACCATGTCCTATCGGGTTTGAATGAAAGAACTGAGGATGTTTAAGTAAGAGAGGACTTAAGGAGGGGGTGATGTATTATAGCTTTTCTCAAGCATTCAAAGGTGTGTTGTGTGAAACAGGGAGAAGATCTGTTCTTCATAGTCTCAGAGGGCAATATTTGAATCAGACCTGGGCCTGGGCTTAGTCAAGGTAGGCAGTTTTCTAGGGCAGGGTATGAATCAGGGCGGTTATTTTTTTCTTTTTGGGAAGGAGCACTTCAAAGGATACTTTTAGATAATACTTTTGGTAAAGGAGTCTGTTTTCAGTGTTAGAAAATTCTACTCCCCAAAATACATAGATATTTATCTTGTGATGTCTCATTGCCAAGGATTTAAGCTACTAGTGGACAGCAATATGCCAGGAGGGAAGTTTTCAGACCATACATATGGTCACATCAATACCTTGTCCCAGCTCTGACAAAAACCATTGGGCAGAAGTTAACATGAGACAAGATTCCTGTTCAAAATGAGGAAGGATATCCTAACCATTAAAGCTGTGTAAAAATAGAACGAATGGTCTTGCCACTGAGGTTCACCTCCTGTGAACCATGTAGAATCCAAGAAACAGAGGCAGGGGATTATGGACAGCTGTTGTAAGTTAAAATTAGAATGGGGGGGCATTGCTTTTCATGGAACAGGTTGGGATTGTTGAGAATCTTGCAAGCCTTCCTTTCTATTTATGTTCAGTTATTTTTCAGTCATTTTCAACTCTTCATGACCCTTTTTGGGTTTTTCTTGGCAAAGATACTGGAGTGGTTTGCTATTTCTTTTCCAGCTCATTTTACAGATGAGGAACTGAGGCAAACAGCAAGTGACTTGCTCAGGGTCACAGAGATATTAAGTGTCTGAAGCCAGATTTGAACTCAGGGGAGACAAGTCTTCTTGACTTCAGGCTCAGCACTCTATCCACTGCACCACCTAATTGCCCCTGTATCCTCTAGGTATACAATTTCCTGAATTCAACCCAATCTGCTTTCTTTGTACTGATGGACCAGCTCAATGGGCTGTCCATCTAAAAGCATATTGTAATTTGCACAATATCCATTTTTATCCACTTGATTTTCCTATGTGGATTGTTAAGCTAAACCCCTTTGAGCAGTATAGATCTCATTAAGAGTCTCTTTTGTATTACACAATTTGATAAAATGAATCTGTGGTCATCAGCAAATAGGAGCATAAGCTTGCCTACCATATTTTGTAAAGGATACCTTTTCTTCTTTTGGACTACACACTAGACATCCTTCATAACAGTGTTGAACACTTTTGACAAACATTTCTCCCTGTTTTATACTTGGCTTAATGTTGTTAATAACAGGATCAGTTGTTCTCTCTGTTATAGCTATCAAGAAACCTTGTATTTTAACATGTGCATGAAACACGTCACTGGAAGAGAGTCTTTTGCTCTACTAAATCAAATATATTTTTACAATCAAGAAATAATAAATGTAGTGTGATCTTGTATTCTTTTCATCTTTCAATCGTGTAACTTTAAAGATGTTTGCAAAAGCCTATCTCTTCCCTTCTCCTATTTTCATAAAAATAGGAGCAACTAGTTCTTTTTTTTTTCAGCTGGTTCTCATAAAGATTTTTCCAGTGGTGGAGAAGTAAGCATGTAGATTGGTTGCTACAGATGTCCTCTTGGCCGTCTGTCTTTCATATAGTGTTCTTTGTGATTTTTTCTATTCATAGTAACTCACAAGATCATGAGGATTACAGGATAGTAGTGCTAGAACTAAAAGGATTTGCAGAAGCCAACTTGTCCAACTCTCTTCATTTAAAAAAAAATAGTTTTTATTTTGTTATTATTCCAAATTTGACAAACACTGAAAAACACAAGCACTTCCATATGCAAAGAAGAACATGAAAGGAGTATTGCACATGAAACTATAAATCTTGGTTACCTGCAACTTGCTTCTTCAATACTGAGGTCATGTGATCCTGAACAGAAGCAAGGAAAGACTTAGATCCCATTGGAGGAAATTACTGTCATTTTCTTTGGAAAAGCAATTTTGCTGAAGCATTGACTGAATTAGTTTATTATAGGAGTTAGAGTACTATAAGACTTTAGAGATTGTCTGGTCCTTCTCTCAACTTTTACAGGTGGGAAAGCTGAGGTCCAGATAGGTCATGTCCCACAATGAATCCAAAGTCACCCATTTAATAAATAGCAGAGCTGAGATTTGTAACCAGGTTCTCGGACTCCAAATCCAATGTTCTTTCCACTGTACTCCATAAATCACTGCCCAATCCACACATGACTTCCCTGAATCCCTTCAGGTCCCACCTAAAATCCCATCTTCCATAGGTGCCTTTCCCAGTACCTCTTATCACTAGTGTATTCCCTCTGTTAATTACTTCTGATTATATCCTGTCTTGTTTGTATGTAGTTTGTAGCATGTTGCTTATTGACTGACTGGATGTGCTGCAGAGGAATCAGTAATCCTAGGAAGATGGGTACATTGGTAGCTACAGGAGGACTGTTCCTATTCTTGAAGATTGGTTAGTGGAAGGCAGATGTTACTGATTTGGGAGCTGTTCTAAATAGCTGGTTAGTGTGAGAACATTCTGGAACAGATCTGGAGAATGTTTATTATTATTATCATTTGTTTTGTTTTTAGAACAGTGTTCTAGGGAAAAAGGAATAAGGAATGTTCTTGATTTTTTTTATGGAATCTGTTTTTATTAAAAAACACAAAAAATTAAAGCTCTTCAAATCTGAACCTAGATAGGGAACATTCAGTTTTTTAAAAAAGAAAAATTCGTTATTTTCATACTCAGATGCTTTGAAGCATCACTGATTTCCTCAGTATGTCTCTCTCTCTCTCTCTACTGACATAGATTGCAGCCAATATTTCATGAGCTGTTGTGGCTGAAAAGTTCATCATCTTGTGGTCAGTCTCCCAGGTATGAGCCTTCCTAAATTTAGCGGAGTTGGTCTTCAGATAAGAACACAGACTTTTCACTGGGCCGGAACTCAGAGCCTTTCGAGAGCTTGCTTGGGACCTCCCCAAGCTTGCGTTCCCCTGGCCATAGCTTTCAAGAACGCAGGGTCATCAACAAAGAGTACATTCAGCTGACTATAATCTCTAATCATCTAATCCCTCCAGCTCATATCGTCGTTGCTTTGACTACCACGCTTATTCACGTTGGAAGGGTTGGGGATTTTGTGCAGAAAAAAAGGAGCACTTAATTTGTCCCAAATGCTTGATCCTTTTTTTTTTTCCTTCACTTCCCTTAAATCCTGTCAATTAGGGTCATAAAAAGAGGAAACTTCATCATGAAATGAAATCCTTGCAACTTCTTTGAACAGTGCAATAAGTCTGCTTGCTTGATTGTATTAATAAAATTTCTAGCAGCATAGTTTGGGGGATCAATGCAGTAGGCCCCCCTGCCAATCAAAGACTTTTTTCTACTTACTGAAAAGTTAGCAGCTTTTTCAGTTTCTTTGTGTCTGACTGAGGACAGGCTGAGTTACCCCCAGAAGATTAAATCTTTAATTTCACATTATTTCCAGCCATCTCTGTAGAACAAAGTGGGCTTTACCTGTTGAATATGGGGCTTATGCAGCTTGAAGTGCTCTTGAGACATTAAGAGGCTGTCTTGAACAGTCTCTGAGATTTAAGCTGAGGGGAATTCTAAAGGGATTACCACTGCATTTTCCATAAAACTAGAAATAAAAACAGACTGGAGCAATGTATGATCATAAATGCATTCCTGCTGTGATGAAGAGCTCCATTCCCACTGCCATTCTAAGGCAGAGGCAGGAAAAACTGTCAAAGGGCGACCATACTTGTAAGGATTTGTACAAGTTCAATTTATAATGAAATTAGGGGCTGAATAGTTTGGACAGATTTGCTTTTAAAAAAAAAGAAACTTTTCCATTCCCTCTGGTCCAAAGGTGAGAAATATCCATGTTACTCTGACTCTATTAAGACATCTTTTGTACATGTCTTGATCCCACCATGACCAGATCTGGATGACACCCTCTCTGTGAATAAGTGATTAAGGGAAAGGGAAAAAAAAAAAACAAACCTCAACTACAATTCCTGGGAAGATTTTTTTTTTTAACAACAACAACAAAAATGTCAAAAATGTTGTCTTTGAATTGTTTGGGAAAAGAAAAGGGTAACTAACCCCATTAAAATTCCTCCTTCCTTAATAATCATCTGGGAAACTCAACTAAACACAAAAATTTCTTTAAAATTTAAAAATTTATTTATTTATTTTAAAATTGTGTAGCACTATAACACACATCTGTGATATTTACATTTGTGTTTGTGTATATGTAAAACCTAATCTATTTTGTATGTGTTCATGTATGCTACTTAAATTGGGTATTGGACCACAATTGTAAAAGGATATTAAAATAAGCATCAGGAAACATTAAATATGAAATTTGAAATATGCAATATAAGAAAATCAACTTTCTTTCTGAAATCTTTGCCTTTGAAAAATTGACCATCTCTTTCAGATTATATTATCAAAATTAATATTTTTGAAACTTTTCAAAGTACAAAGTTTTAAAAAATAATTTAAATATAGAATGGGGAAACCAATTCCTACCCCTAAACCCCAAAGATCAACCATCACCTTTGATCAGACTATTTATTAATCACCATGAATTAGACTTTACAATTCAAAGTTCTACGAATTGGACCTACAAAATGGGGCTCTTAATACTTCTATCATGGAGCTGCTATGAGGAAAATATTTTATAAAACATAAAACACAAATGAACATTTGAACACATTTGAAACTATGAATTGGCCAGTTATTGTTATTATTGTTGAGGCAACTAGGTTGCACAATGGATAGTATGTTGGTCTTGGAATTAGGGATCCAACCTCAGACACTTTCTAGCTGTGTGACCCCTGACATGTCACTTATGCTCTGCCTGCCTTGATTTCCTCATCTGTAAAATGTGGGACATAACACCACCTTCCTGCCAGGATTGTGATGAGGATAAAATGAGAGATAAGAAGTGTTTTGTAAGCTGTAAAGTACTAAATGCTCACTATCATTATGTAGCAGTCAGGTTGCAGAAGTTGAGAGCTCTCTGTATGATCAAGTCCTGGAAAGTGCTCTACCAGACATAAGTCAGGCTTGGGCTTCAGACTAAATTCTGCCATTGAAGTAGCTGTGTAATCTTGGCACTCATATTAATGATACCCAACATTTAACTTGTGTTTTATGTTTTATAAAATACTTTCCTCATAGCAGCTCCATGAGAGAAGTATTAAGAATCACATTTTATAGATGATGGAACTAAAGCTCAAAGAGGTTCATGATCTCAAAGAGGTGAAATGATTCATCCAGGATCACAAAACTAATGAATACCAGGGCCAGGACTAGAATCCAGGACACCTAACAAGCCATTTAACTTTTTTGACCCTCAGTTTTCCCACCTGTAAAATTGGATGGGGCAGTCAGTCAGTAAACTTTTATTAAGCACCTATTATGTGCCAGCCACTTTACTAAGCACTGGGGATACAAAGAAAGGCAAAAGTCAGTCCCCCTACTGTCAGGGAGTTCAGTCTGATATGGGCTGGGTGATATGATTCCAAAGGAACCTTTAAAAGCCCTTCAGTTTGGTCAGACCACTACTGGCATTTATATAGCACTTTGGAATTTGTTATGGTTTTATGTATATCATTTCATTTGATCCTTGAAGCAGTCTTCTGAGGTAGGTGCAGATTTCCCATTAACATAAAAGAGGATGCCCTATCTGTCCCATTTGTCATTTCCTCTCTAGGCAGGGATGGGCATAACCATCTTTGCATCTCCCATAGTACGTACTGTGTGGCAATAAGGAATAGGGTCATAGTTTTCAGTTTCCTCTACCAGAAGAGGCCTTAGAGAATATTGGGAATCCAACTCCATCATCTGACAGAGGAAATTGAGATTCAGGGAGGATAAGTGACCCACCAAAAGACAATACATTGAAGAAGGGGAAGTAAGGATTTACATAGTGTCTACTATGGGCCAGGCACTGTGCTTTAATATTATCTCATTGAACCCTGAGAGGTATATGCTATTGTTATCCTCATTTTACAGACCAGGAAACTGAGGCAGACAAAAATTAAGTGACTTTCCTAGGGTCACACAGCTAGTAAGTGTCTAAAGCTGTATTCGAACTCAGGTCTTCCTGACTTCAGACTCGGTCCTCCATACACTTAGCTGCCTATTCTTAGATCATGGCACCTCAAGTTTTAGTCAGTGTTTTTTGTAATTAAAGTTAAGCAATGCATTTTAAATTGGAATTGCAACACAGCCAGCAGCACTGTGTTTTCTGAAAAAGATGAACTCCTTTGGAATGAGGAGGCATGATCATCTCCTTGTACTGCCCAGTCTTGGCCAGTTCTTATAGGGACTCTTGTCTTCAGCCTGGGTCCCACGGTTTTGGAAGAACTTGGCTGAGCTCGAGGGCTTCCAAAGCAGAGCACTCAGGATGGCGAAGAGTTCTGAGTCCTTGTCCTGTGAGGATTAGCTGAAGGGACCCAAGATGTCCAGTCTGTAAGAGAAAAGACTTGGCAGGGCGTAGGGGAGGGAATACAATACCCACATTCAAGTTTTCAAGAGCCTATCCTACAGAAGACCTGGAAGACTTAGGGGCCAGTTGGTCCAGCTCCACGTACAGCTAAAACCAAGAGAGGTTAAGTGACTTGCCTGGAGTTATGCAGCTAGTATATGTATGAGGTAGGATTTGAACCCTGATCTTCCCGTGCTTTCTCTATCCATAATGGCATACTCCCTCTCTAAGAAAGAGGAAGGGACTGGGAGCAATTCACAAAAATTGCAAGTTTAGGCTTGTCGACGTGAAAGCATTTCTTAACAATTAGAGCTTTTCCAAAGTGCTGCCTCAAGTGACAATAAGTGGACCTGTCCTTGGAGATCTTCAAGAAGAGGCATTATACCCACTTGTCAGGGATATCAGAGAAGGAATTACTTTGAAGTCTGGCTTGGACTGGCTTCTGAGATCCCTTCCCATTCAAAAATCCTGTGATTTTGTAGTTATTGAAAAAAAAATTTGACCAATCCATTTGCTCAGTGTTTAGATATTTGACAAATGTAGAAGAAATTTCACTCTTCGAGACTGGACACTAACCTATCACTCACCAGCTCCCTGAAAAAGTCCATCATGCTCATTGGCAATCATTGAGTTTCTAGGAGATTGAGCTTCTGCCCTTGGGATGTGCTATGGAGAGGTGGCGACTGGCATCAAGGTTCATAGGACTTGTCTTTAACAGATTACTCATCTATAGAATAGGCTCTGAGAGGAGGGGGAAAAGAAGTAAGCATTTATGTAGCTCCAGTTATGTGCCAGGCACTACGATAGGTGCTTTTTTAGAAATAGTATATCATTTGATGTGTCATTAACTTAAGTAACTGAATTATCACCTTCTGCAAGAGGTCTTCCCTGATTTCCTCCAGCTGCTAATGCCTTCCCTCCTAAGGCTAATCTTCTTCTTCTTCTTCTTCTGCTTCTGCTTCTTCTTCTTCTTCTTCTTCTTCTTCTTCTTCTTCTTCTTCTTCTTCTTCTTCTTCTTCTTCTTCTTCTTCTTCT
>NW_020954630.1:7589659-7755414 GCF_900497805.2 Vombatus ursinus
TGCTTCTTCTGCTTCTTCTGCTTCTGCTTCTGCTGCTGCTGCTTCTGATGCTTCTGCTTCTTCTGCTTCTTCTTCTGCTTCTTCCCCTTCTGCTTCTTCTGCTTCTGCTTCTTCTTCTGCTTCTTCTGCTTCTGCTTCTTCTGCTTCTGCTTCTTCTGCTTCTTCTGCTTCTTCTGCTTCTGCTTCTTCTGCTTCTGCTTCTGCTTCTTCTGCTTCTGCTTCTTCTGCTTCTTCTTCTGCTTCTGCTGCTTCTGCTTCTTCTGCTTATTCTTCTGCTTCTTCTGCTTCTTCTGCTTCTGCTTCTTCTGCTTCTTCTTCTGCTTCTTCTGCTTCTTCTTCTGCTTCTTCTGCTTCTTCTGCTTCTGCTGCTGCTGCTTCTGCTTCTTCTGCTTCATCTCCTTGCCATTGCTCTATTTTATTTAATACCTCTGTTTTATTTAAATAAAATATTTATTTAATGTTTAATTGCTGTATTTTATTTAAAGTGGGAAGGGACCTGAAAGATAACTAAGCCAACTTCCCATCCATATGGGAATCTACACCATCCCCCAAAGCTGGGCATCTGTAACAGTATGAGCAGTACAGAGCTTGCTCCCTAGTGAGGCAGTCAGTTCTTCTATTAAGCCAAAATCTTCTCCTCCTTAACTTCCTCTGTTCCCTGGGGAAATAAAGAACAAGTCCATTCCCAGTGATACATGATACTAGGGATCAGTATCATGTCTCTTCTTGATTTCTCCATTCTAAAACAGCTTTGCCTTTTTAAAACAATAAATAAAGAAAATATAGGTAACATTTATATAATGCTTTAAGTTCAAATGTAGTCTCAGACACTTATTAGCTGTGTGACCCTGGGCAAGTCATTTACTCTCTGTTTTTCCTCAATTTTTCTCGTCTGTAACATGGAGATAATAACACCACCCCCCTTAAAGGGTTGTTGGAAGGATCAAATGGAGTCAGGAAGATTGATCTTCCTGAGTTCAAATCTAGCCTCAGACATTTACTAGCTGTGTGACCCTGAGCAAGTCACTTAACGCTGTTAGCATCAGTTCCTCATCTATAAAATGAGTTGGAGAAGGAAATGGCAAACCACTCCAGTATCTTTGCCAAAAAAAAACAAACCCAAATGGTGCCATGAAGAGTCAGACATGACTGAAAAATGACTGAACAACAAGAATAAAAGCTTTTGCAAAAGGTTGTTTAAAAAAATATAGCAAGGAGAGAGGTAACAAAGCATCTCCCTTAACCAGGGCACATTCTCACCTCTCTACACATCCACCAGGTCCCTGGGAGATTGGACTCCAACTTATTCTTCCACCATTGGTTGTAGCATGGCTGATGGATGAGTCACTCCCCTGTATGCAGGATGTGGTGTCTCAGCTGCCGGTGTATTTGCTGCTAGGCACAGTCAAGCAGGTCACTCCTCAGGGCTGGGTCCATACTGGGCTTGATAATAAAGCTACTGGCAGACTCTGGCATGGACTCCAGTTCCTGAACCTCTGCTGCTCTTCCAATCTTTTGAAACTCCATAAACTGGTCTATTCTGGCTCTGACATAGCTAAGATCAGGAGAGAATAAACATAATAAGGACAGAAGAAACAGCAGGGCCGTGTGTTCACAGCCATATGGTGGCCCACCTAGAACTAACCTTCTCTCCCCAGCTGGTAGCTTGCAGAATTTCTCTTTCCTCACTCAAGAGCTGCCAGGAAAGAGAACTTTCATCTGTTGCTACCTATTCTATACACATTGGGTTCTGGTTCAGTAGCCAATTAAAAGATTTTCTTAGACCACATAGTAAGCCTATAGGGAACAGTAAAATGATGCTTTTACTAGGCTCATTGATTAGGGAATACAGATATATAGATAGAGATAGACCAATCAATAGATAGAGATGGATAGATAGATAGATAGATAGATAGATAGATATAGTTTATTTGGATTTATATGAGGCACCCAAAGGTAGTTATTTATTAGATTGATGAAATCTTGGGTAGTATACCACAGAGACCTATACTCAGACCTGTGTTATTCAACAATGTAATCAATGACTCAGATGAAGGGATTTAAGTATACTTAATTGATTATCAGAGATAATAAATACAGTATGTGGCAAAATCTAGATCAGAATTATCTTGACATGTTAGGATGATGAGCCATAACTAGTCAAATGGAATTTAATGCAGTGTAAATATAAACAAAGTACTGTAATTATGTTTAAAAAATCAGATGCATAAATACAGGAATGGGGAGTCTTGGGGGTTTTGTTTGAATGCAAGTTCATTTTTGGAGGTGACATCCTCCAAAAATGAATACAAATTTCAGTCACATTAATAAAAGTATGGTGCCCCCAAATAGAAGAGGTAAAAATCCCACTCATCTCATTGTTTCCTGTGTTGGGCAGATCAGACCTGAAATATTGTATTCGGTTGTTGACATCACATTTTTAGGGGGATATTGACAAGTTGCAGGGAACCCAGGGAAAGGGAATCTTGAAACCATGTCACCTAAGAGAAGCTTGAAGGAAATGGGGGCATTTACCCTAAGGAAGAGAAGATTGAGTGAAGATGTAGTAGCTATCTTCAAATATCTAAGGGGGGATTATATTAAAAAGAGATTAGATTTATTCTGTGTTGTTCTGGATGGTAGAATTAGGATTAATGATTGGGAGCTGTAGAGAAGCAGATTTTGGATTAATATAAAAGATAACTTCCTAATGATTAAAGAGCCAAAAATAAAATGGGCTGGTTTATAAAGTAATGAATTCTACCTTGACAAGTACTAAGCAGAGGCTTGAATGTCAGGGGTATTGTAGAGCAGATTCTTAAAGTGGTTGAAAATTGAAGTAGATCATCTCAAAAATTTATATAATCTGATAGTTCTATGACTCTATAATTTATAAGACCCTTTTTATACTGGACTTTTATGTTTCGTGAACTATTTTATATAGAGACTTATATGTGCTTCTTGGTTCTAGCCAGATGAAATATGAGAGCCAAATCTGAATTGTCAACTTAGGCACTGCTGGTAAAAGTACATCAACATGTCAGTAGAGAGAATAGGGGATTGCTGGGTGCAAAAGCAGAAGAAAGTGCAGGTGGCACGTAGGAGCTTATCCTGGTGCCGTGCTGGTAGAGTTACCACAAACAGTTGAGACAGCAACAACAGTTCTGCTGGTGAATTTATGTAAAGGAGCCAAAGAATGGGAAGGTGCCTGGTGAATTCTTGGGACTAACTGGCCTGTACTTCATGATAATTCAGGATGGCAATTCAGGCAAAACTAGGTGAGGCTTAGATGAGTGGTACATCCATGGTGCTTGAAATCCCTGTAGTCTTTAGTCCTTTTGTGTTGTCCTTGTGGTTCATGGTGCTTCAGAACTCACAGATACTGTGCCCTAGAATTGGGAAAGTTAGTGATGAAAGTCTTGGTCCTAGATCCAGCTTGGTGCTGCCTATTTGAATTGTACCAGTTGAGTTTATTCCCAATTTTCCATCCCCAGAGAAAAGTGCTTGGTCTTGGCCATATATAAAGACCACCTCAAGACATTGGCCATATGTAAAACTACCTCAGATCAAAGAGTCCAAGGTTTTTGAATTCTCTTTTAGACTTAGAATGATAGACCCTTGGTCTATCATTGGTCAGGAATGAGTTCATTGACGTTTCCTGGAGGAGAATTAATTTTATTTTCAGGCAGATATTATCAGCAAAGTGTCTTGCTGCCAAAACATCACAAGAAACTGTGGCTTCTAGATCCAGTGATCAATAGCACTTTCCATGACGATGGCCTTCCCACAGTGATCTGTGCCTCCTCTAAACTCCCTTAGCCCTCATTGTCTTTTCT
The DNA here is from genome assembly GCF_900497805.2 of Vombatus ursinus. Lineage (NCBI taxonomy): Eukaryota > Metazoa > Chordata > Mammalia > Diprotodontia > Vombatidae > Vombatus > Vombatus ursinus. The sequence continues at coordinate 7,593,496 of NW_020954630.1, forward strand.
AGTCTGTTGATACTTAAACACTGCTTGGTTGTGTTACTTACCTTTTCTTGTGTAGATCAATCTCTGCCTCTAGTTTGTTAGCTTCTGGGACCCATTCTTCTAAACCCTCCATTATATCTGTCTCCCACAACATTAAGTTTTGAGTTAAGGGACTTGGATTCAAGTTCTGGATCTTCTATTTACCATCTGTGTGACCTCGGGCAAGTTATTTATGTTCTCTGGGCTAGTTTCCTTATTTGTAAAATGAAAGAGGGTTGGACCAGACGATCTCAGAGAACCTTTTCCCCTCTTTCCTCCTATGATCTTATGATCCTACCACAGGGTTGGGCACATGATAAATGCTTGTTAAATATTTGTTCAATTGATCTGAGGAAGATCTTAGGTCTCCACTTGGTAGATAAATGGGACTTACGGTAACTTGAATTTCCAACATTGGAAGTCCTTCTGTTGCTTTAAAAAATAGCTTGGTACTTCCTTTTAAGTGCAGAAAAGTTCATTTAAAAAATGTTTTGATGTGTACAGTGGACTCAGCTGCCAAAGTGCTGAACATGTATTTCCCTTTAGCAACCACTAAGATAGCAAGTGCTTCACATGGTAAAGAGGAAAGAGAAGCAAATATTATTGATGTTCTGTTAGAAAATCATCTCCCTTCTTACTTCCCTATGGGAGTAGTCACCAGATAGACCAGTCTAGGCCATATTTGTTTTGTTGTTTGGCAAGCCATATCTCAGTTGATTAATTTTTTTTTGCAGATTAAAGACATTTTTGTCATTTTTAATGTCTTACTACTAGTACTTTATAAAAAGTATTTGAGATTATGTTGACATACATTTTAAAACAAGAAAAGCTTAAGTGGTATTTAATGGATAACTTATTACAAAGAAGGAATTCTCTAGACCTGCTCTGCCTTTTAATTCACAGTGCTGGAGTTGAGCATTTTTACTGCACAGAAAGTGGGGGTGGAGGTAGGGTTGAGGTGGGGGTAATAATGGGTGAGGGAGGAAAGACAAATAGAAAGCATTTAGATGTTTGGTCCGGAAGCCTCAAGGAAAACTATGTTTGAGAACAAGCAGGAGATCACTTAGGAATTATGGAGAATCGGAAATGAATTTGCCAAAGGGGTTTGTTAAGGCACAGGTGTAAAATTAACAGGGCTGTTTATTTATATAGAGATTAGTGAATTCACTTCTACACCACAGATCAGGTGATTCACATTGTGCAGCAAGAAATTCAAGGTTGCTGGACTTGGAATCAGAAAGATCTGGGTTCAAATCCAGCTTTTGACACTAGCTGAATGACCTTGGGCAAATTCCTTGGACTTGTCCTGGAACCCAAAGCCTTGGCTAAAGCCATTGAACACCTATGTATCTCTGATAATGCTAGGATTTATCTGCTATGTTACAGGCAGGTTGTAATCTGCTTTGGTAAAGGGAATAATCACTCCAAGGATGAAACAGAGTACTAGACTGTGTGCTCTAAACACATCAGAAGAGGGAAAATTTGTGTGGCCTACAGTAGACCACAAAGGCGTCATGGAGGGAGGACTAGACTAAGTCATGTGGATGGGTAGGATTTGGAGAGGAGGAGAGGGAGGGCAGCTCAGACAAGGGGAACATGTATTTCATTCTGTTTAGGAAAGGGAAAAAAAGCCCCAATGATAAATCTATTTATATGTTGCTTTACTCTTCACAATATCCTTATACATTCATTATGAATTACTGTGCATATGAATTATAGGATTTTTAGAAGAAATGGTGTGTGATTATTTTCAGATACATACACATGGAAATTCAAAAAAAGGTCACCAAATTGCACAGTCATCATGGAGCATTTATCTTCCTTAAACATCAGAATGCTTCCACCAGAAGCTTTTCCCATTCCCTCAATTAGTGCTTTTTTCTTCCTCAAATTATATTATATTTATTGGTCTCTCTAAATGTTGTACCCTCCTAATAATAGCTAGCATGTATATATAGCACTTTAAAGTTTGCAAAGTGCAAATATTATCTCCCCTATTCCTCACAACAATCTTGGGAGATAGATGCTATTATTATCCCCATTTTACAGGTGATGAAACTGAGGGCTGAGAGAGTTTAAGCAACTTCCTCAGAGTCACAAAAGTAATAAGTGTCTGAAGCTAGATTTGAATTCAGGTCTTCCTGACCCTAAGTCCTATACTCTACTCTGTCCTTTGAAGGTAGGCATTGATTGATTTTATTTAGGGTGGGGGATGTCTTTGTGTCTTAGTGTCTGGCATACAATAGATGTTTAGTAACTGCTTGCTGAATTGAATGACTGTGGCATTATCCCATTCAAACCATCTTTCCCCAACCCTATGAGGCTGTCAGGTATTATGACCTTTACAGGCGAAAAGTGAAATGAATTCTCTGGGGTCACACAGCTCTAAGTGACAGAGCTGAGACTTCAAACAAGGTCTTCTGACTTAGATTCGAGGTCTTTCCGCCATTCTACACCACCTCATGGAAAGGAATTCAGATTTCACACCTTTTCAACTTCCTGTTATTCTTCTCAGAGAAGCTGGTTGGGTCCTCCTCTTTTTACTTCATTCCAAAGGACATGTCCAACAGATTTGGGAGAAACTGTATGATTGATCACTTTTTTGGGCCTCAGTTTCCTCTTCTGTAAAAATCACCCATCCTAGATGACCTGTAAAATCCTTATTAGCGTGAAATGCTATGATCCTGACTCTCATTAGCAATTACTAGCATCTGTTCAATAAACTTTTATGGAATCCTTCTGAGCACCTAACTGAGAGATACAAAAGGGAGAGAACTCCCTGTGCCTGACCTTGAGGACCATATAATCAAATTGCAGAGATAAGACATGCATGAAATCAAGAACAATTACAAGGTAATGAAGAGAGAAAGCACATCATAATTGAGTCACATGGTATGCATTAACGGCAACACATATCTACCATCTGTCCCTCCTGCGTCCAACTGTGTAGAATCCACAGATGTGTTAAATCCATGGCAAAAATGTACAGCTGTGTAAGATCTCCTACATGGATTTCACGTGTTTTAGAGAAAGAATGTTGGCTTGTTCGGGTCAAAATTGTCGTTGTTCAGTTGTTTCTGACTCTCTGTGATCTCATTTGGGGTTTTCTTGGCAAAGATACTAGAGTGGTTTGCCATTTCCTTCTCCAGTTCATTTTACACATGAGGAAACTGAAGCAAACAGGGTCAAGTGACTTATCTTGGGTCACACAGCTTGTAAGTATATAAGGCCAGACTGAACTCAGGAAGATGAGTCTTTGTGACTCCGGGCATGGTGCTTTATCCTAGTTGCCCTTGGGTCAAAATAGGGATGGAGATAGGAAGTGGACCTGTGTTCTCTTTGTATATGGAACTCCTGGATGAGGACAATCTGTTTTCTAATGTAAGTCTGAACCTTCTGAACATGTTTACCCTTGGAAAGCTGTCTAGAGCACGGAGAAGATGTCTTGTCTAGATCCACGAAACCAATGTGTGTTAGCGGCAGGGCAGTCTTCCTGGCTCCGAGGCCAACTTTATCCACTGTAACACACACTCTCTCTCACTTTTGGGCCAAGAAGAAGACTCAAGAAGACTAACTAGACCAATCCTGGAAATGGAAGCAGGAGCTTTTAGGCATCCACTCTGTGGCATTAGTGGCAGCTTGTGATGTTAATAGAAAGTGTTAGTCATAATGGTGTTGTTTGCCTCTCGCAGACTTCACTGCTCCACAGGTCACAACAAGGATTAACTAGGTTGCTAATACAACCTAGCAGTGCTTGTGAAGAGGTTGTCAACTTAACACACTGTTCTAGAAATCACTAAAAGGCAATATTTCAAAAACCTCATTCAGGACTTCTTGCCCTGAAATGACATTTCCTGTCATCTTAAAGAAACTCTAGGTCCAAGAGCAGATCTATTGAACCCTTCCTCTCCTTTTGTTTATGATATCATAGTAGATATTGACAGATTCCTCAGCAGCTTTATGTACCTGATCCACCTACTTGTAAAAATCTGCCTCACTTAAATCCGGTTCATGTGCAAGTCAAGACATCACCCTTGTGATATTGTTGTTCCTTTTTGAGAATGAAGGATGAACAACAACAAAAAAACATGAAACTCTCATGGCTCTGCACTGACCAGCATATAAGCCTGGGGCACCAAAGTCATGCCTTTTTGCCTGAGTCAAGATTGCCATTTACTTCTGCCAGTTCAACCAGTTAATAAACATTTATTAAATGCCTACTCTATGCTAGGCCCTGGTGCTAAGAACTAGAGATACCAGAAGAGGCAAAAGACCCTCCCTTGCTTTGGGGAGCTCACAATCTAATGGGGGAAACAATAAGCAAACAAATATGTACAAACAAGCTATATACAGGATGAATAGGAAATAATTAAGATAGGGAAGGCACAAGAATCAAGAGGGGTTGGGAAACATTTCCTTTAGATGATGGGATTTTTTGTGGGGACTTGAAGGAAGACAGGACAGAAGACACATGGGGGCATACACACACACACACACACACGCACACGCACTCAGCTCCCAGTTTGTCCATTTAGAGAGATGTCATCTCTTATGGTTTTACAGACAGGATGCTGCAGATGCGGCAGACAGCAGCTGCCAGCCTGCTCCCCTAAGATAACTGGCACCCCTTCTTTCTCTCTTCCTTCTTCATTACACTTCCCTCCCCCTCCCCCACCCCCAAGCTCAACTCTTATTATTCCTTTTCTTCCCAAACTGGGAAGAAGTACAAATCTCAGAGAGTTTTGTGGTCAGGGGTGGTTACATATTTAGGTATGCATGCATTCATTCGTTTAATACAGCTCAAACAAAGGCCAAAATGACCACTTTCAGGGGGTTGTTGTGAGGGTTTACTTTCTTAGGGGGAGGGGAGTTGGACCGGATGACATCTGTGGTCTGTTCCTACCTCTCAGATTCTGGAATTCTAAGCCATTTGTTTATACCTTCCTGTGATTTAGTTCACTGGGCTTGTTGCCACCTGAAAGGTTTAGCTAAAGGTGAGAGGGGAGGGAACACGAGGGCACCGGGTGCCTGGAGTAAGGGTGTGGGTGCAATGACGGCACTGAAAAATGAAGTAGAACAGTCCAAATAGGAACTTGGCCTAATTCACACTTTTGTACATGGTTTGCCCCAACATAGTTTCCTCCCTCCAAGCCTGTGTAATAAGGAAGAGGAAGGAGGTACTTACTCAGCTCTTGGTCTAGGGTTACTTGTTACTTGGCATCTGGGATGGGCCCAACTGTTGGCGAGTGCCAAATGCATGAGTCATCGATCATGTTCTAGGGACAGATCCTCCACTCCTGGGCCCCAAGAGTCCACATATTCCAGAAAGCAACAACACCTTGCTTTTCTGACCCTTCTGTCCCCCATTCCCACTCCCCCTCCAAGGGAGACAAGGGCAACATGATCATCAGATTCCTGCATAGGCAGACTAGCCATCTATGGACAGAGTATTATTTTAAGAGCGAAGGAAAGCTACTACTTCCCCCAAAAGATCTTTCCCAGTTGGCTGCCAGATTACTCAAAATTCTCACCATTAATCACTCTTTGTAAAAATGCAAATAAGTAAACAGACATGGGTTACCCAGTAAGTTTAGTATATACATGTGCTTAAATTAGTTCATTCCATCAACTTTAACAAAGCACAGGGATTGGGACATGACACAGGCGTGTTTTGATGGTAGGATTTAGGAAAGATCCAGAGCACTGGGAATAGCCAGGGAGGGCAAGCAAAACTAGGTTTCTGTAGTGGGGCTCCCTAAGAAGTCAGGGAATATGCATGACAATTTCCAAGGGTGCTTCCAAGGGAACTGGGACACTATCATAGACAGGTATGGACCTATTAGGGAATGGATAGGAAAGAAGCAAAAACAAAAAACAAACAATAGGATCATAAAGCTAAAACTGAAAGGAAACTCAGAAGCCGTCTCCTCCAATCCCTACGCCCTCATTTTAAAGACTGGGAAACCAAGATCCGTGGCTCATGGAGGTTAAATGACTTGCCCAAATTCAAACAGATGATATCTATCAGAGGCAGGATTTGAATCCAGGTCTGCTGACTGAAGTGCCAGTATTCATCAGGTGCCATGGGTTTAATTATCTCCATGCAGATGATTCTCAAACCTCTCTCCATCTAGATATGTACATTTCAAACTAGGTGTCCAAAAAGCATCTCAAACTCAACATGTCCAGAATAAATCATTAGCTTCCCCCACTCCTCTTCCCAAACCTTCCTGTTATCATTGAAGGCACCACCATCTTGCCAGTCACTTAGTTCACAACCTCAGCATTATTGTAGATGTCTTACTCTTCCTTATTTCCACAAATATAGCCAATGAAAAAAGAAAAAAAAGAAAGACAAGAGCTTAGATGAAACATTAAAAAGCATACACAGAAAAGCACAGAAGGTAGTTCAGAAGCAAGCACAGACAAGTAGGGTGATTTTGTTACTCCTGGGTTAATTTTACTATACTTTAAAATATTTTGGAACAGAAGTTCATGGTTTCATATATAATCATCCTTTCTGTTCTTTGTATATTGAAATGTTCATGTTTGTTCATTTTTGCTTAGTTCACAATAAAAAAAAATTAAGGAAAAAATTCTCCCTAAAATTGATTTCTGGAAACTTGTGAATTTCTTCAGATTATTTCAAACAAATATCCACTAAAGTCCTATTCAGATTCTTCATCATGGCATAGTAAAGATGACTCTGTGTTTTTGGAAGTTATACTAGTAGAGGGCAGGCTCCGGCAAGTCCTCCAAGTTCAAAAGTCTTTGAATATACTCTTGGAAATAATCTATTGTCTGAGAACCAGCCTAGCTAACTTTGAAGATGTTCATCACTCATTCATTCAGTAAACATGATAGGCAAAGGCAATGAGCACTTATTAGTGCTCATTTTATTTTATGTGCCAGACAATGTGCTGAGTACTGGGGATACAAACACAAGCAAAATGAGAGACATACCCTGCCCTCAAGGAACTTATATACTAATTGTTGTTGTTAGTCAGTCCTTTCAGTCTTGTCAGACTCTTCATGACCCCATTTGGGGTTTTCTTGGCAAAGATACTGGAGTGGTTTACCATTTCCTTCTGCAACTCATTTTACAGATGAGGAAACTGAAGCAAATAAGGTTAAGTGACTTCCCTAGGGTCACACAGCTAGTAAGTATCTGAGGTCAGATTTGAACTCAGGTCTTCCTGACTCCAGGCCCAATGCTCTATTCACTGTACCACCTAGCTGCCTCACATTCTAATGGGGAAGGCCATATATAAAAAGGAACTGAAAAGGAAGGGTGGTCAGGTGAGAGGAGTCCAGAGAGAATCAGAGTCATAGTTGGGAGAAGAGTGAGCATGACTAATCTGAACCTGTGCACAAAATGGAGGACCTGGAAGGAACTCTCCAATGGGAGAAGAGAGTTGGAAGAGGGATGGTATAGAGGGTGCAGACCCTAGGCAGGGGTAATAATGACTCTTACAGATCTTTCTTGTGGACTATGCTTTTAAAAACCAATCTTCTAGTTGCAGATGCATTGAAGCTTTGAGGTTGCATAATAGTTCTTGGTATGATTGACTTCTCAGTACACTACCATCTTTGAGCCTGGGCCATCTATCATGTACAAGAATTAATGAGGGAGCAATGGATCCACTAGAGGTAGGAAGTAGGCACTGTCTTCCCTAGTCCAGGAGGAGATAGCTGCTAGGACCTTGTAACTAGGGGAAAATAACATATATGTTGCTGTTTTTGTTATTTAGTTGTTCAGTTGTGTCTGACTCTTCATGACCCCATGAACTTTAACATGCCAGGACCTTTTATCCTTCACTATCTTCCAAAGCCTGTCCAAGTTCATGTTCATTATTTCTATGACACTGTCTATCCATCTTATCCTCTGCCGTCCCCTTTTCCTTTTGCCTTCAATCTTTCCCAATAATCAGGGTCTTTTCCAATGAGTCCTGTCTTCTCATTATGTGACCAAAGTACTTAAGCTTCAGCTTCAGTATTTTACCTTCCACTAAATAGCCTGAATTAATTTTTTTAAGTATTGACTAATTTGCTCTCTTTGCTCTCCAAGGAACTCTCAAAATTCTTCCCCAGCACCACAATTTGAAAGCATCAATTCTGTGGCTCTCAGCTTTCCTTATAGTCCAACTCTCACAGCATACATTGCTACTGAAAAAAATAAACATAGCTTTGACTACACAACATGATGTCTCTGCTTTTTAGTAAGCTGTCCAGATTTGCCATAGCTTTCCTTTCACGGAGCAAGCTCCTTTTAATTTCATGTCTGCAGTCACTGTCTACAATGATCCTTGAGCCCAAGAACATAAAATTTTATACTACTTCCATTTATTTCTTCTCCCTCTATTTGCCAGGAAGTAATGGGACCAGTTTGCAAGATCTTTGTTTTTTTTGATGTTAAGCTTCAAGTTAGCATTTACACACTCTTATCTTTCACCCTCATCAAAAGGCTTCTTAATTCCTCTTCACTTTCTGCCATGTATACAGTTAAGTAAATACTAGGTACATATGTATATAAGTGTATATGCATGTATACATACACACATGCATGTATATGTACATGTAGCATGTGTGTTTTATACATATATAATATATGTGTGTATATATGTGTGTGTGTGTGTGTGTATATATATATATATGTATATATATAAAGACAGAGACAGAGAGTGTCAGAGAGAGAGAAAAAGATGAAGAAGTGGAGGCAATGAATGTTAAAAAATTTTTCTAGGCCCATAGAGGTGACAGACATCTCTGTTTAGGGTGCTTCCCATCTAGTTGGCTCCCAGGTGATCCATGTTTTTAACTACAGCAGCTTATGAACAGTCTGCTAAGGCATGTAGTTGTTGTAATCAGCATCCGTGGATGGAATATGCAAAATGATGAAATCATGGATTTTTTTGAAGTATTGAAATAGATAAATTAAAAAAAATTATCAGCATTAATGATAATAATCTCAAGATAGAATCCATTGAAATTAGTATAAAGAGAAGAGGCAATGTTATTTTTTAAAAGCTCTGGAGTAAGAGTTAGAAGTCCTGGATTCTAATTCCAATTCTATCACTAATTGTATGATTCTGGCCATGTCACTTATTCTCATATGTCAAATAAAGCGGTTGGACATAACCATCTAATTTTATGGTCTCTTCCCTCGATGTCATTCTGTGATTCTATAAACATGCATAGTCCTGGCCAGGATCAATGAAACATCTCAAACATTTGAGGCTTAATTAAAAACCCACAGTCCACGTTGCCGAGCAATATTTTCCTTAATTTTTAAACTGAGGTTTAATTTAGGAGAAATATAATTTTGATGTTTCAGAATCATTTATATTTAATTCATCACAGTGTTTTTTTTGTAGCAGCCTTGTGATCTCCAAGACACTTAAAAATTTTTTAAGCTTGTTTCATTAAAACCCTCAACATTAGAATCTGCCAATAGACAATGAAACTTCGATACTACTTTCTCTCCCTCCCTACTCCAAGGTTATGAATTTAGTTTCAATTTCATATAACCACAAGACATGAGTTGGTCTTAAAATTGATAGAAATATGTTCTTTTGGTCCAGGGAGAACGTCAAAGTTCTTAAGGGTAGTGAATCTAATGCTCTTCTTGCTCCCTGTAAAAAAACAAACAAAAACAACAACAAACAAACAAACAAACAAAAAAAAACACATAAGATTACTGGAGCTCAGACACTGGAGATCATCTGCATAACCCTTTCATTTTCAGATGAGAAACCTGAAGCCCAGAGAAGTTAATTGCATGCCAAAGGTCACACAGCTAGGTAATGGCAAAAGTGAGACTCAAACCCTCTTTCATTTTTAATCTCTTGCATTTGCACAAATTCTCAATAAATCTTTCTAAAGCTTTTTCACCTCCTTTTTATGATTTAAGTCTTACCATAACCCTGTGACATAGGTAAGCAAGGTATTATTGACCTTATTTGATAAATGAGGAAAGTCAGAATAGAGAAAGACCACCCATGAATAACACTTTATTGATAGTAATATATCATTATTGATAATAGCTCACATTTATTTTGTTCTTTATCAGCACTCGTAAAGGGCTTTCTTTACAACAACTCTGCCGTAGGTAGAACAGGTAGTCTGATATCTATTTTACAGCTGAGGAAACTAAGGCTTTCAAGGTCAAAACAAATCAGTGGTAGACCCAAGATTAGAACCAAAATTTTATGGCTCCTTGACCATGCTCTTTTCATTTTACTATGCATCATCTTAGCTCGACATCAATTACTAGAGACCAGGTTTTTGTGATTTGAACAGACTGCACCTGAGTTTTGTGTCCTGTTTTTGTGGCAAAATGGTGTTGGCACATCTCTGAACCTCAATGAGATTCTCCTTCTAATTCCCATTTTATTAGGTATGATTTTCATGTTACTAGGAAAGGCTCGACACTGAAATCTCAGCTGATTGCGTCTGGCTGGAGCTAACAGTCAGACACGTGCATCCTCCAAAAGCCCGGCTACCTCCCCTCTCCCAAATCCCTGTGGGCTGGAGAGCAGACTGGAGACTTCCCGAGATCAGGGGTTCTTGGAAGTCATTTAGCATTTGTTGCTTTGACACAGTGGCCACAAGCACTGGGAAGACAACTTCTCATGTGGTTGTCCACTATGTTCTGATTTAAAAAATAGGCATTTTATATTAATTTCTTTTGTGAAAGAAGCAAATTTAGAAGACAAGCCAGGCAATGTTACATACAAGAGCAGGAAGAAGGAATTAGCTAAGCCCAGGTTACTAGGCAACACTTAGAAAGTCACCTTTGTATTTGGCTCTTAGACAGGCTGGGTTCTCCCATTGCACAAGCCACAATCTGGGAGTAAATAGCCACTCTTGCTTATGACTTGAATATCTGGATAAAAAGTGAAAAGTTCAGCCCGTCAACCAAATGTTTTATCCAAATAACACCACATATCCTGCTATTTGGAAATGCTGGCATTACGTATCTTGAGGATAAGAAACAAGAGACCGGCCCTCAGTCCCCTGGCTGAATTATAGAGTTTTCATAGAGATACTATTCTAGTTATTGTTACTATAGTCCAGCCAATACTGCCATAGTCCGAGAGTAAAATGTTGTGGTTGTCTAAAGGTTTTAGGAGGAAAACACCTGGGAAGATTTGTACTAATCAGCTAAGTGGCTTTTCCAAGTTAGTAGACTCTGAACCCCAAAGTCTAATGCACATCTGGCCCTCTTTTAACCTCTGTATCTTCCTCTTCCTCGCTCTTTTCTCCTTTCTCTTCCTTTATGCAGTTCTCTACTTTTGTCTCTCTCCTTGTCTTCCATTCCTTCCCTCACTCAGCCAATCTCTTTGCCTCCCCCTTTCTATGTCTGTGTCTCTCCTCTCTCTCTCTCTGTCTCGCTCTCTTTCTCTCTCTCTCTGTCTCTTTCTCTTCTTTTCTCTCTCTCTCTCTCTTTCTGTTTTCCCCCCTCATCCCACTCATTGGTCACAGTATGGGAACAGAACCATCTTTGTTAACATTTGGTGCATTTGAGTAATAAATGTTTGTGTTCTTTATTCCTAACTTAAAAAGCTGGTTAGTTAAGTTGTTTGTATTTGTCTAAGGAAAAAAATCCAGTAAATGAAGAATGAAGAAAGTAGGAAAAAGTCCTGGCTTGGGAATAAGGACTGATATTCTACTCCTTGCTCTGCCACTAACTAAAAAATGTAGTTTTTTTACGCCAGACTTGTCATTGCATTGGTATAGGAAATTCCCAGGTGTGGTTAGATACCCACTCTACCAATGCAGGTCAGAACCTTCTCTTACAGTCTTAGAATACTCCTGGGTACTGAGAGATTAAGTGATTTGCTCTGGGGTCAGTTATTCAGGCAATAAGCGCTTATTAAGTGTGTACTTTGTGCCAGAAACTGTGCTAAGCTCTGGGGATACAAAGCAAGGCAAAAGCCAGTCCCTGTCCTCATGGGGCTCACAATCTAAAGGGGGAGACAATGTGCAAACAACTATGTGTAAACAAGTTTTATACAGGATAATTAGGAAATAATCAATAGAGGGAAGGCACTAGAATTAAGAGGAGCTGGCAAAGGCTTGCTGTAGAAGATGGGGTTCTAGCTGGATCACTCAGTATGTGTTAGACCTGTTCAGACCTCCCTCAAGGATTACTCTCCATCTTGGTAGTTCTCCAACTTTGTATGCTCAGGGCACAATATTATTCTTTGCAACGAGGAACTGAAACATATCACTGGGGAGACTGGAGGGTCAGGAGACAGAAACATGCAGTGATTGCTTCTATAAGTTCTGTGGCACAAAACCATAACTCAGGGCATGCTGCCTCAATGCAGTCTTTGCAAAACTCTGCCCTATCCGCTGTTTGGATGAAGAGACCAGGCTGTCTGTCTCATGACTAATAACTAATAATACCTCACATTTAGATTGTGTTTTATGCCTTAGAAAGTACTTTTCTCCCAATAACCTTGCCAGGGAGTTACTGCAAAGGTTGTTACTGCCTTTTGCAGGAAACAGAATCGCTAAGAGTTTTTACAACTAGAAGGGTAGGTTCATTTCCTGGCCCCTGCATGCACCTTTGAGACAGACATTATGGTATAATGGATGGTGCAATGGACTTGAAGTCAAGAGGGCTTGGGTTCAGTTCTGGCCTCAGATACTTCGAGTTTTGTGCCCCTGGGCAGGGAACTTAACCTCTCTCAGCCTCATATTCTTCATCTACAAAATGAGGGATTTGGACTTGGAGCCCTCTAAAATATTTTAGCTCTAAATTTATGTTTCTATAAACCTCGATGTTGGAAGGGTCCTCAAAAGTCATTTGGTTGTTCCCTACTGTCTTCCTTGATGTACTTCCCCACCCCCAATGCTTGACTGCCTCCTTGTAACTTTCACCATTTTGGTCTTCATTCAGCTCCCTAGGCTCAAGTAGAATATGACCCACCCCTCTTTCACAGAAAGAAGGGACATATCTTATCTTCCCTCCAGTTCCCTCAAGCAAAGAGTCTGGGAGCATAAAGAAAAAGAAAGAGTTGTTTTCCTCCCAAGAGGGGTTCCCTTAATACCTGCTTGTGTCTTTAAGTGTCTGGTTAAGGATCATTAGATATTTAACAGCAACTGAGGGGAGAGAAGCTGAAAGTGTTTGGGGCCACCACTAACTTTACATAAAAAATAATGGTAAAACTTATTTTTACAATGAGCTCAGTGGAGAAATATAATTTGATTTACTAAAAAATATACATACTAATAAACAAATTTCAAGCTTCAATTCACTGCATTACATGAGATAAACTTTCCCACCCAGTCTGTAGAATATGTTGAATTTACCTTCTATCAAAAATGGAAAGGAACTAAATACCTTTAATTATGTTTCAGTGGGTTAGCCCATCTGTAACTGACAAAACCTTTACTGTTTTTTAAAGATCGGTCTCAAAAATGCTATCTCCTCTGTGGATTTTCCCTGATACCTCTATCCCAATCCTTCATCTTATACACAAGGAAACAGTTTCAGAAAAGTAACTAACCCAAGGTCACACGATAAAAAGTAACAACAACATTTATATTCAAAGTCGCATTTTCTGATCCCAAACATGGTGGTCTTGCCATGACATCATGCTTCCTTTCTAATTAGGTTATGTGACCTAGGCATTTAACTCCTCTGAGTTTCATTTTGTTTATTTGTAAAACGAGGGAGTTGGAAAAGATGAGTTCTGAGATCCCTAAGATTTTACTTATAGACACATCCATACATCTACCTGAGCTTCCTTCCTTATACCTGGGACCAACCAGCCACCATTAGAGAAGAAAATAATTAGTTAGTTATTCCATAATTAAGAATAATAATACAGCTTTAAAGTCGGACTAGTAAGCCATCTAGTCCATTCTCTTGACTAGCTCAGAAATCTCTCCAACACCCTGGACAGATGCTCGTTCATCCTTTTCTTGGACTTTTGCAGTCATGAAGAAAGATCTTCCTGCATTATGAAACAGTCTGTTTCCATGTAGGACATCTCAATTAGAAGAAAGTGCTTTCTTATTTTGAATCAAAATCTGCTCCAATACAGCTTCTACCCATTGCTTTTAATTCTCGCCACATGAACAACACAAAACATCTTCACCCTCCTTCATGACAACCCTTCAAATATTTAAAGATAGCTTCCATTCATTCATTCATTCATCATTCAACAAATATTCATTGTTCATTTGCCATGAATGAGGCTCATAACTTTCTTCTTTAGACTAAACTACCTCAGTTACTCCAACTATTCCTCTTACATTTTGCTTTAAAGCCTTTCTGGATTAGTTGGAAGAACTTGGTTCAGATCCCAGCTCTGTCACTTACGTGGCCTTTGGCAAATCAGTTCAACTCTCTAGGCCTCATTTTTCTCATCTATCAAATGAGAGTTGGTGGGAGGTACCCTGGATACCCTCTAAGATACTTTAGTCTGATTTTATGACATTTATTTTCCTCCACTGGGTACACTGAATATATATCTTAAAAACAGCATCTAGAATTAAATGCAATGCTTCAAAATGCTCTGGTCTGTACCAACTAGAGTGGTACCATTCAACATAGAGGATCCTATGCCTCTAAATTATCTTAGGTATAGAAGTATGCCTAGAACCAAGAGTGTCATTACCCTCTGGTTCCTTTCTAGAATTAGTTTTAATTTTCATCTGAGGGTTCATTATCTGGGCCCTTTATGTACTTCCTAGAACTATATAAGTACTAATCCAATGTGATTGAGGTTGTCCTTGAGGATCTTGGTTCCCATCCTTATTGTGTGAGTCCTCAGTGCCTCTCTGTAGCATCCTCTAACTCTAAAAGAAGTCCTAATGTGAATATTCTTGGGGGGACCATGGAAGGGTTACTTGTCTCTACATTGTAGATACGAGCAGAGCAGAGACTAGGGAGAGTAGATAGCAGGAAAAGATTATAGTGATGAGACAAGTCCTTGCTGACTCAGCTGCCTGCTACGTGCCTGATAACTGACAGAGTTCTTTCTGTTTCCCCTGAAAACTGAGAGCAAGCTCCATCCAGAGACATTGCATTCTTGTGAGGACCTTGATGATGTTAGAAGCTGTGTGTGAAAACTCAGCTCCAAAATCTGATGTTTTGATGTGTGTGTATTCTGATTATATCTATGGGGTTGAAAGAGCAGTGGACTTGAACTTGAGGCTTGACATAGTCACTAACTGTATGGTCTTGGGCAAGTCCTTTTGCTCCAAGACTCTGTTTCCTCATCTGTAAAATGTGGAGGTTAGACTAGCTGATCTCTAAGGTTTTGTCCAGCTTCAAATCTATGATCTATCAGATCATACAGAACCTGATACATACGGGAGGAAATACTCAACTGTTTCAGTCATTTGGAAAGGGAAATTTTTTGTTCTCCTGGTATCTCCTTTCTCCTCAGCCTCCATCTCCCTTCCACAACCATGTAGAAACCAGCTAAAGGAAGATTGTAGGTAGAAACATTTGAAACTTTTGTTGCATGTAATCTTTGTGGCGGGCTGTTTGGAGAAAATGTATGCAAGATAAACACTGATTTTAAAGATTTGAGATGGGCCACTCAAGAATAGGATGGGTGAATTGCAGTGGATTAGGATGCAGATGAGTGATTACCTGGGCAGAAATCCAGACCATTGAAGATAGATATGGTGAATTTTGTAGCCTGCCATTTGTGGCTGTCTGTCTTTGAATGTTTTTAATGCTGACCTGCATTTGAGTAGGAATAGGAGGAAGAAATCAGCTGGTTTCTAGAAAGTAGAAAATATATCCTGGGTTTTAATTTGGGTCCCTAGTCAATATAGATTTTTAAAAAATGTCAGTTCTAAGGCCTAAAGATAGAGCTTGCCCTTTATAAAACTGTAAAGTAGTTGATATTAATTTTGGGGTTTTTTTTTCTGTGCCTCCTCTCCATACCTACAAAATGCCCACTTTCTCCGTATTGTCCCCAGCAGCCAGGACACTTCTCATTTTGCCAGGGAATGCCTGATCTCCTTAGGGTCTGACAGGCTAATCCTATGATCCAAACAATGAGTCAACAAGCATTTATTAAGCTCTACCTGAGTGCCAAGCACTGTGCCAACCTAAGGATAATAATATAGAAGTGAGCTAATCCCTGATCTCAAGGGACTCAAATCCTATTGGGAGAATAAATAATTTCACAGATAAGCAATTCCATGGAAAGTAGCTTTGGTTAATGATAACTAAATGTGTAGCCCTACACACATATGTATATGTGTATATATATATATATATACATATATGTGTGTGTGTGTATGTATGTACATACGTGTATATTATACAACACATATAAATGTGTTATATATACATAGATATATGCATATACACATATTTCACATATATGTATTTTAAATAGGGCCTTTTAAATAGAGTAATATGGGAATCTCAGACATTTTGACCCAATCTGGAGTGAGCTTAGACCTGACTGGTGGTAGTTGGGGGTTTTTTTTCCCTGAAACCCTCAAAGCACACTCCACAGACAGTCACTTATTGCCCCTCTATGTGAGTCTAAAGAAGAACAATGAAGAATGGATCTCTTCTTCCTTTAGCATTTGAACTAGGACAGAAGCAATCAAATATATTCATAGAATCATAGTGAAAGGGTGGGGGGGTCAGCCTAGATAATTACAATACTACACTTAAAGAAAGTGGCAAAATATTAGATGAGAACATATCTCAGTAATGTATGATTACTTTGGACTGAGTACAAAATACTTTAGATTAAGAGCAAAAAATCTTTGAACATCATTGGAAGAAGTGGTGTGATGTTGGTAGGCAGTCTGTTCAGATTTGGCAATGCCCTGGGAGCTTGTATAAAAGCAAGAACTAGTTTTGAACCCAAGAGACTCAAACACATGAAAACTTAAGCTGGAAGCCTTTCAGCTAAACCCCTGCAAAGGAATCACTTGAGGCAGGGGTTAGGGTGGGAGAAGATCACTTCAGCCTTGTCCAGAGGAGCACCTTGTGAGCACTTGGACTTTTCTCTCAGTATCCTAGCAGCATCCCCAGACCAGTAGTGTCTAGTGGCAATACCTGTGTTTAGAACCAAGAACAGACTGCACAGAAGAGGAAAGGCAGAGTCAAGGTTCTACAAAGAACCCAGCCAGAAAGCTACACCATCCTGAGGACTCTGGCAAAAGACCTTCCAGGAGTGGTGAGGTAGCCTTTTGCCATGTGTAATCTCTCAATTCAAGCAAACTTTCCCCTGGATTCTGCATATTCTGGTAGAAGAGTGTATCACAGACTTTTAGAGGAATATTCATACCTACTATATTGACATGGGAAGCACACTGGTGGGCACTTGTGAGCTGTAGCATTAAAAAGATACTCCCAGCCTCTCAGCTACCCATAGATTCTTTTTTTTTTTTTTTTGGCTAGGCAATGGGGTTAAGTGACTTGCCCAGGGTCACACAGCTAGTAAGTGTCAAGTACGTGGTCTGATATCAGATTTGAACTCAAGTCCTCCTGATTCCAGGGCCAGTGCTCTATCTACTGCTCCACCTAACTAGGTGAATATAGCTAGGATCTGTAGCCCCACTATCCATAGATTCTAAGGGGACAAGTAGCAGCTGAGCTCCAGGCCTAACTTGTTAGTGCAAACTGGGGGTGGATCAATAGCCACATATAGGCTACAATTGGTTTGTAGATTTAGAACTGAAAGGAACCTTAGACATGATTCAATCCAGTCCCTTCATTTTATAGATTAAGAAATTGAGGCTCAGAGACATTAAATGAATTTCCCAGGGTCCCACAGCTAATAAATATCTGAAGTGGGAACTGAACCCAGGTCTTTCTGAAGCTGTCCAATACCACATTCATTTGTACAGCACTGCCTCTCTAAGTGGTCATGGACGTGTGATAGAATAACAAAAGCTCACATTTACATTGTACAATTTAGAACAAGGAAGGACCATCTAGCCCAACCCCTTTATTTTACCATGGGAAGAAGTGTGAGCCAATTGACAGGAATAAATCACATAGGTCCTGGAAAAAGTGGTAGAGCTGCAATCGGAACCCATTTCTCCAATTTGCTGCTTTTACTGTAGCCACCCCATGGCCTCAGGGCTTTCTAGTTGACCAAGTAGGATCATAACTTTAGATCTAGAAAGAAGGACCATAGAAGACATCTCTTCCGACCCCTCAGTTTTGTAGATGGTGATACTGAAGCTCTGATGGGAAGTCGTTTGCCCAAGAGCACAAACTAGTGAGAATCAGGAAGGATTTAGCTCCAGGCCCTCTGACTCTAGAGCCAAGAATGTCTCTATTGCCCTCTGCTGCTTTCTGTCCCACTAGGCATAGCCCATGGCAGCCAAGTCCCTCACTTTCCTGAGCTGCAGGCAACTCCCTAGAACTTGGCACCAAGATCATAGATGAGCACTGATCCTGGAACGCTCTGAAAGGAGTTCTCTCTGTTGCAAAATCACCTGTCCTTTCTGAGTATTCCTCCTATTCCTTAGATGGAGGTGATCTAGGTATATCACTCCCATTTTATAGATGAGGAAACTGAGATGCAAGGAAGTAAAATGGCATGGTGAACATCATCTAGCTGGTAGGTGCAAAATTGGAACTCCAACCCAGTAGGATTAGGCCAAGTCGTTCTCAGGAGGGCTCAGACCCAAGAATTTGAGAGCCAATTGCTGCTGAAAGCCAGGAAAAGGTGCAGTTAGTTGGAAATCAAGGACATTAAAAGAAAGTTTACATGTACAATTTGGCTACTGCTGCAAAGCCCAAGAGGGAAGTGGGAAAGATTAAAGGGAAATATTTGAAAATTGGAAGAGACAACCCCAAGCAGAACAAAAAGACATACCAAGGAGCATATGATGTGGGGAAAGAGAGCCTAGGGGAAAAGGCTGGTTTGAGGACCATGCTTAAGATGATGACTGGCATAGTTGAGATAGTGTACTTCAGAAAGGGATGCCATGCCCAGACCAATGAACAGACTGTCTCCTGACATGGTTTGTTGAGCAATCGATGAGAACAGACGGTGTTTTTACTCTGTCCTAGGAAGGGAGCCAGGTGTGATAAATAAGTGAGAAATTGGTCAGCTTCCAGGGACCACCATTTCCCACATCATTTTTTAAAAGCAACAACCTAACTCATGAGGATCTACATCAGAAGCCATTGGCACAAAATGACTGGCACTGTGGAGAGTGGCTGCCAGAAGAAATATTGCACAAACATATGGAAGGTGTTGGAGGAGAAAAGGTAAAGGTGGTTTTCTGTTCCAAAAGAACCAAAAGGTTCCACTGGTTAGGTAGAGGCCAACAGCATGAAGCCTGAGCTGTCCCCCAGAAAGGAGGTGAGGAAGGGGGAAGGGGTGGAGTAAGAGGAGGTGGGGAAGAGGGATGTCTCAAAGTCTTGACAGATTGGTAAGGGAAAAAGAGTGCTTCGTGCTCAGAACATGCTAGCGCATTGGCAGGGATTAGGGAGCCGGCTACTCACATCCGGAATTCAAGTTTGGGCACAGGAGGAAAAATAGACTCATTTTAGTTTTCATTCAGAGAATGACTAATGATAGGGTCATTCACTGAACTCACACAGTTCAGGCAAACACTGTCTTCTGTTCTAAGACTATCCCATCAGTACAAAAGGGACAGCCCAGGTTTTCTGTAATTTAAAATATACAACCAACCAAACACTCTTTTTGAAAATGATGTCTAAAATACCACTCACCCTCCCTGCCCCCGCCCCCGAGCATCTGTAATATTGTATACTAATTTGGTATCCGAGGGTCATAGACTTAGAGAGGGAGGGAAAGTTGGAGGCCATCTAATGTAAATCCTTCATTTTACTAGGGAAATTTATGTCTAGAGATACTCACATTGGGAACAAGTGGCAGAATTTGAACACAGGGTCACCTGCTCTCAATTTAGTGCTATTTTTTCACATACTCCCTATCAAAATTCCTAGCCATCCTTTCACACTCATCTCAAATGCCCCTTCCTTTAGGATAGGAGTTTTTAACCTGTTTCATGTCATGGGCCCCTTGAGCAGTCTGGTAAAGCCCAAGGACCCATCTCATAACATTTTTACATGCGTAAAATAAAATACGCAAAATTACAAAGGAAATGAAATTACATTGAAATAATTATAAAACTATTTTTTTAAATTGTAAACTCCAGATTAAAAATCCCTGCTCTAGAAAGTCAGTAAATGGTACTGGTCTTCCTTTCTTCCTTTGCATATACATCCCATAGCACTTTGCCTCTCTCATAAGCTTATGCACATGGTATGTATAATTTGTATATATTAATTATGTATATAATTATGTATATATTCTGTTTAACCTGTAGCTCATTTATGAAGCTCTGACCTCACATAGGTTGGATTTAGTCTTTGGGAACCTCTAAGTATCAAGGATTTTTGACTCATGTCACCACACAGGGAAAATCTGATAACTGATTTTGGCTAGTTTCTTCCTCTCTGACCCTTCTGGCCCCCTTCCTATTTCTCTGTATACAGTTTAGGCTAACAAGACCTGGAATAGTTATTTTATTTGTTACATTTTCCTTTTTTTTCTTTTTGGTGAGGCAGTTGGGGTTAAGTGACTTACCCATGGTCACACAGCTAGTGTCAAATGTCTGAGGTCAGATTTGAACTCAGGTCCTCTTGACTCCGAGGCTGGAGCTCTATTTACTGCACCGCCTAGCTGCCCCACATTTTGCTTTTCTTGTCCAGACCTGTGATATTATCAGTTTGGGGAATTTCCTCCACCGGTTTGACATTTTGTCATTTACTGTCTTAAGACTATGGCCAGGGACACTGAGAGTTTGTGACTTGTACTTGGTGACATAGCCAGCAAATGCTAGAGGTAGGACCTGAACATGGGTCTTCCTGATGATAAGGCTGGTATTCTTACCACTGTGGCCGGCAGTCTCTTATGTTTCATGCCTTATCTCCCTTCCCCATATCACTGCAAACAATCCAGGTGAACAATGCATGGGGAATAGCATGCATGTATTTAAAAAAGAAAGTTGGGCAGCTGGATGGCGCAGTGGATAGAGCGCTGGGCTTGGAATAAGGAATACTCATCTTCATGAGTTCAAATCCAGCCTCAGACACTTAGTAGTTGTGTGTCCCTGGGCAAGTCACTTTAACCCTGTTTGCCTCATCTGTAAATGATCTGGGAAAGGAAATGGCAAACCACTCCAATATGTTTACCAAAAAAAAAACAAACAAACCCAAAATGGGGTCACAAAGAGTTAGATACGACTGAAACGACTGAACAACATCAACAATAACAAAAACAAAGTAGGGATCAGTATCCTAGCCTGATGAATGAGGGAACAATTATAGCCCACCTTCCAGTGAAGATCATTCCTTCTCCCTTCCCTAGGGAGTGCCTATCTTAGGCCCCACAGCTGGTTCAATTTCAGCTGGTTTCCTTTTCTCTGGCAGTTTGTGCTGTGATGGTTCAGATGGTTGCTGCTTTTATCCCATTTCTGGGTCACCATTGCCAACACCTATTCAATGCCACCACCTACACTGCTGCTATTTTTCAGTATCATCCTGCAGTTTCTAGTTTGACTTGAGACTCTCCTCTTGCCCCCTAGTCACCTCAAAATCACTGCCTCTGTCTACTACTCCATTGTAGGATAGCCTAGGAGGTCGGCCACTCTGATTATGGCAAGTCATGAAAATGCTCCTTAATCCTTTGCAACCTCCTTTTGTTTCTGCAGTGAAAATGCAGAAAGCTGGGAAGATTTACTAACAATCACAGTTTTTAGGCAGGCATAGGTATTGTAAATACAAGAGTCTTGGCCTATGAACAATGCTTAGACATGCTACTAGAGGAAATGAATCATATCAATATTGACATACTCATTATAAATGAAACTAAAAGACAAAAGAAAGTCTCAGTTAAGCAGAAGGATGGCTTATAGGACCTCCTCCAAGAGGCCAATATAAAAAATAAGGATTTGGCAGTGTTAATATAATCATGTGTCCCAGGGAAACAAGAAAAACCATCATATGGAATGCTCACCTCATCTTTCAGTGCTCATGAAGAACATTTGCAAAACAACTACCATGAAGTTAATTGCAGCTTATATATCAACATCTATTACAGAGAATGAGAAATTCTATGAATTTGATAACACCTTCCAAATTCAGTCAACATGTACTTTATATGCTTAGCTTGATATCAGTGTTCTTTGGGTTACTTTACAAAACCATTGCTTGCTCGCGAATGTGGATGTACTTGACTGATGGTATGATTGTCTCTAGACCCCAGAGATCTGTGTTTGTCCCTGTGCAATTTAATTTTTTCTTAAGGACTTGGATAAAAGTGTAGAGCATATGCTTACTAAGTTTGCCAATGACACCAAGCTGGAACTGATAGCTAACACTGGAGGGCAGAGTTAGGATTCAAAAGGAACTTGCCAAGCTAAAACATTGGACAGAATCTAATAATCTAATCTAATAATGAAATTGAATGGGGAGAAATGGAAAAGTCTTACACTTGGGTTCAAAAATCAATTTTATAAGTATACAGTGAGGAGGGGCTATGTGTGACTAGATAACAATTTGAAAAAGATCTGAGGGTCTTTGTAGCCTGAAAGCTCAATATAAGTCGACAATGCATGGTGGCTCAGTCTCTGGTCTTCCTTTTATACAAATGTTATACAAATTCCTTAGGGCATGACCCAGGCTTTCACAGAGTGGTTTTGACTGAGGTGTGCTGTCCCTGCTCTCTTAGGCTTATAACCTCAGCGTTATCCTGGACCCCTCACTCTCTCTGTCACCCCACATATATAATCAGTTGCCAGATCTTCTATTTGTGCTTTCACAACATCTCTTACACATGTTCTATTCACTTAACTCACGTATCTGCAGCCTTAGTTCAACACCTCTCATCTAGAATATTGCCACAGCCTCCTGATTGGTATTCCTGACTTGAGTCTCTTACCACTCCAATCCATACTGCATATCGCTACCAAAGGCATTTTTCATAAACACATATCTCACTATGGGATTCCTGTACTCAGTCCAATCCAGTAGCTTCCTATTTTGTCCTATCTCTAAGATAAAGCATACATTTCTCTGCTTTGCTGTTAAAACCCTTCATAGTCTGGCCTCAACTTACTTTTGTGGCTTCGTTGGATATTATTTTCCCTCCAGCACTCTGTGATGCAGGCAAACTAGATTTCATTCTGTTCCTAATGCTGGACACTCCATCTCCTGTTTCAGTGCCTTTGCTTTGGCAGTCTCTCATGCCTGGAATGAACCCCTTTCTTAGCACTTCCTCAAAGACTCCTTCTCTTCTTTAAAACACAGCTCAGGTGTCACCTGCATGAAGCCTTTCCTGATCCCTTGAACAGCTAGTTTTCTCCCTCTCACACTACCTTGTACTTAATTAACTATTTTGTAAATATACGTGTAAGATATGTATGTGTATGTTGCCTATGTAGGCTATGTGTATGTCCATATGGGTTATGCTAAATGTGTCCCTCGAGGGCAGATTATGAACAGATATCTCTGCATTCTCACCCGGCTTTTCATTAGAGACTTTTAATCCTGCCAAGAGCAGAGCAAGAGATTGAGACCAGCAGTCTGGGCTCTCTGCCCTCTTTAAAGAGGGGTACTAGACTAGAATTATATCTGTCTTCCCTCATAATTATTATGAGTTCAAGAGAAATGACTTTTGGGCTCATTCTGCTTTTCTAGGTCCCTATCCTTTATTCAGGAAAGGAATATTTCCCCAGTTATATCTGAAGAGTACTTACTTCTCACTAGCAAATCTTAGTTCCACAAAAACAGTCACAGGAATGAATAGCAAATAAAATTATTTATTCAAGCCAATATATTAGAATATGCCAGGCAATGCAAAGAGTGAACAGAGTCTCCCACTGGGAATGAGATCTCTGAGAGAAAGACAGAAGGGAGAGAGAGACTGACTGACTGCAATCTCTAATCTCACACAAGAGGGCAAGTCTCTAGTGCACCTAATTGGAAACAGGGACATAAAAGAGGCACAGACTGCTATATATATTAGTTTCTTTCTGAGGGGTTTCTGTGTCCTTCAGGCACCTCCTCCTGAAGAGAGCCTGGAATGTTGTTGTGTCCTCTTTTGTAACTAGAAGACAGAAGTAATGTCCTCTGGAAGAGTGGTGGAGTAATCATTGTCCTCATTAATGTGGAAAGTCTTTTGTCAGTGCCTAGTCTTGAGCCCCAGGTTACGTTCGTATTAACTTTGTGTTTATGCTGTATAAATTTTAATATATACTTGTTGTCCTCCCCATTAGAATATAAGCCAGAAGGGACCTTTGCCAGAAGGGACAGTTTCATTTTTTTATATTTGTGTTTCTGGTGCCTAGCATGGTGCCTGGCACATAGAAGATGCTTAATAGATACATGAGTGATAAATAAAGCTGGAGAGCTTCAAGAGAAGGACAACTAAGATAGTGAAGAGTTTCCAAATCATTCCACACAAATCATGTATAGAACTGGGGATGCTGAATCACGAGAGGAAAGGTATTAAGTATTTGTCTTCAAGTATTAGAGAGGCTGTCATTTGAAAGGGTTAGACCTGATCTCTTTGTCCGTAGAAATCAGAACTGTGAACTATGGGTAGAAGCTGCAAAGAGGCAAATTGAGGCTTTATGTAAAGAGAAATTTCCTAATAATTAGAGCTCTCCAAAAGTGGAATGGGATGCCTCCAGTAGTCACAATCCCTGGACCATTACAGAGCCTCCTAAATGACGGTTGTACTCACTTTAGTCCAGCCTAACTGTCTATACAAGAAAAGCTCAGTGGATGAAGAATACATACCGTATAGCATGCAGTAGGATTTGTCAGGTTGTTCAGTCATTTTAGTCGTGTCTGACTCTTTGTGATCTCATTTGGGGTTTTCTTGGCAAAGATACTGGAGTGGTTTGCCATTTCCTTCTCCAGGCAAGTGAGGAAACTGAGTCAAAAAGGTTTAAGTGACTTGCCCAGGGTTACACGGCTAGTAAGTACCTGAGGCCACATTTGAACTCAGGAAGATGAGTGTTCCTGACTACAGGCCCAGTACTCTGTCCATTGCACCACATAGCTGTGCCAATGCAGCGGGATAGACAGGTCATAATGTCAGCTGATCTGTGTGTATGTCTTGGACAGATATTGTGAGTGGATGATCTTGACTTAGTATTGAATAGGAATAGAGAAGACAAGAGTAACATTTGGGAAACTTCCCAGTGCTTTTAATGACCCCTGATCCTGAGAAGATAGAAGTACTGACCACCTGACCCTATTTGCAGAATTATTGAGATCTGAAGACATTTCTGGGGGTTTGATGGCTTTTATCAGAGATCTATGAAGAACTATACCAGGGGTCAGCAAAGTATTTCAGAAGGCCCAAATCCAGAAAAACTGAGTATAATCCTTCAGGGAGAAAAATGGATATTTAATGAAATAGAGGATTTCCAAACATTCCTGATGAAAAGACTAGAGCTGAATAGAAAATTTAACATTCAGACAGAAAACTGAAGAGAAAAATAAAAAGGTAAACATGAAAGAGTAATCATAAGGGATTCAATGGAGTTAAACTGTTTACATTCCTATATGGAAAGATGATACATGTTAACTCCTAAGAATTTCATCATCATTAGAGTAGTTAGGAGTCTACATTGACAGAGGGCATGGGCATGAGTTGATTATGTTGGGGTGATCTCCAAAAAAATGTAGGGGTGAGAAAGAGGATGCACTGGAAGAGAGATGAAGGGAGAGGTAGAAATTTGGGGAAATTTTTTTCACATAGAAGAAGAGCACAAGGAACAGCTTTTATAGTAGAGGAGAAAATGGGGGGTGGGAATGATTGGCAATGCTTGAAACTAACTCTCATAAAAATTGGTTCAACGAAGGAAGTATATATACATATATGCATATATGTATATATATATATATATATACACACACACACTCAGCTGGGTATAGAAATCTATAGGGAAATATAACACAATAGGGAAATGGGAAGGGAAGGATATGTGAGATATGGGGGGATGATAAAAGGGAGGGTATATTGGGGGAGATGATGGTCAGAGGCAAGAAAGACTTTTGAGGAGGGACAGGATAAAAAGAAAGAGAGAAGGAAAAACAGAAGAAAATAAGATGGAGGGAAATACATAGTGATCATAACTGTGAATATGAATGGAATGAGCTAACCCATAGAATGGAAATGGATAGTAGAGTGGATTAGAAACCAGAATCCAGCAATATGCTGTGTGTAAGAGACACACTTGAAACATAAGGACACACACAGAGTTAAAAGAAAGGGCTGGAGCAGAATCTGTTATGCTTCAGCTGAAGTAAAAAGGCAGGAGTAGCAATCATTATCTCATACAAAGCAAAAGCAAAAATAGACCTAATTAAAAGGAAACTACATTTTACTAGAAGGAGTTACTAGCATAGACAGTGAAGCAATATCAAAAAAATTTGTAGCAAGTTTCTCTGATAAAAGCCTAATTTCTCAATTATATAGGGAATTGAGTAAAATTTATAAAAAATTATAAACAAGTAGTTTTCAGAAAAAGAAACCAAAGTTATCT
Source organism: Vombatus ursinus (assembly GCF_900497805.2). NCBI lineage: Eukaryota > Metazoa > Chordata > Mammalia > Diprotodontia > Vombatidae > Vombatus > Vombatus ursinus. The sequence goes on from NW_020954630.1 coordinate 7,620,061, forward strand.
ATAATCATGTAAAAATGCTCTAAATCACCATTGGTTAGAGAAAGACAAATTAAAACAGCTCTGAGGTGCCACCTCACAGCTATCAGAAATGACAAATACTGGAGGGGATGAGGGATGAGGGAGGTAGAATAGTGAACTGGTCCAACCATTCTGGAGAACAATCTGGAACTATGCCCAAAGGGCTATAAAATTGTGCCTGCCTTTTGACCCAGAAATACCACTACTAGGTCTGTACCTCAAAGAGATCAAAGAAAAAGGAAGAGGACCTATATGCACACAAATATTTACAGCAGCTCATTTTGTGGTGGCAAAGAATTGAAAATTGAGGGAATGCCCATCAACTGGGGGATGGCTGAATAAGTTGTGCCATGTGATTGTGATGGAATACTATTGTGATGGAGCACTATCAGGCAGGTAGGTGGCACAGTGGATAGAATGCCAGACCTGAAGTCAGGAAGACTCATCTTCTTGAGTTTAAAACCAGGCTCAGACACTTACTAGCTGTGTGACTCTGGGTAAGTCACTTAACCTGGTTTGCCTCAGTTATTCATCCGTAAAATGAGCTGGAGAAAGAAATGGCAAACCACTCTAGTATCTTTGCCAAGAAAACCCCAAATGGGGTAATGAAAAATCAAACAACCTGAAATGACTGAACAACAACACTATTGTGCTATAAGAAATGACAATGATGGTGGTTTCAGAAAAAAACATGGCAAGACTTATGTTAACTCATGCTGAGTGAAGTTAGAAGAACCAGGAGAGCACTGTGCACAGTACCAGCAGTGTTGTAATGATGATCAACTGTGAAAGACTTGGTTACTCTGATCAATATAGTGATCCAAGACAATTCCAGTGGACTCATGATGAAGAAATGCTCTCCACTTCCAGAGAGAGAACCAGTGAACTCTGAGTGCAAACTGAAGTATGATTTTCTTTCTTGCTTTCTTTTTTACGATGTGGCTAATATGGAAATATGTTTTGCATGATTTCGCCCGTATAATTGATATCATATTGTTTACCTTCTCAGAGGGTGGGAAAAGTGTGGAAGGAGTGAGAGAATTTGGAACTCAACATTTAAAATTAAGAAAAAAATATGAAAAACAAACAATAATTTTTTTAAACTGCATTTTCCCCAGCCCCTAACACAGTGCTTTATGAACAGTGGGTGTTTAATAAAAAAACACAAACTCATTAACTTGGCACTTAAAATCTTCCAAAATTAGAGCTCAAACTACCTTTCTATAATTTTTTGACATTACTCCCGTTCTTCTATTTAGTATTCTGGCTCAAATGGATGACCAACTATTCCCTGAACTTGACTCCTCAGTCATGCAAACTATTCTTTACCTCCCTCAACTCTCCTCAATTCAATTTAGAAAGCATTTGTTGAGGACCTACTATGTGTCAGGCACTAGGGCTACAAAGGAAAATGAAACCGTCCTTCCCCTCAAAGAGCTTTCATTCTACTGGAAGAAAAAAGTCACACACACTCTTTAAGTACATACAAAATACATAGAAAGAAAGAGAAACCAATTTCAGGAGAACATAAAGGGGAGAACACAAAGAATAGGGGGAAATCAGGAAAGGCCTCCTATAGGAAAATGACACATGAGTTGTGTTTGAAAGAAAGCTAGGGCTTCTATTATGTGGCACTGAGGAAGCAGAACATTTTAGACATGGAGGTCAGCCTGGGCAAAGGCAAAGAGATGGGAGATGGTTTGATGTTTATGGGAAACAGTAGTGGATCCAAGTGCATGAGGCAGAAGTGTGTGATCAGTCTAGAAAGATAGGCAGAAACCACATTATAAAGGACTTAAATACCAGACAGAGAAATTTATCTTTTTCCCCAGAGGCAAGAAAGAAGCATCTTGAATAGGGGAGTAATGAGTTGGACCAATTTACAGCTTCACCAACAGTGTACCTGTTTTCCCATAACCCCTCCAACATTTGTCCTTTTTCTATTTTATCACTTTTGACTGTCTGATAGGTGTGAGATAGAACCTTAAAGTTACTTCAGTTTGCATTTTTCTAATTATTAGTGGTATAAGATTAAAAAAATGATTCTTAATAACTTGAATTTTTTCCTCTTCGTATCCTTTGAGCAGTTATCTATTGGGTAATGTCTCTTGATCTTATAAATCTGAATCAGTTCCTTATACAGCATAGCTTGTATAAGGATCCTAGTGGAGTTTTAAGTTTAAGTACTAAAATAGTTTCAGTTTAATAGTAGTTTAGATTTAGATTAAAATTTTAAATAGCTTTAAAAATACTCTTTATTTAAGCTTCAATGTCTTAAAATTGCTCTAAGACTTTGGGATATTTTCTGTATCTTGGAGATAATATATTTGTCAGAGAAAATTATTACAAAGATGTTTTTCCTAGTTACACAGATGATTTGGGGGCCTGGATTCAGCCTGAGAGGAAGATCATTACCTAGTTATTGAACTCTTTGAGAAAGGTGAGAGGGATCTGGGGGGCAGTAGATAAGTTCTCTCAGGATATGGATAAGGCAATAAATATGGTTGGGATGGCTCTTGAAGGAAAAGATGTTGCTGAGTGATAGTGGAAAGGGACTAGTAAGAAGGAACAAGGAATAGGTCTTGTCTTCCTCCTGGTCCAATATGTGGAGGCTTCCAATCGGAGGAGCTTCCAAATTGGATAGGATAGGGTTTCATTGTCTTCTAAAGAGAACTGTATTTCTGTGATTGAAAAAAAAATGAAAAGAATATGAGAGGAAGAGGTCTAATCTGAAGGACATTTTGTTAACAGTGGGACAAGTTTCACAGGGGACAATGAAAAGGGATGACATAGTCATAGAGGGACATAGTATAGGTAAAGAGGAAGTATAGGGATGAAGAAGCCAGGGAGTGGTTAACATCCCAACCAAATATCTGTGTAAATCTATTATGACACAGTTAATTAGATCTGTCTTCCAGTGTTTTTCTGATTCTTGTTGAAGTTATTTGGTAGAAGGCATTTCTTTTCAAACCCTCCTAATCTGTGCTTGAAAGATTGAATGAAAATGTTGTAGAGGGTGCCAGCTGTTGAGTTGATGGTGAAATTTGCTTTCATACCTTTAATGGCAGAGTCTAGCTGACAGAATACAATGCTGAGATGGGGATGGGAGAGATATAGTTTCTTTCCTACTCTCCATACCCTAACTTCTAAGATGACTGGAATTCATTTCTTAGAAGACAAACAATCTCTTGTATTAAGCCATCCCCTGTGGTCTGGTAGTGGTTGGCTAGTGTGAGCCAAGTAGGAAAGAAGAAAGCGTGGAGAGGTGAATTATGGCAGCCTGTCTAGTCCTGTCTGATCCAGGCCTCTTAGGGTCCTTTCCAGGCCTAGGTCTGCTAAAGCCAATCCTTGACCCTGTCTTGAGCTGGACCACTCGAGTTCCCTGGTAAAGGATCCTGTAATATAGCCTGTCAGAGACACCCTAACTGTGATCCAGGACCAAATCAGGGCACTCCCTCATTCATTTTACTTTCTTTCTCCTAGCCTAGTATTTTCCAGTAGAAAGGGTTAATGAACAAACTCATCCTCTTGAATTGTATCCTTTGATGAGGGTAGGATTGAGGATCTTACTGCCCCCCTGGGCTATCTGGTATCCTTGTGCCTGGAGCTCTTCCAAAGGCAAACAAAAACTGGTTATACAAAAGCAAGATGGCATTATTGTATTATTAATGTTACTGTGATCATCAATTTTTGTTTTAATGTTCACTGGACCAGGTTAATTCTGGGGGTGGCTTTCTCCTAGCCCCAGAAGACCACGTAGTGTTGCAGGACTCTGGCCTGGGAGTGGGACTCAAGGCAGGTCACCTGACGAGGACCAAAGGTTGGGCCTGATGGTGCTTCTCTTAGGTTCTTCCCATCATCAACAATTATATACTATACTGAGGGCTTACAGGCAAGCATGCCAATTAACTTAGGGCTCTGTCATTCCGGTTCATGAAAAACAGCTAAGTGAATAGAGCACTGGACGTAGAATCAGGAAGACCTGAGTTCATATCCTGCCTCAGACACTTACTAGCCATCATTTAACCATTTGCCTCAGTTTCCTCATCTGTAAAATGAGGATAGTAACACCCACCTCCCAGGATTGTGGTAAGGACCAAATGAGTTATAACATGTGAGGTGCTTTGGAAACCTCAAAGTGCTAGCTATTGTTTATTATCATTATTCTTAGTTTTACACAAGGAGGTGATGTTTGAGTTTGGGCTTTCAAAGATGAGTAGAAATTCACTAGGCAAAAGAGGATTAGGGTAGGCAGGCTTCCCAGGAATGGGTTTTGATTTTCACTTTTCTGTGAGTTGCTTGGAGCCCTACTTCATGTTCCTTTCCCCACCCCCACCCTTACTTCACAGTTCAGTCTGATTTCCATTGTAATTCATTGTAACAGAGGAAGACAGAAATGGGAAAATAAATTAAACAAGTTTAGTAAATTAGTAACCTTAATTTACTTAAGTCAATAGGCTCTACCTTGAGGGTATCTCTGTACCTTGATGGGAAATAAAATGCATGAGCTTTGTGGCAACTTTTTTGTTCATTGCTTAGTTACCTTCCCCACCCCCACCCCACTTACTTCCAGGTCACCATGTAACCGGCAATGTTATTTGGTAGTTGAGGAAGCTGGAAGCCTGACCACCAGAAAATTAGAAGTTATCTGCGATTTGAATTTCTTTTTAATTATTCCAGAAAAGCACAAAACAACCATACCGACTTCAGCTTTGAAATGTTCCTGCAACATCATTAAGTTGATGGTGATTGCCTCCAGCTACCACATATGAAAGAGAATTAAAAATACTTGGGGTGGGGGAAAGTAGATCCTATCAGTGAGCCAGCTAAAGAACTGGCTGAGACGTTCGAGCTGAAAGGAAGAGGGGAACCACAGAGGATGTGCTGGCAGCCCGGCTCCTGGGATCTGACAGATCCTCTTTCGGGCCTGTGACATCCCCTTCCAGGTGTCTGGATTGAGGCCTGTTGGACCTCAGGCTTGGTGATGAGTTACAAGCTTTACAGGGCTGGACTTTTGAGAAGTAGTAGCTCCCCTTTAAGCCTTTTGCATTTACAATTGCCTTTCCCTCCACAGCCAGGTAAGGTAAATAGTGAAAGCCTCATTATTCCCATTCTACCGATGAGGAAACAGAGGCTCCTATAAGAAGTGCCATCGCAAGGGGAGGCTGAGAGGGTCCCTGCCCCAAAGTAAAACTCTCCCTGCTATTACCTAATTCTCGATGCCTAAAATCCTAAAATCAGGAGTCCCCCATTTCAAAAGCCAAAGCACCAGAGAGTGGGTCACTCCTGAAGTAGTTATCAGCTAAAAACTGAGGTCTCAATTAGCACCTCGGCAGGTATTAACCATTAACCAACAGGAAGCTGAGAATAAGAATGAGTCATAGGGCAGGTGGTCAGGGTGAGAAGAATGACTAAGGGAGTGGGAGGGGGTGTTCCCTGAGGGAGGACCAGGCTGCTAATGAGGGAGGTGGGAAGGTGGCAGAGGTAGAGTACCTACTTTACCTTTTGGGCCCCAGTTTGGCTCTGGTCCTTGTGCTACTCAGGCGCACTAATTGGGTAAAAACTAAACCAGTCTCAGTAGAGATCCTTGTCTGACAATGAGTGGTTCCTTTCAAACCAAATTCCCAAAACATAGTGTCATTCATAAACCAAGTATTATTCAGCACACTCACATGACCCTTGCCGTGTATTGTCTTGAAATGTTTGTTGGCTTGTTACCTGTGTGTGTCTCCACTACCCAACCAGATTGTAATCCCCCATCAGGGAGGGAAGGGCTGTGCGGCTATTAGTATGATAGAGTGGAAAATAGGCGTTCAGTATAATGTGGTATCATTAATCATTAATATATCAATAATAACCATGCAAGGATAATAGTATGGTAGGTATAATCTAGTTTAGTGAGTTCATAATAATAACACCGTGCATTTATTATCTCACTTGATGATCTTGAAAATCTCGTGCAGTAACATCCCCATATTACAGATGAGAAAACTGAGACTCATAGAGATTAAAAGGCACGTTCATAGTCACACAACAGTTAGTAGACGCAGCAAAGGATAGTAATAAAGAGAACCAAATTGGAAGTCAGGTGACCTGAATTTGAATCCTGACTTCAGCTTATTTGGCAGGTCACTTTAGAGACATTTATCTGTAAAATGAGTAGAAAGCCTGGGTGGTGTCTAAAATCTGATTGCAGCATGCTCATGTGCATATCTCCTCCCACCTCAAAATACAGGGTCACTCTGTTAAGGACAGCAACATTGCTGTACTCAGTCCTCAGTATAGTTCTGAGCACACAGTAGGTGCTTATTTAATGTACTTTGAACATGTCATGCAAAATGTTATGGGTGAAAATGTAGCATTTAGGAATCTAGTGCACCAGATAATCCCTCCCCTATACACTAAATTTTGCCTTTGGGTGACCCATAACAAAACATTTAGCCTCAGTTTCCCCATTTATAAAATTGAGATAATAACACCTACCACCCAGGGCTTAATTAATATTTTCAAGGTGCTTTGATATCTACAGATGAAAGGGGATATGGAGTTACAAAGCATCATCATTATTTGAGAATCTATCATTATCATTATTGCTGTTATTCTTAATGATTATTATTATCATCAGTAATAATAATAACAATAATCAGAGGGTTGTTAGAGTATTTTTTTCATGGTCTTGGCCCTAGGCATACCCCAGAGGCAATTGGGAATGTAAAGCATCTTCTCATAATGGCTTAATTTAACATAGGGTTATATAAGCTATGTTTTTGTGTGTGTATGTATGTATGTATATATATATATATATATATATACACACACATGCATATAGACATATAATTTTTAAATCTCACATATATATCTCACATATATGAGATATACATATTTATATATCTCACATATATGAGATATACATATTTATATATATATATAATTCACCCTACATACTGTATCCAGTCTCATCTCCTAAAAATAGCACTTCAATCTCATAATTTCCTGCGGAAATACCTTCAATGGTTATACAAAGTCTAGATTGTATGTAGCTGGCATTCAAGGCCCTGCATGATTTTCCATCTCCATGCCTTTGCCCATGTTGTTTCCTATGGCAGGCATATTTTCTCCTCTCTGTCTTTATCACTGTATCTGTCCTCCAGGGCCTAGCTCTGATGCCATCATTGCCATGAAGTATCTTTGATTCCTTTCATTTTGCCTCCTGACTCTCATAGAACCTTTTTAATTCTTTTATATTTTAATACTTCAATGGATGTGTGACCTCTATGGTGATGGTACTCCTAGCCAGGCAGACTGAAACCCATACAGAACTGTTTGTCCTTTGTAACTCGTGCCTATGTCCTCCCATAATTTCTCTCAAGGAGTAGGTATAGCAAATACGCTAGGGACCTGTCTTCCTCTGGATCTCTCTTTATGTGATAAGTATTAATACAGCCCTTGGATTGTCAATTTGTTATTTCCCACTTTCTTTGTGTGACAAGTCCACTCCTATTTCAAGTCATACATTTTTTTGATGATATTTTGTATTCTAATTTGTGCCAGAAATTCATGGTAAACTGCTGCAGACTGCTTATACCCGTCATGTTTCTCTCCATTGCTTTTCAGGAGCCCTGAAATGGTCATTACTCCGAGACTGGTATTATATGATCTGCAGTCATTTAGGATCACTATTAATATTGAGAACATGGACCTTGGTTTCAAGAAGGACTTTAGGGTCATTAAAAATAATTGAAATTTCCCACATGAAACCCAGTGTTCTCTTTTCCTCCAATTCAGTACTGGGCTCAGTTCATTGACCATCTTCATTGTCTGTACAGGGTATGTGTATAGACTGATGAGCTCTAAAGATTGTCTATCCATGATAGACAATCCATTGTCCCAACAACACACAGTCCTCATCTACTTGTCTTTTTCCTGGATGGATGGTTGAGCCAAATTCTTTTGAATGACTTGTAGATCACATTTTGGAGGCCTTGAAGTGGCCCAGAACTTGCTGAGGAGTTACCACAATGTCACCTACAAACAGGATGACCTGGAATTCCTCACGATCTGGAGATAATGCATATAAAAGTACTTTAAAAACCTTAATGGGATCTTGTATAGTCTTTCCATGTGTATATGAGACGTCTCGTTGGAGACAAGTCTTTAAGGCCTCATTTTGCTCTACTCAATAAAATGATTTTTTATTGTCTATAAATGATCAACACAATGAGATCTTGAAGTGTCTGCACCTTTCAGCAAAATCTGTAACTGTAAGGAATTTCCTCTGTAACTCATCCAAAAATAAGATAAGAAATAGTAGTCCCTCATTTCCTCAAGCCTGGACTATTGCTATAACTTGTTGGTTGGACACCCTGTCTCAAGTATTTTCCTCACTTCAATCCATCCTCCAGTTGGCTATCAAATTTATCTTCCTAAAGCACAGGTCTGACCATGTCACATTGCCCCCTCTGCCATTAAATAAACACCAGTGCTCTCTGCTACCACCAAGATTGAATATAAAATCCTCTGTTTGACTTTCAAAGACCTTCATGACTTGACCCCTTCTAACCTTTCCAGTTTTCTTACACCTTACTTCCCTCCTTGTACTCTACGGTCTAGTAACACTGGCCTCCTTGCAATTGCTCCAAGATGACATTTCATCTCCAAACTCCAGGCATTTTCACTGGCTGTCCCCCCATACCTGGAATGCTCTCCCTCCTCATCTCCATCCACCTCCTGGCTTCTTTCAAGTCCTCGCTGAAGTCCATGCTTCCACAAAGAGCCTTTCCTAATCTCACGCCTTCCCTCTGAGACTCCCCCCAATTTATCCCCATGGGTCTTATTTGTACATAGTACATGCTTATTAAGGGCTTGCTGACTGACATTGTTCAATCAAATAGAAGGACAATAGGTGAAAATCAAGGCATTAGGGGACTATTTACCAAATGTTTATTGTTTGTTAGGATTCCCCCCCCCCCTTTTTTTGGAACAGGAATATGTGCTAATCATATGTACTGATTAAGGAAAGGAATTATAGAAAAACTAATAAGGAGGAGGATTCTTCACAATGAACAATCCATAATCTCTTTCCAGACTTCTTGTTGTCCTTAGGGATTCACAAGTAGACAAAAGTTGTCCCCTCACTGGCAGTCTATTTTGTGGTCTGTTTTCATAAAACATTAGATTTAACAAGCTCACCAGGATGAAGGAGCTTTGCATATGTAGGTTAGGGTTTCATTGGCTCTTTCCCATAAGATTTGAGTCATTCTTTTTTTTATTAAAGACAGTAGGTGGGCTGCTGGTGTCGAGGCCAATCTGTAACTTGGTGTTGGGTTGAATCTGCATGTATGAGAAGAAACATGCATTTTAGGAAGGCTCGTAGAACCGTAGACCTAGGCTTGGAAGAGGCCTCACAGGCCATTTAGTTCAACATGCTCATTTTATAGATGAAAACTGCGGTCCAGTAAGCCCATAGGCTTATAGATCATAGGATTTGGAGCTTGAAAACATCTTAGAGATCACCTCACTTTACAGGTGTGGAAGCCATAGGCCCAAAGAGGTTTACAGACTTGCCATTTCAGATCCTCTGAAAGATGTTTTGCTTATAAGAGTAATTACATTTTACATAAGACTTTGAACTTCTCCAGGGTCTTTCATCACTCTGCTCACATTGAAGTCAACAACTTCAATATATCCTGTGGGATGGTTTTAGATGACTTCAACACCTGGGCAAAGTGAGACTCCCAAAGAGGGAAAAACACCTTCCCAACTGCTCTGTGAGTAAATGAATATGATCAGACTAGAACCCAGGATCTCAGGACCTCCACAGGCTAGGACAGTAAGTTCAATATAAATAAGATAAAGTCCTTTATTTGGATTAAAAATAACTCACAGGTAAAAGATAAGAAAAGCATGGCGAATCTTTAAGTTCATGTGAAAAAGATTTGGGCATTTGAATATGCTGCAAGATCAGTATGAATCAACAGTACAATGTGATGGGAGCCAAAAAAGATGATCTCATCTTAGGCTGCTTTAAGAGAGGGATGGTATCCAGAACAGAACAAAAACAGATATGCCTTGCTGAAGCCACATCAGGAACACTGTGTTTAGTGTGGGGCATCATATTTTAGGAATTGAGTCCAACAGAGGGTGACTAGGATGGTGAAAGAGTCTCAAGATTGTATATGCTTAATTAAACTGGATCTATTCAGCTAGGTGGCCCAGTGGATAGAACACTGGGCTTGGAATCAGGAAGACTCATCTTCCTGAGTTCAAATATGGCCTCAGACACTTACTAGCTGTGTGACCCTGGGAAAGTCACTTAACTCTATTTGCCTTAGCGTTCTCATCTATGAAATGAGCTGGAGAAGGAAATGACATACCATTCCAGTATCTTTGCCAAGAAAACCCCAAATGAAGTCATAAAGAGTTAGACATGACTGAAAAACAACTGAACACATTTAGCCTGGAGATGAAAAGTCTTAGGGAGGACAGGCTAACTGTCTTCAAACATTTGAGAGGCTATCCTTTGGAAGAGAGATTAGATTTATTCTGCATGATCTTATAGGGCAGAACTAGGAGCAATGCATAGAAGATTCAGAGTCAGATTTAAATATATTTTATGGTAAGAAAAAATACAACTTCATAACACTTAGTGTGGCCCCTCAATGAAATGGGCTGCCTTGGTAAGTAGTGAATTCTCTATCACCAGAGGCCTTAAAACAGTGGTTGGGGTATCATAGAGGAGATTACTTCAGGTATCAGTCAGATGAGGTTGTGCCTAATGTCCTTTCTAACTCTGAGTTTTGGGGATCTTTTGATTTAAAGCATATGCTCCTCTTGGGGCAGGGCTTGCACAACATTGTGTTCTGTAGAGTTGCTTAGCCTTCGGCATCCCTCCATACTTCTTGAAGTTCCATTCCATCTCATTTGGTCCCAAACCCTGATTCCATGCTCTTTAGCCCACATGCTGCTGCTGTCTCTCAACCATCCCTAGTGCTGTTCAAGGTCTTTGCAGTTCTGGCAGGACCCCTCCACCGTAAGCTAACATCCCTGAAGGCTTAGAGCATTACAGTTGAAAGAGCGCCAGGTTTAGAATCAGAAGACTCAGATTTGAAGATAGTCTACCCTAGGAATTATTTTTGTGAATTACTTCATCTCATTTTTCTCACCTGCAAGATGAAGGAGTTATACCAGATAATTTCTGAGTTCTTTCCTAGCTTTTTAATCTAAAAAATAATATCTTTCTTGACTTCATCCTTTTATTAAAATTTTCCCATACAGTTTCCAATTCACTTCCAGTCATCCTCTTCCACCTGCTTTTCCTTAGACAATTTTATACCCTAATTGAAGCTAAGATGCTAATGTTGGACAATAGCTTAATATAAAATATAGATAACATTTGCATTCTAATGAATGCCTTTAGGCTATAACTAGAGCATTTGTGTAACAGGTGTGTGTATGTGGGGGGGGAGGAATTTTGGGAGGAGGGGACTTTCAATGTCAGTCTTATTATGCCACATTAGCAACTACCTACTACATCCAAACCTAAGGCATTTAACAGCAGTTAGAAACAATATTTGGTGAAGGAAATGAAGGACGTTGTGAAGATTTCATGGCTTATGGCTAAGTCACAAGTGTCTCACCTGACCACAGAATTTTAGGCTTAAAGAAGCCTTCAAAATCCTCTATTCCAGTTCTTTCATTTTAGAGGTGATGAATTGATACCCCAAAAGAATCACACAATTACATAATCTCAAAGAGTTGATAGGGGCCTTGGAGACCATCTAGTATGACCTGTATTTTCATAAGAATTCCCCTCTAAAATGTCCCCAGCAAGAGGCTCTCCAGAATTTTCTGAAAGAGTTCAGGGCAAGGGGTAACTACTACCATTCCAGGCAGACTATTCCACTTTGGGACAGATTTGGAATGTTACAAAATTATTTCTTAAAATTCACTGAAATCTGCCTTTCTGTCCTGCCCATTGCTCCTATCTCTTGTCCTCTGGGACCAAACAGAACAAGTCTAAAGGCTCTTACACATGCTTGCCCTTCAAGGTATCCAAGGAAGCTCCCAAGTTTTCCATGTCTTCTCTTCTCTGGATGAACATCGTCACTTCCTTCAAACTGTCCTCTCACAGCATGATCTTGGGGACCTTCACTGTACCAGTCACCCTTCTCCAGGCTACCAGTATTCTTCCTAAAATATGGTACCCAGAACAGAGCACAGGAGTCTATATATGGTCTGAGAAAGGCAGAGAGCAGTAGCTCTCTCACTTCTGTTATTCTCGGTGCTTTGCCTCTTTCGGTGGAACCTAAGGTCGCATTAGCTTTTACAGCTGCCATGTGCATGTTGTCTCATATAAAACTTGCACTAACTCCCCCCACCTTCAGCCTTCTCAGATGAACTGTAACCTAGCCATATCTTCTTCATTTGTACTTGTGAAGTTGAGATTGTTTGAGATCCAAATTCTATCATACAAATATGTTTCTAGTTTTGTGCTATTTGTAAATTTGACAAGCCCGGCACTTATGTTTTCATCCAAGTCAGAGATAAAAATGTTATACAAGGCCAAGGAGAGATCTCAGAGGCATTTGACTAGAGACTACTCTCTGGGGTCTGGAAATATTCAGTCATTGGTTCAAAGTGATGCAGCTCTTTGGTAGGAGGGCCAGGATTAGAATCCATGTTCCTGACTCCCAAGCAAAGGCTCTTTCTATTTTACCATAATCCTCTGTCATTCAGACAATAAACATTTATTAAGAACCTACTATGTGCCAGGCATTATGCTAAGGTCTATACCAAAAAAGGTAAGCTCTCAAGGAGCTCACAGTCTAAAGGGAGAGACAACATGCAAACAACTACATACAAACAAACTCCTTCCACCAACCGAGTGACCTTTAGGCCAAGATGCTATCTCTCTCTGGGACTCTTGTCTCTCCAACGGCAAAATAAGTGAATTAGACTAGATCAAATTTATGGTCCTAGCTCTAAAATGTTATTATTCTATTTTTTTTGGCTTCTTGCTCCCATAAAATGCTTTTCTATCTTGCAAGGAAATCAAACTTCAGCCTTTTGTGTTTCCTTAAATCCCCTTCCAAAAGAGCTCTTCTCCTTAGAAATGGCCGAACAGGTGTGCAATTCAACACAAGACAAAGAGATGCGTGTTCAGCTGGGCGGGAAGGAGAAGAGTGGAGTTGGAGTCCCCCTGTGAAAAAATCTGGCCGAGAGTTGGCAACAGCCACAGCTCCAAGAAATGTAACAATTTGCTGTATTTTCTACAAACATCAGCTGCTTCTACAAAAGCTCCATGTTTTTCTCGCATGAACAAATTCCCCCCGCCCCAGACTAGTTCTTAGCATCTCAGCATTTGTAGTGTGTTTGTTAGTTGTTGCTTTGGATGGATGTATTGGGGGTGGGGTAGGGAGAAGAGACTAATTTCTTTATGCAGACAGCCCTATAATACACTAACTCTCCTACCCTGTAAATCTGTCTTAATCACCAAATCAAGATTCCCCTCATGCAAGAGGCATCTTGAAAATTGCTTGAAAGTTTGCCAAGCTTCATGGGAATGCAACTTTCCCAGGTACACCAAAAGAATTTGTGTTGAGAGTGTTGCAAAATAGTTTCCTAATTCCCAAGTGAAACATCTGGGGACATAGCACTTAGCACAGTGCCTGGGTCTTTGTAAATGCTCAATAAATGCTTAGAGATTATTGATTGGCCAATTGACAGATATTTAACAAAGACAGAAAAGACCCTTCAGATGCCAAGATGACGCAGCTCTTCCCCAGCCTAAGGTAGGGTATGTATTACAGTGTTCAGAATTCTATACTGCCAAATGACTTTATATGATCACAACCTGCTTCCTTGGTCACCTTATCACAGCTACTAGAATACTTAGAAAGAGTGACCATTGTGGGGATGCAGTCTGACAACTGCTCCTGTAGGTGCTACAGCCACAGCTACTGAAAACCCAGAAGGAAAAAAAATCTTGCCCTCAAGTTCTTGGTACTGTCAAATGGTTCTACATCAAAAACTGATATGATTTTCCTCCATGAAAATTTCATTAAAGAATAGCCATGGCCATCTCTTTTGCTGGTGTACCCTCAAGACCATGGGGCCTTTCCTTCTGACTGGCTACTGAAACCTTCCACATGTAGTTTCTTCCTCATGGAGTGTGAGCTCTTTGGGAACAGGGATCATCTTACTTTTCTATGCATATCCCCAGTGCTTAGCACAGTGTTTTGCTTATAATAAGCCCTTGACTTGCTTTTTTCATTCATGCAGACAGCTTCACAGTTTCTCCCAACCACACCATACCCTTCCATGTCTCGGTGACTTGGATCTGTGCTTTAGCTCAGATCATCTTCCGACTGAGCATTTTCACTGGCTATCTCTCATCCCTAAAACTGTCTCCCTTATCATCTTCACCTCCTGGCTCCCTTCAATTCTAAGCCAAAGTCTCACTTTCCACAAGAAGTTCTTTCCCATTCCTTCCCAAACTTAGACCCTTCCCTCAAAGATTATCTCCAATTTATCCTGTATATGTTCATGTTTTCTCCCTCATTAGAATGTGATCTCCTTGAAAAGTGACTATTTTTCTTTTTTCTTGTTTCCTCAGTGAATAGCACAGTGCCTGGCACAAGAGATCCTTGATAAATGCTTGTTGACTTGACTTTCTTCCCCTATCAATGCCTTTCTACCTTTATTTCACTTAGGTAAATCTTATCCATTCTTGGGGACAAATTCCATCCTCACTTTTTCTGCTCTCCGACCGGCCCAACCACCAGACACCATTCCATTCCGTGAAGTCCCATAGTCCCTAATTGTCTTTAAACTCCCTTGGCACTTACCATAGGTTGCCTTGGATTGCTGTCTCTTTGTTATGCCTCCTCAATTAGATTGCAAGGTCCATGAAGGCAGGAACCAGGCCTCATTCTTTGTGTCCCTAACAGCACCTCGTATAGCAACTAAACATAGCTGATGCTCTAGTGTATGTTAAGTGACTTAATTACATGCTGCTTATCTAGCTACAGACTGTCCTAACCTGTGATGGATTGAAGTTGACCTTTATATCACTTTAGATACAAAGTTTTTTGATTTTAATGTTGTTCTATTAAATAATTACTACACATTTACAAGGTTCAAGGCACCATGCTAGGCACTGGGGATTATTGGATGTTTTCCTTTGTTTTTGAAAAGGACCAAAATGACATCACTATGTGGGAGTCAACATACAGTGGTTCTGACTGTGGCTGATCAGACCAATATGAGCCCGGAAGGGTCTACCCCCAGGTTGGGCACAAATAGTCCATATTTGGAATGACATTATGGTACAAAGACAAAAAAGAAAACAGGATCTGCTCTTGAGGAGCCTATATTTTAGTGGGGTGAAATAACATGAAAAAATAATTAAATTTGAAGAGAAAGAGAGTGCTAACAATTGAGGAGGGGAACAGGGAAGGCTTCCTGGAGGAGGTAGCGCCTGAGCAGAGTTGTGAAGGAGGATGAAGTTTTTTAGAGGAAGGACAGTGAAGGCAGATGACATTCCAGGTATGGAGACAACACTTACTGTGTTTATTTCACAATAAGTTGAATAAGTGTTTATTTCATAAAATAGAAATTGAGTTTGACTCAAATGAAGAGTATTTGAAGGTATGTAAGACTGGAAGAGTAGTTTGGAGTTAGGTTGTGAAGGGCCTTGAATGCTAATCTTAGAAGTTTATATTTTATTCTCGAAGCAATAGGAAACCCTTAGAGGTCTTAGGGCAGGAGCATCACATGGCCAGACCTGTGCCTTAGCAAGAACACTTTGGCTCTAGGTGGAGAGTCAACTAGAGAGGGAGGAGACACTAGAGACAGGGAGAATGGTTGCTAGTTAAATAATTCAACAAATTATGCTAAGAAGATTGATAAAAATGTCCATACTTTTGGACCCAAGGATCCCACTTTTGGATGTAACATGAGGTGAAGCAATAGTTTAGGCCCATAATAATATTAACTAATAATAATAATAGCTAGCATTTATATAGTACTTGTATGTGCCAGCCATTTGAAAGTATTATCTCATTTCATCATCACAACAACCCTAAAAGGTAGGTGCTATTATTATCTCCATTTTACAGTTGAGGAAACTGAGGCAAATAGAGGTTAAGTGACTTGCTCAGCATCACAGAAGCTGGTAAGTGTCTGAGTCTGGATTGGAACTCAGGTCTTTCTGACTCCAAGTTCAGCATTCTATCCACTGTACCACCTAGCTGCCCTACAGTCTGATGGGACAGTTTGAAATACTCCCGTTTATAGTAACCTACCTTTGGAAGTATAATTATGAAACATTAATGTCATGTTTATACCCCTAATTAATCAGAGAAAACTTTCTAACATTGGGTTAGAAAGATGGGATCCCAGCACTACTCTAGGAAAGGTCACCATCCCCTATGTGGCTGCCAGAGCAATCCCATGTTCTCATGCTGTCAACAAAGGGACACAAGGAGATTCAAAGGCAGGGTCGACTCCTGGGATTTAAGAGGAACAAAATTAAATCAGAAAGATTCCATTTTTAATAAAATAAAGAATAAACATGCTTAGAAATGGGTGCCAGTCCCACCCAGGTGAAGTAAAACAGGAAAAGGTGATAAGGACCATGAGTTCGTCTGCATTTCCCATAATATAGCTATTTTTTCTCCTCAGTCCTCCAGTCACCTGAGTGAGTGCCTGCTATTAAGAAAGAAAGAAAAAACAACTCCTGTACTTGGGCTTTCACATCTCCAATTTCCCTTGAGGGTTTGAGGAAGGGAATTGTAGGTGTTATTTCTGCTGCTACCATAACATTACTATTCCACCTGATGAGGGTAAGAGCCCCTACTCCCTCCTTTCCTGTGTTCTCTCCTGAGAACTAAAAAAAAAAAGTTAAATTATCACTATACTGGAAAACTCTGCCCTCTGGTTTGATACCACATTAATTTCTTCTCTTCCCAAGCCAGGAAGAAATGCAGCTTTCAGGGTCTTTTAGAATCTAGGCAGGGATGGGGAACCTGCAACTTCGAGGCCACATGTGGCCTTCTAGGTACTCAGGTGCAGCCCTTTGACTGAATCCAAATTTCACAGAGAGTTGTTCCATGAAGTTTGGATTCAGTCAAAGGGCCTTACTTGGGGACTTAAGAGGGCCACATGTGGCCTCAAGGTCACAGGTTCCCCACCCCTGGTAGGGCCTCTTGCAAGGCAGCCAAGCCAACCAAGCCTTGGCAGTAGGCATTTGCAAATACACCAAGGAAGTCAAAAATAGGTTGGAAGACCCCATATATATTCACTATAATACTTTTTGCAATAGCAAAGAGCAGGAAACAAAGTAAATGCTCATTAATTGGAAAAATTGCTAAACAAACTGGTTCACAAATTGATGGAATTTTACTGTGTTATTTGAAATGATAAATAAAACTTCAGAGAAGCTTAGGAAGACTGATTTCCTGAACTGATGCATAGGGAGCAGAACCAAGAAAACAACACATACAATCACAACAATATAAATTTTTAAAAAGACTGAATACTATGATTATAATGACGAAGGCTTGCCTGATCATAGACCCTTTTGAAATCTATCTGTGGACCCCAGCTTAAGAACTCCTGCTCTATTACCATTAGCAGGTTGGGAGTAGATGTAGAGAATAAGTTTGAGAGTTATCAGGCTATTGGTGACAGAAAGACAAGAAGGCAAGGGATTTAAAGGTGGAAGACAGGGCCTAGTGGAACTGGTTAACTGTAAAGTCAAGTCTGTGAAGGGGGTTCAGGATGAAGGTTTCAAAAGGTGATGGACCAGAAAAACAGGGAGGAGTAGACTGGAGGTCAAAGAAAGGAAGAAGAATAGGTTTAGGAAGAATGAGACAGAGAAAGAGATGTTAATTTCAAAGTTCAAGATCATTCTCTACCCTGCTTCATCTGTAGTACAGTCTTTGACCTTTAAAACATGACATCAAGAAACAAATATTTATTAAAATGACTACAAGGTATTGTGGTAGGTACTATGGGGGAAGTAAACTGTATGATATAGTCCCTGCCCTGCCTTCAAGGAACTTAGAAAAACAGTAACATTTTATATTTATTTCATTAAACTAAATCACATTGCTATTAAATTACCTCAAGGTTATCAAATTAAAACAATAATAAGAAATCTTGGAATAGTTTGGAACAGTTTGGGAGCAAGTTGGAATTGGTTTTAAAAGGAATATAAAATAGATTTTACAGGGGGAAAGCTGGTTCATAAACTAACCTCAATGTGTGTTTCAATTCGATGTTAGTTTATTTTGAGCCTTGAAGAAAGACATAACAAACTGGATTTTCAAGTCGCAAGAGGGGATTTCAAAGACAAAAATCCTGAATTACCCCATAAAGTGGATGTCTGGTTGATTTGAAAATTAGTGGTTAGACCAGAGGCATTTGAACGTATCTATAAACTTATGTCAAAAAAAAATTTTAAAAGATGGTATCACATCAAGGAAGGCCCTGATAGTGAAGTAATCCATAGTTCTGAGCCACTTTGGTGCTCCCCATTGATACGTATATTTGCACCTCTTAGTCATAAATATTCTCCTTCAATGTCATAAGCGTTCTCCTTCAATGAACATCATTGAGACTTAAGCTCTTTGATAGTGTTTTTAAAAATACAGAGGGTACTTTTAAAATGACACCGGATATTGCTGTATTTGATTGCTGTGTCTGAGGGCTTAAGGCATTTTATAATGAAAGAGTTATGATTTCGAAAATCCCCCAAATTATAAATGGAGTATTCTGCCTCCTGTTTGGCCCTTTGAAGGTGATACGGCTGCCTTGCTGGTATATGCCGCCAAGAGAAGCTCCTTGGTCAGGCATCTGAAGCTGCAGTTCACGGGTATGTGAAACAGGATGGATTGTGAATTCAGTTTCCTTAAACTTTCCAAAGATAACATTTGTAAGCCCTCAGATGGAAAGCTGAGGTTAAACCATGGATTTCTGAAAGAGGTACAACTGCCATTATACCATAATGGTAGTATCTCTTTGCCCTGTTATGGAATGCCCTCCCATTATCGTATCACAACCAATCTAGCATCCTGGGATCAGAGACTCAAAGCTGGAAGGAATATTAGGGGCCATTCAGTCTAATCCCCTTCTTTTACAGGTGAGGAAGAGAGGCCCAGAGAGGTTAAGGTTGCCCAACGTCGCACGCATACTATTCAAACCAGGCATTAGAAATAAGGCTCAACGGGTCAAGTAGACTGAGGCCAGTCCTACCGAGCTTCACCAAATGTTTTCTCACTGATGACCGTTGAATCGATTGAAGGTGACCTGCACTATTGGATTGCTAGGGAGCTAGGCCAACTTGGATTGACTGAGTAGCATTAACTGGATTGTAAATAATAATCATTGATATTTTTAGAGCTCTTTAAAGTACTCATAAAATACTTTAAATGTATTATTATTATTAATGACTAGCATTTATGTAAATATTTTAGGGTTTGCAAAGTGCTTTACATATATTATCTTCTTGGATCCTCACAAGAATTCTGTGAGGTAGAGGCTATTATGATCTCCATCTTACAGGTGAGGAAACTGAGGCATATAGAGGTTAAGTGATTTGCCCAAAGTTACAAACTAGTATCTGAGGTCAGATTTGAACTCAGGTTGTTCTGACTCCAAGTCCAACACGTTAGCCATTGTTTGACCAGCTGTCTCATTTGAGCCTCACAATAACCCTGAGCGGTAGCTATTCTAATTCCCATTTTATATCTGAGAAAATCAAAGTTTAGGGAGTCTAAGTTACTTGTTCAGGGTCACACAGTAAGTGTCAGAGGCAGGAGCTGAACCCAGGCCTTCTTAATTCCAAGTCTAGGACTTTATCAAGGATGCCATGTTGCCTCTTCTATGTAGAAACAGCCCAAATGTTGATTTGTGTTGGAGCTTCATTAGGCAAAAAGACCCCTTGGCTGGACACATGCACACTTATGTGCACACGCGCACACACACACACACACACACACACACACACACACACCCCTCTGAAAAATGAAAACCTGGCAAGTGGGTGGAGGAGATCTCACTCATCTTCATGCCCCAAGGACATGAAAAGGGGAGATTTAAACTCACTATTCAAAAGAGTTTTAGAACCTCCTTTGGTCTTAGGTTCTTCCCTAATAATAATAATGGTAATAATCCCTTCTATTTGTATAGTGCTTTTAACTTTTTTTTTTTCAAAACTGCTCTCACATCTATTATCTCATTTCATCTCGTAGTGAGGGTTACTAACAGGAACATCATTCTGAAAATAAGGTCGGCCAACGTCCCTTTCATTTCACATCTGGCACAGTTCACAGAGAAGCTGGAAGTTTTAGCTGAACTCTTCAAAGAGTCAGAGATGTTTGAGTTAACACCAAGTTAAGTCCTCCTGCCTAAAATGCCATTTGTGACCTCTATTTAGCCCACGTTCAGAAACCAGCTATTTGAATAGCATGTGATCACCTTATAGTCCCTAGCCTGGCAACTTTGAAAACCACTGTCTCTTAAAGTAACCTCCTGAAACCTTCATCAGAAAGATGTTGTTGTTCAGTCCTGTCTGATTCTTCCTGTCCCCTTTGGGATTTTCTTGGCAAAGAAACTGGGGTGGTTTGTGATTTCCTTCTCCAACTCATCTTGTGGATAAGGAAATTGAGGCAAACAGGGTTAAGTGACTTGCCCAGGGTCACACAGCTATAAAGTGTCTGAGGCCAGACTTGAACTCAGGAAGATGAAGCTTCCTGACTCCAGGCCTAGCACTCTATGTATTGTGCCATCTAGACAACCTCGAAAGATGGAAAGCCAGTTAAACCAGATACCCCATCCCTCTGCCTACCATCATCCTCATCCTCAAATTCTTCACAAAATCTTTACTGAGCATCTATTTGATGCTCCAAGCTAGATGGTGGGATTATATCCATTCATTCAACAAACATTTATTAAATTTCTCTGTGTTGCTGAGGATGGCACAGAGTTTAGATAACATCTTTTACAGTCTGGTAAGAGGGATAAGACCCAATCATAGGTAACTGTAATACTCAATATTATAGGATAAGAGTGTTAGAGAGCTCCCAGTCTATTCTAGCCATCTACTTTAGGAAGTTTTTTCACAAAATAGAAAGGACAGAGGTATATGAAATGATAGGCCTTTATTGCAGTGTATTTTAACTCACTTATTAACCCCAAGACTTAAATACATCTTTCAACAAGCATTTATTACGCATCAACTATGTGTCAGGCATCCTGCTAGGTGGTGAGGATGCAGACAGAAGCCGAGCAGTTGCTGTTGTCAAGGAGTATACAGTCCCATTGGGGTAGAGGACAGATGCATATACAGGTTAACACAAAATAGATACAAGGTAAGTTTTGGAAAAGACAGTAGCACATTTGGGGCGGAGGTGGAGGAACAGAAAAAGCTTCATGTAAACAAGCGAGGCATATTGGAGCAGGAGATAGGCAGAAGCGGTCATGAGAAGGTCACTGAAACCTTGGACACTATGACCTTTGGGCAATGGAGGAGAAGAAGGAAGAGTCAGCAGTGGTCCTGTGAGATCCTGCCCATAGACTCAGCTCAGCGCAGTCTTAACCGAGCTTCACAACTCCTCTCCTTCAATGTGTGGGGTGCTTTAGTGACTCCCCAGAAGGCAGCTGGCTGCCCCTGAGATCCATGGGCTTTATAGGGAAGGGCTAGATTCTTGCTTAGTTTCCTGTCCCTGTCATATGCTGTGACACACCCGGAGGCTGTGGCTATACAAGCATGGAACATGGAAGTTTCTAGCATAGATTGTCAAAAAGTTTCAGAGCAGTGCAGGAGGAAAAGGGGCAGAGCTAAAGCAGCCTGCTACAAGGATACAGAGACTTTCTCCCTCTCCCCAAAATTTAAAAAAAAAGGTTTTTTGGTCTACCATGGAAAAGGTACAAAACAAAGTACAGTGTGAGGTCTAAAAGGAAAAGTCCTCACCAACAGTAGCAATCCAAAAAGTCTTCATGGAGGAGAACACTTGGATTGGGCTTGAAAGGAGGAGAAGGAATGAAATCAATCAACAAGCACATATTGAGTACCTACTATTTGCCAGTCACTGTGCTAGGGATACAAAGACAAAAGTGAAAACAATTCCTGCCTTCAAGGAGCTTACACTCTAGCCAGAGGAGACAACATGTACATATATAGTTATATACTCAATAAATATAAGGTAAATTTAGGGGTGGGGGAAAGATACTAGCAGTGAGGGCAAAAAGAGGGAAGGAGGACATTTGAAACATAGAAAATAACATGTGTTGAGGCACAGAGCAGGAAGAATACAGCCATGTTTGGGATGTAGGGAAGTCTAATTTAGCTAAACTACAAACTACATGGAGTGCCACGTGAAACGAAGTAGGAGAGTAAGGACCCTGGATTGTGGAAGGCCTGAAATGCCACCCTTCCCCTCCCAAAAAAGGAATTTAAGCTTTAATTTGTAGGTAATAGCGAGCCATTGACAATTTTTCAGCAAAAGAGTAATAGGACCATATGTATGTCAAATAAAGATTATCGTGACAGTACTATGAAGCATAGGCTGAAGGAGAAAAGATAGTGGAGAGGACAAAACCTACTTTATTATTATTTTTATCTAAGAGACTTGTATCTGTATGGTGGGGGGAGAGTAATAAGGATATGTACTAGGGTGGAGGCAGTTGTAACAGAGAAGAGAAGATAGATTTGAAAATGGTTGTAGAGGTAGAATCAATAGGACTTGATAATTGATTAGCTATGAGAGCCGAAGGAGATCAAAAACGCAGAGGTAATCCCAAAGTTCCAAACATGGCAGGGAAGGCGAATGGTGGTGTCCAAGACAGAAAGATCGTAATCAGAAGTGAGAGCAAGTTTAGGATGATTGATAATAAGTGTGGTTTGGGACCTATTAAATTTGTGGTACTGGTGGATCATCTAGGTGGAAATGTCTCACAGGGCGATGGAGATGCACATCCTCTAGGCCAGGGGGTCTGGAGCTCCAAGAAGACTGAGGGTGTAATCTTCTGCATAGCAGTTGCCAGTAGTGAACATGTCATTATCACGCTCAAGAAACTTCCATTGCCCCCTGTTGCTTCTAGAACAAAAGTATTTAAAGCCTTTCAAAATTGATTCTAGTCTCTCTAGATTGATTGAACTTCACATCATCTGTATTTCAGTCAAGCTAACCTACGTGTTCCCTGAACTCAACATTCTTCTGCCCCCATACCTTCATACTAGTGACCTCCACCCCATCCCAGCTCCTAACCCCATTCCCGGAAGATATTCCTTCTTTGCCTTTACCTCTTAAGTTTCCTAGTTAGAATACCCAGAGGCAGCTGGGTGGTGCAGTGTATAAGAGTGGGCTGAGTCTGAATTAGGAAGACCTGAGTGCAAATGTGGCCTCAGACACTTATTAACCACTATGACCCTGGGCAAATCACTTAACCTCTATTTGTCTCCATTCCCTCACTTGTAAAACAGGCATAATAGTATTACCCACGTCCCTGGGTTGTTGTGAGGATCAAATAATATCATATTTGTAAAGCACTTTGGACAGTACATGGCACATAGTGGGTTCTTGTTTCCTTCAAGGTTTAGCTCATGTGCCATCTGGAAGCCTTCCCTGATTGCTTTTGTGATTCTAGTTTCCTCTTTCTCAAATTAATAATGTGTATACTTATCTATTTATATGTCATATCCCTCCTCCTCCCCACCTCCAGTACAATAGAAGTTCTTTTCATTTTTTCTTTTTATCTTTTTAACAATGTCTTGCACAGAATTGGTGCTTAATAAATTCTTCTTAGATTAAATTGGATAAATATGAATGAGATTGCCAAGAGAAAGAGTCTATATTACAAAGGGGTTCCTATGGACAAACCTTTAGGTGTATAACCAAATTAAGAAGTTAGGAAGAGGGTGAGAAGCCAAAAGTAGACAGAGGAGTGATTAGAAAGGAAGATGGAGAACCAGGAAAATGTGAATGAATGAATGAATGAATGAATGAATGAATGAATGAGCAAGCATTTATTAAGAACTTCAGTGCTCCACTCTAAAGAAGCTCGTCTTCTAATTGGGGAAACAACAAATATAAAAAAGTTCATTTATAGATAATGTAAAAAAAAAACCTGTAAGTTCTAAGGGCAGCAGCATAGCTAGCAAAGTACAAGGGTCCAAAGGGTATACCAGCAGGTTAGGTGACAATGTTCAGGGGTATGGAGGGCGTAGCAGCAGCTGCAGCAGATAGTAAAGTCTCATAGTCTGCCATCTGACTGCAAGGCTTTTTGTTGGTGATTCCCATCTCATCCAAGTGCTATGTACAGCCATGTTGATCCTCCTACCTGGCTACCCCATCATTTCAGGGTGGCCTTTGGGTCATTGAGGAGGGCTAAAGGGAAGATCACAGCAGCTTTAGAGAGTTTGGATTCAGGTAAGCCAAGGGAAAAGAGAGTGTCCATTAAGAGGAGGAAGTGATCGTCTATGTCAAAAGCTGTGGAGAAGGTTGAAGCCTGGGAAAACGCCAGAGTATAATGGGGAAGACATAACGTATACATAAAAAGATAGATAACACTAGCAGGAGGACTCAAACTCTCAGCATAGCTTAGGGTGAATTTTGAACCCCTATCTGCTATAGATAAGGGAAAACAAGCAGGGAGGTATAGCAGAAAGAATGTTGGATTTCCAGTTAGAGAACATTTGAATAGATTTCAAATCATAGCTGTGCCAATTATGGGTGTACAACCTTGGGCAAGTCATTATGCCTATAGGGGCCTTAGTTTCCTCGTGTGTAAAGTTAAGGGGCTGGATTAGAAGACTTCTAGGTTGCTGCCAGCATGGAGTCCATAATCCTGTGATAACCCAGGAGCTAGTGATTCTCTAGTGGGTTATTCCATTTTTAAAACAATTTCCATGCATACAGCTATTCATTGAAGGAAATCCTTTGTGAGGCAGTCCCAATAAAAGCCAATCCATGCATATCTTTGATGTTTACAAAATCATTACGCACCCCTTCCCATCCTTTAATTTGGTTGGTGGATTCGTTCCAGAATTGGTTTGAGTGAGCTTGATTGTTCTTTGCCGTTATTGTTCAGTCACGTCCAACTCTCTGTGACCCAATTTGGGGTCTTCTTGGCAAAGCTATTGGAGTGGTTTGCTATTTCCTTTTCCCACCTCATTTTACAATTGGGGAAACTGAGGCAAACAAGGTGAATTGGCTTGCCCAGGATCGCACAGATAGTAAGTGTGTGAGGCTAGATTTGAACTCATGAAGATGAGTCTTCTGATTCCAAGCCCAGCACTCTATCCACTGCATCACCTACCTATTCTCTCTTCCTCTATACCCCAGCCCATTTTCACAGTCACCTCCCAAATACAGTCAAATGAAAAACTCTGGACTGGTTCCCATCTTAGCAGAGAGAGTCTAGCTTAGCTGAGAGACTGTAGTTGAACTTAAAATCAGAAAGAGTAGGACTCAGATCTCACCTGAGACACTCATTTTCTATGGAGATGATTCTAGGCCTGAGCCTTCCTGAGGCTCAGTTTCCAACTCTGAAAAATTGGGGTAATAATACCACCCGATTTTACAGGGTTGTTGTGAGGATCAAGGGAAATGATGTATATAAAGAGTTTGCAAACCTTAAAAGGCCATATTGACGTGAATTATTCTTCTTATTTTGCCAAATCCACAAAGCCCAGAGTAGTCTGGGCCTAGAGTTAAATCCTAAAATGATCTTCACACTTGGAGTTGAGAATCTCTGACTTTCAAGCTTCTTTGACCTTTGAGTCTCTTGCTGAGCTGGCTCAGAGACATAGAATCCCAGAGGGGGAACCACAGGAATGGAAAACTGTTATTGAATTTTATCACTGCAGAGTCCCTAAAACTGTTACAGAATTTCAGTACTTCACAAACTATTTGTAGAGCCTTGCTTAGAAATTTCCATGATATAGGATTTCTGTTCCTTTATATGTATGTAAATGTGTGAAGTTTGTTAATCAATGCCAATAATCTCTATTAATAGGTTTGTTTGCTTGATCTGGAATGCATGTTTTACTCCCCAGGAACCCCAAGAAACGTAAATCATACACTAGTTTATTTTTTTTTCCTCTACTAGAAATGTGGCTGGGAGCTGTAGTGCTTTCCTGCTTTGACAGGGAGCAGGAGGTGTGTGACTAGCTTGTACACCTCTCTGAAGCCTGACATCAGTGCCATGAGGGCATTAAAAAGGCTGGCTCAGGGGCAGCTAGGTGGCGCAGTGGATAGAGCTCTGGCCTTGGAGTCAGGAGGACCTGAGTTCAAATCCGGTCTCAGACACTTGACAGTTCCTAGCTCTGTGTGACCCACAGCAAGTCACTTAACCCTGATTGCTTCACCACAAAAAAAAAAAAAAAAAAGACTGGCTTAGCTCACATTGATAAGGATTAGAAATCTACTTTAGGGCCCAGCATAATTTAGAGCAGGGAGTTCTTAACCTAAGATCTGTGAACTTTAAAAAAGAAATTAATAGGGGCAGCTAGGTGGCACAGTGGATAAAGCACTGTCCCTGGAGTCAGGAGGACCTGAGTTCAAATCTGGCCTCAGACATATATAACATTCACTAGCTGTGTGACTCTGGGCAAGTCCCTTAACCCTGATTACCTCGCAACCAAAAAAAAAATTGGTAACTGTATTTTAATAGATCTCTTTTGTAATCTTCCATATTTTATTTTATGCATTTAAAAATATTATTCTGAGAAAGGGTCCATAGCCCCCTCCTCCCCAGCCACCAAAGGGGTCTATGACACAAAAAAGATTAAAGACCTTTGGCCTAAAGTAATGATGAAATCCATCCTTCTTGGATGGGAAACAACAGTATTCACTTAGGTCTGGAGGAACAACCAGACAAATACTAATAAAAGGACCCTAACTGACATTCAGTTTGTTCTACATCTGCTGGGGAAGCTGCCACCATATTGTAGGAGTTGGAAAGAGAGGAAAAACTGTCAATATCCTCATTTTGATGTTTTCCTCCAGAGATGGCAGAAGACCTGTTAATAATGGAACTAGAATTTGAATAGTAGAGCAAGAGAAGAGATTTTATAAGTCCTTTAGTCTAACTTCTCACCTCTGCAGTGATTCTTTCTATGATACAACTGCCAGAGGTCATGCAACTACTGCTTGAACATGTCGAGCGTTGGCTAACTAACTGCTGTAGGAGGCAGACCATTCCATTGCTGAGCAGCTCCCGTTGTAAGAAACTCTTTCCTTATAATGAGTCAAAATCTGCCTCCAAGTTACTTTCTGGTTCCCCTCTATAGAGAAACACAGAACAAATTCATTTCCTTTTATTCATGGTAGTCCTTCAAATATTTGAAGTTACCTTTAATGTCTCCTTAAATCTTCTCTTCTCCAGGTCAAACAATCCTCGATCCTTCCGTTCATTCACTCACTCAGTGACTACAGGCACATCTTACTTTATTTTGCTTAATTTTATTGTTCTTGGTAGATATTGCATTTTTTACAGATTGAAGGTTTGTGGCAATCCTGTGTCAAATAAGTCTATTGGCGCCATTTTTCTAACAGCATGTGCTCCCATCTATGTCACATTTTGATAATCCTCATAATATTTCAACTTTTTCATTATTATTATTATATCTGTTATGGTGATCTGTGGTCAGTGATCTATGATGTTACTATTATTATTACGGGGCACCATGAACTGTGCCCAGATAAAAGATGGCGAACTTAATGGATAAATGTTGTGCATGTTCTGACTGCTCCACTGACTGGTCATTCCCATCTCTTTCCCTCTCCTTGAACCTTCCTGTTACTGGAGACACAACAATATTGAAATTAGGCCAATTAATGACACTACAATGGTGTCTAAGTGTTCAAGTGAAAGGAAGAGTTAAACAATATGGCGAACTTCATTGTTGTTTATCTTAAAATAATCATTGCCACTACAACCTTCAGCAACCCCCACTCTGATCCGTTAGCAGCTATCAAACATTGAGGCAAGATCCTTCATCAGCAAAAAGATTACAGCTTGCTGAACACTCAGATGATGTTTAGCATTTTTTAGCAATAAAGTGTTTTTTAAATTAAGTATGTATGTTATTTTTAGACATAATACTATTACACACTTAATAGACTACATTATAGGGTAAACATAATTTTTATATGCAATGAGAAACCAAAAAATTCATGTGACTCAGTTTATTGCGATATTTACTTTATTACAGTGGTCTGGAACCAAACCCACAATATCTCCAAGGTATACTTGTACTTATTAAGCTCTTACTGTAAGAAAAGCATGATGCTAAGCACTTATATGACACAGTTACCAGGCCCTTCATTTGCACATATTTCAGCTGGTCATTCTCCCTCATTTGTTAAATACAGAATTGACATGGTCAAACCTATGCTTTAGGAAAAACATTTTTGGCAGCTGTGAGGAAGATGGATTGAAGTGAGGTGAGACTCCAGGTAGGGAGACCAGTTAGGAAGCTGTTGTAATACTCCAGGCAAGAATCTATGAGGGCCTGTATGAAGATTTTAACCATGTGAGTAGAGAGAAAAGGATACATATAGGAGATGCTGTGGAAGTAAATATAACAAGATTTGGCAACTGATTGGATGTAGGCAACATGAAGTGTCTGGGATGATATCGACATTGGAAACCTTTGTACCAGCAAAGATGGTGAAATCCTCAACAGAAATGGGGAAGTTTGGAAAAGGGGTGCCTTTGTGGAGAGAGATTAGTTCTCCTTTGGACTTGTGGCATTTGAGATGCCTACAGGACACCCTGTTCAAAATGTTCAATAGGTAGTTTGTGATGTAGGACTAGAGCCCAAGTGAGAGAGATTAGAACTGGATAGGGAGCTAGATAGAACAGTGGATAGATTGCTAGGCTTGGGGTCAAGAATACCTAGATTTGAATTTTTCCTCATATACTTACTGGCTACATGACCTTGGGTAAGTCACTTTGGCCTCATCTGTAAAAATGGACTACTTCTCAGTGTTGTTGTGAGGATCAGATAAGATAATATACATAAAGTATTTTTCCAACCCTCGAATGGTGAATATATAAATGTTACCTATTATTATCATTATTTTAAAGAGATGAGAATCATCTACATTGATGTGATAATTAAACCCATGGGAGCTAATGAGATCACCAAGTGAGAGAGCATAGAGAGAAAAGAGAAGAGGGACCAGGACAAAGCCTCGAAATACACCCATGGATAAAGTCCTTGGCATAGCTGATGATCCAGCAGGGGAATGATCAAGAAGTTAGAAGAACTGCGAGTTCTTGGTGATGATAGCTAGTCAGCCTACACTAACTATACTTGTGAATATAGCTAGTCAATAATTAGGGTACAGTCACTGGGAAGGCTTTTAGGAGATCATGGCCTACATAGGTACCAGGTCACCTATTGGCAGATTCTAGTTAAGTTCAGAAGTAATGAGAGAGAAAAGACTTGCTTAACTTCAAGCAGTTGGACATGATGAGCTCTCAGGGCTCTTCCAACACTGAGATTCTACGCTTCTAATTAAATTAGGGAGCAGTGATGCTGTTTATCATCTGTAGCAAGAATTGGTCCTCATCCAGAGATAGCACTGAATAGCTTTAAAATTATACATATAGTGTTGGTAGATGACAAGAATTTAATTAAAATAATAAAATACAACTGCACAGGGAAGATGGGTTGTTAGGTAAGCTATATATTAGACAAGGTAATGATTGTCAAACTCTTTGCAAACCTTAAAGTGCTATATAAATGCCAGCTACTGTTGTTATTATTATTAGCTGTAAAAGCAGGGTCCATGTCATTCATCATTTTGTCCTCATTATCATCTCCCTTTGTCCTTTGCTTGTTGAATATTAATTTGTTTCTGTGGCACATTAGATTCCCATTGGTCCAAGAATAGTCAATTGAATCGACAATTCATTGGGTCAGATTTTGCCCCCTTTCTAATACTACTTGAGAGAAAGCAAAACTGGAAGGAGAAAAAAGAAAAGAAAGAGGGTATATAGCTAGCTGGGAATGAAGGAGAACAAAATGTTTAATAAATAATAAAAGGAAGAAATGGGACTAACCAACTAGTATGGTGTCTTAGAAGGAACACTGAAATTGGAATAGAAATGACCTGGAATCTAATCCCATCACTGCTCATTCCTACTGGTGTAACTTGGACAAGCTAGTTAACCAGTCTGGGTCTCAGATGCTTTATCTGTAAAATTTGGGGATTTAATTATTGATCTCAAGGGTCCTTTCCTGCTCTAAATCCTATGAACTAGGGGATATGTTAACATAGTGTTTCTGCAGTTGGCACTTATTTCCTGGCCATGGAGAAGCTCCAAGGACTCATAGATGAAGAGGGTAAAGTCCTGAACAGAATAAGGAAAAGGAATGTCTCTCATTGATACTGGAACAAGATGCCAGACATAATGTAAAGGCAGTGAGCAATAGGGGAAGACACATCCTGGTAATCGGGGACCTGAATTCCAATCCCAACACTACTTCTAACTAGTTATATGACATTGAGCAACTGAATTCACTTCTCTCTAGTTTTGTTATTAGTAAAATGAAGAAAGTCTAGCTGGAGAAAATGCTGCCTTTTCCATGATAGTTTTCATTTGCTATTAGAAATAGGAATCAGAACCTTCTCTTCAGATATGAGACTAGCCAGTTTTCCTGAAGCTAGCACTGCCAGTACCCTAGCCAGCTTGGGCTAATTCTTCCCAAATCCCTCTTGCCACCCTTGATAGATAAAAAATAGGCAGGGCTCTGGCAAAGGTTCCTAATCTCCTGGAAGCACAAAAGATTAGACCCATTTCCTTTGGAGCAATGCCTGATGTGTCCTAGAGTGATATACTGACATGTTTGGGCCAATCACCAGACATTACAGGACCAAAGTCCCTCAGGATACCAATTTTAATATACGCTTCCTCACTTTATATGCACAGTGCCTACTGTAATAATTCTCCAACAAACTTGAGAAGTGACTTACCATAAAGTAGTTGATGTAGTATTAACCATACTGTTTCTGATGGAGACAACAGTTAAATAGACATGGTTGGCCTTTGTGACCAGTTGTCTTTGAACTGTGGTTTCTTGTTCTTTGAGATCCTGATGTTTTTCTACATTCAGGAATAATACTTAGCTTTGGAAGCCCCACTGATGAGACAGATTTTCCCTAAGGTCTCTTCCATCTCTCGGTTTCAATGACTTTTTGAACCACTGTAAGCTCAGCCTAGGTCTAGATACAAGGCTAGAAACATAGAAAGTTAAGTAATATGTGAGATAACAGTACAAAAAAATGTCATGACTGCATATAATTAATTGCCAAATTAGAGTTATGGAAACTAACATCTGGGAGTTCAGAGAAGGCTGAAACCAGTGTAGACTGGTATGGTTGGGGAAAGTTTCCTGTGAAGAGATTAGACTTGAGCTGGACCTTAAAGAGAAAATTCGTTGTTGTTGTCCAGTAGTTTCAGTGGTGTTTGACTGTGAACCCATCTGGAGTTTTCTTGGCAAAGATACAAAAGTAGTTTGCCATTTCCTTCTCCAGCTAATTTCACAGATGAGGAAACTGAGGCAAACAGGGTTAAATGACTTGACCAGGATCACACAGCTAGGAAGTGTCTGAGGCCAGATTTGAACTCAGGAAGATGAGTCCTCCTCATTCAGGCCCAGCACCCTATCCACTGTGCCACCTAGCTGTCCAAGGAGAAGATAGTAAATAAATATTGATTAAATAGATACTATGTGCCAGGGACTGTGCTAAGTGCTGGGGATATAATGAAAGGCAAAAAATACTCCCTTCTTTCAAGTTGCTCATAGTCTAGGGACAGGAAGTGACACTGAATGATAAGTGGTATCAAAGGTGAAGATAACACCTGTGAGGACCTGTGGTCCCAGAGCTGTCTGGGAGCTTCAGCTCATACACCATGCTCTCCCAGAAAAAATGGCATAAAGAATGCAAAATGTGTTTGGGAGACATGGCTTAAATAGAGAATTTAGCTAGTGGAAGATAAGGCTGGAAAGGTTCTTAGATTGAGGCCAGAATACTGAACTAAAGGATGTGTTCTTTATTCTGTAAGTAATGGTGAGTAAGGAAGTTGTATTTTATTTGTGTGGACCTCCAAGTCTCTTGAAAAATTTTGAGCAAGAGAGTAACATCCCCAAATCAATCTTTTAGAGAGTTAATATCCCAAATAAATAAGGAGATGGTAAAAGAACCCTTCATAAATTGAAGTCTGCATGGCTAAGATGAACTGTATTTTCAGGTACTGAGAGAACTGGCAGATATGACTGGTGAGTCAATGAGAGTTAAAAAAAATTGTGGATAGCTGCAGATGTATTTACTGCTGAACTGATGTAAGGCACATGTCATCCCAAATTTTTTAAAAAGTGAGGAGAAAATAGTCTGAAAACAACAGGCCAGTGAGCTTCACTTTGACTTTTGGCAAATTGAAGAACATATTATTGAAGAGATCATTAGTTAACACCCAGAAAAGGAAGTAATAATTGCAGAGAACCAGCATGGCTTCAGCAGGAACAGATCATTACAGGATAACCTTATTTTCTTTTGGGGGCAGGGGCAGGGCACTGCTGCACATAATTTATTTAGATTTTAGCAAAATATATAATAAAGAAAGCTATATTTTTCTTGTGGAAAAGATAGAGAGAAATAGGTTAGATGATGGTCTAATTAATTGGATTCAGAGCTGGTTGAGTCATTGATGGTTCAATGTCAAGTTTGCAGGAAGTCTCCATTGGAATGTCCCAGGTGTTTGTTCTTGACCCTATGCTGTTTAACATTCTCAATGATGACTTGGATAAAGGTGAGGATAGCATGCTTACCAAGTCTGTGGATATTTCAGATCTATGAGTGTCCACTAACACAATGGATGACAGGGCTGGGATAGAAAAGGGTTTTGGTAAACAGGGTTAGGCTTTAATAAAGTTGTGGCAGACTGAAGGGAAGGGAAAGAATTAAGCAGAAACTAGTAGGGTGAGATTCAGTAGGGATAAATGTAAATTCTCATGTTTAGATTCAAAAAAATCTGTTTCACATATACAAAATTGAGAAAGCCTAGGGAGCACTTTGTCTGAAAACTAGAAGGCATTGTGTTGGATATCTTTCTATTTTTTAATTTAATATCTTGAGGATTGTTCCCTTAAAAAGCCCTGAAAATTGTGTTACCTTAAGTATATACTTTCTCTTTCTCCTTCATCGAGAATATCCCTAAAACATAACCAACAAATTCAACCTTTACTGAAGGTGGGTCCCTTTCTCCACTGAGGGGGAACTTGCCGTTTCCTGTTCCATTTTCTGATAGCTCTAATTATTAGGAAATGTCCTTACTTTACACTTCAGTTGTCTCTTTTTGCAACTTCTACCTTTTGTGTCCTATAGGGCCACTGAGAGCAAATTATTCCCATTTTTATGTGATAGTCCTTCAGATATTTGAAGACTACTGTCATGTCCTACTTCTACCTTCTCTTTCTCTCCTCCAGGCTAACCACCTCCCATTTCCTCATATAGTTTAATCTCTAGGTCCTTCACCATCCTGGTTGCCCTCTTTTGGACATTCTGTGGCTTATTGATGTCCTTCCAAATGTGGCACCTAGACCTGACCACAATCTTCTAGCTGTGGTCTGATTAGCACGTAGTATACCAGAGCTATTATCTGCTCAGTCCTAGACAAAATGCTTCTCAGGACTGCCCAAAAGTGCATCATCTGTCCTGACTACCATGTCCCATCGTTGACTTATCCTGAGCACGTAGTGCATAAAGTTCCTTCCTTTTTTTGAGGCTCAGTTTTCTCTTCTATATATATAGGGATAATACTACTTATAGGGTCTACCTCAGAAGGTCATTATGAAGATCAAATTAAATAATGCATGTAATACACTTTGCAAAAGTTGAAGTGCTAGGTCATTATTATTTTCATTAGGGCTGGAAAGGAACTCTCAGAATTCATTCTCTTTATTTTAGGGGACAAAACCTTGTCCTCTCTCCTTAGGATGAAACTAAGGAACAGAGAATCAGTGTTGCTTTCCCAAGGTCTCGTGCTGTGTGGTTCATCCTTTGTTTTGAAGAGGACCAAAGACCTCACAGGGTGATGTCTTGACTTGTGCATGAATTGGATTTAAGTGAGGTAGAGCTGCACAAAGTAGTCAGCCTCAGTCTCTCTTCTAGAGTCATTGAAGTCTAGTGGTAAGACAAAGTCAAGACAACTGTCAATGACCAGGGATGCAGTGGATGACCTTGGTGTCTTTGATGCATGACCAAGCTCTAAGCATTCCACAGTGCCTGCTGTTCTCATCTGCCCATTCTGCCAGGAAAAGTCTTCATATGCTTGGGGTAGACACCTCCCTAATTGACCAACAGATTTGAAGCCCATGGGTTACCCTCCGGGGTATGGCCACTGCACATGCTACAGCTTCTTGGAGCCACAGGTAAGGGTTGGGTAAAAGTGGACCAGAGGTGCTAATAGTCCCTGAATACTCATAGCAAGTTAGTTGAAGGACTAGAACCCCAATATCTTTGGTAGTGGCCCAGTTCAGGGTCTGTCTACAGAAAGAACTTTATTAGGAGTGGAAGGGAAGAATGAAGTAATGATCTGGGGTCCATACTTTCTCACCAGTCATGTTAATATCAAGGTCCAAGGGGAGCATCAGAGAGGAAGGCAACCTGAGTGGTGTCAAAGGTGAGGATAACACCTGTGAGTACCTGTGGTCCCAGAGCTGGCTGGGGGAGCTTTGGGTCACACACCGTGCCATCCCAACCTTTCCATTTGTGGTTTGGGGTTTTCTTCATTTTCTCAAAGGGTGAGAGTATAATCATTAATATGTGTTACCACTTGTTGAACCATGGTGGTAAACCAAGTTTCAGGACCTAGGAGTGTGCCAGAAATATGATTTCTGCCTTAAAGGCTTAGGAGCTAGAGTTCAATGAGGCAGCCCTGGCTCTACCTACACAGGAGGAAGAAGGAATAAGAGGTCTCTGCTGTGGATAGCTCCTAGCATGTTGGGAGATAAAGGTTGTTTATATATATTTTTAAAATTGTCCTTCAGTGAAGAATGTCTTTTTAGTTGCTGCTAGGCAGGTAGCTAAGTTTGAACAGGAGAAGGAGGCATGTGGAGGGAACATGAGGGAAAGCCTAAATGGGAAATGCTTAGGCACTCCCAGGACCAGGCAGAGTAACAGGAAAGAGGTGAAAAAATGGGCCCAATTTTCTCTAAGCATCTTTACCAGATGGTCATTTTTTGGAGGGTATTGGGGGGGGTGGGAGTAATTTGTGTATTTAGCCTTTAGCAAAGTTTGTAGAACTGGAGTGGAAGCCAACCCAACATTCAATGTCTACTCTGGAACAAGCCATGTGGGAACTTTCCACAGAGTGGCCATTGCAAGAATCAGGACTGAGGGGAAAAGGAAAAATATAACTGAAAGTTAACAAAAAACAGTTGCCTTTACTCCACGTAACTTTCATTTTAATATGACTGCCATTTTAGCCTAAAATGTTTGAGGGAGATAGTTCCATCTAATTTTTTTTTATTGTTATTACTATTACTATAGAGAGGGAGAAGATTCATGTAGCCCAAGAAATGAGGAAATAATCCACTAAGGCATTGTGCTGAGTGGCATCTCTTAACATCAAAAGCTCTTCTGCCCAGCAGCATCAAATAAGGATGTGCACTTTAAGAGTGCTGGTTGTCAAGAGCACAATCTGAGCCTGACAGTTAGCTTCTGATGCTGTATTGTTAGAGCCTTCAGTTTTCCATGTGGCCAATTCAATCATGTGTCTCTAAAAGTACCACTTAACTGCATAGGTGATCTCCCAGGCATTTTAGCATGAAAATGTGTGTTCTTTGTCACTTTTCAGAAGAGACAGAAAGGGAATTGAAGGTGAATGTCGAAAAGCCTTCACTTAGCTTCCGCACCTGCCAAATCATTTCTATCCCTAATTTTCTCCATTTCTAGCAACTCCGATTGCCTATCTCTTTTCAATTGCTCAATTCCTTGATGTGCTAAAGCCCCTGCCATCCCATGATTAGCTCTTTCCAGTGCCCCATTGTTCCACTGTCAGCTCTCCCACATTGGACCAGTTTGCATTGATCTTGTACCAATCCAATCACTTCTCTTGTGTGTCATTCCATTTAGAGATTGCTTGAGCACTGGGCTTTCCAGCTTCACAACTTCCACTTGATGCAGTCTGCAAAGGAGAAGTTAACTAAAAGGATGGAGTTAGACCCTTGGCCCAAACTTCACCTGAGAACTGTGAGGGTGTCGGCCTCAGGTTTGTCTATATGGACAGCAGCCAAGTGCTCCTGACTCGAACTTTCACTCAAGCTGGTGGGTAGCATGTTAGTAATGCATCCACACCATTCACCCCATTGGGTGAATTAGGTTAAGAGTCATGATTTAGAAAGAAGGAACCTGGATGGTGAAGGGCCTTGTCATATGAGGATCAGTGGAAAGAACCAGAAATATTTAGGTTGGAGCAGAGAAGATGGGGTAGGAAATGACTACCTTTAAGGATCTGAAGAGATCTCATGTGAAAAAGAGCAGCAATGGGACCAAATGGCTGGCAGTTATTGAGAGAAAGATTTGAAGTTAATATATGGGAAAAATTTCCTAACAATAAAAGCTAGATGGCCACTTATTGGGAGTCTTGTAGAGTGGATTATGTTTGAGTCAGGCTAGATGAAGTAGCCTCCAAGATTCCCTCAACTCTTAGATTGTGTGACTCTGTGAAGCATAGATTGTGTCATACTTTGCTTCAAGCTCTGTGCAGGGTGCTTTGGGAGACCAAAAGAAATGTCTGATGTCCTAGCCACCCTCAAGGATCTTATAGTTTAGTTGGAGCAACATGGTAATATGACAAATGTTAAATGACTAGTATACAATCCAGGTGATTTAGGAGTTGAGAGAAAGGAGAAATCACAAAAAGACTTGCAGAAGCAAAATAAAGTGAAGTAAGACTCAAAAGAGTAGAAAGTATGAATCTAATACATACTTCAGGTCCTTGCTGATTATGTCATTCACTCAAAAGTTACAGAAACATTAGAAACATTCCTCATAACCAACTGGAATTGTGCTTGTGAGTTGGAGAAGGAATAGGTATTAAAAAAACCAATTAAATGTCATGGATTAGCTAAGAGCTTCCTGATTCCCACTTTTTTTCTCAAGACTAGAATATCTCTTCCCACCCAACCCCAACTTGTTGTTGTTAGAGAATGGAGGTAGCGAATGCAAAGGACAAGTCCAGTATGTGTAGTTATCTAGAGAAGGAGTGACACATCCCCCAAAGAGTGTGTTTTTTTTTTTTTACCACTTCAGAAGCCAAGGGGAAAGTAGCCCCTGGAAAGGGGGCACCAGGCCACTGAGACTCTGTTATTGGTGGTCAGGGTTGATTGTGCTGTGTACCACCAGAGGACTTTGAGGTGAGGACTAGAGATGATTTTTGCTGTAGGGAGGAAGAACAATACCCTCATTTTGAAACACTGGGGCAAAGACCACTTCATCTAATGTTAGTTACATCTCCGGCAAAATTAATGATATGGGGTCTTTTCCAACTCTGATATTTTTCAATTATATGATTCTGAGACGAGTTGAAATGGATTTTTCTTTTGCTCCTCAGTGAATGTAATTCAAGTAATGAGTCCTGGCTAGGAAAACCTTAAATAAAGAAAGAAATAGAGTGGAGCAGAGAGAAAGAATGAACTGAAAAGCAATAATATGATGTATCACTATTTGAACTATGGTCAATTGGTCATACATAATAAAAGAGGATAATGATGGCACAGAAAATTGAAGTCTTCAGATAATCTGAAATTATTTTTTTTCACTTTAACCATTAATTTCGAAATACCTCATCAACCAGAGTTATTAACAAACAGCAGAATTGACTAATTTCAATTTTACCTTCTCTTTTTCCCCTGAATAATTTTCAAATTCTGATGGAAATGCTAACAAGTGCACATGGTTTAGATAGTGGGAAGACAAAGGCAAATAAGGACCTGGCTTAATCAACCCACAAGTCAGAATCTAAAACAGAATAAATTGGTTGAGAGGTAGCTTGGCATAGCAAATACAGTGCTGAATTGGGAATCAGGAAGAACTGAGTTCTGATCCTGCCTCAGACACTTATTAGCTGTCTGATCCGGGGTGAGTCACTCAACAGTCTCATTCAACTTGTCTCATTCAACAAGTCGCTCAACAGTCTTTCGGCCTCAGTTTCTTCATCTATAAAATGAAGATAATAATAGCTCTACCTTACTGAGTTGTTTTGAAGATTAAATGAGGTAATATAGATAAAACTCTTTGTAAACTTTAAAGCACTAGATAAACTTTGGTTCTAAATGAGAGCTTAAATTTAGGAATAAAGATCCAATTAAAAGTCATGGATGAGTTAAGAGCTTCATGATTCTCATTTTTTCTCCAGATCAGAACACATCCTCCCACTCCTTACCCCTAACTTTTTGTTGCTGTTTTTGTTGTTGTTTCTAAGCTTGCTTTTTATTTCCTCTCAATGATTTAATACAGAGATCTCAACTGTTTTGGGAGAGGAACTCTATCTTTATTTCCCTATATTGTGAGATCTTTGAAAGGAATGGGAGGAGTTATTATTCTACGCCACACTGGAAATATTGGAGGACAAAGAGGAAGGAGACTTTCTCCACATGGTGTAGTAAACATTACTCACTAGAATGTGAGAATGCTGTAAGAGCAGGAACCATGCTTTGTATTTCTTTGCATCTGCCATGGTACCAAGCACTGCGCCTTGCAAACAACAGATGCTAACTTATTGTTGACTGATGGTGAAAACTCTCCACTTTGGTCTTGGCTTGTAGCCTTTTCAAGTTAAATAGTTTACCATTAGTGCAATAGCTGACTTTGATGCCATTTTCATCTTTGCTGAAGGCATGTGATAACATCGTGGAACGCATCATGCTAAAAAGCATGGGAGCAAGCACATAGCCCTGCTTTACTCCATTGGTGACTGGAAAAGTGTGAGACAATCATACTTTATCCAGAACCCATCGTGGGGGAGAGAATGCCATTATGAAACTGGTGTACAATGCTGATGAACTTCTCCAGGCAACCAAATTTTGCTATTATCTTGCATAAGCCCTCATGACTGAGAGTATTAAAAGCCTTTGTCAGGTTGGTATACATTGCATATAGATCTCTGTTCTGCTCCGGGCATTTGTCCTGGAGTTGTCAGGCAGCAAACACCATTCCTTGGCCCTTTCTGAAGCCACACTGGCTCACAGGCAGATGACCATCTTCCAGGTGAAGAATCAGCCTGTTTAGGAGGATACTAGCAAGAATCTTGCCAGCAATTACTAAGAGAGAGATGCCCCAGTGATTGTCAAAGAACAGGCTGTTTCCTTTTCCTTTATAGAGATGTACAGTGAAGGCATTCCTAATCTCCTGGGGGGTAACCTCCTCTTGCCATATAATCTGGAAGATTTCAGTCAGCTTTGGTATGAGTAGTGGACCCCTTGCCTTGTAGGTCTCTGCAGGGATGGAATCAGTACCAGGAGCTTTGCCACTCAAGAGGAGCCTGATTGTATTCAGTAACTGTTCTTCAGTTAGAAGTTTGACTAGAGAAGGATTGACTTTAACCTGAGGCATATGGTCAATGCCTTCAGCATTGGCTGATGATGGTGTGTTGAGAACACTATGAAAGTGTTCAGCCCATCTCTCCAGGATCATGTCCTTATCACTGATCAGTGTGGCTTCATCAGTGCTGAGTAGTTGAGATGCATCAGAGGTCTTCAGGGCATCATAGGGACACTTTGCATTTTTGCCATCAGCATAAAATTGAATTTCATCTGCCTTATTTACTGAGCCAAGAATCCTGCATCTCTCTGAGCTTCACTTTTACTTTACTTTTGCTGGAGTTAACCACCGCCTTTTTGGAGACAGAGGAGTTTTCTTGCTGGTAAACCCTGTAGAGTTCTCATTTCTTATTTAGTTAGCTTCTGAATTTCCCCATCACTTTCACCAAAGCAATGCTGATGTTTTTGAGTGTTCTGGCCCAGCTGAGCAAATGTAGTGCTGTACACCAAGTCTCTGAAAGCTGCCCACTTCTTTCTGCTTCCTGTCGCTAACTGTGTGCTGACTCGGCTTTCCCTCCCGGTCAGCAACAAACTGGTCATGCGTGGAGAAGTGCTCTCATCTGTTGACACTGAGTCTTCTGACAGTTGTCTTGCCTTGAGGCCATCACTTTTTCTGAATACAAATATTTAGCTCGGAAAGAACGAGTCTATGATCAGTCCAGCACTCTGTGCCGCACATTGCCTTCATCACTCTTACATCCCGCCTATCTCTTCTCCTTACAATGAACTAGACTGTTGAATGCTAGTGCTTGCTGTGAGGGTTCATCCATGACATTTTGTTGTGGGTAAGTAAACAGAAGAGTGTTGGTGATGAGAAGGTCATGAGATGCACAAGTCTTCAGTAATAAGTGACCGTTGCTATTTCTGTTTCTGATTCCATTCCTTCAAAAAACTCTCTGTCATGTCTAATAGTCTGTGCCTACTCTGGTATTAAAGTCGCCTAGAATTACATATTTGTTCTCTTTCAGCACATTAATTATGAGGGTCTCCAGGTCTTCATAGAATTTTTCTTTGACCCCATCAGGATTCATCATGGTGGGAGCATGCGTACTGATGATGATGGCATGGCACTTTCCTGCAAGTGGCAGTCATGTTGTGAACCTGTTGTTCACTCCTTTTGGGAAGCATACAAACTTGCTTTCAAGTAGCAGCCCTGAATAAAACAAGGTTGGCAAATGAAGGCCAACTTATGGAAGTCAGAGCTGGATGCACATTTTTCTGGAATGGTCACAGCAATGGGGAGCACCATGAAGCTGGCATATCAGATCTAATCTAGTCAGCAAACTCCTGATCATGGAGCCACTGCAGAAAAAATCATGTATCCAACTTCAGTTTCAGTAAGCTGGCCTTCAGTTGCCTGCCTTGTTTCACTTAGGGTTGCTATTTGGATATGGTACTTGGTAAGTTCTCTCACAACAAGAGCTATTCATCTCTCAGGTCTATTAGATTTTGTGTTGTCTATGAGTATACACACATTCCATGTACCAATAGTGATTGGAATCATCTTAACAAAATTTTTTTGTACTTTTCTTATGTTTTGACCACAGAATGGGATCCCTACCTGCTGCAGTAAGCAGGCCAGGGTTGGGTGAAACAGACAATTTTTAGGACTCCTTTTCTAGCCCATTCCTCTTGCCAAGAGGTGAGCAGTACAGTCTTTAAAAAAGCTGCTGACTAACACTGCTGCTTCCATCCAGTAAGAAGATGACCCAGAGCCCTGCCACCTGTATGCAGGGTCGTGGCTACAACTCTCAGTAGACACCCGGAGCAGCAGATGCTTCATCACTTACCTGTCACCATAGCACTTCAAGGTAGGTAAGATAATAAGATAGTAAAACAGTTAATGATGGGTAATGTCTTGACTTGCATATGAATTGAATTGAAGTGAGGCAGAGTTGCGTGAGAAAACCTCATTCTCTCTTTCAGAATCATTGAAGTCCAGTGGCAAGACAAAAATCAAGACGACTGGTGATGGTCCAGGACGCAGTGGATGATTTTGGCATCTTCCACATTTGACTAAGCTATAAGCACTCCACAGCAACTGTATCAGCTGCCTTTATGGCCTTGGAACAAATTGTTCTCATCTCCCCTTTCTGCTGAGGGAAGTCTTCACATGCTTGGAGTAGACATCCCCCTAATTCACCAAATGGTTTGAGGCCTGTCAGTCACCTTCAACCTGGTTTCGTTCATCTGCCACGACTGTTTTACTAGGGCAGGATCTGAGTGTCGGGTGACAGGTGGACAACCAAAAGTGAATGTTGTTGTTTGTTGTTGTTTAGTTATTTCAGTCATGTCTGACTCTTCATGACCCCATTTGGGATTTTCTTGACAAAGATTCTGGAGTGGTTTTCCATTTCCTTCTCTAGCTCATTTCACAGATGAGGAAATCGAGGCAAATGAGGTTGTGTTTTGTCCAGATCACACGACTGGTAAGTGTCTGATGCCAGAGTTGAACTCAGGAAGGTGAGTCTTCCTGACTCCAGGCCCCACATTCTATCCACTGGACCACCTAACAAATCTGAAAAAGGCTCAGCAAGCCCTCCCACCAGAGGTGCTAGTCCTCCCTGAGTACCCCATGAAAGACAACAAAACCAGTCCAGGATTTGAATTCCTAACATGTTCCAACAGAGGGTTGTTCTATCTTTATTATATTTATAGTTCATGTCATGAACCTATTGGCCATTGACCTCTATTCTAATTTACTTCCTATTCTACATCTGAATAATAAGCACTAGGCCAGGCTGAGCAGGTGATCCATGTGTCCCAGGTCTACTGCCCACTTGTGTTATGTAGGTAAAAATCATTTAACCTCTCTGAATTTCCATTTCTTTGTCTGTCAAAGGAAGCTAATCATCTGCCCCTTGGCTTGTGTTGAGGGCCAATGGAAGAGTATATATAAAGTACTTTAAAAGATACAGAGACCTATACAAATATAAGGGATTTCTGCTGGTTGCCCTTTCATAAATGAAAGATAAGAAAGTTTGTAAAAAGCTCCTCATCTTCCCAGTTTCTAATAACATATTAAGGTTTTCAAAATGTTTTATAAATATCACATTTTATCCTCACAACAAATATGGAAGGCAAATGCTGTTATCATTCCCATTCTCCTAATGAGGAAATGGAAACAGACAGAGGTTAAGTTACTTGCCCCGTAAGTGACTTAGACAGTTAGTAAGTATCTGAGGCTGGATTTGAACTCTTTTCTTTCTGACTCTAGGTCCAACACTCTATCCACCGTGCCATCTCTATGCCTCATACCAGTGGTGTCCTAGTAAACATTTAACACCCAGCTCTCTGAGAAAATATAGAGGACCCATTTTTAAGTTTAATGTGCATTATCAACATTTTTCCCATAGTTTTCTTAAGTCGAGACAATAACCCAACAATAAATCAAGCCCTGATTTGTAGCCTTTACTGATTTTTAAAACGTAAATATTCAGACCAAAAATTTAAAAAACCACCATCTGGTTCACTACTGACTCATACTTTCTTCTCAAATGTGTGTCTATTTCTTATTTTCCTCTCAGATACA
This sequence comes from Vombatus ursinus, assembly GCF_900497805.2. NCBI lineage: Eukaryota > Metazoa > Chordata > Mammalia > Diprotodontia > Vombatidae > Vombatus > Vombatus ursinus. Next base: position 7,663,236 of record NW_020954630.1, read on the forward strand.
GGTAATAGACTTCTGGTGAGAAGTTTCTTAGAGAATTGAGGCAGTGAAGGATTGAGGAAACTTCACTGGATTTGGATTCAGAAGTAGGTTCAAGGGTTGACTCTGCTACTTATTAACTGTGTCATTTTTGGGACACTTTTGTCAACTTTCTGAATCCCAGTGTCCTTGTTGATAACATGGAGATAATAGTCTTTGTATTACTTATCTCACATGATTGTTGCGAGAATCAAATGAAATGCTATATGTTGGGATAAAAGTCCATTGAAGTCTGTTCTAACTCAGACTCAGTGATTCTTTAATGTATCTGGGAAGACTGTGGAACAAGTTATCATGAAGAGTTGGCAGAAATGGAAAGGTCCATGTCAGGCCAAAAGTCTTAGCGTATTGAGAATGAATTTATAATGACTCACATTTAGATTGTGCTTTGTGGTTTACAAAACACATTCATTGTCATTCAGTCAGCAAACATCTATTAAGCATCCACTATGACTTAAGTCTGCACTAAATTCTTAGGGCAGCTTAAAACTACACTAAGTCTTTTGAGGACAGATGCATGGCAGAGTAGGTAGAGTGCCAGGCCTGAAGTCAGAAAGACTCAGCTTCCTGAGTTGAAATCCAGCTTTAGACACTTCCTAACTGTGTGACCCTGAGCAAGTCACTTAACCCTGTTTACCTCACTTCCTCATCTGTAAAATGAGCTGGAGAAGGAAATAACAAACCACTCCAGTAGCTTTCCCAAGAAAACCCCAAATGGGGTCATGAAGAGTCAGACACAATTGAAAAATGACTGAATAACAACAAAGTCTTTTGAGACACCCTGTACAAAGAGTCCAAGAATCCATACTCCCAAGGAGCCTTACAACAATTCAGTAAAAAAACTAGTGCACATATTATCATCCTCATTCTATAGATTGAAAACCTAAGCCTAATAGACTTTTAGATGCAAATAGAACTTTAGAAGCCACCCAGCCCAAGTGATATAATTTTACAGTTGAGGAAACTGAGACTAAAAGAGGGAGATTAAGGCTTTGCTCAAGGTCACATTAATAGAAATCCAGGTCTCCTAATTCCTAGTACAATGTTCCTTCTACCACTCCACACTGTCCCTGTTGTCTTTGGTTTCAGGCATTCAGTCTGACATTTAATCAGGTTTCTAATCAGAGTGACTACATGACAATAAAGTAGGTTATAAAGCAAGCCTTGGATTTGACTAGATTGAATTCACTCTAGTTATATTCTCAAACTTTCAGTACTATCCTGTACTGTTTGGTAATAGGAGAGGGAAGGAATAAATATTTATATAACACCTGGCATGTGCCAGGCACTATGCTAAATGCTTCTGCTTCTTCTTCTTCTTCTTCTTCTTTTTCTTCTTCATCTTCTTCTCCTTCTCCTTCTCCTCCTCCTCCTCTTCCTCCTTTTTTCTTCTCCTCTTCCTCTTTTTTCTCCTCCTCTTCCTCCTTTTTCTCCCCCTCCTAATTCTAATTCTTCTTCTTGTTCTTTTCCTCTTCCTTCTCCTTGGCTTCCTTCTTCTTTTCCTTCTTTTCTTCCTCTTCCTTCTCCTTCTCCTCCTACTTCTTTTTCTTCTCCTCCTCTTTCTTTTTTCTTTTACAAATAGTATCTCATTTGATAATATGATAATTGATAATTGGTTATCTATTGCTCAATTTGTTCAAGTATGGTGCTAAAGAGTTTCGGGCATGGTTTCAATCTCCCTTCTGACCAGTTAGCTTTGCTTTATTCCATAAATAATGACTACAACCTCTTGACCCAGCCAACTCTCAAAAATGCATGCCATTGGTCACATGGGGATGAGGTGAGGAAATGGAGACTGTTCAGAACAAATCTGTCCTTGCTACTAGGGGAGAAATGTTCAAGTACCTCCCCTACTGAAGCTGGGCCAATAACATTTTTGTTTCTGAAGACTAGCCTATAATAGGATAGATTTACATATCTGAGTCTGGGGAAAATTGGAGGGGAAGAGGGATTGGCGCAATCTTAAAGGGCAGTGGGAAGAAAGGTTGAGCTATCTCCATGATTTAGATTTGTAAAGTCAAGTCTGATCACGGGGTTCTTACCACCATTAAATCCCCAAAGAGGCTAGTGGGAACCCTCTTCTTTAAATAGGGACACTATATGGGCTTTGGTGAATGCTGCATCTCAATGATCCAATGACAACAATATTTTTATTGAAAAGGAGCAGGAAATATTTCAGGCCTCTTTAAAATAGAATGACTACATCAAAGTAAGTGGTCAGGATGGCCTTGAAGACTTTAATCTTTCTACATTTTTTCCTATATCTCCTAAGATTATTTTCCTTCTGAAATGAATTGAGAACGACACAACCAGTTGGCAGTGATTTCTTCTTCTCCCCACCCCCACCCCACACCCCCAAAGAGACAGCCAGATTGACAACATCTCTTAAAGCCTCCAACCTCAAAATTTCACTCTTGTGGTTTCCAAAATAAAAACATGTGATCGCTGCATGCTTTTTTTCCCCTTTTTTTATTTTCTGCATGGAGTCTAAGGAACATTCTGCTCTATAAGGCCTGTCTCTGAATAGGATCAGAAAAGACACAGCAAAACAAATGATTTTCCTCTATATAAACAGCTTAGCCAAGAAGGGAGAAATAAAGTGGTTTGACAGGTGCAAAGCTTGGAGGGATTGAGATACTGAAGCACTTCCCTCTGCAGTGCTGTGCCAACCTGAAAATGAATAAAAATATTTCCTAAACAGTAAAAGATGTTCTGTGTGTGTGTGTGTCAGGAAGACAATGCCGGGAGAGACATGATAGGACATATAAGACATGGCCCATTGCCAGGTCTCTGAACAGCTGTGTGGTGCATAAGAATTATGGCAGCTGTATTTAAACTAGAAATTAAATCTCCTTTTATTTAATGTGTGCAGGCTTTTTAGTTATCAAAAAGGAAACATTAGCAATTAGGGAATGTATATTTCACAGACGAGGTTCGATGTGCTCTTTTTGTTTGGGATGTCTATGATCTCTAATTCTCTGGAGAGGATGATGGGGGCGAGCAGCTAGGCTCCTGGGGGAGAAAAAACGTTTTAAGTACCATTTCCTTTGTTTGCCTAGACAGGGAATTTGAGGTCTGTCCTTCCTCCCACTTTCAGAAAGGTCTGTAGAAATGCTCGTCATCATTCATTCAAAAACTCTAATGTATCAGCTGCTCTGAGCAGAGCCCAGTATTAGGTACTTTGAGAAATGCCTTTCTAAATACTGAGGACTCAGTCCCTGCCCTCATGGAGTTTACAATCTAAGAAGGAAATAAAACATAGACACAAATAGCAAGAATGCACAGTATTACATAAGTGCATGGAAAGGCAGAAAACAATCCAATCCAATAAACATTTATTAAACACCTACTATGTGCTAGGCACTGTGCTAAGCACTGGGGATACAATTAGGAAATAGAAAGACAGTCCCTGTCCCCAAGGAGATTACTATCTAATGGGGGGGGCAACACACGAGAGGAGGCAGGAGCAAAGAATTGTGTGAATTCTGAGGGAAAAGATCATTATCAAACCATGAGGATTAGAGAAGGTTTAATGGAAGAAGTGGAATTTGAGGTGGGATTTGAAGAGATGGGTAGAAATTCAACAAGCAAAGGATAGGAGGGAGAAAATTATAATGCAAGGATAGAGCAAAGACTTGGCGAGAGGAAAGTGCAATGAATGAGTCTTGGAGATGGTGGAGCACAGAAGATGGGAGAAAGAGAGGAAGTAATTATTTACCAATGATACTTTGAATGGGAATATTTATACCTCTCACCTTATAAGTTGGCATGTATACATTGTGCACATATACATATCTATTTGATTCCTACCCAACCGCTTCTCAACAGACCCAAAATCTGTATAGAGTAGGGAAAGTCAGTCAGATAGCCAGTCAACATGCATGGGGGATACCCAGTGCAAAGATACACTGTCAAGAGATGGAGTGTCTGATACAAGCAACAGCCAGTAGGACAATATGGCTGGATTATAGAGTATGTGGATAGAAATAGGTATAAGAAGCCTGAAAAGAGAGCCAGATTTTGAGAGGGCCAGGCTATTCTTTAAATAAGTCATAAAAGGACTCCATTAAACTGTGCTTCTGTTTCCCAAGGCATCTAGGCAGAAGGACTCCCACAATGGATGATGCTTCTAGCACCAACTCAGGAGAGAAACATCATCATAGACCATTTGGGCCAGTGAGTCTCAAAAGCATAATGAAGTTAGTGGTTGGGGTACCTGCTTCCACAGGAGAAACAAATAGAACTTCACAAGATGACTCTATTCCCAGTACCCTGGAGCACCCAAGAAGGACTCAGAAACACACCTGCGATTTGGGTAGGACAGGAACACAGGAAGGTTGAAAGGAGAAAGCTAGACTAGGAAATGATAATAGCTAGTATTTAAGTAGACTTTAAAACTTATAAAGCAATGTGTATATACATATAACATACATATAGTGTGTGTATGTATGTGTATATATATACATATATATATATATAAAACCTCAATATCAATATCAAACATCCTAAAATGTAAGTGCTATCATTATCTCCATTTTATAAATTAGGAAACTGAAGCTGAGAAAGGTTGAATGATTTATCCAGGTTCACATAGTTTGTAAACATCTGAGGTGGAATTTGAACTCAGGTCTTCCTAACTCCAAGTCCAGCACTGTATTAACAAAATCCTCTAGCTGCTTTACTGCCCTATGGAGCCAACGACCAAGACAAAGACAAGTTTAGTAGATACACTGGACAAGACTCCTGGGAATTTAGGAGGCTGGATACTATGGCTAAAATAATTGACAACAGAGACATCCCAATCAGTGACCATCTGTTTAATTCCTAGGAGCAAGCACTACTGCTCCTCTAGGGTTGTAGATGGACATTGATAACCTCTTCACTAGATTCTTGAGCTTTGTAGTGAATTTAGTAGAGTTTTGGGAGATAGTGTTAACAAATAGGGAACAGGAAGGAAAGAACAGAAATAGTTGTATTTCGCAGAATTTCAGAGTTGGAAGGGGTGCCAGAGGTCATCAAGTCCAGCCTATGACCAAAGAGTAGTCGTTTCTACACAAGAGATTATTCATGAGGGACAAAATTATGCCTGGAGAACAGGAATTTTTTAATTTTCCTATTATTCCATAGTATAACTACTCTCTGTCCTCAGTCATATGCAAATATCCCTAGTTCTGTTCCTCTCCATGTGATGAGGAAGGTAAAACAGTAGGACAAAAGAAAACAAATGACAAGTGTTGAGATGCTGAGGCCGTCAATTTCCACTTGAAGACCTCCAGTGATGGAGAACACAATGTTTCCCCCCCAAAAAAATTCCTTCCACTTTTGAATAGTTCTGTAGTTTTTTCCCTTATTTTGTATTTGTAAAATTGATTTATTTTGCAACTAATTGTAAGACTTTTACATTTATTCTTATTACATTCATCTTTATGGATTGTTGAGATCTTTTTGGAGCCTGAGTCTGTGTCTTTATGTCATCTATAGACCTGATAAGTATGCAATCCTTACCTTCATCGAAGTCACTGATAAAAGCACAGAATCCTGAGACTCTGATTAGAGACCTCTGTTCAAGACAACATAGATCCAATAATGACTACTTTTGGTCAATTGAAGCCATTCTGAATTAATCTAACTGTGACCTTTCCATCTTGTCCATGAGGATGTCATGAAAAACTTTGTCAAATGCCTTGTTGAAATCCAAGTATACTTTCTTATGCCTTGGTTTACCAAGAGAATAAACTACCCTTTCTCACAAAGTGAAACTAAGTTAACCTTCTTGATCTAACTACTATAACAACACACCCAACAAGTGGCCATCTGTTGTCTGCTTGAAGATTCTGAATTCAGGGAAACTCACTTGAGGCAGCTATTCATTCTACTTTGGGAGAGATCTAATTGTTAGTTTTTCCTAACATCAGGCCTAAATTATGTAAAGAACATGCCTAATTCCTTTAGGCTGGAACAATTCTTATAATACTTGAAGATTACTAACATATCTACCATGTCCCGATAAACTTACATTCTAGATGGGGAGGCAACATAAAAATAAGTATAGACAAGATAGATACTAAATAGGTAGGAAATAGCTTAAGGTGGTATTTGAGCCAAGGGTTCTAAAAGGCAGAAGTGATGATAGTGTGACAAGTATGAGTTACAGACAATGCAAAGGCATAGAGATGTGAGATGTAGTGTTGTGTGCTAGGAACAGCGAGTTAGGCCACTTTGGTAGGTTGCAGGGTGTGTAGAAGGGAGTAGTGTTTAAGAAGACTGCTTAGCACAATGCCTGGCACATGGTACATCCTTAATAAATGCTTGTTTCCTTCCCTTCACACCCCACCCTCAATATAATTTCTGCTATTCTCTGTAGTATCTGGCATGGCAGATGTATGTGGGTGTTTTCTCTTGCCCCTCTCAACTTTCAGTTTAAAGAATGTTTGATCAGATTTTTGTGTGTGTTTTAAGTGTGTGCCTCATTAGATATACTCCATCCATGATCAAGAGATTTAATGAAGATATATTTCTAAATAGTCTAGAGTCAAGAAATATAAATCTTGTTCTCAAACATCATCTTCTTAACCATGTGTTGGCTTCCCAAATCAGACTTTTTCTTCTGAAACCCTTGCTCTCAATCATCAATGGTGATAAAGACAATAACTGTGCCCATGAGAACTCCAGTTTCTTGCCAAGGACTTCATGATCCCTAGAAATACTTTTAAGTTGCTTCTGGCAACATAATTTGTCCCAGCACAAATTACCAGAAATGAATAATGGTTGTCAAGTTTGACAAGTTTATCATATCCCAAATACGTGTGTGGGAAAGACAGTCTTCCTCTTTCTGGGCAATATCAGGTCAATATATAGCCACCTCTCCACACTCCTCAGTAAGGATTCACCAACAATAAAGACTTGTCTTTTCTTTCTGTTGCCAGCATAGGAGTTGCTCCTGCCTAATATCACCTGTGGATCCCCATCAAGGTTAATCATAATATGAGAAGCTGTTTGGAAAGTCCTCCTACCTATTTTCCAGAGCCTGGTTACAAATCAGACTCCCAAATTAGTCCTAACAGTTTATGGTTGCACCTCATTTTTGACTCAGATTTATACAGCTGTTAGCTCTGTATGCTCTTGGACTAGCTATATCTAGGAAATCCACCTTCAAGGGATAATAATGTGGCACAATGAAGAGAGTGCCAGGCCTGAAGTCAGGAAGACTTGTTCTTGTGAATTCAACTCTGACTTCAGACCCTTACTAGATGTATGATCCTAGGTAAGTCACTTAACCCTGTTTACCTTAGTTTCCTCATCTTTAAAATGATCTGGAGAAGGAAATGGCAAAATACTCCATTATCCGTGCCAAGAAAACCCCAAATGGGGTCATGAAGAGTCAGACATGACTGAAATGACCGAACAACAAGGATATATTTTTTTAAAAAGTCCTCCAATCCTAGCATCTTTCATAGTATTGTTTGTGTTGTTCTTGGCACTTTCATATACTTACAATTCAGTTCTGCGTGTAATTGACTCATTTCTCTCACTGGAGAGAAGGAACAGTTCTTGAACTATTCCAGGCTAGGCACGCTGTGGCTCCCTAGCCCACTTGAGAAGTGTTCCTTCCTCTCTTGAAACAGTCCTTAGCCCAGGGACTCAGAGGCTACCTTAGTCAAGGCTATGCTACACCACACTCAGATGACCAAGACAAGAGGGCTCAGGAATTTCTGCACCCCACTTACCTGAGTCTGAATCTGGTTTGCTCTTGAGAGACCAATGCCTAAGAGACATGTTTGGTTCCTTCCCCTCAGCTATAGCCAAGACTGAGGAAAAAGTGGCTTGTTCTAGCCCCTTCCAATCCCTGGGCCAGTTGTTAATTGTTCTATTATTGTTGTAGCTTCCATTCTCTCCAAATTTGAGCTACCTTCACAGCTTCATCACTTAAACTCTTTAGTAACTTAACTTTTTTGTGTCATGGAGCTAGCTCTTACTGTTCTGGAGAGCCAATGGTTAAATTTTTACATTTCATAAATAAGCAAATGTTACAAATCAGGGCTTGATGTATTGTTTTGTTGATTGTCTGGACTTTAGAAAGTGATGGATAAAATGTTAATAATGTCAATTAAACTTAAAAATGTGTTGTATTTTGTTTCCTTTTTTTGGAGAGCTGGTCTTTAAACATTCATTAGCATACCCCTGCAGAGACCTCTTGGTAGTCTGATTAAGCCTAGAGACCTTTTCTCAGAGTAATATTTGTTGCCTATATTCATAATTGAAAGAAATGCTAAATTTCAATTAGAAATTAGCAAAAGTTAAGATATACTTTTTCCACATCTCAGTTCATAAATCCCCTGAAAGCTCTCCAGGGAGCCTTTGGGGATCCATAGATTCTAGGTTAAAAATTACTTCTTTAGCTAAAGGCTTTCTTTGATCCTGGGCAGTATGTCCTAAAGACCTTGAAAGCTCCTAAGGCTTTAAGCTATTAGTCATAAAAATTCATGTGAATCTGAGAAAATATTTTAGCAATGTGGAGAACAGGGAGCATCAAAATCATGATACCTGAGGGAAGTAGGAAAAGCCTGTGGAAATTAAAGACAAACTGTTTACTTTATAGTTTTCCTAGGGCTGGCTTCATTTGCAAAGTTAAATTCCAACTTTCAAGAATAGGGCCAGCCTTGGACACAAATAGAGAAGATATGATTTGTCCTGAAGGGAGGAGGGGATTAAACTCAGTGGTCCCTTCCAACTCAGTCTTTAATGTTTCCTCAAGGGTTCCTTCTCACTTAATATAGGTAACTGAACATTAAGGTAACTCCACATAATTCTCCATTCTCCATAAGCAGCTCCCTTTGGTTTCCAAACCACAGAACATCATGCCTTCAGGCAAGATAAGCTGATCACCTCAGTTGTTTCTCCCCTTCTGATTGGAAAGGCTGGTGGGTGGAGTAGTTTTTCTTGTTGTTTGTCCTTCATTTTCAAATAGGATCAGTGACATCATGGAATAATGCCTTGATGCAGTCTCACTCTGTCTTCCACAGCCTCAAAGTTCAGTGGCAAGACAAAAATCAAGAGACTAGAGAGGGCCCAGGATGCAGTGTATGACTTTGGCATCTTTGATGTCTGATCAAGCTCTAAGTACTCCATAGCACCTGCTTCAGCCACCTTCATGGCCTTTGGAACAAATTGTTCTCATCTGCCCATTCCTCCAGGGAAGCTTTCACATTGTTGGAGTAGACAACCCCCTAAACTCACTGATGGGTTGAGGCCCATTGATTGCCCTCAACCTGGTTTAGCCCATCTACTGAGATGGGGTGTGGCTGCTCTGCATACTAATGTTTCTTGGAGTCATAGGTGAGAATCGAATGCCAGGTAGACACCAAAGGTAGATGAGTATCCCATCTTTCTTTATATAGATTTCTGAATATCCAGAACTTTCCAAGTAACACTCCTATCAGCAGCTCTGCTTGGCTTACATGGAACATTATGCTGTATACCTTGTGGTGACTTTCCCTCTACTCTCTACTTTTCAGTTTCCTTTTCTGTGTTGTATTGCCCCTACTTGAGGGCAGAGTGTGTCTTTCTTTTTCTTATTTCTTCTATCTTATTTCTTATTGACTGCTTAGCACAGTGCCTGGAACATAGTAGGCACTTAATAAATGTTTATTGAATTTTGAATTAAATATTCTATGACTCTTTGATTCTGGAACCAAGCTTATGTACATGTGTTCGAAGTACAGTTTAGGACATGCTGCTAGACTTCTCTTTGCCACTTGTCCAAAAATATCTCCCCCACAAGCCTACCATGGTGTATGGAATTCCCATCAATAGATATTTCTTCCTTTAGTTTAAGACTATAGACTCTTCTTTAAGAGTTTATACTAGTCAGAGAACAGCTAACACTGTTCAATATTATTTTTGCTAAATATTGGTGTTGTTAGTTTTGGCATTATAATAACAATAACTTACATTTGCAAGTATTTTTATTGTATTTAAAGCATTTTCACATGAAGTATCTGGTTTGATTCGATCTTCATAATAGCTCCATGAGGTAGGCAAAACAGATGCCGGAGACTGAGAGTAAGAAAACCTGGGCTCCCGTCTTGACTTCTGTCAGCACTCTGGACAGGGGTGATCAGAAAGTTGAGAACATTGAACTACAGGAGCTGTTTTAAGGATACTTCTGAGGCACTCTTAAAGCCGAGCTGTCTTTGCACCATCTTTGTGGACATACAGGATGTCAAACAGCAAGAGATTCAAGGAAGGTAATTCAGGAAAAGGAACTAACCTTGAGCCATCAGTACTTAGAAAGTGACCAATCCTGTGCACCTTTGTAGTGATTTGGGTTACTCAGGTGAGTCTCTAGAGCAGGAGTTCTTAACCTGGAGTCTGTTATTTGGTTTTAATTTTTTCTGATAACTTTATCTCTTTATAGTTGGTTTCCTATATGATTCTATGTGTTTTATTTTAGGCATCTAAAACATTACTCTGAGAAGGGGTCTAGATGGCTTTAGCAGAATTCCAGTCCGTGGGGTTCATGACACAGAGAAAGTCAAGCAGCCTTGCTCTAGAGTTTCAGAACAGTGTGATATACTATTGTTATGCCCAACAGGCTTTTCTGAGGAAGACGTATCTCTCTCAGAGAGCTGGCTTTTGGGGAGACGGTAGGAGGGTATCTGTGTTTCTCTTCCCCCAGGCATCTTGTGAGTTGTGGCTAAATTTGATACTGACTCCACTGGCTATCAGTCTTCAGTGTTGATCTCACCTTCTTGATACAGACTTGTTCTAGATTTCCAATACAGTACTTGTCAGGGACTGCCTACTTAACCTCAGGTATGGTTTAAGAGCCCCTGGGGCAACTTAATAGCTCTGAAGTTTGTTAGCTGTGTGACCTTGGGGAAGTCATTAACTTTTCTTTGTCTCAATTTCCTTGCATGAAATGGACATACTAATACACAGTCATTCTCACACTTTATACAAATTAAGTGCTATGTGACTTGTTATAATTGTTTCTGCTGCTGTTTTTGTTATTGTTAGTAGTAGTAGTAATAATTAGTAAGTAGCAGTGAGTGTCTGGTAGTAGTTAAGAATTCAGAAAGGAATGGTCCTGGGACCAGTTGCTATCCTGATTTTTGAACTATTTAATGATTTATGAACTACTGCACAGGTATATACAGCAACTGCATTTTATAGTTGAACAAAAGTATTAAGAAGCAAACTCATCTTCTCTAGGCTCACTGAGAGCATCCATGGCACAGTTCCAATGGCAGACAGGATCATGGGAAAGATATGGACCTCATTCAGTTCTCACATGACTTTTAGTTCTTCTGCCATGTCTCTATATTTTGGGACCACACTTTGGAGATTTAGTATTTGATACAGAGACATATTAAAAATATTGTAAAGTTTTTTGTGGATCAGTGTAAGGTGTAATTGTGGAACACAGTTTGGTCTTGAAAACCTTCCACTTCTACTCCAGTTTATTGGTTGGTGAGGTCTATATCTGTAATATGAGTATTCATCATCTGTCAATCCATGAAAGATAGTGTGCTTCTGATGTAGAATTGTAAACACTAAGTCATGTCCTGATAGTTTTTTGTTGGGTGCAAATTTTTTATAGTGTGCAATGATATATTGCACAGTTTCTACCATTTCATTGTATAATCTATATTGATCACTAAATCTGGACTCTTTAAGGATACTCCTTCCATTATTTCTGGTGATGATTACCTGGTCCTGAATTGCTGCCATTAACCTCTGTTTCCATAAACAAATCCACTTGATTCATCTCTTTGTTTAATATTTCTTTGTCAACATACGGTTGGCTGAGTTTATGTGGATTTTGCCCATGGAATACATTTTTATTCTATTTTTGGATATTGGTTGTTTCTTAGGCTCCATCCCAAAGTAAATATGTTTCAGTTACATTAGACAAATCTGATGGCATTCAACCGTTACTATACAACTATGGTTCAGTGAAGTTATATTTCTTTGTTCTAAAATTATTTCTGTAGTTTCTTTTTACCTGTTTATCATGGTCTATGAGGATATCTCTTTCTCCTTTTTGGCCAAAAAGAGTTAGTGTTTCAATAGATGTGTTAAGGTGATGATTCTTGTATTTCATTGATATTTTATGGAACTTTTATTAGGATAATTACCAATCTTTTATGTTCTGTTTTACAATTTCAAAAGTGTAAATACATTTACACATAGTGGTATTTATTGTTACAAACATGTTTTTCCTCATTCATCTTTAATTGAAGAATGCTACTAAGTCTCTTAACATATTGATCCATAGCTTATATCTTCATGTATCTTCTTGCCATCTTGCTATCTCTGCATATCTTCCTTGGAGGAAACCAATGTCTTAATCAATTGGTTAATTGTGACCACTGGATTCAAGCTGAAAGCTTCCAGCCTCTGTCTTCCCTTGTTGTACATCAAGAAGTTTATATTTATCAATTCCAATTTATATTTTGATATCATTTGAGAAAGATTCCATGATATGAAGTTCTTTAATATGTTTTTAGTGGAGTGGTATATAGCTTGATGTCATCTAGGTACCGATGCATTTATGTCCATTCATTAAGTGGTAATAAGATGTTTTGGTTCAAATATCTCTGTAATATGGAACCCAAATAGTTCTATTTTGGCAAAACTATAATAGACTTAAATTATCTGGCTAAAAATGACACATTTATTATAATTGTTCTTGATATTTTTGTGTTGGTGGCATATTTTTAAAAAAGAGAACCATTGTCCATGTGGATATCAAATATTCTAACATTCTCACTTTGCCAGGGACCATTTTATATCATTTCAATAAATGAATAAGACATGGATCTTGAACTGAGTCAAAGTCTTTGTAATCATCAATAAAAATAGGATAAATGTTATACTGCTTTCAGAAAGGGTTGTTCAGTAATGATCAAATCAACAGTAAGTTGCTCTTTTCACCCCTGGAACTTTTTTGTATACCCTTTTGCTCCTCAACCAATATATTGTTTTTGGGCAAGTACTTATAGATCTTTTTCTAGTAATACACAAAAATGTACTTTGTACAAAGTACATAAACATGTAATTGCCCTGTACTTGGAGAAGTTATTGCATTTTTCATTTTTTGGTAGTATGTATACAATTCTTTCTATTAAGAAAGGTAGAATCAAGTTTATATTTTCACAGGAAGCTGGTAAACTCCTTTGCCTGTAATTCATGAGCCACTATGAAGTTTGAGATAATAATTAGATCTTTTACAGAAAAGCTAGAGCATCCATCATCTACTCTACTGCTGTTTATATTAACAGTGAGTAAACTTTTGGTTCCTCTTTTTTCAGGGGTATGCTGAAGCCAGTTTGTGCCAGCCCATGAGAACCAATTGCTAAATTTTCAGTTTAGTTATACCTTGGAAATAGTCAAATGGTACAAATCAAGGTTTGATTTACCATTTTGTTGATTGTCTAGATTCAATAAAGAGATGGAGAAAATATTAATAATGCTATTAAATTTATGAGTGTCATGTGAATTTTCATAAAGCTGATTATTAAACATTTCTTAGCATACCACTACTTTTGAACCAACTTGCCTTTTAATTCTGTTGGATTTCTTGGGACCATAGAGCTGATACATTTTTCACATCCTCCTCCTCTAGGAGTTTTCTCTCCCCTTTAATTGCTTTATTTTTTAAGACTTGGTAGTAAAATTTAATGGATGTTAACATTTTTTTTTCTTTGCATTGCTTTGATGCCTTAACCTTATGGCATTTGCTTTCAATTGCAAAGGAATTCTAGAATTTTGGATATCATGTTTTCTACATTCTATTCTGAATGTCTCTTTTTGGCACCCTTAATTGGGTTGTATTGTACTCAGGTTTTCTACTGCACATATTAACTAGATATTGATGTGATCTTTTAATGTCTTAAACAGGTCTTTAACAACACTCGCTAGTCTCTTCTAGCATGGTAGCATTTCATGGCAATCCCTGGAGGTATTCTATGATAGCTTCGCCTTTCTGCCTAGAGTTCCTATCATAGCAACAACTGCCATATATGCGGTTGTGTGCAGTTCCTAAAATATTTTATGGCCTGTGTTAAATATTATGAGAGAATGCACTCATTGTTGATGGTTATAAGAAATTCTAACTTTTAAAAATTGTATTCTGTCTTCATATAATTCATTTGCTAATTGAATTCATAACATTAAATTCAAAAACATGTTTTTTAAAATTCTAGCTTAAATATACTATATCCTTTTCAAAATCATTAGAGGAATTAATAGTGTTTATATTTATTGTATTATATATTATACATATAATATTATATTTATTATATTTTCATTATTAGGTATAATTCCTGGAACCTGTATCCAATGAGGCTTTTCTTTTTTTTTTCATAAATTGGCCTTTATTATTTAAGTTTCAGAACAATTTACGAAGGGGTTTGGGGGCACATTCAGAACAGAGAGTGGAGCCCTAGGGGAGAGGGAAGAAGGGAGAAGACAGGGAGACGAGAGCCTCTTCTCTTTGTCTACTCTAGACAGGGTTGATCCTGATTCCTGAACCCTGGTCCAGGGCACACAATGAAGCACAAGATAAGATGAGGTTCCAGGGGCTACAGGTTTAGGAAACATCAAGGGGTGGCCAGAGTTACACATCCAACCAGAGGTGGGGGCTGGGATTCTCCTTGGATCAGCAGCACCACTTCCTTTTAGGAATTGAAGCATAGTGAAAAGTTCTATTCCACTAATTTCAGCTCCTATGAAACATTCTTTTTTTTAAATTAATTAATTTTTAGTTTTCAACAATCACTTCCATAAACTTTTGAGTTTTAAATTTTCTCCCCCTTCCTACCCACCTCCCTCCCCAAGAGGCCATGCAATCTGATATAGGCTCTACATATACATTCCTATTAAACATGTTTTCACATTAGTCATGTTGTAAAGTAAAATTAGAACCAATAGGAGGAACGACGAGAAAAAAGAAACAAAACAAACCAAGAAAAAAGAAAAAGAGCAAATATTTTGCTTTGATCTGCATTCAAACTTCATAATACTTTCTCTGAATGTGGATAGCATTTTCCATCATGAGACTTTTGGAGATGTCTTAGATCCTTGTATTGCTGAGAAGAGCTAAGTCTATCAAAGTTAATTATCACACAACATGGATGTTACTGTGCACAATGTTCTCCTGGTTCTGCTCACAATGACCTCAGATTCTTCAACTTTTCCCACTTAAAATTTTGGTAGATCCTTGATTGCATCTTTTATTTAATCTAATCTAGACTTAGAGATATGATGTTTTTCTTATGAGTGTCCTATGCTGGTTAGCATTATGCTATGATGTGACTTCGAGCTGAGGGTACCATTGACAAAAAGCAAAGAAGCCCTCCCTTCGACCTGAGAAGATCTCTTTCTAATTTTGTTAGGATGTGGTATACCTGGTACATCATGAAAGTGCACACTCCTGGTTCTCCTTCTTAGTCCCCAGTGCCATTTGCACTAAAGAAAGCATTTCTGGAAGGTATAATTTTGGTATTCTGGATTTGTTCCAGTTTACCTTTTCTCTTATGGCACCACAGCAGGAAGGAGCACCATTAATTCTACTGCCCTACATGTCAAATTGGCCAATGTGATGGTTTTTAGTTAGTCCAATCTTCAACTTTATGTTACCTAATCTGTTTACTTGACCCTCAGGAGCATCACACTGACCAGGATGCTAATCCAACTGGTGATAGTGTTAGTATTTCAGGGCTTCTACTAGGCCTTCACAGAGACCATAATGGTCTCAGGACACACAAAGACTCTGCTATATATGATGTATAAAAAGTTCAAGAGACACAATTTCTGGGTAATTAATCATTTTATTAATCATGCTAGCATATAATTAATAAATAATAAATAATAAATAAAAGGGATCAGTGACACTGTCAAATGCCAAAGACCACTCAATACTTATATGCCCTAGGAAGAGTGGGTGTTCCTGAGGGTGGAAATCAACTCTGATTAACAATTAATGAGAGAATGAATATTATAATGAGATATGAGCCTATTCTAATGAAGGTCTGGGGTATGTGACTCTGATTACTCAGTCTTAGTCAAAGAGACTTATCTATATTCATATCACCTGTCTGAAAAAAGGGAGAATCTATACTTTCCCACACCTGTCTGAGAAACACAATGGGCTTCCCCACCTGAGTGGGGTCTGAACAAGATTGGGGAGAAAGTTAATCCAATCTCATCATCAGCAATGTCTTCCGGATACTGGTTTGGACTAGTAGAGAATAGGGTTTCAGAAAGGGGTAAGTCCTATATCTCCCAAATATTGACAATTAGTTATATGATAATCATTTCTCTCATATACGTCACCCTGGTGGATGTTCCCCTACTTTGTCATTATCCCTCCTCTCATGGCATGGAGAGTGGATTAGGTTTGGTAAATGGTCAGCAGCAGCAGCAGCATTATTATCATTATTGAGATTCAGTGTGCCTTGTAGTTAGGAAGACTTGAGTTCAAATCCTGCCTCTGAATATATACAGAGGTGAAGTACCCACAGGCATAAAGCTAGGAAGTGGTAAAGCCAGAACTCAAGGCCAAATCTTCTGATTCCGTGTCCAGACTTCTTTCCATTGCATCAGGTTGATTCTGTGAAGACAGTCATGGCAAGGAGAGGTAGGCACTACAATAGAAGAATGCTGGATTTGGACTCAGAGGATCTGGATTAAAATTATACTTCAGACCCTTACTAGTTGTGTGACCTTGGGCAAGTCACTTATCTCTGGGCCTCAGGTTTCTCATCTGCAAAATGAGGGGATTGGTCCCTTTTTAGTTCTAAATCTATAATTCTTTGATCCTATGGATAGTACAAGCAGCTCACCATGCTTAATATGGTTCGTATAAACCCACCTTTCAGCTAAGCCTCCCTTTTTTGTATCCCATATGTCATTCAATTACAAAGAATCAACGAGATCATTAAATCAATACAAAATTGGGCTCATTGATTCAGAGCCCTAATGGAATTCCACACCTATTGCCCATTAAATATAAACCACAATAATCCAGCAGGCTAAATGGGGGTCAATGGTGTGGAGTGGAAAGGTTAAGCCAATCTCTTGCACAAAGTTATTACTAATGACTTGGAAACCAATTCTGCCTCCATGATGAGTAGAGAGGAAGATAACAACTCCATAGAGACACACACATAGCTTTAAAAATAATAAAACCAAGAATTGTTTCTGGCATGTGCATCAATTCTGGGTTCTCTTTCCCACTTTGAACTCTAAAATTCTATGATCCTATCATCCTTTTCCTCTACCAGACTCTTTCCCTCACTGACATTCTCTTCCCCTGCCTGACTAGGCACGGACTCTAACTTTTGATAACTCATTAGGCCCTTTCTGTAATCTGATTTTCATGGAAAAAAATTATTCAACACAATAGCATGTGAATGCCCTTAAGCTAAAGAAAGCCACACATTTTTCTATCTCCTTCCCCTCCCCCCTCCCCAAATATCCGCCAGAAACATCCTTAAGTCAGTCCTAATTGAGCCATTTGCTGAATGTTAGCCTTGAATAGACCTGGGTGAGAATGTGACTGAGTATAATATGAAATGTGTCATTAGTGGGAATGGCAGCTTTCCTAGAAGACTTGTGATTGAGGTGTATTGAAAGTGCGATTGAAGAAGTGTAATTTACTGCAAGTCTGCATTAAGCTTGACCCTAAGACTACTTAGTAGTAAGCCATGAAGCAGACACGTTAAAATACAATGGAAGGCTTAAATAGAAGTGGCCATAATTAAAATATATACAGGCTCTGGAAGAGGACTTTTGAGTAGTTTTAATAAAACCATCACTGAGAATCTGACCTTAAAATTTAAACCCACCCTTAATAAAAGGAAAAAACTCAAGTACCTAATACAGACTTTAGCCACTAGAAAGAAATAATGAGAATGCTTTGTCATTTTCTGACACTCCTATATATACTTCAATCAACAGCCAACATTCATTGAATCTCTGAAAACTGCCATTGGAAATGATGAACATCGCTGTGTTCCATATCACGGAGAATTAAGCACAATGTAAGACATGAGCTCTGTCCTTACAGGGCACACAGCATCGATAAGAATAATCAGTAAAGTCATTAAACTCAAATCTCATTTTAAAGTTGCTTAAGGCCAATGAAATACTATTTGAGAGGCAACTTCTTGGTGTAGTGGATGGAGAACTGGCCTCCAAAATCAAAACCAAGAAGCCCTAGGTTCAAATCATGTCTCTGACACAAATTGATTGTTGTATGATCCTGGTCAAGTCAGTTACCATCTCAGTCCTCTAGGCAACTCTCTAAAACTCTAAGTTACAAAAAAGGTGCCAGCCTAAATTGGCCAATTCTTTACCTGAGAGTTCCCTATAACAATGAAATCATAGCCCTACCACCTGTCTCTATGCCTAATATTCTACTGGGGGATAGGGGAAGGCTAGAGAGATAACCATGAAGAATGTGGCTATAGATGATGTAAAGGAAAACAATGGCCTAAAACATTAGAATTAAACAATAACCAGGCTTGATTCTTGATGACTGTTGATAAATCATACTTCCCCTCTCTTGGTAAAGAGAGGGCAGGATGTTTTTGTGGAATGTGGCATACACTGTCAGATATGGCTGATGTGTTATGAATTTTGTTGGTTGATTAACTCTTTTTCTTTATCACAAAGGAAAGTCCTTTGGGAGGGATATTGGAAAGTGATAGTGATATAAAAGAATGAAAGGCATCAATCAATAAAGCATGTGATTTTAGGCCACATTTGATCCACGAAGACTTTTCCTGCGGAGTCCCAAGTATTCTTCAGCACGAGGGACATCTGAGCTCACTCTATCATACAGGTCATTTGGTTGAACTTTTTTTTGGTAACTGTCTCCAAAGTCATTTGCTGGGATAAAAATGAATTCATTAAAAATATTTGTTGAGCACTGTCTCAGTTGCCATAGAGGATTCAGGAGAGCTATTGTCCATGCTATGATGCCAGCCCTCAAAGAATTCACAGTCTAGTTGGAGAAGTGAGACAGACTTACTTTTCTTTTAAAATTTTGTGTTTTATTTTTATATGCAAATATTTACAGATTATCACTTTCCCCCCACATATTCCATGAGAAGTCTCTCATAACAAATAAAACAATTAAGCAAAACTAACAGTACAATAACCTACACACAATATACATATATTTTAAATATATGTATATATTTGTATACTACCAATCAAAGAATTTGTTTTGCTTGACAATGTGTATTTGTTAAAGAAATTTATCTTCCTTTTTTTCTTTTTTTTCCAGTGTGGTGAGGGGTGAGAGGGAAGAAAATTGGATTTTCATTAATTAGAAAATTAAAAATAGAAAGATGAAAGGTACTACAGCTTGTAAAGTTGTATGCACTTTCCCATAAGGTCACTGTATTGTTAGTTTGCTTAACTGTTTATAATATCTATCTATAGATGTCTCATTCTGTACCCTAATTCTATCACCTCTCTGCTGACAGATGGATAGTTTATTTAATCATTGGTTCTTTAGAATCATGAGTGATCATTATATTGATCATAGTTCTTATAGCTTTCAAAGTTTTTCTTTATAGTGTCATTGTTGTTGCCTAAATTATTTTCTTGTTCATTTCATTCCTCGTCAATTGTTAAAAGTCTTTGAAATTGTTGATTTTCATAATTTTGATCTTGTAGCATAAATTGTTCTTCTGGCTCTGCTCTCTTTATTCTGTGTGAATTCTTGTAAGTCTTTCCATGTTTCTTTGAAATCATATATTTGCTCATTTCTTACAGCACAATAGTAACGCAAGACAGAATTTCATGGAAGAAACAGAGAACAGTGAGAGACAGTATTTACTTAAATGCTAAACAATGTAGTATTATAGCCTGAAAGTGAGACAACATGGTATAATGGATGGAAGACTGGCCTTTATAAGTCAGAATGACAACAATAATAAGAGCATTTATATAGTGCTTAAAAGTTTTGCAAAGCACTTTATACATATCTGCTTTGATGCTCACAACAATCCTGTGAGGTACATGATATTATTATGCTCTTTGTTATTATTCTCATTTCCAGAAACTCATCATTCTACAAGATGAAGTCAACTCTGAAACTCACACCTCTCAGAACCCCCTGCCCCTGGGGCCCCTCCCTCCCTGTGATTGGAGAGGGTGGAGGTTGGGTATTAGAAAGATCCTCCCTTATCCTCTACTTTTGAAGGAGGACACTCAGAGAATTCACCTCATCCCCCAACATGCTGACCTCTGGATTTAATGATCTTTGGAATTCAGCATTCTGTAAGATGAAATCAGTTGTGAAAATCTCACCTCCTCAGATCATTTCCCACCCTGGTTGTAGGACTTCATTTTGCCCCTATCCAGAGTGACCACCTTCTCCCCTTCAGTTTCTTTTTATGTGTTGTAGATTGTAAGGTCCATGAGGGCAGGGATTGTCTTTCTTTGCTTCTCTAATTGTTTAATGACTGTTGACCATTTTACAGATGAGGAAACTGAGGCTAAGAAATATTAAATGACTTGTCTAGAGTCAAGTGTCTGAGGCAATATTTGAACTCAGATTTTCATGATTCTGATTGTAACACTATCTGCTATGCCACCTAGCTGACTTAGATAAAATCTGGTTATGAGACCCTGGACAAGTCATTTAACTTCTCAGACCCCCAGACAAATCTCAAACATGAAAAATGGCAGAGAAGGTGCCAGTCTACATTGGAAGAGGAAGTTCCTTTCCTGGAGCTCTTTAGACTGAGGAAATCATGGAAGGGGAGGAGGCAGAAGAGGGGGAGGGGGAAAAGGAGAAAGAGAAAAAGGAGGAGGAGGAAATTGTTTAGTGATTTGCCAGGGTCATACAAGAAGTGTCTGAATCAATGCTTTCCTGACTCCAAATTAGGGCTCTATCTGCTGTGCTGTTCTGCCTCTCAATAACCTAGAACTGGAAGGAAAATCATCAGTCATTTTGTCCAACCCGAACCTTTTAGAGATACAGGAATTGAGGCCCAGAAAGGTTAAATGCCCAAGATCACTAAGAAGTGAGTGGGTGAGGTAGGATTTGAACGCAGTTATTCCTGACATGAAGTCTAGCGCTCTATCCTGTGGAATCAAGGACAAACCTGTGCCTTTCCCCAGATTCTCCCCCTTAAGCTGAAACACTGTGGAAAATCAATCGTCTGACTCCTCTCTAAGCTAGATTGTCATTAAATCTGGTATTGCTTCCAGAAGCACCGTAGCACTGTTGGAGAGCAGAATATGAAGTTAGGCTAGACAGTGACATGCCCTCAGAGGGCAATGAGTCTATGACTAGGGAAATGAGCTGGGGATGAGACAGCAAACAACTTTCCACTACTAACTCTTCAGAGGGCCTACTGACTTTAGAGAAATTCTTTTAAAAATCCCTTTTCCTTAGGATCACAGTATTTTAAAACTGGAAGGAACCTTAGCGGCCACCTAGTTTAATTCTCTTATTTCATAGAAGAGGAAACGAAGACCCTTGAAGGTGAAGTGACTTTCTCAAGGTCAGGGGATCATAAATGTAGAGCTGAAACAGCCCTCAGAAACCATCTAGTTTATTCCCATCACTTGACAGTCAAGGGAGGTTTCCAAAGGATTTGCCAAAGGTCTCATAGGCAAGAAGAGGCAAAATCAGGATTCAAACCCAGCTCCTTTGACTCTGAGGCCAGGACTCTTTTCTCTATACCATACTTCCTCTCAGGGAGCAATGGAATGTCACGCTACTCCCTGAAAACTCTTCCTGACATACAACCTATTCCCATATCAATTAGTCATCAGTCAATCGATTGACTGATTAGCTGAACTCAGCTCAACACATTTATTGGGAAATTACTTACTAAGTGAGTAGGACTAGGGTTCTGATCTCAGCCATCATCATCATCATCATCATCATCATTATCATCACCAGATCATAAATCTAGAGCTGAAAGGAACTTTGAGAACATCTATTTCAATTTCTTACTTTTCTGATTGAGAGAGGGTGACATATCCAAGGTCACACAGATAGTAAATGACACATTTGGGATTCTGATTCAGAGTCCAGTATTCTTTCCACTGTCCCACACTGTAGCAGTGTCTCAGAGTGTTGATCAAGCAGCATCTATACACATTAAGTATTTATTAAGTACTTTATTGTGCTGAGCTAGGGCCTAAACAAGGTACACTTAACAGGCATAGTCTGTCTTCTCTAGGTGCCTATTTTCCAAGACTGAATCCAACCCAAGACAGCAATCCAACCAACTTACAATGGAAAAATACTAATTACTGACACATATGGTACTTGGAAGTCAACAAGCAGCTTCTTGATGCACTCTCTCTTCCAGTTTTTTCTAAAGCTAAAAAAAAAGTCTAAAAATTGATCTGCCAAAAATATTATTTTACTCAGAAGTCCTCTGCACAGGAGTTACAAACCAGGGAAATGAGCATTCTTTTCTATGGTCTGGCATTTTCTGTACTTTCATCAGAGCCAAATGGGATACAGAATGTTAGTAAATATGTCTTTTATTACTAATAAATAAGATGATTATAATTAATAAACGTCACTGATATTATTTCAGTTGTCAATAACATCAATAACTAATAATGGCAATACTTCTGTCACATAGCCTTAGGGGAAAAAGGGAGGAAGAGAAACAAAGTTGTTTGCTTACATGGCAAATGTAGTGATGATATAATTTTTTTTGAACTTTTGTATGTATACCTGGAAATGGCATTGAGCTTAGCTATTTCTTTCTCACTTCTACTCATGCTGAGCCATCTCTCCTACTATGTTTATCTAGGACACATGTGCTCAGAAATCAACATCAGGAAGACAGATCCTCCTGGATGGTCCATTTCAACAGATTGCTTTCTGGTCACATAAAGGCTCGGAATTCAGTGACCTCCTGAAAGATTTTCTGCAAGGTCATCATTGCAGTTCTTTGGAAAATAGTTACAACAAAAATAAGGCAAGGAGTTGCAGAGTGACAAGGTTGATTTCATTCTGAGCCCACACGGGTGGGAGCTTCCATTCTATGTGCTCAAGTAAACAATTAGACCATAGGATGTTAGAGCTAGATTGACTCTTATGAATTACATAGTTCAGTTTACCAGTTCTACAGAGAAAGAAAGTGAAGCAGAGATGACATGATTTCCTTGGAGTTGTACAGTGCTTTGAACTTAGAGCCAGGTCACTTGGATTTCAGTCCCAGCTCTGCCATTTGGTAGCTGTGTCTCCATGGGCAAGTGACTTTGGTTTTTTCATCTATAGAATGGGTATGATCATGCTTCTGTTATTGATTTTATGGGGTTGTTGTGAAGAATACATTTTATAGACCTTAAAAAGCTATAGAACCACGGGTCTCCTAGTGGCAGAACCATATTTCAGAAAAGATCCTTTTTTCTTTTTTGATAATTTTCACATAACCTAGTTTTGTGCCATACTTGCATCCCTATAATGGGGCAAATGAAGGAGGTCTTAAATGATCTTTATGCTCATAATTTCCCTCCATCAGCCATCATAGTCAGGCAAGTGATGTGTTAAATTGCTATTTAAATCACTACTATGTGCCTAGCACCCAGTTCTATAAAAATAAGAGTTATTAATATTATTTTAATTATTTTGAGTCTATACTCAGGATATGATGGTTTCTCCTCTCATCACAGACTCAGATAACGTAGTTCTCCATAGGACTACTTGTTAATGCTTGTTTCAATTTTTTCCACAATACCCTACAAGTATCATGTATTAGTAATGATAGTGATAATTATTATCTGTACATGAAACCTGGTACCATGGCACAGGCTTTGGATTCATAACCAGAGAACCTATGTTTGAGCCCCTGCTCTGGTACTAGCTGTGTGACTAGTGCCTTCCTTCTGTTGATGATTTCTAATTATCCTCTATCTAGCTTATTGATACTTGATTGATATTTGTATGTTGTTTCCCCAATTAGATTTTGAGCTCTTTGAAGGCATGAATTGTTTTCTTTGTATCCCCAGAGCTTAGCACAGTGCCTAGCACATTGTAGGCACTTAATTAATGTTTACTGACTGATTGAAAATTTCTCTGAGTTTCAGCTTCCTCATCTTTAAAGGAGTGATAATAGAACATGTACTATATACCTCACAGGGATATCGGAAAGAAAGTGTTTTGCTAACCTTAAAGCTCCATAGAAATGAATTATTCTTACTACCAGGCTCATAATTAACTGTTGGATCAGTGTAACAAATGACACTTTGTCTACATTTGGAGAAAAGAGAGATCAATATGGATTTGAGTATATGGGGAAAATTTCATGGAAAAAAAAGTGTTCCTTAGAGGAGGGGAAACATTAGAAAAACAAAGAATGGAGGATAGCAAATTTTCCCTTTAACTGTGAAAGATGTAATTGTCCATTGCCCTCTAATATTTTTAAATAGTATTTTATTTTTCCCCAGTTACATGTCAAGAAAATTTTTAGCATTCATTTTTTGGGGGGGCTAGGCAGTGACTTGCCCAGGGTCACACAGCTAGTGAGTGTTGTGTCTGAGGCTGGATTTGAACGCAGGTCCTCCTGAATCCAGGGCTGGTGCTCTATCCACTGCGCCACTTAGCTGCTCCCTTTAGCATTCATTTTTACAAATTTTGAATTCCAAATTCTTCTCCCCCCTCGCTCCCATCTTCTGAAAATTGTAGGCAGTTTGATATAGTTTATACATGTGCTATCATGTAAAAATATTTCCATATTAGTCACAGTTGTGAAAGCAGAAAGAGATCAAAAGGAAAACAAAACCACAAAAAAGAATAAAGTAAGTGAAAAAAAATATGCTTTGATCCACATTCAGAGGCTATCAGTTCTATATCTGGATATGGAGAGCATTTTCCTCCATGAATCCTTTACATTTGTCTTGGATCATTGTGTTGCTAAGAAGAGCTGAGTCATTCATAGCTGATCATCACACACTGATAGTGTGTATAATGTTTTCCTGGTTCTGCTCATTTCACTTTGCATCAGTTTGTACTGGTCTTTCCAGGTTTTTCTGAAATCTGCCTGTTCATATTTTCTTATTGCATGATAGTATTCCATTGTATTCATATGTCACAGCTTGTTCAATCATTCCCCAATTGATGGGCATCCCCTCCCTTTCCAATGTTTTGCCACCATGAAAAAAGGCTACTATAAATATTTTTTGTATATGTAGTTCCTTTTCCCTTTTTTATGATCTCTTTGGGATATAGACCTAGTAGTGATACTGCTGAATCAAAGGGTATACACAGTTTGGTTGCCCTTTGGGCATAGTTCCAAATTGCTCTCTGGAATGGTTGGATCAATTCACAACTCCACCAACAATGCATTAGTGTTTCAATTTTACCACATCCTCTCCAACATTGATAATTTTCCTTTTTTGTCATATTAGTCAATCTGATAGGGAGGTGGTACCTCAGAGTTGTTTTAATTTGCATTTCTCTAATCAAAGGTGATTTAGAGTACTTCTTCATATCCCAAAAGATAACTTTGATTTCTTCATCTGAAAACTTCCTGTTTATATCTTTTGACCATTTATCAATTGAGGAATGG
Organism: Vombatus ursinus; assembly: GCF_900497805.2. Lineage (NCBI taxonomy): Eukaryota > Metazoa > Chordata > Mammalia > Diprotodontia > Vombatidae > Vombatus > Vombatus ursinus. Next base: position 7,688,840 of record NW_020954630.1, read on the forward strand.
CTTCTATTCTTATAAATTTGACTCAGTTCTCTACATATTTGAGAATTGGGGCCTTTATCAGAGATATTTGTTATAAAGATTATTCCCAGCTTTCTGCTTTCCTTCTAATCTTGGTTGCATTTGTTTTATTTGTACAAAAGCCTTTTAATTTAATATAATCAAAATTATCTATTTTGCATTTTATAATGCTCTCTATCTCTTGTTTGGTCATGAATTCTTCCCCTCTCCATAGACCTGACAGGTAGACTATTCTTTGCTCTTCTAATTTGCTTATGGTGTCACCCTTTGTGTCTAAATCATGCCAAAGGTTTGTCATATCTAAATTTTCTAATATTCTATTTACCTTCTTAGTTTCTTTCTTGTTTCTCCTTTAAGAATCTGGATGCTATACCACTTGGTGCATATATGTTTAGTATTGATATTGCTTCACTGTCTATGGTACCTTTCAGCAAAATGTTGTTTCCTTCCTTATCTCTTTTAATTAGGTCTACTTTTGCTTTTATTTTGCCTGAAATCAGGATCATTGCCCCTGCTTTTTTACTTTAGCTGAAGCATAACAGAGTCTGCTCCAGCCCCTTGTCTTTACTCTATGTGTGTCTCTCTGCTTCAAGTATGTTTCTTTCAAACAACATATTTTAGAATTCTGGTTTTTGACCCACTCTGCTCTACACTTCTATTTTATGGGACAGTTCATACTATTCACATTCACAGTTATGACAACTACCTGTGTATCTCCCTCTATCTTTTTCTTCTTCCTGTTTGTACTCTCTCTCCCCTTTCACCCTTTCACTCCTCACCAGCATTTTTTTTCTGTCTACCACCTCCCCTGATCTGCCCTCCCTTCTGTCAGTCCCTATCCACCCCCTTTACTTGATCTCCTCCTCTTCTATTTCCCTGTCAGGTAAGATAGATTTCTATATTCAACTGATTGTGTATGATTCCCTCTTTGAGCCAATACTGATGAGAGTAAGGTTAAAGCAATGCTCATCAGCTCACCCTCCCATCTTCTCCTCCACTGTAATAGGTCTTTTGTGCTTTTTCATGTGAAATAATTTACCCCATTCTACCTCTCTTTCCTTCTGCACCAACTGCACTCCTCTTTCTCATCCCTTAATTATTTTTATATCATTTCCTCAAATTCACCTTATACCCATACCCTCTGTCTATATATATCCCTTCTAGCTGTACTATTAATGATACAATTTTTAAGAATTGTAAGTATCATCTTCCCATGTAGAGATGTAAATAGTTTAGCTCTATTGAATCTCTTATGTTTTCTTTTCCTTTTTACTTGTTTTTGCTTCTCTTGGGTCTTGATATTTTTGGTTTAGTCATGGTCTTCTTATGAAAGTGAAATCTTTCTATTTCATTGAATGATCATTCTTTCCCTTGATGTACTATGCTTAATAATGTAGGTGATTCTTGGTTGTAGTCTTAGCCCTTTTGCCCTCTGGAATATCATGTTCCATGACCTCTGATCCTTTAATGTTGCAGCTGCAAAGTCCTGTGTGATCCTGATTGTGACTCCCCCATATTTGAATTATTTCTTTCTGGCCACTTGCAGTATTTTTCCTTGGCCTGATAGTTCTGAAATTTAGCTACAATGTTCCTTGGGGTTTTTATTTTGGGATCTCTTTCCTGAGTTGATCAGTGGAATCTTTCAATGCCTATTCTGCCCTCTGGTTCCAGGACATCAGGGCAGTTTTTCTTGATAATTTCTTAAAAGATGCTGTAAAGGTCTTTCTTTTTGTTATGGCTTTCAGGTAGTCCAATGATTCTGATATTGTTCCCCCTGGGTCTATTTTCCAGGTCTGTTGTTTTTCCCATGAGGTATTTTACATTTTCTTACATTTTTTTTCATTCTTTTGAATTTGTTTGATTGATTCTTGATGTCTCATAGAGTCATTAGCTTCTACTTTCCCAGTTCTAACTTTTAAGGTGTTTTTCTCAATTAGCTTTTATACTTTCTTTTCCATTTGACCAATTGTACTCTTTAAGGAGTTGTTTTCTTCCATGGATTTTTGTATCTCCTTTTCCATTTGGCCAATTCTATTTTTAAAGTCATATTCCAAGCTATCTTTTCATAATTCTCTTGCATCCCTATCATTTCTTTTCCCATTTTTTTCTTCTACTTCTCATATGATTTTAACCTCCTTTTGGAGCTCTTCTATGAGTTCTTTCTGGGCTTGAGATCACTTCCTCTTTTTCTTTGAGGTTTTGCCCATAGGTGTTTTGACATTGTTGGCCTCTTCTGAGTTTGTGTCTTGGTCTTCCTTGTCACCATAATAACTTTCTATGGTCAGATTCTTTCGTTATTGTTGTGTGTGTGTGTGTGTGTGTGTGTGTGTGTGTTTTGCTTATCTTTACTTTTGGAGGGGGAAAACTTTTTCCTTTTTTTTAAATTTAAGCTCAGCTTCCAGGGTGGAAGGGGCACTGTGCCCTATAATGTTTTTTATGGTATGATTTTAAAATTTTGGAGCATTTGTCCATTTGTAATGTATTATGGCATAAAATGTAATATTCTGATCAATACCCATTTTTTCATTTTAAAAAAAGTTTCACAGTTTTCCCAGAAGTTCTTATCAAATAAAAAAATCATTTCCCAGAAGTATGTGCTCTTGGGTCTCTTAAACACTAAGCAACTTTGTCCATTTATTTACAGGTCTATCCAGTCTATTTGGAAACTAGGTGGCACGGTGGATAGAGTGCTGAGCCTGCAGTAAGGAAAACCTGAGTTCAAATCCAGTCTCCAATCCTTCCTAGCTGTGTTATCATGAGCAACTCACTTATCCTCAGTTTGCTCATCTATAAAATAGTGATAATGATGGCAACTGCCTCTGAGGGTTATTGTGAGGCTCCAATGAGATAATTGTAAAGTGCTTAGCCCAGTGCCTGGCACATAGTTGAGTGCTATATAAATGTTAGTTCTATCATTATTATTCCACTAATCTACTTTTCTATGTTTTATTCAGTACCAGATAGTTTTAATAATAGTTGCTTTATAATGTAGTTCAAGATCTGATGGCATTGTATCACTCTACCTGCTTCCAACCTTTTAAAAAATTATGTCCCTGGATATTCTTGACCTTGTATTTCTCCAAATGAATTTTTGTTGTTATTGTTACTTCTGTAAAGTATCCCTTTTGTGATCTAATTGGTATGGTAAATCTATAGAGTTTTTACTACATTGGTATGGCTCAACCATAAACTGTGGATATCTCTGTGTAATTACTTAGGTTTTCTATAAACAATGTCTCACAGTTATAATCCATTGTTGAGCTAAGGGGGTTAGGGCATTTTGCCTTCACCCTCTCCACTAATGGGCTCTTCCTAGACCCATTGTGCAGATTTAGTCTTGAGAAGTCTGGCCTCTAATGAGAAGAGTTAGGCTATTTTTCTAACACATTTGGCTCAACATACCACCACCCCAGAGCCCTGGAGAAAATTACTTGTAGATTTGAGATTTGGCTCCTAAGTAGTATCTTCCTGAAAGGGAGCAATAGAGATGTGAAATTGTACTAAATGTACAGCATGAACCAAGCATTTATTTACTCTAAACACAAATGTTTCTCACAAATGCCCATTACCAAAGACTTAAAGAAGGATGTAGTAACCCATAACTACTGTTACTCCTGGGAGATTGAAACTTAAATATATTGACATGAAGAAAGCTTGTAGGACTCAGCTGGATAGGCAATGTTACATTTCACTTCAGCTTTTATTTCAGCTTAATACCTTCTAGCAAGCCAGGCCAAGGGTTGAGCTCCTCCCATTGTCTTCTCCAATGCAAAAATATTCCCTGACATGAGTCAGCTCCAACCAAGGGACCCAAGATTTCCCGACATCTCAAATTCACATGGTTGCCTCCATGGTTGGGACATACCTCTCAGGATTGCTAGTTTGTCACATGATCAGGGGCTCAGGTTTAAGGTCACCTAGCTAATCTCTAGCCTCAGTTGTCATGGAGTTCACAGCTATCATGTTCCTAGGGAGAGGCTTAGAAACTGGTGTTATGCTTGGCAGATGAGAAGAGAATAGAACTTAGTCATTAACTCTTCCTACTCTTTGACCAACAAAGGAATTCCTTCATTTTCTCACAGTGCAAGTCCTAAAGCATTGAGTATATATGTGTCCCTGGAGTCCTCAGAAGTTTTCAGAGAGAATTCTGGTACCCACTCCTTAGCATGGCTCATATAATCCCATTCCCATGTTATAACTGTTTTGTAGTTTATTTGTATAAGTTCTATGTATGTTATTTTAGTTAATTTCCAGAGACTTAACATATTTTTATAATCCTTTATGGAATTTATCTTCCTCTCTCTTCCTATTGTGTTTTGTAATTAATATACAAAAAAGTTGATGATTGTTTTGCATTCTGCTACTTTATTAAAGCTGGGAATTACTTAATTTTGTATTTGATTATCTAAAATTTTCTAAGTAAACCTTCATATCCTCTCAGATTAGATAGCTTCCCCTTTGCCTATTTCCTCACAATCTCTTTTCATTTCCATAGTTAGCAATTCTAGTACTATGTTAAATAATAATGGACACAGTGGGTATTCTTGTATTAGCTTAGATGTAAGCATTGCAGCTTCTGAGTTATTAGGAAGTGGTGCAGTTTTTATCATTCTCACCATTCCTCATAAGAAAAATTGTGCACAAATTCAATCTGTGTTGTGCTCAAAATGTTGCCTAATATATCAATCACATTGGAAAAAATTCATATTTTTGAAACACGTGTTACAGCAGAACTTCCTCTACAATCTTTTCCATGGTGATTTATTTTTAAACATATTGATAGTCTTTATGCTTCAGTATTTTATTTCATTTGATATTTTACATCAATATTTATAAATGATAGTAGTCTAGAGATTTCTTTCTCTGCATTGTCTCTACCTGGTTTAAATGTCAGGACCATGTTTGTATTACAGGAGTTTGATAAAGTACCTTCTTTCTCAATGTTTTGAACAGTTTGTTTATCAGAAGAGTTATCACTTCTTCTTTCTTTTTTTTTTTTTTGGCTAGGCAATGGGGTTAACTGACTTCTCCAGGGTCACACAGTTAGTGAGCATTATGTGTCTGAGGCTGGATTTGAACTCAGGTCCTCCTGACTCCAGGGCTGTTGCTCTATCCACTGTGCTACCTAGCTACTATGAGTTATCTCTTCTTTAAATATTTGACACAATCTACTTGTAAAACCATCTAGTCTATGTTTCTCCCTCTATGGGATTTCATTTGTCCATTTCATTTAAGTTTTATTGGCCTGTGATTAGGTATAGTAGTTTCTGAAATTTTCCTTCATTTCTTTTCCATTTACTGTTTATTCAACCTTCTTTTTTCTTATTTTGGCAATCTGCCCCTTATCCCTATAAATTTAGCTAATGGTTTATAGACTTTATTTGTCTTTAAAAAATATCTTTTCCTCCAATTGAAGTCTTTTGCTTTTTAATTTTGTTTATCTCTTCTTATATTTTCAGATTTTCTATTCTTGTACTTGTTTGGGGATTATTAATATATTGTTGTTGTGTTCTTTTTAGTTGCATGCTCAGTTCATTGGTCTATTCTTTCTTTTGTTAATACATAGTCAGAGATATAAATGTCCCTTTAAATGTTGCTTTAGCTGTATCCCACTAATTTTGGAACATTGTATTATTATTATAATTTTACTTAATATAATTAATACTTATCTAGATGATTTGTTCTTTAGTCCAATCATTACTTGGGAAGAAAGTTCTTTTAATCTCCAGTTAAATCTGTGCTAGTCTGGGCTTTTGTAGACATTCATATTAACCAAAAGGAACAGGGGAGATGAAATCACCATAGCCAATGGCTGTGGGTTTTCATTTTGAATGAAACTGAAACAGAAGAGTCTATATCATAGAAAGATGAAATAAGATTTATAACTGTCAGTAGCATATAAAATAAGAGAAATTCAAACAAAACCATGCTACTTGCCTGAGTCTAAAGAGCATACTTGTCAAAATTGTTTGAATGTCCAAATTAACTTAAAGCTAATCCATCCCTGCACGATCCTATAAGAATCAGTTCACAACAAGGCTACATAATAAATTCTTTGTGCCAGGAAATATGAATTAAATTGTTTTGAAGCAATAATGTTTAGGTAAGTAAAAAAAAAAAGGTTTCCCACTGAGATATTTTCTGAACAAAATTAAATATTATAAAACCATATTATTAAATTCTGTCAAAAAGTTATTAATCTTGTTACTTTGGCATAGGCACCTCAGTCCTACGTAATTATGGATCACTCTAAACTTAACCTTTTCTGCTGTCTTAGACCAAAATGTAATTGGAATGATGGATTTGGTATGTTCTAAAACAAGAAAAGTGGAATGAATAGGCCTGTGAAGCAAAATGACTTTGATAATATTTCAAAACAAAACTTCTTGCTATTAATATTAAAGTAGTGATAATGATAATAGTTGCTCTTTCTCTAGTGCATTAAAGTATGCAAAGTGCTTTATGTATAATTATCTCATTTAATAGTACTGGACTTATAATGTTGCTATTTAAATATAGGCTAAAAACTATTGTAAAAAGAAACCTACCTTCTTGCCTTTTCTCTTCCTCTCTTCCTCTCTCTCCCTTTTTCTTTTTCTCTGTCCCTACCTTCCTCCCTCTCTTCCTTGCTTCCTTCTTTCCTCCAAAAACCTTGATTTGAAAGTTGACTGGTAAACATCTTCCAAACCTATGTTAAATAACTAATCTTCCATTTATTCAAGGAAAGGGAAAAGAATCAGGTGCTTCATATATTTGATAATCTGACCACCTGGATGCTAGAACATGGTTCATTTTGATGGGCAGAGCTCTCCCAGAAGAGAGGGATAACTGTGTTTCTGGGGTCAAAGATCAGGCCTGAGGATTCTAATTATAGTCTGAATTCACAAATTTTACAAATTTGCAAATTTCTTTTCCTCCCCCGATTGTGTATATATGTGTATGCGTGCGTGCATGCGTGTACTTACGTATATGTGTATGTCAACATTAGGCAAGGGGCTGTCCCTGAACTCTTTCACAGTGATATGATGAAGACAGATTAGAGATAGAGTCTCAGGATTTTAATGCTGAAAAGGGACATTAGAGAAAACTATGCCCAACTCTTTATTTTACAGATTCACAAACTGAGGCCCAGTGACTTGTCAAAATGACTTTTCCAAAATCATGCAGCCTTTTAAGGACAGAGCCTCAATTAAAACTCAGGGCTCCTGCTTGCCAGCCCAGTGCTCCTTCCACTATAATAACAACCTTAGGATCATGGATTTCTAGCTGGAAGGAACCTTACAAGCCACCTAGTACAGCCCCCCTCATTTAACAGATGAGGACACTGAGGCTCTGAAAGGTATTTTTTGTTTGTTTGCTTGTTGTTGTCGAATAGTTTCAGTTGTGTCTGAATCTTTGTGACACCATTTGGGGTTTTCTGAAGTGGTTTTACCATTTTCTTCTACTGGTTCATTTTATAGATAAAGAAAATGAGACAAATAGGGTTAAATGACTTGCCCAGGGTCATACAGCTAATAAGTGTCTGAGGCCAGATTTGAAATCAGGAAGATGAGTCTTCCTGATTCCATTCCAGCACTCTATCCACTGTGCTACCTAGCTACTCCTCTGACCAGTCATACATGCAGTCATTGGCAGAGCCAGGATTTAGGACTCAGGCCCTCTGACTCCAGATTCAGGAGTCATTCCACAATAACATGTTGCTACTCTCAAAATGCTTACTTTTGGGTGAGTATCATGCTAGGCACTAAGGGAGATAAAGAAAAAAAAATCAAATGTGACATAGCTCCTATCCTAGAAATTAGTAGAGGGTTAAGATACAAATGTACAATATCAATCAATGTACAAAACAAAGTGCTATAAGAGGTCTAGGGAGAAGGATCATTATCAACAAGCAGGATCAGGAAAGGCTTCATGGAGGAAGCAATACCTGGTGCTTTTAAAAAAACAAGAAGTAGTAGGGCAGCTAGGTGGCGCAGTGGATAGAGCACTGGCCCTGAAGTTAGGAGGACCCGAGTTCAAATCCAGCCTCAGACACATAATGCTCACTAGCTGTGTGACTCTGGACAAGTCACTTACCCCCAATTGCCTCACACAAAAAAAGAAAGAAAAGAAAAGGTACTTCCTCATTATGCCCCAATGGAAGAAGAATACTAAGGATAGAACATTCAGTCTAGGAGAAGTGAATGGCTCCAAAGGAGAATCCAGTCTAGCTGGGGAGGAGAAGACCAATACATAGAGGCAGATGAACTTCACCTTTTAAATCCAAATCCCTTGAAATGTTGGAGTGTAGGAAAAATGATATTTTAGCTCAGCAAATAAATAAGACACTAACCATACCAGAAAAAGGGAGAGTTGGGAAAGGGAAGGAAGTGGAAAACTAAAGAGGGCAAGGCACAGTGAAAGATAAATGAATCAAGACTAACATCAGTAAGGGCAGAAAAATTGAATCCAGGACTCTCTTGCCTCCTGCACCTTTTTCTGGTGCCCAGTGACCTGTAGAGTGTAGTATTCAGAATTTGACAGGGGATGTTCAACTTTTGAAGGTCTGAGCTAACATCGACTACTTCCATAAGAGACCATGTTGTATATAACTCTCTGTTCTTGACAATATTGTGCTTTCTTGAAATCCTCTTGTAAGTCAAAGAGTTGCTGAAAGTTAGTTTCTTCTAGTCTATTCTTTACAAATTTCTCAAAATTATTTTTTGGAAATTAGAAAAAATTAATGGTGTTTTCCCATTATGCTTTTGATTAGCTGTATGATGGCTTATCATCCTTTCTAGCATCTCTTGAGAGTTGAAGATGGGAGAAAGGAAGAGAATGATGTCATTGGAGAGTGTATTTTAATCTATTTTGGTAGCATGTGGGTAGCATACTGAATCCTTTAATGAATGTCAAGTGACTTATAAAGCTGGATGATGTCACAGATCCAGGAAACTCTCCTGTCCCGACAGTGATGTTATACTGTCCGAAATCTCTACTTGAAAATCAGAGCACAAGAGGTTTTGTTGGCCCTCAGACTAACTTGATTTTTCCATTTTCTTTGGTCATATTCATTCACACAGATCCCCAGACACTGCTCCAGCCCCATTTTCTGATGACAAATGACCACTATTTCTTCCTCTTTCTTTTTGGCCATACATAGCCTCATCCTATTCCATTTACCATGAAACCACTTACGAGACTCTGCTTTTGGGCTGGCTGAGTCAGTTTTAATTTTATGACTCTTGGCCTATGAGCCTTGATCCTGATGGTGGCTTCCATCGCCTTACCTGAGGACTCCCCTTTCCAGATCAATGCAATATAAAATAAGCAAAGTCTATCCTTGTTGTCATTTTCATGGCCCATGGGTGAAACACCTTGCTTCATTTCCCATGAAGGCTACTCACAAATAGCCGGTGCTGATGCTATTTATTTCAGGAGTCAGAATGTGCCTGATGACCTCATGTATTAGTCTTCTAAGCAGTAATGAGCCCACAATTTCCCTTTAAACGCAAAGCAATTACAGCTACTGTTTTGCCAGCAAGGTCTATTAGAGAAATACAAGGCTATGAATTAGAGTAGGGCCTATGTCTGGAGGCATTGGTTTCTACTGTTGATTTTCTCATTTACCTTAGACTACAAGAAGCTGCCTATCTTCTCTGGGCTTGTTTTGTGATCAATAAAATGGGAATGAGAATGATCCTGGAGACCTGTCACAAAGGCATACTGAAGCTAATTTGGTCAGGCACATTTATGTACTGGTGAGCAGTGGAGTTTTAAATAGAAAACCATGGTTTTCCCTCAAATAACCCTGTCATGAAAAGAGGTTTTCCTCAAACTTTCCAGAAGAGGACAAAAGGCAGAAAAACCTCTGTAAGCCAAAACTAACCCCATAAAACCTTTAACCCTAGAGGAAGTAAGTCAGGAACTTTGTGGGATGAAGAAAAAGGAAAAATGCATCCAAACATAACTGCTGGGCCTCACGTCCACTAGTAAAATGAGGTAGACATGGACATGAAGAGCTAAACAAACGGCGCATGAGTGTGACGGAATAAGCTTATGTGTACCCCATGATTACAATGATGTAAATGAAAGGAACGTGAAAGGAGTCTGGTCTTTGTAAAAAGCGGTCAATTATTGAGCACCTACTATGCACCAGGCACTGTGCTAACTGCTGAGGACACAAAGAAAGGCCCCCAGAACACCCAGATCCCCTATCTAAAGGAGCTCACATTCTGATAGGGGGACAACATGAAAACAACAATATGTACATTAGATCCATACAGGATAAATTTGGGGTAATCCCAGAGAAAAGGTTCTAGGATTAAGAAGGACTGGAAGACTTCTCAGTTGAAACATAAGGAAACCAGGGAAGCTTGGAGGGAGAGATGAGGAGGGTAAGTATTTCAGGCATAAAGAACAGCCGGTGAAAATAGGATGGCATGACTTGTTCAGAGAATAGACGAGAGTCCAGTGTCATCAGATCAGACAGCACATGGAGGGCAGTCAGGTATAAGAATACTGGAAAGGAAGGAAAATGCAATGATCAATCTTGGTCCTGGCAAGCAGATAATGAAACACACTGCCCTCTTCTTAGCAGAGAGGTATAGGAATACAGGTACAGAATGTTTCAAACACTGTCCAATGGGGGTCATTGAATTGGTTGGTCTTACTTAACTGTTTTTCTTTATTAAAAGGGAGGGATTAATGTTGGGGGAAAGAGGGTATCCATAAGTTACTGTGATTTAAAAGCAAGAAGCATCAATTACCTTTACCAGGGAGAAAAGTGGCAAATTAAAATAATGATTTGGGTAATTCAGGTCAAAATAGTGTGTCCTCTTGGAATGTTCCCACAAATGAGGGGTGTTTGAGAGCTGTTGTCAGTGGACAGATTCTTTTGATTCTTGCCTCAAGTCTCCTCTTCTACTTTCTGACCTTTAAGTGAATTTGGAGACATCATATGTGGTTTAGGGGCTTACTGAGTATACCGAAACTTTGGTAGATCTCTCTAGTCAAAAGTAAACAATGGCTGAAAATCTATATTATTAGATGGTTTGTGGAAACTATTTGTTATTACCTCTCAGGCCAAACTGAAAATCATTGCCATTGGCAAATTAAGTCCAAACAAGAAGAGAGTGATTGAGGAAGGAAGAAGCTGAAACTTCCACACTTGATTTGTTTTGTTTTCTTCCCTCCATTTTTTCAGGTAACCCCTTTAGGATATTGATCCAGAGACATGCTGGTATTTAAGAAAAATATCCAAGGCCTATTATTACATAACTGGTTCTTTCACGGATTTTGGGATTGGTGAAAAGTACTAACTCCTTTAATATGAAGCAGCTCCATCCAGTAAAAGCCTGAAGTAGTGCAATAAGCATGTAATGAGCCTAGCTTGGCGTCAGGAAGGACTGAGTTCAAATCCTGCTTCCGAACCATTCTAATTTTATGTAAACCCCTCACATAACCTATCAGTATCCTGGAACACTGGTGTCAAAATCAAATAGAAATAAATCTCCGTGGGCCACATATTTATTTAAAAAACCACAAATGAACATTATCTATGTCGTATTATATTTTTATTTATTTTGCCAAATAATTCCCAATTACATTTTAATTTGCTTTGGCAGTCCTCTGGAGTTTTTCTGGCAGCTGATAGCCTGTGGGCCAGATGTTTCCCTTCTCTGCCTTCAGTAACCCTCTAAGACTAAGAGTTGACAATTTGCATTAGTAGAGGGAGTTCCTACAGGGAATGGCATTTCTGTCCTGGGAATTCCCTACAGCTATGAAATTGCCAAGTCTGCATCATCCGCATCTCTCAAAAAGTGGTATTTCTCAGCAGGTTCCAGGTCTCTTAAGGAAACATTAGTGCCTAGTCACTATCAGTCACAGTATCCTAAGGATACAGAATTTAGAGGTAGAAGAATTTTGTCCTTGCTCCACCTCTTAAAAAGGTTGTGTGACTTCAGGCAAGCCACATTTCTATGAATTCCTTTTCCCTCTCTGTGGCCTACCTCATGGGATTGTTGCCAGGATCAAATGGGATTTTATATATGAAAGTGCTTTGAAAGGCTAGAATGTCTTTGAAAAAGTCATACAAATGTAATATAGTGTTATTATATCCAGGTTGCAGCCTGCCACTGTCTCCAACTCAGAAAGGCAGACATCGCTGATGTTTGTGAGACACATCCCTTATACTTCTGATAAGGCACAGTGCTGCTGAGAGGTGGCAGGGAAGGAGAAGGCTAAGGAGGCAGGTAGAACAAGGCAGAATGACAACCTGGGGTTCCTGAATGAATGTCGGCTCTTCTCTGGGGGCATTATAGGGACATAAAGGACACTGAGAGATGGGATATGCTCCAGAGAAAACAAGGTTTCAACAAGCACCAGAAGGTGGAAGGAATGTGAAACAACACATAATGTCAGGAGGTATCAGAGGGATCTGAGGCTCAACTCTAAACCTAATAGTCCTTCCATTACACTAAATTAACTGGTCCTCTGCATAGGAGGACTCAAATTCATGCCTGTATTTCAAATGGACTTGTTTATAATAAGTTGGCCCACAAAGAGACCATTTTTCTTAAATATATACGTGCATACATAGATATATATGTATGTATATATATGTGTGTGTGTGTGTGTATATATATATATACACATATATGAAGAAGAGTGCTATGAAAGAGTGTTATTTAGTGCTATGAAAATAATTCTAGGCCTCTGACAAATACTTTGCCTCCTCAACATTTCTCAGCCTCAGTTTCGTCACCTATAAAATGAGGATAATATAATGTTTTGTTGTGTTTTTCACAAGGTTGTTGTGAGGACTAATTTGTGTATATACACATATGTGTGTGGATATGTATATATTTTTGTTGATGTTTAGTTGTTTCTCTTGTGTCTGACCTTTGGTAAATATAACTGTGCCAAGGGTTTAAGGAGGGGACTGTCTGACTGTCTAAGGTATAACCTTTTCTGTGTGATGATAAAGTTGACTGAAGAGAGAGGACACAGACGTTGAGGTCAATGAAGAACTGGGAGGTCAGGGTGATTAAAGAGGACAAGGGTTAGAAGACAATGAGCCCAACTTCCTGGGAAGAAGAGGGAGTAAATTGTATGCAGCAGTGTGCTAAAACCAGTTCATACTGGCTGTCCACAGCCAATAGTGAAATTTTCAGTGTGAGCACTGACACCTCCAAAATGGCAAATGCTACAAATCAGAGCTTAATTTATTGTTTAGCCAATTGCCTAGACCTAAGATAGTGATGGAGAAAATGTTAATAATGGAAATTCAACTTCAAAGTGTGTCATGGCTATGTTTCCTCCTAGGTAGCCAGTTATCAAACAGTTACCAGTTTTGAGTCCAAAAGTGATAGCAACAAAGATCTGGACTGGATGGAGGGAAAGGAGGAGAAATTGTGCCTGGGATTGGTAGGAAAGGGAGAGTATGAAAGTGGCACTGGGGAGTAAGGAGTGTGCCAACTCCTCCTGCTGGCCTGTGTGTCTGTGGGCATGAAAGACAAAGAGGTTAGCTCTGGAGGTCTTCAGGAGAAAGTTATTTCAGTGAGTGCCATAAGATGGAAGGAATGTGAAAGGAAAGATCTAGGATAAAGGGGAATTTGTTAATAATAGGGATGGCTTCAGGAGGACAAAGTGAAAAGGGAAGGCAGAAGAAGATAGGGATTAATGGCAAACTACCCCACCATATTTGTTACTATTTCCCTTTCACCCTCTCAGCTAATCCCAGACTCATACCCAGTATGGGTCTTCAAGGCAGATAGTGCATCAAAGAAAGGTATAGGATGCTCATGATTTAGAATTATTGGCAAGGCCAAGGAGGTAGACTGCACCCAAGATGTTGGCATTCTGGAGTAAAGCCCTTTTTAACTTGTCCTAGTTATAGGAACTGACTTTCCTTATGGAAAGTCTAAACTTCTTGAAAATAGCATTTCATTTCTCCCAATTACATGTAAAAACAATTTTACCATCTTTTTAAAAAAAAAATTTGAATTCCAAATTCCCTCCCTCCCTTCCTCCCTTCCTCTTTCCCTAAAAGGGTAAACAATTTGATATAGGTTATATATGTACAATCATACTACATAAATATTACATATTTCCATATTATGCGTGTTACAAAGGAAAACACAGAGCCCTTCCACAAAAAAAAAAAACATGAAAAAAAAAAGAAAGTGAAAAGTAGTATGCTTCAATCTGCATTCAGACTCCATCAGTTGTTTCTCTGGAGTTGGATAGCATTTTCAAAACTGTTTTCATGATAAGTATCAGCTCATCCTTTGGAGTGGTCCCACCTATGAAAGCCAGATAGGTGTGTTCTGAGGGAAGTGAGAATCCAAGCCAGGGCACAGGGCAAGTTGATCCCATTCTGGGACCTTGGTCACAGGTGTCTTTGCACCAGGAGGATACAGCCCTCGATTTTTCTAAGGTGTTGGTCAATACCAAGAATCACCTTGCTCTTATCACCTCCTTGGAGTCAGAGACTCCAGAATCTGCTGATGATGATCCCTTTGGCATTTTGGGCATTTTCTAACTAGTTTCCAAATGAAATGACCTTGAAGAAATTGCTCTTATTATGTGATTTTATTCTAAAAATCTTGGGGGAGGCAGAGAGTAGAGAAATTCCAGTTGTAATAATGAGAAGGCTAACTTGAAGGCAGGCTTAATTCCACCACCTCCTCTCCCTTACCACCCTTACGGAATAGATTTTGCCTAATTAATGTTTTTCATGACAGCTCCTGGTTGTTCTCAGGTATTTACTGAACTATATGCCATTGGCAAAGGAAAATGATTGTTTTTGTTTATTCGAACCTTTGAATGTCTTCCATTGTCTTCCCCGCCATGCATATTTCCAGCATTCTAAGAGTCTTGTCATGTGTGTATTGAAATCGATGCGTCTTCATAATTTTATCAAATAATTGTTTACTGGGATTATTTTAGTCTGTAATTGATTTTTTTTTCTTCTTTTAGCCTGTGAAAACACGCAGTACTCTGACTTTCCTAC
Organism: Vombatus ursinus; assembly: GCF_900497805.2. Classification (NCBI taxonomy): domain Eukaryota; kingdom Metazoa; phylum Chordata; class Mammalia; order Diprotodontia; family Vombatidae; genus Vombatus; species Vombatus ursinus. The sequence continues at coordinate 7,703,853 of NW_020954630.1, forward strand.
TCAATACTCAGGAAGGGGAAGGCATAATATCAGTTGTACTTTGGAGATGAAAGGAAAATATTGATGTGAGTCTTTTATACTATTCTCGAGAATGCTATTTAGCCCACTTACTTGTTGATCCCTAGGATTTGAAGCTCTACTCAGGGTCTAAGACTAACAGTTATCAGTAGGGAGTTTACCTCTGAAGATTTGGATCTAGGCTCAAAATCCAAGGGAAGTTTTCTTCAAGGCCATTTTTTTGTTTTCTTCTGCTAATAAATAAACTCCAAAGTGGAACTCTCCTTGAAGAGTAGACTCGAGGTCTCAAAACCTATTGAGTTTCTTAAAATGGATTCAAAAGAGCCAGGAAAGGGGTTTGATTCAGAGATAGCAAGTTTTTCTAGCCTTGGTTGATTTTACTGGGAAAACGACCTCTCTTACACATTCTTAGCACTTCTCTGCTCACTACTGAATAAAGAATAAAACCCACATCTGCAATGTAGAACCTTCAAAGGGGTTGTTTATGGTTGATGAATCTGAAATAGAGAAAGATAAAAGCGTCATTGAAATTCTGACTAAGGAGACTCAAATCCTTTGCATTCTCTAGATTTAGAGCAATATGTATGTGTGTGTGTGTGTGTGTGTGTGTGTGTGTGTATACATATTACCTGGGACCAGATCATAGGGTCATATATTTAGAGCTGAAAAGGGCCTTAGAGGTCATGAGACTCAGAGACGGAAAGTATTTTGCCCAAAGTACAGAGGAGCTGGGATGTCAGTCAGCCAGCATTTACTATTTACTATTACTATTTAGACACTTGCTAGCTGTATGATTCTGGGCAAATCACCTACCCCTATTTGCCTCAGTTTTCTCATCTGTGAAATGAGCTGGAGAAAGAAATGTCAAACCACTCCAGTATCTTTGCCAAGAAAACCCCAAATGGGATCACAAAGTGTTAGACATGACTGAAAACTATGGAACTAAAAAAAAGCATTTATTTGCCAGGAACTATACCAAGTGCTGGATTTCAACCTAGGACCTCTGACTCCAAATCCCAGTGTTCTTTCCGATGCACTATAGAAGTTTATATATGCAGATATCTTTGTTCAGATTGGCCAATTCGACAAGAACTCTTACTTAGCCTCCACTATTTGGTGTAGAAGGAAGAATTCTGTATTTCAAAATAGAAGATGTGGGTTCAAATTTCAGCACTACTACTTACTATCTGTGTGACCCTGTGGAAGTCATTAATATTTCTCAGCTTCAGTTTCATCATTTGCAAAATAATTAACTGGACTGGATTATCTTTAGGGTCTCAGGCAGATGTAAGGCAGCCAACTAGTGCAATGGAGAGAGCACCTGATTTAGAGTCAGGAAGAGCTGAGTTCAAATCCTGCCTTAGACCTTCTTCACTCCCTGTGAGACTCAGCCCGTGTTTCTTAACCTCTCTTAGCCTCAGCTTTCTCACCTTAAAATGGGGATAATAATAGCACCTAGCTCCCAGAGTTGTTGAGGCTTAAATAAAATAATATTTGTAAAGTGATTTGCAAATTTCAAAACACTATAGAAATGCTAGTTATTATTGTCGTTGTCTCTTCCATTTTTAAATAGTATGATCTTATGATTTCCAAGAAAGATCTAGAAGCCCTGGATAATGTGGGTTGGTTTGGTTTTGTCTGTTTGTTTGTTTGTTTATTTGTTTTAATCACTTGTTATGGAATATCATTGAGTCTTTAAGGGATCAGTCTACTAAAGGGAAACCAGGACAGGAAGCTGTGGGAAAAGGAAAAAGAGCAGAAATGAACAATTCTGTCCTATTACATAGTCTGTCTGTGTCTTGGTTCCCATCTCCTGTTCCCTCATTTCTCTGTACTTGAATCACTGAACTCTACGAAACTCTATCCCCGGATCCCTGCCTCTCTTTGCCCAGACTCTGCAAAGCTGATTTCTGAATACTTCAGATGGGAATGGTAATAGTTTTGCTGCCAACCTAACATGATTGAGACAATGTGAGACAATGAATATGAAATGTCTCATAAACTACAGATTGCCACATACATGTGAGTTCTTATTAATTTCTGATTCTCAACTTTATATTCTATAGAATTCAGATAGAGAAATTTTTTGGCCGAGGAGGAAGGGAACAAGCATCTAATTAGGGAATAAGCATTTATTAAGCACTTACTAGATGCCAAGCACTGGGCTAAGTACTTATAACTGCTATTTCATTTGATTCCTAAAACAACCCTGGGAGGTAAATACTATTATTATCCCCATTTTATGGTTGGGGAAGCTAAAGCAGACAGAAGTTAAGTGACTTGCCCAGGATCACATACGCAGTAAGTATCTGAGGCTGGTTTTGAACTCAGGTCTTCCTGTCTCCAGGCTTTGTCCACTATGCCACCTAGCCTCCTGGGACAAATCACTATCCTCTTGTTGTTCTTTTGGATTTAATGTTTGGCTAACTAATGTACAGGTGGATAAAATTATTTTTTTTCAAAGAATGATATCCTTGAGATGTCAGTTCATCTGCCCTAGACTCGCTGAAAGCATCATCTCAACAGTTCAGGTGACAGACAAGACAGTGACGTGTTTACTTCTTGTTCCCAGATGGTTTTGATTCCCTCTTCTCATTGTCTATATCTTGTGAGGTTTTCATTCCATCCATGTCATTTGTAGGTTATGTCTGTTCAGTAATGACTTCTATTAAAAATTGTTCTCAAATTTTTGTGGGTCGGTATTATGTCCGACTGTGGGCAACAGTTTCATCTATGCAAAGGCTCTATTTCCACTATAATCTGTTGGTCAAAATCTCAAGGATATTTGGGGTTTGCATTTATAGACAGAATTAGTCAAGTGTTACTTTATAAAAGATTGTAAGTTCTGATGCATTCTGCTTACCAAATTGTGTCTTTTTTTAGACTACATTTCCCTCTCTTGCTAGGACCAAAAGTGCAGAGGCCTCTCATGAGGCCTCTTTGTCTCTGTTGATGGACTCAGAAGCTCTACCTTGCTCTGTTTCTCACGTAGACCAATTCTCCTCTCCTTAGGCAGTGGGGTGGTTATCCACACCTTTTATTCTGAAAGTTCATCATTCCACAAAGCTTTGGAATTATGATTGTTTTGTATGATGAATATTAACAATTGGATCTGTGATTGTGCTTGACTTCCCATACAGCTTATTGGTTGAATTCTCTAGAAATGATCTGTGTTTGTTGGATTTATTATCTGTTGGTCCATGAAAGATAGTGAGCTTTCTGATGGAGAATTCTAGCAGGTCATTTTTCCCTAGGGATTTGGCAGGGTCTATGTTTGCTATATCATTTATACCATTTCCTTTCAGAACCTTCATTAATTAGAGTCTGGGCTCCTTAAGGAAAACTCAGCTGCAATATGCCACCAGGTGACAATGACCTGGTCCTTCTTTTTCCATAGATTTGTACAACTCTGCCATACTTCTTTGTCAACATGTTTTTGTCTGAATTCATACAAATGTCAGAAGTACTGAATCTTTACATTCCACTTGGGGATCTTAACTATTTCATAGATTTCTTCTGGAGGAAAAAACACCTTTTGGTTATATCTGATAAATTGAATGGCATGTAGATTAGGAATAATATCCACCCATGTTTCCCTACAAAGTGGGTTAAGCCCACCCTTCTTCTTCCCTCCTGTGACAAGGACTAGTTTTCCCTAAAAGGAGACAAAGTGATCTGGGAAATTGATTGACTTTTCTTTCCCTCATGCATCTTCTTTTCTTCTATTCCCAACATGGGATGGGTCCCCATCCCTCCTGCTTCCCTCCTAAAACAGGGATTAGCTTTTCCTAAAAGGAGACTGGACTGTTTTTTGAACCTGATTGACCATAGCTTCCATAATGTAGCTTTCTGGTCACCCAAGGGAATAATAAGTCCAAGGCATGTGGAGTCTGAGACTGTCAGATTTGGTGGGTACCTGAGTTGCCATTCTCTACCCTGATAACCTGATGACCTGACCCAAGCTGAAGATAGATGCCCATTTATCCTTGTGTTAATGCAAAGTACACCTCCTTTTTGTTAACTGTTCAATGACTTACGAACATCTCATTTTGTCCCCTGGGATATCATCTGGCCTGGGATAGTGCTAGTGTTAGGCCTGCTTCTTACTGCCTTACCCAGTTAGGAGCTTTCACTATTGATCAGTGAAGTAATGATCTGTTTGCCCAAAAGCATTTTCACAGCATTTTTGTGTTTGTTTGTTTATTTTTTACTGGTTTATTGTATGTTCTGAGAATGACCATCAATCTTCTTTTTGGTAGAGAAGTATTAATCTTTCTATAGCTGCCTTAGGATGGTAGGTCTTGGCCTTGGTATTGTATATTGTTACTTTCCAAATTTGTTACAGTCCAAAGTTGCACGCTAATACTTCTGTTATATAGGTGTCAATTGTTTTAAATGTTTTTCCCATTGAATTTTCATTTCAAGATTCCAGTAAATTTCTTAAAATATCCACCCACAACTTTATACTTGATAGTGATATATATTTAATGTGTCTTACCTGGAGAGAACCAAGATTTTATCTAATGGACAAATAATCTGCTGAATCAATTTCAGCCCTAAATTAACCTCCAAACTGGAAGCCTTCAGCCTCTCTCCTTAACATATGTCAAAGTATTTTGTGCGCTTAGTGAGTCCAAATGGTATAAAGTCATTCATATACGTAAACTAATTAACAAAATGTTTTGGTTCAACTCCTTTAATTTGGAAGACATACTCAGTTTCATTTGGGGAAGATGATAATTGGTTTAAGGTTGAGCAAAATCATAATGGGCTTAAACTGCCTTTATGAAAATGTTGTATTTTGTGGGGCAGCTAGGTGGCTCAGTGGATAGAGCACTGGCCCTGAAGTCAGGAAGACTTGAGTTCAAATCCGGCGTCGGACCAAACACTTGACACGTACTAGCTGTGTGACCTTGGGCAAGTCACTTAACCCTGATTGCCTCACCAAAAAATAAATAAATAAATAAATAAATAAATAAATAAACAAAAATGTTACATTTTAAATCAATTGTTCTTAAAATTATGTTGGTAGAATATTTAAGAATAGAACAGTTCTTCATGTGGATTTCAAATAATCTCGTGTTCTCACTGTTTATGTATATTTTATGTTGTTTTTAGTACATGAATAAGCCCTGATTAAGACACCGAGTCTAAGTACTTTTGATAATAAAAGGAGTCTAAATTCTGTGGTGTTTCTAGGTGGCTTGTGTGATAATTACTAAATAGATAATATATTATTCTTTATACCTCTGGGACTTTTTGGTTCATTCTATATGTTCCTCAATAAGTTGTTTTCCTATAAGTGTTTACAAGCAATTTTTAGTGATACAACCTGTTAGTGTGTTGTACAAGGTACATAAACACATAGTTGGTGTGGTTTTAGAAGAGTTCCTTAATCTTTCCTTGTCTTTTGGTAACAGGTATATGGTGCATTCTATTGAAAAGCCTTGTATCTGAGAAGAAGCTGGGAAAAGCCTATTCTAGCAATTACTGCATCACTGTGAAGCTTGTGATTCAATTATCATGGATCTTATTCAGTCTTTTCCAGGTTTTTGGACAGTCATCTCCTTTAATTTAACTATTCTATGGTTCATTATGTTAATACGTTTCAATCTTTCTGTTTCTTGTTTCATACCATGTACATATTTATTGTGTTGGACAATATGAGACCATATTGTTATCCTGAAATTTTCCAGACTCTTTCTTCCAGAGTTATTCTTTATGCTCTGAAATATTTGCTTCTCAAATCCCTTTGATAAAATTTTGATTGATGTTGAGTCATTTATTTTGTTCTTTGAGCTATTTTTGACTCTTGGTATCACCCTAAACTTTTCAATTTTGCTTTCAACTGCTGATTAAGTGAGTCTAGAATTTCTGATATATTTTTATTTTCTATTATTCCATTCTTTATGTTTTGTTGTTGCTGCTGCCTATGATATTCACATTTTCTAGTCTATGTACCAGCTAGATAGTGATGTAATCTTCCAATGTCTTTCTAAAGATCTTCGGTTGTTCTCTCAAATAATTTCTATTATGTTGGTGTTTGATTCCTGTCCTTAGGAACATTTCTTTTAAAAAAAAAATAATAGTTTTCCCAATAACATGTAAAAACAATTTTTAACATTCATTTTTTAAAATGTCAAGTTCCAAATTCTCTCCCTCTGTCCTGTCTTCTCCCCCTGCCCCAGCCACTAAGCAATATAATGTAGGTTATACATGTGCAGTCATGCAAAACATACTTCGAATTAATCATATTGTGAAAGAAAACACAGACCAAGAAAAAAATACAAAAAATAAAGTGAAAGCTAATATACTTCGATCTGTATTCAGACTCCTTCAGTTCTTTCTCTGGAGGTGGATAGTATTTTTCATCATGAGTGCTTTGAAATTGTCTTAGATCATTGTACTACTAAGAATAGTTAAGCCATTCAGAATTGATCATTGTACAATATTGCTGTTACTGTGTACAATGTTCTACTGGTTCTGCTTACTTTCCTCTGTATCAGTTCATGTAAGTCTTTCCAGGTTTTTCTGAAATCATCCTGCTCATCATTTCTTATAGCAAAAAAGTATTTAATTATAATAATATAGCACTACTTGTTCAGCTATTCCTCAGTTGATAGATATCTTAGGGGTATTTTTTGATAATTTGACCTCTCCTTGTAGAGTTATTAGTACTGCAATGATTACTGAATATATTTTTGCGTGCAGGTCCTAAAAATTTTTATACTCTCTCAAATTCTGTGAGAGAATGCATTCATTTGTGGCAGCTTTATAGCAGATACCAGCTTTTAGAAATTAATCTGTTTTGGCATAGTTAACATGTTAATTAGGCTCATAACATCAAACTTAAAAAAAGGCTTTTCAGAATTCTAAGTATGCCCATCTCCTTTTCAAAATCATGTAAGTTATCACTGTTGTATTTGTCATTTCTTTCATTATTAAGGATAATTTCTGACCTGTAAGCAAGGTTGGTTTTTATATTTACATATATATGCATATATATATATATAATGTGTATGTATATATATATGTGTGTGTATACATGTATATGTGTGTATACACATATATGTATGTATGTATCTTCAGAACTTGTCACAAGCATCTAATAAATGATTATTTACTTGTGCATGTATTCATTCCCGGAGTTTGTGTTAAAGAGAGCTTTTTAATCACCTTAGGTGCTTTAACTTTCTTCTCTTCAGATTTTAATAGCTCTTCAATCTCATCTCTTACATTTTCTAATCTAGGTTTCAGAATGAAGTTCTTCTTTGTAAATTGCCTTGAATTGCTCAGCAGTACATTGGTGAGTGGACAGCCAGGCAGTGGAGTGGGTAGAACTCCAGGCTTGAAGTCAGGAAGACCTGAATTCAAATGTGGCCTCAGACACTAGCTGTATGCCCCTGGACAAGTCACTTGATCCTGTTTGCCTCAATTTCCTAATCTGTAAAATGAACCAGCAGAAGGAAATAACCAAATCATTCTAGTATCTCTTCCAAGAAAACCCCAAATGGGGTCAGAAAGAGTCAGACATGACTAAAATTACTGAACAACAATAACAAACACTGATGTGTAACTTGGAGTTCAAAGTAATGTTGAGTGAAAACAGTGTGAACCCCTTCCATGTGGTATGGAAATTATGAGTATTTGGTAAAGTGACATCTATTAAAAATATTATTCTTAATATTTTGTGAATTGATGTCAGGTCCAGTAGATTTTGAGCAACAATTTTGTCTGTTGTAATCATCTCATTCTAGTGTAGTTTATTGCTTGAGTGTTCCAAGAAATTTTGAGGCTTATTTGTATTGTATGGGAATTTGTCACCTGACAGTCTATGAAAGATAATGAGCTTCTGATAATTCTAGCCATCAAGTCAAGTCTTGCTAAACTTTTTACAGCCAGAAATAATGTGTTGCTTCTTTCTCATACTTCCTTACATAATCTACAATGATTAGTGCATTTTGACCTTTAAACATAACTCTTTATTTTTGATGGCAATGACTTCATCCTAAATCATCATCACAAAATCTCCCATTTTGACAAAAATAAAATAACTAATTTATTCATTTAATTCTTCTTTGTCTTATTGTCTGAGTTTATGGAGATGTCACTCATGGTGGGCCTTTTAATTCTCTTAAATTACAGAAGGCTCCATCCGTAGGTAAGCCACTTTTGATAACATTTGAGAATGGCATGTATCTGTCATCAGCTCTTACTATTGCTCTGGGAAGTGATGTCTGCTTGTTCTAAAAGTATTTCTATAAGTTTTTGACTTGTCATGTGCTCTAAGAATATCTTAAAGATCTTCCTTCTTTTTGGTAGGAAAGTTGTCCTCCTCTGGGCAAGTAACTCTTTCTATGGTTTGGTTGCCTTAGAATGATGTCCTGTATTTTATTAATGTTCATGTATTTTTTAGGGTTTTTGTTGTTATTGTTGTTGGATCATTTCAGTCATGTTTGACTTTTTGTGGCACCCTTTTAGGGTTTTCCTGGCAAAGATACTGAAGTGGTTTGTCATATCCTTTTCCAGCTCATTTTACAGATGAGGAAACTGAGGCAAACAAGGTTAAGTGACTTGCCCAGGATCACACTAGCAAGTGTCTGAGGCCAGATTTGAACTCAGAAAGATGAGTCTTCCTGATTTCAGCCCCAGTGCTCTACCCACCGTGCCATCTAAGAATACTGTACACATACTTTTTAAGAGTACTGTTCATATACCTATTGGCCCATTTTGGTCCATTTTGTACTTCCAGAATTTGCTTTAAGACAACTATTGTGCAGATATTAATTGTTCTTCCCTATTTAGCTTTGTTTTCAGATTGTGAATAAGTCTCTTAACATATACAGCCATAGTCTTCTCCTTGGTATCTTTATACTCTAAGTATCTTGCCTGAAAAAGATCAAAGAGTTTTTTTGGGTTTTGCCTTCATCCACTAGATCAATATGACCTCAAGCTTGAAGCTTTCACTGTTTATATGTCCTTGGAGTACATTAAGAATTTTGCATTTTTTCAGTCCAAATGACATTTTGATTTCATTGGAGAAAGATTCCATAAGTTAAATTAAACAAGATTTAACTTGTTTGTTAGTTTTAATGGAGCCATATAACTTAGTATCATCCATGTCCATCAAGGGTTTAAAAAGATGTTTTGGCTTGACTACTTATTTTATTTGGAAGTGATAATTAGCTCTTTGGAAAATATGGTCATGGATATATGTCTAAGCAATACCATAATAGGCTTAAATTGTAATTATTGTTTTGTTGTTGTTGTTGTCATTATCTTTATTCCAGTTGCTTTGTGCCTGTGTTCTATAAGTGCCAAGCGCCTCTGTTGCCTTAATCCCCTTGAATTCTGATCTGTTCAGGTTGAGTGTACTTCATTCACGTGCCCCTCAGTGCTAGTGCTGGTTCTGTGGAGCCTTAGACTTAGAGGGGTGCTTAGATATCCACTACTCACTATTACACTTCCCCTACTGATCAATCTTTATTTTTGTTTTTCTATTTTTCGCTAGGCAATGGAGTTAAGTGACTTGCCCAGGGTCACACAGCTAGTAAGTGTCAAGTCTCTGAGGGCAGATTTGAACTCAGGTCCTCCCAACTCCAAGGCCAGTGCTTTATCCACTGTGCCACCTCATTGCCCCTTGATCAACCTTTAAACCCAGTCTATCTACTTAGAACTGAGGTACCTGCCTATTCCTTTATACTTATACAGATCCCCTTTGATTCTACTAACTCATTTAGATTTCTAGTATTCATAAATAACCCTATACTAACTGATCTACTGGGCATGACCCCTTGTTGCCCTTAATACCTGTCAAACCCTTCAGGTCCAACTTATTTGAGCTTCCTCTGACCTGACTCTTTGTTGTCATTCAAAACCTGCTTTTGCAGGGTTATTGTGAGAATCAAATGAGAAAATATGTGTAAAACAGCACAATCCTTGGCACATAGTAGGTACCATATAAATGCTTATTTCTTTCCCTTCTCCTTCATGTTACTAAGGTCCTCCTAAGACAGCGAGGTGACACAATGCAGGCCAGGAGGCAGGAAGACCTGAATTCACACGTGGCCCTAGATACCTATTACTTATTTGACTCTGGGCAGGTCATTTGACTTCTTTTCACCTCAGTTTCTTCAACTGTAAAATGGGGATAATAATAACACCCACCTCCCAGGGTTGTTGTAAAGATAAAATGAGATGGTATTTATAAAGTACTTTGCAAACCTTAAAGAGCTATATAAATGCTGATATTAAATTATTATTATTATTATTATTATTATTATTATCATTATGTTGACAATGGGAGAGTGGGCAAATTGGTGTTGGGTATGGTGTATATAGTGTATATCTACCGTTTATGGTATATATCCACCATCATATTTGATGGATGAATGATACAGTGAATGAATGAATTATAGGCCATGATTATTAGATTCAAAAGTCTCTTCCAATTTCAATACCCTGTGATTGAAACTGAACTAATTTGCCCAGAGGAGGGCAACCAGCATGGTGAAGGTCCTCAAGATCATATTTTATTGAGGGTCTATTGAACGAACTAGGAATGTTGAGCCTGGAGAAGAAAAAATTTGTGGAGGGCATGGGTGGATTCAAGAAGTGAAGGGCTGTCATGGAAAATAGCATTTTTACTTTATTCTGCCTTATGTCAGAGGACAGAATCAAGAGCGATGTGTGGGTGTGGCAAAGAAACAAACCCAGGCCTAAAGTCAAGACAAACTTCCTTTCAATTAGGGGCAGAATGAGCTACCTTGGGAGCCAGCAAGTTTTGCTCAGTTGGAGGTCTTCAAGACAAAGCTATAATATGATCATTTACCCAGTATATTGTAGAGGAGATTCCTGTTTGTGAACAGATTGGATTCAATTCAATTCACCAAGTATTTATTAAGTACCCATTGTGTGTAAGGCACTGTGCCAGAGATGTAAAGACAGAAAGGAACTTACATTCCACCAGGTGAATAAAATACATGCAGACCCCTAAGATATATACAACGTAAATGCAAGGCACTTTCAGAGTGGGGGTGGATTAACCACTGGACAAACCATGGAAGGCCTCTTTCAGGCTGGACGGGACAGCTTCTGAGGTCCCTTGCATTCTCTGATACTGCATCTCTCGTTTCCATCTTCTTAGGAGCTGACTTGAATCACCTGATAGTCCATCTAGATGATGGTTCTATTTAAGGTAGCTGAAATAAAATCAGATTTCACCAACAGCAGTCCGCTTTGGCTAAACACACACACACACACTCACACATACACCATTAGCCTAGTAATATGGGGGTAAGGGGACTGGAGTTGCTAAGGGTTGGGAGGAGAAAAGAGCAGAATAGCTTTAAGAAGTATGGGTCATAGGATCCCAGTTTTGAAGTTGGAAAGAAACTTAGAGGTCATGCAGCCCAACCTCCGCTTTATAAATGATGAAAGTGAAGCAAGGGCAGCTGATTGAATTGTTCAAGGCCACATAGGTACCAAGGCTGGGATTCGGACCTAGGTTATTGGATTCCAAATCCAGTATTCTTTCAACTGGACCATACCACTTCTTTGCAGATGGTAATGTCTGTGGATTTATTTAATGTGAGTCAAAGCATACCTAGTCCAACGCTACATGGTGCATTGTGAGGAGGGATTTCTTTCTTGTAGAATTCACAATAAAGGAGCAGGAGGCCGAAGAGAAAGCGGTAGTCATTCGTGGCCGTGGTACCGAGAGTTCCATCTGTTGATGATAGATATTGATTTCCTCTCCTCCCCCCCGCCCCCCACCACCGTCGTCTTGGCATACAACGTCCTAAATCATGTCCTTTGTACGGCTGCCCAAACACGCACCCTGGCTCTGACAGTGAGGGCTCAGAAGGGACCCATCGGATGGGGGTGGGGACATCCGCATTACGAGTGGCAACAGGAACCCAGCGAGGGCGAGCAGATGGTGTCGAGGCAGTTTTCTCCATCTTGTACAGCTTTTTCCATAATGGAATCCACATTAAAAATGATATTATCTTCGCTTTTAAAGGCCCTAATGGATTATATTTATGTCCACGAAATATGTTGCTGAGTGAAAGACACACGGTATATGAAGTCCACGTCCTTGAAAGGAGCATTTCAAAGCAAGAGGTACAGTTGGGGATCTCACATCCCCCATTCAGCCAGTCAGGGAAAATATGTTTTAATCTATGACAAAAAAGTATAGTTTGTTGGTTTTCCCCACAGAGTATTGAGAGGACATGGGTTTTAATGTGATTTGACAGCCTTGTGATATTTTTTGCCATTTCTGTTCTTAGCAAAGTGCTCTAAAAATGTACCCATAATTTATTTATGGGTCCTGCATTAACTCGTGAGTAACCAAGGTGCTGGACATTTAAGCTCAATGTCCTCATGCCTCTCTCTGAATAACAATGTTTGATCCCAGGAAAGTTAAGCTATGGCAATACCATAGGTTTTGTACTAAAGAGAGAAATCTGAAGAGGGTGAAAACTGCTGTTAGAAACTGACACTGTATTTTACCTTTACAGCAAAACATTTCGCTGCCATTAAGGGAGGGTGGGGGATGGGGGGAGGAAAACCCAACACACACCAAGCTGCTAGTTCTTTTTCTAATGACCTTAAATTCCAAGAGAAGGCAAAATCCCAATCGTATTCTGAATTGAGTGTGATATATCTCCTGTGTCTAAAATATAGGTGGAAAGATTTGCTCTCAAAAAATGTTAATTTATGATCCCACAAAATGAATTTCTGGCAAACTGGTCTTGACCCAGTTACACCTTACTAGCTGGGCCAGATGTAATCTTCCATTTAGCCAGGTCACAAGGAGAGAAGACTAGCCTTGAAAGCATTTGATGTGAGTTCACATCTTGGCTTTACCTGTGATATCTCAAGCAGATCCTTTCCCTTCTTTGGGCCTCAGTTTCCTCATATATAAAATTAAGGAGTTAAAACTAATGATCTCTGTGGTCCCTTGAAACTCTAAGTCCTCTTTGTCTACAAGAATAGCCACAGATTGTTGCTAAGTCAGGCTGTGTTCACATAGCATAAGGAAAAGGAGCCAATAAAATCATCACCCCATGATTTGGACTATCGTTAGTAGCCAAACCCTATCATTCAAGGTGAATGAAAGTGACTGGCAGTCTGTACTGCCCAGAGTCCCAGGGGAGCCCCACTTCCCACTTACCCTTTCACTTGGCTAGTGTACCCAATGCTCCAGTCATTTGGGTTTGGCATCTGTCTCGCCATTTTCTGTTAGAAACTTGAAGCTTACATATTCTCTGATTTCAAGCATGCTGTTTTAAATATCCTATTCATAAGCATAATGGCACTGCTATGTATAGATGTGATGTTGTTTCTATAAATAAAGATTATTTCTATAAATATATCTTCATTTAGTCCAATATTTAGATTATAGATATAGAGTTGAAAAGGACCATATGGATTATCTATTTCAACCCCACAAGACCACAGAGTTGCATCTCTAGATGTAAAAATGATCTGAGTCCCAATAGTTCAACTCCTCTGTTTTTGAGATGAGGAAACAGAAACCCAGAAAGAGGAAGTGACTTCAGAGAATCATAGGTCACACAGGGAGTAAATGGGTGAGTCAAGACTCAAGTCTGGGTCCTCCAACTCCAAATCCAGTAATGCAATACAGTGAAAAGAAAACTTTAGGTTCCAAACCTCACCTCTGATTCTATTATTACCTGGGACCTTGGGCAAGTTACCTGACCTCTCCTGTACCTCAGTTTCCTCATCTGAAAAGTAGAGTTTCACTATATAGTCTCAGGCTCTTTCCAGCTCTTGATTGAAGATCCTATGAGCCTGTACTCATTCCACATCATAACATCAGGACTCCCAGATAGGATATTAGGCACAGTAGAAAAAAAAAGGAAAAATAAAGATTTATGTTCTTCACATCTTAAGGAGTTCTTTTTTTTTTGATTACACTTAATTTATTTTTAGTTTTCAACATTTACTTCCACAAGATTTTGAGTTCCAAATTTTCACCCCATCTCGCCCCTCCCCCCACCCCAAGAGGGCATGCATTCTAAATATCCCTTCCCCTAGTCTGCCTTCCCTTCTCTCTCTCCCCCTCTTCTCTTATCCCCTTCCCCTTCAATTTTCCTGTAGGGCAGGATGGATTTTCTGTACCCCATTTCCTGTATATCTTATTTCCCAGTTGCACGTGAAAACATTTTTTTAAACATGTGTTTTTAAAACTTTGGGTTCCAAATCTTCTCCCTTCCTCCAACCCCACCCACCCTAATTGATAAGGCAAGCAACTAAATATAGGTTATATATGTGCAGTTATGCAAAACACTTCCACAATAGACACGTAGTAAAAAACTAACTCTATTTCTCTTAATCCTATCCCGCCCATCCATTTATTCTATTCTTTCTTTTGACGCTGTCCCTCCTCAGAAGTATTTGTTTCTGATTACTCCCTTTCCCAATCTGCCCTTCTCTCTATCATTCCCCTACTCTCTTGTCCCCTTCCGCCCCTATTTTCCTGTATGGTAAAACAGATTTCCACACCCAATTGAGTGTGTATGTTATTCCCTCCTTAATCAACTCCTATGAGAATAAGATTCACTCATTCCCTCTCACCTTCCCCCATTTCCCCTCCACTGTAAGAGCCTTTTATTTTCTGGGTTTTTTTTTGTGGGATTAATTTACCCCGTTCTACCTCTCCCTTTCTCCTTCTCCTAGTATATTCCTCTCTCACCCCTTAATTTTATTCTCCAGATATGACCCCTTCATTTTCAACTCACCCTGTGCCCTCTGTCTATCTATCTATATCTATATATACGTACATATAATTTTTCCCCTCCAACTACCCTAATACTGACAAAGGTCTCATGAGTTACAAATATCATCTTTCCATGCAGGAATGTAAACAGTTCAACCTTAGTAAGTCTCTTATGATTTTCTCTTTCCTGTTTACCTCTTCATGTTCCACTCGAGTCTTGTATTTGAAAATCAAATTTTCTATTCAACTCTGGTCTTTTCATTAAGAATGCTTGAAAGTCCTCTATTTCACTGAATGACCATTTTTCCCCTGCAGGATTATATTCAGTTTTGCTGGGTAGGTGATTCTTGATTTTAATCCTATCTCCTTTACTCTCCAGAATATTATATTCCATGCCCAGTGGTCCCTTAATGTAGAAGCAGCTAAATCTTGTGTTATCCTGATTGTGTTTCCACAATACTTGAATTGTTTCTTTCTGGCTGCTTGTAATATTTTCTCCTTGACCTGGGAACTCTGGAATTTGGCTACTCTTATTCCTAGGAGTTTTCCTTTGGGGATCTCTTTCAGGAGGAGATAGGTGGATTCTTTCAATTTCTATTTTGCCCTCTGGTTCTAAAATATCAGGGCAGTTTTCCTTGATCATTTCTTGAAAGATGATGTCTAGGCTCTTTTTTTGATCATGGCTTTTAGAT
This sequence comes from Vombatus ursinus, assembly GCF_900497805.2. Classification (NCBI taxonomy): domain Eukaryota; kingdom Metazoa; phylum Chordata; class Mammalia; order Diprotodontia; family Vombatidae; genus Vombatus; species Vombatus ursinus. Next base: position 7,719,309 of record NW_020954630.1, read on the forward strand.
AGTCCAATAATTTTTAAATTCTCTCTCCTGGATCTATTTTCCAGGTCAGTTGTTTTTCCAGTGAGATATTTCACATTGTTTTCTAATTTTTCATTCTTTTGGATTTGTTTTACAGTGTCTTGATTTCTCATAAAGTCACTAGCTTCCAATTGCTCTATTCTAATTTTTAAGGAAGTATTTTCTTCAGTAATCTTTTGGACTTCCTTTTCCATTTGTCCAATTTTGCTTTTTAGGGCATTCTCCTCATTGGCTTTTTGGACCTCTTTAGCCATTTGGGTTAGGCTATTTTTTAAGTTGTTATTTTCTTCAGTATTTTTTTTGGGTCTCCTGTAGCAAGCTGTTGACTTGTTTTTCATGATTTTCTTGCATCGCTCTCATTTCTCTTCCCAGTTTTTCTTCTACTTCTCTTACTTGCTTCTCAAATCCCTTTTGAGCTCTTCCAAGGCCTGGGATAGATCCATATTTTTCTTGGAGGCTTTAGATTTAGGAGCTTTGACTTTGTTTTCTTCTTCTGGTTGTATGTTTTGATCTTCTTTGTCACCAAAGTAAGATAATATAGTCTGACTCTGTTTGTGCTGCTTACTCATGATCCCGGCCAGATACTTGAGTTTTAAACTCTTTGTCAAGGTAAAAGTCTGCTTCCAATGTGAAGAGTGTACTGTCCCAAGCTTTGGGGGTTTGTACAGCTGTTTTCAGAGATACTTCTCAGGACTTGTAAATTTTCAGTTATTCCAAGGTGTATGATAAGGAGCAGGGTGTTTCCTCTCCACTGCCACAACAAGCTCCACCAGTCCAGTGCTCCTCCTCGCCCTATGACTGCCCTTTAGAATTGTGACCCAGATCCAAGCACCAATAAAGCAAGAGATTCCTGCCTCAGCCCTGGCAAAGAGATCCCTGCAATCCCCCTCTGATCAGCCACTTGATTCCCCCTCAGTCTGTGGGCCAGAAGCTCAGGAAACAGCGGCAGCCCCAGGCTGCGCTCGAGACTTGTGGCTGAGACCTAGCTCCTCTCTCACCGCAGTTACAGACTTTTCCCACTGACCTTCTAAGTTGTCTTTGGCATTCAGGGGTTCAGAAGTCTGGAAACCGCCACAGCTGCCCACGATTCAATCCTCTGAGGCCTGCTCCAGGGTCACTGCAGGCTGCACGCCCACGCCCATCTGCACTCCTCTCCCAGCCCTGCGCGATATACCTTTCCGCTCAACCACCCAGGGTGTCTTTGGCTGGAAATTTGTTTCACTCTGTCTTTTTGTGGGTTCTGTTGCTTTAGAATTTGTTTAGAGCCATTTTTTTAGGTATTTGGAGGGGTTTGGGGGAGAGCTCAAGACAGTCACTGCTTTCCCTCTGCCATCTTCAAGGAGTTCTTTTAAGCCTGTGATCTCAAAGCATCTCATAAATATCCTCCAATTAAACCATCTAATCTGCCACCAAAAGAGTGATGGCATTTTATACACGCATTAAGGGCTAGTTAGCTTATCTGGCCTTTATCCTTTCTAGCAAAGTGGCATCAGAGTTAGGGGTAGAATCCATCCCTGTGAGTTTTATTCTGTGTCAACCCAATACCAAAAGAACTCTTGGAGTCAGGTCGTGTCTACCTGATAAACCCCCAAAAGTCTAGAAGAAGTGAAAATAAGAATAAAAATAGATCATCCCTGGTTAAGTGGTTCAGTCTCCCACAGAGTTCAACACATGTACTTCCTTTATTAAAACTACCAAGGCACATAGCTGGATTCTCTTCCGGCTCTGGCCCAATACGAGTGCCATGTAAATGCTAGCCAGAACAGTTTCTTATAAAGAGAATTTGTCAATCTAGTCTTTCTGGCAAATCAGTTTGGGAGAGAAGGTTGATTTCCATTCAGCAGCACCTGAATTAAACTTTTTGTTCTAAAACGTAAAGCAATGGGATGCAGCAGAGTTCAAAGCCAGGGAATTTGGGTTTCAATCCAGAAAGCCTGCATAAACCTTCATAAATTACTTCTCAGTTTTTTCATTTGTAAAATGGGGAAGGGGAGGAAGGGATTAGATGATCTCTAAGGTCCCTTTCCTCTTAGACATTTCTATTATTTAACTGTTTAGTATTTTCTTGTGTCCGCAAGTAAATGTGAACCTTTCTCAGGGCAGGATCTATGTCTTATACTTCTTTATATGCAGCATTTACCACTGCTTACCTTCTACCTAGTAAACACTCAAGGGAAAAACATTGCCACTTAATTAAGGGATAGGAGACTAAACCTATGATTTCATTGGTGTGGAGCACTCTTTGGAAGGAATTTCCTTTAAAAAAAAGCAAGGCAGCACCTTCTCTACGGCATATAGTCTTAGAGAATTGTCTAAAGCGCTGAGAGGTCAAGGGACTTGTCCAGGATCACACAGCCGATACGGGTCCGAGGTAGGAATTGAACCCAGGTCTTCTTGGTTCTGAGGCCAGCTCCGGCCATTCTGCTGCACTGTCTCTTCTTGCATGATTACCTATGCCAATATGGAAGATAGCGATGGAAATTAGCCCAGCATTTGTGCTAAGTCAAGGCTTGTGGATGGTATTTAGCTAATTTAAAACATCAGTGAAAACCATTTATAGTTTTCAAAATGACACGGAAAGGGAATTCTGAAGTGAAAGCCTCCAGTTTGCAGCTCGATGCAGTCAACCTGGACTGCCTCTGAGGTCTCAGCTCTGCGGTATTGAGAACCCTGTGAATTATTGGCAGAGTACTTGAGTGAAAGGCTAACGTTGAGTCTGGCCTGAAAGTTATTATGTTGGGACTGAGATGGATTTCTGTGGGCAGGGAAAAGGGAGAGTTCCTGGGGCTTGGGACTTGGACTATTCGAGTCTTTTCCCCATCCTGGGATTGCTTGGTATGCGTGGCCTGGCTAAGAGATGATTACTTAAGGAAAGGCTGGGGAGAGTTAGTCCCGCTCCTCATTCTCATTGTAGGCTTTAGCACTTCCTAAGGTTGGGTCCTTTCGGGGTCCTTTGAAATATTTATGATCGGACGTGTCCTGTGAGTTATAGGAGCCCATTTCTATAGCTCGGGTTCCACGCTGCTGACCATTTCTCCCTGCACCAGGGAAACTCTGGCCTCAGCGTCTACCCCGGCAGGGACTGTTCTCAGAGATTAGAATGTATTAGATTTGTGGAGGCAAATGTGCTCTTTGACTGAAAGTCAGGTGTGAGTTACTTTGGAAAATAACTTAAACACTGACTCATGCTTCATATTTTGGGACAGGCTTTGGAGGAGGTTTCGTGTGGTATAGTGAGGAGATGCAGAGCAGAATAGGCACTGGAAGCCAGGATTGCAGGTTTGGATCCTTCCCTTGAGCAAGGTACCTATCTTCTCTTGGGCTGAGTTTCCTTAGGTATAAAATGAGGGTGCTGAGCAGGATAACCTCTGCCTGCTCCAGACCCTGTGATCATCTCAGACTGTGATGTGATGAATAGAATGGAGATTTGGGATCTAATCACCATTCTGTTTGTTACCAACTAGCTGTTCAACCTTGGGAAAATCCCTTAACCTCTCCAGGTCTCAGTTTTCTTGTCTGTTAATATGATTGCAATGCATCAAGGGGAACCTTTTAAAATGGATCACAATTTATAGTCTGTTCAGTCTTAATTTGCTTGAGACATTTCAGTAATGTCATTGTTTTGGGGGGGAAATAACAGTAGGAACATTATATTGTAATCTAACAGGACCAGCTTTCCATTTTTTCTTTTCTTTTCTTTTTTTTGGACACTTGGTCTCCCTATCTCACCCATGCCAGTGCAGTGGCCACTCATGGGTCTGGTCCCACTACTGGTCTGCATGGAAGATTTGACCCAACCTGGGCTGGTTCACTCTCCTTAAGCATTCTAGTTCTTACCCATGTAAAGCAGTCAGGAAATTGGCTTTAACCCTACTGCATTTCGAAACCCCTGAACTCAAAGGATCCACCAGCATCTCCAGAAGCAGGGAACATGGTAATCACACTAAGCTGAAACGATTTATGTGATAGAAATGGGGTAGAGCAGAGAGACCACTGGACTAATTGTCAGAAGACCTTAGTTCTAGTTCTTGGGAGGCTTTCTTTTATCATTTGCAAAACAAGGACAATAATCCCTACCTATTATGGAAGTCAAAGAAGGCAGCAGATACGGGAGGCATTACAAAATAGCCAGTAGTGTTCCAATCACTTCCATTATCTAGCAACAATCGGACTCTTTAGAGTTAGATCCAAGTAGGAAGCTGTCTACCAAACCATGTTGGAGCATGCCCATCTGACAGGACAATGACAAAATAATTCAGTCAGTTGGGTAGAAACCTAATTCAGGTCCTCATTATCTTTCATCTGGATTATAGTGATGGCCTCCCAGTGGTCTCTGTCTCACATTTCTCTCCTATTTAATCTGTCTTCCACAGAGCTACCAAACTGATTTTCCTAAATCATGGCTAAGACCATGTCACTGCCCTACTCAATAAACCTTGTGGCTCCCTAATACCACTAGGATCAACTGTAAACTCATCTGTATGGCAATGAAAGCCTGGTACAAACTAACCCCATCTTATATTCCCGGTCTTCTTATACATTACTCTCTTCATGTGCTCTATGGTCAAGCTAAACTGAGCTTCTTGCTATGTTAACTTCTGACTCTTAAGCTTTTGTCTTTGTGCCTTTGCCTACCTATCTCTCATGTTCAGAATGCACTCCCTCTCCATCCTTCCTTCTTAAAGCCTCTTAGTTTCCTTCCAAGTTCAGTTCATGTATCACCTTCCTCATCCTCCCAATTACTAAAGCCTCAGCCCCTAAATTATCTTGCATTTATGTATATTTTAACATAGTCTGCATATAGTCAATAAGCATTTGGTGAGTACTTGTTATATGCCAGACATTGCCCTAAGCAATGGGGACACAAGAATGGCAAAACCATGTTTCCTGCCCTCAAGGAGTTCACATTCCAATGGGAAAGAAAGCATACAAATGTGTACACAAGAAATAGACAATGTGATTGAAAAGTATCTCAGTAGGAAGACATTGGTAGTTGGGGATAGAGGGAAAAGACTGGGAAAGACTTCTTACAGATAGTGGGATTTGAGCTGTCTTAAGCTCCCTTCTTAAGCTCCTGGACAAGGAAGTCAGAATGTTAAGGTGAAGAGAGAAAGAGCATTCCAAGTATGGGGCACAGCCTATCCAAAAGCACAGAGATGGAAGATGGTGTCATATGCTGGAGAGACAGCAAATTGGCCAGTGTCTCTGGATTGTAGACCACATAGAAGGGAGCAAGGTGTAAGAAGACTAGGAAGATAGAAAGGGACCAGATTTCGAAGGGCTTTTAATGCCAAATATTGAAGTATTTTAAATATGATCCTAAAGATAATAGGGAGCCACTGGAGCTTACTGAGGTAACATAATTAGACCTGTGCTTTGGGAAAATTGCTTTGGTAGATGAATTGAGGATAGATTATAATGGGAACACACAAGTCAACCCAAAAGCTATTGTGATAGTCTAGGTGAGGGTTCAACACACTAGCTCCCACAAGCCAAATCCAGTCTGCCACCTGTTTTTGTACAATCCAAGAGCTAAGAATTTTTTTACATTTGCAAATAAAGTTTTATTTTTTTTAATGCAAAAATTCTTCTTAACTTCTGGGCCATACAAGGTGACTGGCCATATTTGGCCCATAGGTGTACTTTGCTGACCCTCGGTCAGCAGGTTGAACTAAATCCTCTATGGCTTTCCTTGGAAACTCTCCCATGAACTACTGTGGCAGGCAATGAACCTATTTGTTATGTCTGTGGATGACTTGGCTGCTGAAAACCTGGGCCACTTCCCTTTCCATTAACCTTGTTAACCTGTTAAAATCCTGACAGTTAGTATGATCTGCTAACAACTTAGCAGATACTTAAGAAAACTAATTGGAAAATCATATCTATTTTCAAATATTTGAAGGCCTCTCCTATAGAATAGGAAAGCAGACTTGTACAAACTTGCTACAGGAGGTAAAAATCAAGAAAAAACAAAGTGAACAACTTCCTCTCAACATGAAGAACTTTTGAACGTGGAATAGATTTGGAAGCTAGTGAGTTCCCTGGTCTATGGGTTAGAAAACCATCTGCCAGGATTGCTGTAGAAGAGATTCCTGCATTGTGTGGAATGTTAAGCCAGATCACCTCTCAGGTTGTTTCCTAAGTTCTATGATTCCATTAGTCCATGGTATGAATGTGCCACTTATCTGTTGTGTATGAATCAAATTCAGGGTCCTCCTAGCAAGGTCACAGAAGAACACACTGCCAAGCCTTCATCTTGAACTTAAACATGGTGCTGCACAGGCACCGGAAGTGAATTACTTGCCAAAATTGAGCTATAGGGTGGAGCTAAGATGGTGGAGTACAGGCTGAACTCTCCCAACATTTCCCTCTAAACACTTTAAAATAAGGCCTCAAATCAAATTTTGGAACAGCAAAGCCAACAAAACATTTTTTCAGCCTAAACAACTTAGGAAGTCCACAGGAGAAATCTGTGATGCCAGGGTGGGCACAGGACCAGAGCAGGGCAGGAGCACCAGCTTGGGTCTTGGAGATGCCATGAGAGCAGCAGCAGCAGCAGCAGCAGCAGACAACTGGCTAGAAAGTGATTACAGGGGACCCCCTTTGCTGGCACTGGGTACACCTGGCATTGATTGGTAATTCTACTGCCCACAAATTGTTCTGGGGCATAGTTCCAGGGTAGAGAGGAGTACTGGTGATCAGTCACAAGGCAGAAGAAGACCTTGTCATAGTTCCAGGGACAAAAGGAGTGCTAATACTTGTGGCTGCAGGAGACCAAAGGCCCTTCCAGGGTAAAGATCAAAGTGAGGACCAGGACAGCAATGACCACACCTCTCCCAGGATAATACCACCTTGGAAGCAGTGAAAATTGCAAATCCCCAGAAAAATAGCTCTGAAAATAGCAGCACAAAAAAAAAGCCTGAAGCTTGGAACAGTGGCTTTCCACCTCCAGGTAAACAGGCCTCAAATTTAACATAAAGTTCAAAGTGAAGAAATAGACTGGGAAAATGAGCAAACAACAACAACAAAAAGAACTTCATCATAAAAAGTTACTGTGGTGGCAGGGAAGACCAAGGCAATAATGTGAAAATAGCTATAAGCAAGGCATTGAAGAAAAATACTAATTGGACTCAACAAGGCAACAAGAATTTCTGGAAGAGTTAAAAAGTTTAGAGTGGTAGAGGAAAAATTTGGAAAAGAAATGAGAGTGATATAAGAAAGTTATTGAAAGAAAATTAACATATTGGCAAAAAAGGAATAAGAGTACTGAGGAAAATAACACCTTGAAAGACGGAATTCACCTAATGGCAAAAGAGGCACAAAACTTCATTGAAGTTTTGAACTCCTTTAAAAGCAGAATAGGCCAAATGGAAAAAGAGGTACAGAAGCTCACTGAATTATTCCTTCAAAATTAGAATTGGGCAATGACTCCATGAGACTTCAAGACACTATAAAACAAAGTCAAAGAATGAAAATATAGAAGAAAATGTGAGTTATCTCATTGGAAAAACAATTGACCCTGGAAAATAGATCAAGTAAAGATACTTTAAGACTTATTGAACTACCAGAAATCCACGATTTTTAAAAAAGAACCTAGGCATCATATTTCAAGAAATCATTAAGGAAAACTGGCCTGATCAATATCTTAGATCCAGAGGGTAAAATAGAAATTGAAAAAAAATGTACTCCCTGAAAGAGATTCCCCCCCAAAAATCTCCCACAACTGTTATTAGAACTAAATTCCAGAGCTCCCAAGTCAAGGAGAAAATATTGCAAGCAATCAGAAAGAAACAATTGAAATATTGTGGAGCCACAGTCTGAATCACACAAGATTTAGCAGCTTTCACCTTAAAGGAGCAGAGGGCTTGGAATATGATATTCCAGAGGGCAAAGGAGCTAGGATTACAACCAAGAATAACCTATTCAACTAAACTTAGTATAATCCTTTGGGGGTAGGGGAGAAATGGATATTTAATGAAATAGAGGACTTCCAAGCATTCCTGAAGAAAAGACCAGCACTGAATAGAAAATTTGGCAGTCAAACAGAAGACTCAAGAGAAGCATAAAAAGGTAAACATGAAAGAATAATCATAAGGGACTTTATGGAGTTAAATTGTTTACATTCTTATATGGGAAGATATACATACTCCTAAGAATTTTATCATTATTAGGAAAATTAGAAGGAGTCTGCATAGACAGGGCATAGGTGTGAGTCAAGTATGTTGGGCTAATTTTCTAAAAAAAAAAAAGGAACGTAGGGGTGAGAAAGAGGAATACATTGGGAGAAAGGGGAAGGGAGAGGTAGAATGGGACAAATTTTTTCACATAAAGGAGGTGGGCAAGAAAGGGCTTTTATAGTGGAGAGGAAACTGAGATGGGGTGGTGGGAAATGCTTGAACCTCACTCTCACTGGCATTGATTCAAACAGAGAAGAACATATATACATACACACACATATATACATATATACACACATTATATATACATACACACACACACACACACACATATATATACACACATTCAACTGGGTGTAGAAATCTGTCTTATCCAATAGGAAGATAGGAGGGGGAAAAGTTAAGAGATATTGGAGTGAGAGGGGAATACAAGAAGGGGGAGGACAGATTGAGGGAGGCAGTGGTTGGAAGCAAGACACATTTTTGAGGAGGGACAGGTTAAAGAGAGAGAGAGAGAGAAAGATAAACAGAGGAAAATGGGATAGAGGGAAATGCACAGTTAGTGTTTGTAACTATGAATGTGAATGAACTGAGTTAACCCATAGAATGGAAGTGGATAGCAGAGTGGATTAGAAACCAGAATCCAACAATTTGTCATGTACAAGAGACACAAATGGGGCAAAAAGACACAACAGAGTTGAAATGAAGGGCTGGAGTAGATCCTGTTACGCTTCCACTGAAGTGAGGATGGCAGGAGTAGCAATCATGATCTCAGACAAAGCAAAAGCAAAAACAGACTTAATTGAAAGAGATAATTACAGAAACTACATTTTGCTAAAAGACACCATAAACAATGAAGTAACATAAAAAATTTACAGCAAATTTCTCTGAAGGTCTCATTTCTCAATTATATAGGGGACTGACTCAAATTTATAAAAATAAGATCCATTCCCCAATTGATAAATGGTCAAAGGAGATGAACAGGCCCAGTTTTCAGAAGAAGAAATCAAAGCTATCTGTAGTCATATAAAAATGCACCAAGTCACTAAAATCACTCTGAGGTACCACCTCAGAAATGACAAATATTGGAGAGGATGAGGGAAAATAGGAAATTAATGAACTGTTGGTGGAGTAATTGAACTGGTCCAATCATTCTGTCAAACAATCTGGAACTATGCTCGAAGGGCTATAAAACTGTCCATACCCTTTGACCCAGCAATACCATTACTAGGTCTATACCCCAAAGAGATCAAAGAAAAAGGAAAAGGACTTGTACATACAAAAAATATTTATAGCAGCTTTTTTTTTTGGCAAAGAATTGGAAATTGAGGGGATGCTCATCAATTGGGGAAGGGCTGAACAAGTTATGGCATATGATTCTGATGGAATACTACTATACTATAAGAAATTATGATGGGAGAGGATTCAGAAAAAAAATGTGACCTATATGGACTGATACAAAGTATTGTGCACAGTAAGAGTAATGCTGTAATTATGATTAACTATGGAAGACTTGGCTACTCTGATCAATACAATGATCCAGGACAATTCCAGAGAACTTAGGATAGAAAAAAAATGCTACCCACCTACAGAGAGAGAACTAATAAACTGAGTACAATTGAAGTATATTTTTCTCACTTTTTTGCTTTTTTTTGCAATATGGCTAATATGGAAATATATTTTTCATGATTTCACATGTTTAAATGATATAAGACTGTGTGCCTTCTCAGTGGGTGGGGGAGGGTTGGGAAGGAGAGAGAGAATCTGGAGCACAAAATTTAAAAAGAAAAAATGTTAAAATAATATCTTTTTAAAATAAGATAAAAATTGAGCTATAGAATTGTTGCACATGCTTTTAGTTGCACTCTCTGTATTGCATCATTTGAGAGAAAAGCACTATTGGATAATGATAGTATAAGAATGGCAGCTAGGTGGCACAGTGGATAGAGCCCTAGGCATGGAGTCAAGAAGACTCATCTTTCTGAGTTCAAATCTGACCTCAGACCCTTACTAGCTGTGTGACACTGAGCAAGTCCCTTAACCCTGTTTGTTTCAGTTCCTCATCTGTAAAGTGAGTTGGAGAATAAATGGCAAACCACTCAGTATCTTTGCCAAGGAAATCCCAAATGGGGTCACTGAGAGTCAGACATGACTGAAAAACACTGAACAACCACAATAGCAACAACAGTATAAGTACAAAAAGCATCAATAAAGTATTTTTAATGAGTTATATCTTTGTAGGTTTCTACTCTGCTGTCCCATTCTACTTTCCTCTCTTTACTACTGCTTCCCTTTCTCTAAAAAACTCTTTTCCTATATTTCTACATTGGAGTCATAACTAGGTTGGGGAAATCAGAGCTTTGGCCCAGAATGCCAAATTTAGAAGCCACAGGCACAAATCCTTCTAAACTATAGCTCCTATGTAAAATCCAGAGAGTTTAGGACTTACTTAGCAAGAACACTTTGTTTAAAAAAAAAAATAAGGAAGCTTCCAAATGGTAGACTGGGGTGAATTTCTTTCCCTGTTCCACTCACTCACTCATTCACTCACTCAATAAATAAATATTTATTAAGTACCTACTATGTGCCAAGTGCCAGGGATACAGAGGTAAAATACAGTCCCTGCCCTCAGGAAGCCTACAGTGTACATCATTTCTTACTTATCTAAAGGCATATGCCATATCACTTTACCAAGGTGTGATTTGAGATACTTTTGTACTCCATACAAAAAAAAAATCCAATGATGCCTCCCACTATCATCTAAAAAACCCGATTGTAGAGAAGTCAGCATTAGCAGAGTAGATGATTTCAGTCTCTCTTTTTATTCCATTTCAAATTCTGGAGCAGAACCGACTAGCACTCACTTGACCTGCTCTTCTGTAAGGGTAGTGGTCTGAGGAATTCTTCTCCAGGAGCCAAACACATCAGCCACTGAAATGGAAAACAACTAACTTTCATGGACTCCTTTGCAAATTGGGCTAAGTTCATCTTGGTGATGTTTTCCATTAATCACTATTAACAGTCAAGGATTGTCAAACTAGAGAGTAATGCATACCATGGAGAGCAACTAATTAAATCAGCTCTTTGACATTTTAATCTCAGGCAATTATGATTCCAGGAGAAATCAGGCTCTGCAGGATAACCTTGTAGACATCCACACAGACAGACACATATAGATTCACATTCGCACAAGCATGCACACTCACATGAAACACTTAGAATGGTTTAATTATAAAATACAGTGAGTAAGCTTTTAACATATTTTTGGAGGTAGTGAATGGGGAGACACCACTACTATTGGGACTGGCACTCGGGCAGACAATGGCTCCCCTGCCCCCACCTGCCCCAATGCCAAGTTGGTTTTCTCTCCCAATGGGTCAGTCTATGACCCTTAGAAATGTGGGGTTTTTTCCTTTTTTTTCTTTCCACGGTAACATGATCACTCAAAGCTGCGAGCCGTTAGATAGCACAGAAAGGTTTTAAAAATAAACGGCATTTTGGTGCTCAGTGAAGGATGAAATGCAAGGGAATTCTAGAGCTGGCAGAAAGTTGCTGAGTTCATGAAAGCATTATTCGGCTCATAATGTTCCTTATATTAACTGAGCCTATTTAGTCTGGCACAAACCACATGGTTTAGGAGTTTTCTAAACAACTGTGAATTGCTGGGATCCATCCTGCTAAGATTGCTGTATTAAAGGAAACACCTGGATTGATCATTCTCTCTGCTTTAATGTTGGGACTGAGTTTGTCCTAAAAAATGACAGGTTGAAAGACTGTCATTAGCTTGAATTGCAAACAGATTATATGTTGATATAATAAATGTTTTACCTTTAATTTTTGTTTTAGTATCTGGTTATAAATGGGGATCAAACCTGTGTTGAACCTGTTTATTAACGTGTTTTTCCCCCTCTGAAAATGCTTTGATTGCAAAAGAGTTATTTCTTCTCTTCCAAATCCCATGGAATGGCTGGCTCCTTTTCCACTGGAAGCGTTAAGGGCACTCCTTCAAAAAGTCTAGTCACCAACTGTGTGAACTAACAGTGTCCCGTAAGTCTTGTGCCATCCCTAGAACATAACTTGTGCATATTTCCCCCTGGACTTTTCATCCTGCCTTTCTTGTCTAGCCTCTTGCTCTGTCCCTATCCAGATTCTATCCCCCTATGCCACCTCTCCTGTGAAACCTTTCCCTGACTGCCTCAGCCCAGCCCTAAATGGTCTCCCTTTCCTTTAGACTCTCAGAGCACAGATTGTCTGGGCCACTTTTTTGGTAATTAGGACACACTCTCATTATTATTCTTGTGTGTATGTATATATGTATGTATGTATGTATATATATATATAATTTCTAAATTAAATATGTATGTGCACATATATACTTGCATATGTCTCTATGTTTATATGTTTGTACATATGTGTATATATATATATGTGTGGTTTATATAAAATATGTATACATATATATTACACACATATCTATGTACATATATACCTAGGGTGTATATGTATATGTGTAATACACATACATATACACACATGTTCTTATTTGTCCTTCATTTTTGAAGAGGATCAGTGACATCACAGGATGACGTCTAGATTCATGTGTGAGTTGGATTTAAATAAGGCAGTTGTACAAAGTCGTCAGCTGTGTGTGTTTATATATGTATTCACAAATATATTTGTATATTCTCTCTATATGTATGTATGTATGTATATGAGTTTGTGTATACACATACAATTTCTTATTTACCCAACTAAACTGCCAGCCCATTACAGAACCATAACCAGGAATACTATACTTGCCCGGGACAGAGGATATCCATCTGTTCTGAGGGAGGGGCAAGAAAAGAGACTCTGGTCCCCTGGTACAAGGCTACCCTGAGATAGGGGATGAATTTACCCCAGCCTGTGATTTTGGACCCTCCTGTTTTAATTAATTCTTGATAATTAGTTGCTAAGAATGTTATAATAGATGTAATGAATAGGAATTGAGCTTTGGAGTCAGGAACACTTCAGTTCAAGTTCCTCCTCTGACCTATTGTCTGTGTGACCCTGGACAAGTCTCTTGGCCTCTCCATTACTGAGACAGCCTTTAAGACCATGAACTTCAGACAAAGTTCTTACCTGCATTACTGAAAGAAGTTCCTCACTGGGGGTTCTCTATATGGATAAAATCACAAGTCTAGTAAAGAAAAATATTAACTACGTGCTAAACTTTGTTGTTTCAATCCAAGCCAATAAACATTTATTAAGCACTTACTGTGTGCCAGGCATTGTGCTAAGCGCTAGGGATACAATTAGCAAAAAAAAAAAAAAAGACAGTCCCTGTCCTCAAAGAACTTCCAGTCTAAAGGGGAAGATAACACAGAATGAGGCAGGAAAGTGGGGAATGGGGTTGGAACACCAAGGGGTATCAGGGGCAGCTTGTTTAGTTGGAGTTCAGGGTAACAGATGCCAAGTGAAGTAAGCTGATAGAGTTCAATTTTTGCCCTCTGTGTTACTAAAGGACTACAAGTGCAACTTGCAACCTCTAAATTCAGCATTCTCTAATTCTATCCCCCTGGGTTCAAAGTCCTAGTTGCCCCATCCTAGTAAAAGCTTTGGCTCCTTGAGAGCCAGTACCATGTCACTATGGTGCACAAAGCCTGGTACATAGCCCAATAAGTACTAGGTGGTTGAATTCATTGTGCACCTCCACATCTAGAGGTCTATTGAGGCAAAACTTTTCTCTAGACCTCTAGATCTGGAGGACCAGTGAGTTAACTGAGGCTGCCCTCTCTTGCATCCAGAAGCTTCCCCTTCAGACAAATCCTAGTCTCAATAGTGGGATAGAGTTTGGGTGGGGTGGAGAATGTCCTGGTGTTGAGAGGAAAGATGGGTCAGAGAAGTGGCAGAATCTCTGTAGCTACTTCTGACAATTACTATGAGACATTCAAGAATTTTAATAAAGATAAGTTTTTTTATTTTTTATTTGAGAATCTCAAAATAAAAACAGTAAATAAAAATGTTTTTAAAGGTAAAAGCAAAGCATAAATTATGGGCATCACATGATGCAACCATGCAACTAAGTAGAGTTTTGGCCAAGGAAAGAGAAAGACCTAGATTAGATCATGAATAAGGATCCATCTTACTTTAATGCTCTCTGAGTCTCAGAGTATGAATCTCAACCAGATTCTGATCTTTCTAAAACCAAGGTAAAGAGTTTTACTAGGCTTTTGCTAGTCACCATTGGCCAGTTGGTGAATAAAGAGATAGGCACCAGGTTTTGGCAGAAAATACGGTTCCTAACATTCACATGTAGAGCAGGACATTTATGTGTGTATGTAATCATAGCAAAGCTCCATTTGTTTCTCAGTATTCAACAAATTTACAGATTCAGCCTGTCTGCACTATTCTGTTTTCACATTAATAGTTTATGTCCTTAACTGATAGCTGCTGTTCTTAGCTTTGTGTTTAAAGGATCTGTTATATCATTCATCTGGGCATTTCCTCCTGACCTATTACAACTTCTCTACAATTTCAGAGACGGCATATGAATTACTATGTATAAAAAGTCCTTGTGACAAACCTTCCCAAACTGAGACTGGACCTTGGATGGCACACATAGTTATCATCAGGCCCATACTCAGAGCCTTTCTATCTTGGCAAGATCCACCAAAACTAATGTTTCACTGGCATGGCTTTTGCGAACCCAGAGTCATCTCCCTGCCATTATGAGACGTTAGAGTATGAGTCTAGTGGGTGACTATCCTCATTTGGCAGATCATAATGGTGCTGGTCTCAGCAAGGTAATAAATCATCCTGTGTTCAATGTTTTGTTTTTAACATCTAATTAATGTGCTTAGAATCCCTACTAAGCAAAATAGCTGTCAGCAGTTAGCATGTTAATTTTCTGATCATTGATTCTCATTCGTCAGTTCATGTATTTTAGTTGTAACATATACATGTGTATATATTTGCCATGACTGAAGTCCAGACTGTAGTCTATGTGAGTGTTAGCTGGCCAAGCCCAAAATCAGTTGCATTCACAGGACGATGTCTATTACATGATCAGAAATTCAGCATATTGATGGTTTGAAGTTGGGGTAAGGCTTGTGGCTCAGATACCAGTCTTTCTTTTGTATTATTTTGGTACTTAGCATCTCATTATAGTTGATATTAAGATTAACCATCAAATGTCACCATTACTCAATTTGTCACACACATACATAAATTATAAAGAGTGCTTCCAGTGCTGGAGAAGTGGGTTAAGTGTGGCATAAGGGTTATTTCATGAGGTCTAAGACAAAGTTAGAAAAGTGAAGAAATTCTCTCCCAGGCATTTTCCTGATTGTGCGTTGCAGAAAGCCTCACTGACAAGTTCAGAGCTCTGGGTTTTTCTCATTGGTGTGCACTTCAGACATAATGGATCCACTTCCACAGTTGGGGTCATTATTTACTATTAGCAGAGCAGTGACAGTGTCAGCTTTATATTGCAAAAGGCTCGAAGGCCTTTCCCAAGGGAAGCCTATCTTAGTGAGACAAGCAGTGGTGTTCAGAGTTAAGACAAAGCAGATGGGAGATATTTGGGCATCTCAGAGAGAGGAGGTTCCCAAGCCTTTAGGAAGATTAGGAGAGGGAACTCTTCAGCCAGAACAAGTCCCAAAACATCTCTCCAGCCAATGCTTTCCACCAGCAAATAAGCAGGTTTGTATGGAAAGTCATTAATTATCTCCCATTTAATCATCCATTTTAAGAGTTTCTGCGGGTTGGATAATTAAAGATATGAGAGTTTATAGGGATCACTGAAGTACATAAAATCCCATGTGCCAAGGCTGATCTTGTTTGGAATCTGCCTCTGACTGTGACGAAGCATTCCCGGCCAGTACTCAAGGCTGCGGGGGCCGCTGGTCTCATACTTGTCATAGTTTCCCACTGCTTTCCCTCCCATGCCTAGTCCAGAAAGGGCTCTCAGAAAATGCTTTCACTTCCTCCATTTTCAGGTGAGGCTTTAACACCCAAGCACAGATAGTTGGTGGTCTCTTTAAACACCAAGAATAGTCAGGAATGGGTGATGATCAAAGAGGCAGATCAGTTTACAGGAAGGCAAGCTGTTCTGGCCGCCATAATGGAGAGCTGTACCCCATCATTTTAGAGCTGAAAATTATCTTGCAGCTGCTCTGCTCAGGAAACCTGTGTTCTTGTCCTGTTGGTTGTGCTTATTAACTGGTTGTGTGACCTTGGGCAAATCATTTCATCTTTAGCTTCAGTTCCTCCATCTGTCAAAGGGGAATCCCAGCCCCACATATTTCAGAAGGCTGTTTTAAGAATCAGAATGAGACTACACGTAAAAGCTATTTCAAAATGGCCAACTACAAAAGAATGGGGAAGATGAGGATTATGCAATAATCCACATCTATAAAGAGATTTCTTAACAATAACCCAGTGAGGCAAGTGGTCTCAATATTGTGATCTCTATTTTACGGGAGAGGGTTGAGGCAGAATTTCAACCCAAGGCTCTTGACTCTATGTCCTGGTAACCAGCCCTACCACTATTTTGTCATAGAATCTGAATGCTGTAAGAGGCCTGAAAGCAATCAAATTCGATCCTTTGTATTTTACGGATGGGAAAGTGGAGCCTTGAGAGGTTAAGCACTTTGTCCAAGATTATTTTAGGAACTGAAGTCAGGCATTCTGACCCTACATCCAGTGTTCTTTCTCCTGTAACATGACCTGCAAAAAGCAACCTGGCATTTTATTTTACATACTAATTGAATTGAATTGAATTGAATTCCCATCTCTTGGCTCTGGGACTTGTCATACAAATCAGGTGGCTGTTTAAATAGTGTGATTTGAGTGGTGCAATGAAAGAGCTCATCTGAAAACTTCTCTCCTTTTCTGACTGTGTTGATGCTCCAAATTCTTCTACTTGACATTCTTTTGAGCCAAGGCATTATTCTTTCCCCACCCCCTTTAAAATGTATTTACTCTTGAGAGAAGTAACACATTAAACCTGCATTATTAACACTTTACTGTGAATCACTTTCTCACAACTTTTCTAAGTGACAGCTACTTAGAACTGAGAGTAAAATTTGGAGAAAGGGAGTTTGGGGGCGGGGGGAGGGTGAAGAGATAGGTCCATATCCGGAGGACAAGGAACATGAATGTAAGGTGGGGGTGGGGGAGGGTCTGGTGGGAGAAGACATCAGGCGGGGGATAGAGAATCGTGGAAAGGGGAGGTAGGAAGAGGTCAATGGCAGACTCAGTCTAATTCGTCATTTTGCCAAGAACCAGTCCTGCCTGGAACATTTGCAGAATGTTTACCATTTGTGTTTTGGAATGTGGCATTCAATTTCCAGGGCATTCATGGTCCAGCTGAATGGTCCAGGAGGTGGGCCAGCAGGGAGGAGGAGGTAGCCGTGGGAGACAGCTCTACATGCCCATATTCTTGCCCAAGCCTGGAGCTGTGCAAACCCAAGCCATATTGGGAGTTCGCTTAAGAATTGGTCAGTGATATCAATAATGTCAGGGCTCCTGGAGCACAAGAGAGTAAATAGAGGGCAGGCCTTGGAGTTAGGAAGAACTGAATACAACTCTAACCTCTGACACCTACTAGCTGTGTGATCCTAGGCAAGTCCTTTAATCCCTCCATGCCCCAGGCAATTGTTTAAGGCCACAGAAATATGTATGGGTTGCCCTTCTGTAGGACAGAATCTCCACAGTGATAATTCTTTATGCAGTTCAGGCAAACCTACCCCACTGCCATCATCACTACCAAAAAAAATACTGCTTAGTTATTTTCAGACACTCACATTGAAGGATTCCTCAGTACCATCCATCTTAAATACACTGACCTTAAAGGAAAAATGGTGATTCTTTGGGAACCACCAAGAGCCATGAAATTTGTTGAGACATTTGAGTTGTACAAAGGATCCTCCCCCACAAACAAACACCACAAACCCACACAATCTCACAACATTCCAGACCCCTTTGTATGTCATTTTCTTTCTTTCTTTCTTTCGTCTTTTTTAGAAAAACGTTCAGTGACTATTCTTCTCGCTCAATAAAACTATTCTCCAAAGCTAAGGAAAGGACAAAGCAATTACAGGGCTCAGACTCATTAATACCAGATTGACTCCCTGACAAACGAGTGAGGACAAAAGTATGTCACATGTGCCTGAAGTGGCTTCCTTTTTTACTTTAGTTTCCAAGTGAATGAATCGGGAAGCAGAGGTCAGATGTCTCTGTGAGTTTACAGGGGAAAATTCCTTCCTTAGACATTCATTCTGCTCTGCCCCAGTTCCAGGAGAGATGCCCATAAATCCTCACAGAAGAGCTGCCTTCAGATGCTTGCAATGGTTTCACAATGAAATTCCTCACGAGCTGTCCAAACACTGGGCTAAACAGACATTAGGGGATGGTTTCTTCTCTCCCATGTCTTCACTCACCCTACATGACATTCCTGTGGAGCCTCATTTGTCCCAATTGACCAGGACCAAGCACCTATTCAACTCTGGCTATTCTACAGATATAGATTAGGACCTTTACTTTGCAAAAGAGGAGATAGAGCAGGGGTGTAGAATTAGCAACCCTCTCTCTTAATCAGTTGATACTGCTGGAACCTCTCCTTCACACATTTAAATTTTTTTCTTTTTTTTTAATCATGAACTTAATATTGGCAAACAACATTTCAGCCTGCAAAAGACAGAGAAGATCGAATATGAAAATACAAACTTCTATTTAATACAGTTTTAAGTGTATATGAAATTTAACATTATAACAACAAAATTTCCCTCATTGTCTATGTCTCCTTCTGAACATCTCTGATCTCTTCTGTGTATTTTTAAAGTATTTCATTGATCCTTTTTTTCTTGTTTTAGATCTCTATTACCATCCATTAATCATTCCTTTCTTTGTAGAAGTCCTCCTTTGGAATAAATAAATGTAATCAAGCAAAACCAATCAACACATTGATTATGTCTGAAAATGCATGTCTCATGCTGCACTTCTAGTCTATCCACCTCTCTGCCAATAGATGGGAGGCATTTCATCATCAGTCTTCTAAATTATTGTATTTGATAAGAGTTGTGAAGTCTTATAAAGTTTTTGCCTTTACATTACTGTGATCATTATGTGAATTGTTCCTTCGGTTCTGCTCACTTCATCGCACATCCGTTCCTATACGTCTTTACAGGTTTCTCTGAAGTGATTCCAATAATGTTCTTTCATACTTATATAGCATAACTTGTTCAGTAATACCCCAGCTAATGGATGTCCACTTTGTTTGCTGTTCTTTGCTAAAACCAAATATTCTTTCTTAATGCCTTTGACCTTTGGGGAATATATATTCCAGATGAAAATCCAAGATGGTAACCATTCGGCCCTCAGGGCAGAGTTAGAGGAATCTTCCTTAAGAGATTTGGATAGGCCAGATAAAAGTCACAGGAGCTATTTCAAAGATGTTGTCAATTCAAAGGCCAATGTTACACGAAATTATGGTGTGGATGAACCTAAGTTTTCTTACATAGGAAATATTTGCTGGGTATCTACCATATGCTAGCTGCTGTGGGGAAAACCAAAATGTCTATAGAATAATGGATAGCATTCTATAGTTGGAGCCAGGAAGATCCAGTTTTAAATCTCACCTTTGAGATTTACTAGTGACATAACATGGATAAATCTCCTAGCCTCAGTTTCTGAATCTGTAGAATGGTCCCTGTCATAATCATGGGGTTGTTATGAGGCTTACAAGACACAATGTATGTAAAACACTCAGGAAACTATGAAGCATTAAATCAATGTCAATTTTTATTCACACAATGGTTTTACCATCTAGAAGCAGGAATAAAGCATATATACAAATAACTAAATGTCAGATAACATGTGATAAGTTCAATATGAAAATGACAAATGAACTGGATAGGAGTTAAAAACAGAGAAACATTTCTACCTTGGTTGATAAGGGAGAACTTAATGAAAAAAGATGAGATGGGAACTTGAAAAGTGGGTAGGATTTTGACATTTAGGGGAATATATTCCGTGTAGAAGAAACAGGATGTGCTAGGACAGAAAGACATGAAAGTAATGGGGATGGGGACTGTTCAAGGGAAATAGAATAATGACTATAACTTGGGATTTTTATATAGGGTAGCATGCTAATAAATAAATCTGAAAAGATCAGTTGTAGCCTATTTTTAGAGGGAAGAATGACAAGGTAAGCAATTTGGTCTGTATTTGGTAGGCATTGGGAGCTACTGAAGATTTTTGAGGACAGGAGTGACATGATCAAAGCAATGCTTTAGAAAGCTTGATGTGGACATGATGTGAAATACAGATCAGAGTGGGAGAGACTAGATGTTAGAATACCAGTTAGAATATAATTTAAATGTTGTAAGCATAAAAGTAATAATGACCTCAACTAATGACGAGCCTATGGTAAGCCATTTAAGTTCTCTGGACCCCAATTTCTTCACCTTTATGTAGTGAGGGTGGTTGGTCTCCACAGCCCAAGTCCTATTTAATCTTCAAAAGTGAGGGACACAGACCTAAATTAATATGGCTTCATGGTAAGCCACACAGGAGCACACAATAATTTAATAACTCTGCTATTTTATTTCAGTAATATGTTCCTTCCCTGCCACACACCCCCCAAAAAAGAAGAAATGGTCATTGTAGCATTTTTTCAGACAATTATTTTTAAAAAAATTTATTATTTTTAACATTCTTTTAATATTTTGAGTTCCGGATTCTCTCCCTCCCTCCCACCACTCCCCCACCTACTGAAAAGGCAAAAATATATCAATTATACATGTGAAATCATACAAAACATATTTCTATATTAGCCATATTGCAAAAAAATAAAGTGAAAAAAGTATACTTCAATTTGCATTCATCACTTCTCTCTTCATCATGAGTCCTATGGGAATTATCTTGAATCACTGTGTCGATCAGAGTAGCTAAGTCTTTCACAGCTGATGGTCATTACAACATTGCTATTATTGTGCACAATGATCTTCTGGTCCTTTTCACTTCACTTTGCATCAGTTCATGTAGGTCTTGGCATGTTTTTCTGTCATTTCTTGTCATTTCTTAAAGCACAATAGTATTCCATCAGAACCATATGCCATAACTTGTTCAGCCATTCCCCAATTGATGATCATCTCCTCAATTTTAATTCTTCGCCACCACAAAAAGAGCTATTGTAAATATTTTTGTCCATATAGGTTTTTTTTTCTTTTTCATTGATATCTTGGGGATGTAGTTAGCAGTGGTAATGCTGAATCAAAGGATATGCACAGTTTTCTAGCCCTTTGAGCATAGTTCCAGATTGTTCTCTAGAATGGGTTGGGCCAATTCACTACTCCATCAACAATTCACTAAGGTACCTACTTTCCCTCATCCCCTTCAGCATTTGTCATTTCTGATAGGTGTGAGGTGGTACCTCAGAGTGGTTTTTAATTTGGCTTTCTCTAATCAATAGTGATTTTGAGCATTTTTTCACATGACTATAGATGGCTTTGATGTCTTCTGAAAATTGCCTGTTCACAACTTTTGATCATTTATCAATTAGGGAATGGCTCTTATTTTTATAAATTTGACTCAGTTCCCTAAAGAATGAGGCTTTTATCAGAAAAACTTGCTGTAAACATTTTGACTACTACTTCATTGTCTATGGTGCCTTTTAGCAAAATGTAGTATCCCTAATTGTCTCTTTCAATTAGGTCTATTTTTGCTTTTGCTTTGTGTGAGATCATGATTGCCTTGCCACCACTGCCCTCTTCACTTCAGCTGAAACATAATAGGCTCTACTCCAGCCCTTCATTTCAACTCTGTGTGTGTCTTTTTGTCCCAAGTGTGTTTCCTGTACATGACAAATTGTTGGATTCTGGTTTCTAATCCATTCTGCTATCCACCTCTCTTCTATGGATTAGCTTGTCCCATTCACATTCACAGTTATCATTACTAACTGTGCATTTCCCTCCATCACATTTTCCTCTGTTTATCCTTCTTTCTCTCCTGTCCCTTCCATTGTGCATTTTAAAAAGTTGAACAGAAGAGAGCAAGAGGTTAAGAAGACAAATTAGTAGGACAGTCTTAAAACTACTGTGGAATTCACTCTATAATTTTGAAAAGAAATGAAGGCTATATTGTAATGGACATGCAAGGTTCCATATGTGATCTTCTTTCTCTCTTCTTTGTATATGGAAATGCTCACATTTGTCAATATATGCCAAATTATGGATAATAATTAAAAAGTAATTTTAAAAAGAACTCTAGAGTAATGAGGTGTTGATGTGTTAAACAAAGTTCAAATGTTTATTTTTTCCTGCACAAAATTACAGCTAAAAGTTGAGGACTTTAGAAGAATATTTCCACCAGAGAAACCTTTATGGGTATCTTTACAAAGTGTAATCTCCCTGATAGAATTAGAGAGGCAGTTTGCCATAGATTGGCCAGATATTAACCACGTCCCTGGTAGCCCTCAAAAAGCTAAACCTGCCAGACATGGAGACAAAGTCAGAGTCAAGGCCAGGAACAGCTTTGTAGGGTGTGGCCTTTGTGATTTGACAGACAGAAGGGTGGGGTGCCCATCAGGCATGAAATCTTACAGCATTGCTATCACCCATTAGGAGACACCATATCCAACAGAAAAAGAGAGAAGAAAAAAAAAGAGACATACAGTTGAGGCACAAAGTCATTTCAAGGAGTGTGACCCAGGACATCAGATAAGAGAATCGATCACGGATTTAAGAAACATTTGGCCCTGCCTATTGGGAGGTGAACTTCAGAGAGGAGTAAATTGAGGAAGCCCAAGTAAAAGACTCCAGCAGAGACTAGGGCTACTCTTCTAGCAGGGAGCAGGGTGAGTGTATCATGAGAAAAGAAAAGCTGTCAATGCTCTGCAGTACTATAAGATTGCTTTACACATCTTTGTTGTAACTCTGGTTACACATTTTCCCTACATGTGTATCTCACTACTGGTGTATTCTTAAGTTTATACTTCCTATTTTTACTTATAATCTGTGTATTCATGGGAGAGTGAGCCCTAGGTTTTTTGGAGGTAAAGGATGATCTGTAGCTACTTTTCTTATTTTGATATTTTAACAAATTCCCTTGCCTTGAGCTAATTGTGGTTACTGCCTAACTGTGCAAGGTAAATGTACCATTTGAGGCTTATGAACTATACATGAGGAAGTTTGTATGTTTTTGAACCTGCAGTAGTTGTAACTAACTTCTGAGAGACCCAGCCTATCACCTTTAAGTGTCGAGTTGGGAAGTAACCTATAGTGGGATACTACACCGTGGAAGCCCATACAGGATATATTTGAGTGTCTTGAATTTTTGCAATGACCCACTGGAGAGGTCCTCAATCTGAGATTTCATTCTAAACCAAGTCAATCTACAGCTCGCAGGGATCCTTGTTTACAGATTAGTGGCCCCCATGTCTATTTGAGTTTGACCCCACAGACTTGGACATTGAGAGGTTTAGTGACTTGCCCAGGTCAAACACAGCCAGGTCTGCCTGGCACTGAGGCCAGCTCTCTATCCAGCCACACCATGCCATTTACAACATGTTAGTTGATGGGCTGGTGCTTTAGATAATATCTCATTTTTTGGTGGAGAGTACATCTATCCTCTACTAAAATCCTTTTCATTGTGACATCAGAGCGGGAACAAAGCACACATATCTCTGGAAGCTCCTACCAAACTGAAAAAGCTACAAATGCCTCCCGCTTACTATCATGTCGAAGGCCGAGCCTGGCTAACCAAGTCTGGAGAGGCTCATCTCCAGCCTGGCTAGGGCTTTCAGTCACAGCAACCCTTGAAGGTCATCTGCTAAGTCATAGAAAGGTCGTACTCTGCGCTGGTGGAAGAAGCATCCTCATCCATGAAATTACAAGTAGAGAGTTATTTATGGGTATACGCTTATGGCAATGCAAACCACTCCAGTATCTTTACCAAGAAAACCTCAAATGGAATTACAAAGAATTGGACAGGACTGAAAAACAACCGAACAAAAATGGAAATACACATGCACACACACGAAGACTGGTAGCATACATATGTACATGTATGTTGAACATATCTATAAGCACCTTATTGTTTATCACATATATGACATGCTTTCTTCTTTGTCTGGATTGTTATTTCATCAGTATAGGAATTTCCAGTGAGGAATCTCTCTCTACTAATACAGACTGGCAAGTGTTTTGCAACTTCTGCCCTTAAAAATTGCTTGGGGAATTAAATCATTTGTTAAATCTCTTGTCCAGGGTCACAGAGCCAGTGAACACCAAGTGGAACACCTGAACCTAGGTATTCTTGACTATGAGAACACCTCTCTATTCAATATACCACATGCTTCTCACATATATGTATGTGTGTAATATGTGTGTATGTGCATATATATACATATACATTATATGTATATAGTATGTTGTTCAGTTTTTCAGTCATGTCCAATCCACATTTGAGATTTTCTTGATAAAGATACTGGAGTGGTTTGCCATTTTATTTTTTAGCTCATTTTAAGATCGGGAAAGTGAGGCTGAAAGAGATAATTGACTTGCCTAGAGTCACATAGCTAGTGTCTGAGGCCAAATTTTAACTCAGGAAGATGAGTCTTTCTGAATTTTGGCCTAGCACCTTATGCACTGTGCCACCTAGCTGCCCTTATATGGTATACACACACCTACAACACATAGATGTGTGCATGTGTGTATAGATATATGGTATATGTGTATGGTGTATATATAGATATATGTGTGTATGTATGTATGTGTGTATATGGTATATATTTACTCTGTATGCTATATATATGTATATGTATTTGTGTTTATGTGCATATGTATGTGTATATATGTGTGTAT
This sequence comes from Vombatus ursinus, assembly GCF_900497805.2. Taxonomy (NCBI): domain Eukaryota; kingdom Metazoa; phylum Chordata; class Mammalia; order Diprotodontia; family Vombatidae; genus Vombatus; species Vombatus ursinus. The sequence goes on from NW_020954630.1 coordinate 7,744,351, forward strand.
GTACATATCTACACTATTAAAGCTTAAAATTACACTAAGACTTTTGGGAAATCCTGTATGAATATGTGTATATTTATTTATGAATTTAAGCAGTTTTACCAAAAAGAACACGCTAAGCCTTAGCTTCAGTTCCATCATTTCAAAACCTTTTTTTCTGATCAATGTTTATACACAGTTGTAATCAGTACATATATGCTCTTCACCTCAAACATGATTTAGGATTATAAAATTTTAAACTGGAAGGAACCTTAGAGATTGTGGGAGTCCAACCTGCTTATGTGGGTTTTGTTGTTGCTGTTGTTCGGTGATTATTTTTTGTTGTGTCCAACTCTTCTTGACCCCATTTGGGGTTTTCTTGGTAGAGAAACTGGAGTAGTTTGCCACTTCCTTCTCCAGTTCTTTTTTTACAGATGAGGAAACTGAGGCAAACAGAGTTAAGTGACTTGCCCAGGGTCACAAAGCTGTAAGTGTCTGAGGCCAGATTTGAACTCAGGAAGATTAGACTTCATGACTCCAAACCCAGTGCTTCGTCTACCACCTAGCTGCCCCTATACATGAGTTTTACCAGTAAGAAAACCAAGGCCCACAGAAACAAAGTGATTTGCCTGGAGTTGTGTAGGAGGTAAGTAGAAGAGTCTGAATTTCAACCTGGTTCCTCTGACTACAAAGGGCGTCCTTTGTCGTCCACACCAGCAGGTCTCTCAGGGACACTTCTCCATGTACAGAAATATTCTGTGTTTACCATTTTTGAGTTCAGTTCAATTCAACAATTCAGTTAAGCATCTGTGCTGGGGCCTATAGCTCCATTGACAAAAGTTCCATCCGTCCCTGCCATCAAGGATCTTGTGTTTTCCAAGGGAATCATGGATCAAAAATGCATGTTGGGCAAACAACCTGGTGGTGAATATCAAAGAATAACCATATAATAATATACCATGGTTTGCTTTTCTACTTGCTTATCATTATGCATCTGAGTTTCCTGATTAATATTACAAAAATACTGTTATGAACATCTTTGTATGAGTTACTTTGACTGGGGTGGGGGAGAGCATGACTTGGGGCATTTTCCCTCAAGTGTAATCACCGAGTCAAAGGATCAGTCATGAACATTTAATAGCTTTTGTGTTTTGCACTGCTAAATTACTTTCCAGGAAGATAGCACCAATTTAAAATGCTACCAAGCTATATATAAATGGTCTTATCCACAAGCTTTTTCCCTTTCACCTTTGTAATTTATTTTTGCTAGTTTAATGGATGCATAATGTTACTTTTTAAAAATTCAGACCTAAATTCACCATGGTGTCACAGCTACACAGAAATGTACATTGGGGTTGTAGCTTTGATCAGATTAGAAATTCCTGAACAATGTTTCTAAGGGATTTAGCTAGTTAGACCACAGAGTTAGAAGAGATAATAGCTATTGCAAGGCAGAGACTATAGTAAGGGAACAAGAACACTGGCTTCGGAGTCAGAAGACCTGGAAGTTGGAGTCCCAGCTCACCTACTAAATCACAGTATAATTATAGGCAAACCACTAACTTCTCTGGTCCTCAGTTTCCTCATCTGTAAAAGGAGGAAACTGGATTTATAAGGTAACTCCTAGCTCTGAAATTATGTGATTTTATATTTCCCAATGAAAGAAATCAAGGAAGACAAAAGAAGAAAGATATGTTGAGTAAGAGAAAGAGAATAAGAAAGGGATGAGAAAAACGTAGATGGCTCAGTGCAATTCCATCTTCACTTCTAGCAAAGACTATTGAAAGTAAGTGATCTAATGTAAACGCTGTACAAAAAAATGGCAGCAGGTCTATATTTAGGTAGATAGTTAAGGGTTTAGCTCTGACATACCACGAGTCTCTCATGTACCTGAGACAATAAACACAGCTTTGGATTTCATTACTAATGTCTGGAGCATGCAGGGCTCCCAAAGGAATCAGTGTGTTGATAGGGCTAGGTTGTGGCAAAGGCCCACCAAAACCTTGATGAAATTGATTATGAGTTTAATAGAATGATTATGTGGCTTCACTAGTAAAATTTGAGGTCTCTTTTAAGAAAATTATATAGCCCACAGCTTTACCCTTGGGTTCAACAATCAACTTCCCAGTGACGAGATGGGAAAGGCATGACTACATGGTAGGTTAGCTGAAAAAATACGGGGGTTTTAGTGGACCACAAGGGAGATGTGAGTTGGGAAGCCAGGGAGGCTTGGAGGTGCAAAGGAAGAGAAAGAGCATTCCAGCCATGGGTGACAGCAAAGGAAAAGGTAGAGTCGGGAGATGGAGTGTCATGTGCGAAGAACAGGAAATAGACCAGGAGAACTGGGTAGTAGAATACATGGAGGGGATTAAAGTATAAGAAGAAAGGTAGGAAGGGCCCAGGTAATCTAAATATCAGGGACTTTAAGTGACAAATAGAGGAATTTATACTTGATCCTGGAGCCAGCAGGAAGACACTGGAGTTTATTGAGAAAGGGGATAACCTGGTCAAGTCTGTGTTTTAGGAAAATTTTTGGCAACTGAGCGAAAGCTAGATGGGAATGAAGAGGAAATTGAGGCAAGGAAACAATTTAGAAGGTTGTTGCCATAGTCGAGGTAGGTTCTGGCCACTACATTTTAGGAACATTGTTAAACTGGAAAGATCCAGAGGAGGGAATCTACAGTGGCAAAGAGCCTCATGTTCATGTTCTATGAGAAACAGCTAAAGGAAATGAAAACATTTACCCTGGAGAAGAGAAGACTTAGGGTAGAAATTATAACCATCTTTGAGTCATGTGGAAAAGGCTAGTTCTACTTGGTTCCAAGGCCAGAATTAGGAATGATGATTAAAGATGTAAAGAAATAGATTAAGGCTTGACAGCAAGGGTGCATGGGGAATGGGGTGTGCGGGGAATCCTATGCATTAGAGCCATCCCAGAGTGGAATGGGTTGCCTCTGGAAGTCATGTGCTGCCCAACATTAGAAGTGTTAAAGCAAAGTGTGAGTGGATGACCAGTGGTAGGGTAAGGTGTAGAGGGATTTCTTGTTCATAAGATCATAGATTCAGAGCTGGAAGGCACACTAGGAGTCCTCTAATCCAACCCCCTCATCTTATAGATGAGGAAACTGAGGCCCAAAGAGGTCAATGGCTTGTTCAAGATCACATACATGGTAAATTAAAGAAGCCTCTTTTAACCAAGGTTCTCTGACTACAGATCTGATGCTCTTCCACCCTACTGCTTTGTCACCATTGGGTTGGACTAGGTGGGCTCTGGGTTCTCTTCTGACTCTGACATGTGGCTTTTTATCTTTATTCTGTCCCATTTTGCATTGAGATTATAATAAAATCTATTCATGAAAAGCATGCAATGCAATAATCTACTTTATTGTCAGAAACATCATTACTAGAGATAAAAATACAAGCAATCTGAGGATGTGTTCTAGATGCAATTCCTACCAGTAATTAGGTACTTCCTTTTTCTCTTAAATCCAATTCATGTGTAAGTCAAGATATTGCCCTGTGATGTCATTGAAGATGAAGTACAAATAACAACAACTTTTTTTCCAGGAGATGGCAGACTATGATTCTCCTCCCTTCTTTTCCACTCTAAGAGTGAGTAGAAGGGAGAGCTCTCTCAGGACTCCCCTGGTCAGTGATATGACTCAGGTATCACCTGCCTTTTCTCAGGTACATGGGCTATACAGCCCCTAACCAGGTCCTGGTTTGGCCTCCATTCAGCCCACATAAGAGACAGCACCCCACCTCCCAAAAAGGAAGAAAAAAATAAAGAAATTTCAATAAAACATGTAAAAATACACTGAAGAGAGCATAAGGAAGTTCAGATGAGGACATAGACAAGAAGGCCAATGCCAGTGCTAATCATATTAATATTGATGTATACTTTGAAAAAAAAACCAAGCTGTACATGGCATATTCAAAGTTTCATATGCAAAACTCACGTTCTCTCCTTCGTATATGCAAATGTTCATGTTTATTGATGACTGTAAAGTTCATAATTTAAAAACCACTTTTATATAATTTTTAAGAGAGAAAAAGACAGCATTAAGCACTTTTTCTTTGGCTATCTCATTCCTGCCAGACTTAGAGACTAGGAAACCAGAAATTTTCTCTACTCCTTTCTGTGACCAAGCCAACTTCTTTCAAGAATGATGTGAAGTGGGATAGACATCTTTATTAATAATTATCTGAATGGTTTGTATTCATTAACACTTATTGTCTTGATTGTAGTGGTTGTTTCTATGATGGCATTTCATACCAGAGTATGGGAGGCCCAGAAGTCCTGACAAGGAGTAACAGATTAGTAACATACCTGAGATGGAAGGAGCTGTATGTATGTGTACATATCTCAAGAAGCACTCCTTTCTCTTCTAACGCCCTTGAGAGAGATTTCCCATTGGCCATTCCTCTTTGTGTGCATTTAGGAGCAGAAAAGTAGAGATGGAGATTAGGTAAAGCGATCTACTGGAACATTTGACAGCAGTTTGGCAATGTCTCTTTACTATGTTTTGATAAGCCACGTGGCAGCAATATATTATTGCCCCCATAGTATAAAGAGAGAGGGTTGGTCATATTAAAGGAAATTGCCCAGAAAATTGACCAGGTATGGATGAGCCAGGCAGCTAGGTGGTGCAGTGGATAGAGCGCCCTGTCTGGAGTCAGGAAGACTCATCTCGCTGACTCCAAATCTGACCTCAGACACTTAATAGTTGTGTGACCCTGCACAAGTCACTTAATCGTGTTTGCCTCAGTTTCCTCATCTGTAAAATGAGCTGGAGAAGGAAATGGCAAACCACTCCAGTATATTTGCCAAGAAAACCCCAAATGAGGTCATAAAGAGTCAGACACAACTCAACAACAACAATAATGGATGAGCCAACTGAGATTTCACAATTGTAATAGTTCATCTCATATCCAGTAAGGGGAAAATGTGTAAGAAAAAACATTTTGGCTTGAAATTCACCTTCCTTATGCAAGTTCCTCATCTTTTCCCTCTTCTCCTATAGAACAGTAGGAATAGAAAAGGGAGAGGCTACTGATCTGGGTTTGAGAATCAAGTTTATAAAGGACTTATAGATGCACCTGTGTCCTTACTTGTGATTCCTTGTCTTTGTAAAGACAGATGCCAAAGTCAGTAAGAATCACAGCATCTGGTGCCCATCTGAAGACCATAGTAGCATTTGTGGGCCTCCAAATGGAAAGGGGACAACTGGAGGGTGTATGCAAATCACCAACTCATTCCATCTACCCTTTGCACCTGTCAAAGGAAACTTTGCATGTTCCATGAAAAGGGTAAGAGCAGAACCCAAAACTGGATGCAGTTCAGGGAGTTTTATGCATGACAGGAAACACCATCATCCATTCAATCTGGAGGCAGAGAAAAAGGAGTACCCAGAACAAGTGCAGGTTTTGAAAACCTTCGGCTCAGTTGTGTACAGTCTCCTGGGATTCTTGGTTGATTAGCTGACTATCTCCCCAGACAGGGTCAGGGGGACCCAAAGTCAATCCTACCCAGAGCCCGAGCCCCTTGGAATCACAAGCAAGGGAGTAGGAGTTGAGCATTCTCACTGTGCCGCCTGCCGTGTATCCTTTCAGTCTGCACACTCAAATGCAAATGTGCATCCTTGTTGTTGGCTGCATGGGGAAATCTGAAATGGGAGGAAGCAGATGCTGTAATCTGATGATCGTCTGGTTCTTGCTGAGTCTGAAGAATCCCTTCAAGAGCTAGTAATGAGAGGAGCTGAAGCTCGTGTTGATTACAGACTACATCAGAATGTAAAGAAGACAAAGGTGATGACATTTGGGAAGCAGCACATTGCAACCACAATACAAATTGGAAAGAAAGAAGTTGAACAGGGAAGGGAATTCTGTGTCTAAGTTCCCTGGCGTACAGAAATGGATTCGTCCCACAGCTGACAGAAGTTGGCAGGGGGATGGAGAGCCTTTAGGAGACTGCAAGTCCATGGGAGGGGCTTGTGGGGGAGCCCAGAAATGAGGGTGCTGGGAAATGCACTGAAAACGTTCCTATTTCTGCATGGGGGGGGTGTGGGGAGAGAGAAAGGGTGGAGGCAGAAAGGAGCAGAGAAGAGCTAGCGGTATCCAAGGCAGCGGGAGCAGGACGACAGAAGCTTTGTAAACTAATGCTCTCGTCTCATACAGCCAGAGTATGGGACTCAGGAGAGGAAATGGGAGGGAAACACGTTAAGTCTATCCTTGAGTCTATGTGACTGAGATGAGGTTGGGGGGGGTGAGGATGGGAATTATTCTTCATAAAAAATTTCTGATGGGTGAGGAGTGAAGAGTGGAAGGGGGAGTAAGAGAACAGCAGAAAGCACAGCTTTTAGCAATATTCATTGTTCATTGTTCCAATGCAACCTGTCCCACATCTCGGTCAATTAGTGCCAGAAGAGGATGGCTTTCAAATTATAAAGAAATGGACACAGTCTAGAAAATGGAACCATTTGCTTCATGTTCAACTACTTTGACCAGTTCAAACAACTGGGCAGTCTGACCAACTGAACACATTTGGTTGGCTTTTAGCAAATAATGACTCACATTTTGATAGCACTTGTTAGTTTTCCTCAAAGCTTTTATAAACATCATAGGATCATCAATGTAGACCATCCAATCAAACCTTCCTTCCCTCCTTTTGTAGGTGAGGAAACTGAGGCCTAGGGAGGATAAGTGACTTGCCTGGTCTCACTTGTTAAGGAAATAAAGGCATCATTAAAATCCTGTGAGAGGGAAGTTATTCTTATTATTCCAGAGGCTCAAACTGTTTAAGTGACTCACCTAAATTTATAAACCTAGTAAGTACTGAGCAAGGACTAAACTAGAACTCAAATCACCTGGCTCCTTCTTTTTCCAATTTTCTTCCCTCTCAACCAATCATTAACAAGTATTTATTAAGCACCTACTGTCTGATTCAACTCATGACTTTGGTTAAAATTAGCCTAGAATGCATATAAACAGGCTCAGGCAGATGTACTGTATTTGGCACTTCATCCGTTCTAGTCTCTCAAAGCCCTAGTGAAGAGTCTCTATTCCCAGCATTTCATTTTACAACAACATTAGGTACATTCCTCATCATAAAAAGCATTGACTAAGTAGTACTTTGTGATTGGGACAGCTAGGTGGCATATTCAGGAAGACCTGAATTCAAATTTGACTTCAGACACTTGCTAGTTGTGTGACCCTGGGCAAGTCACTTAATCCTGTTTGCCTCAGTTTCCTCAACTGTAAAATGAGCTGGAGAAGGGAACAGTAAACCACTCCAATATCTCTGCCAAGAAAACCTCAAATGGGGTCATGAAGAGTTGGACATGACTCAACAAGAGACAAGAGGCTTTGTGGATGGGATTTTCGGGAGTGGTACAAAGCAAAACAGAGATAATGCCTGTCTGCTAAAAATTTACAGTTCAAGGCAGCACACATATTCACTCATATGGAAAATGTACAGACAAGTGGATAAATATTGAATACAGAAGTCGGATAGTGTACCTTGACCTGAAACATCAAGCAATCAAGACTAAATTAGGAAGCATTTATTATATACTCACTATGTGTCCAGCCTCTGACCCACGTCATAGAAATCCCTCACCCTCTCATTGCCTTAAGTAATATTCAGAGACTATAAATTGCAGAGCAGGTCATGCTCTTCATTGGCAGGTACAGTTTCCTCACTGGGAGTCCACTCCTCTGATGAGACCACAGATCCAAGAGAAAAACAAACACAACTCCAATACAAAAACAAACAAACAAACAAAACCTGATGTACCAGCCTCAGGGCTAGACTCTATGAATGCAATTTTAAAAATGAGAGAATTCATGCCATTCTAGAACAGTGAGAATGTTATATACTAGAGTAGGATCAATGGAAGAGATATTCTAGAGGATCTAGATTCATTGGTGTCCTTCAAACTACAGCACCAAGCAACCACATTTTCACACAGATAACTCACAACCAAAATACCCCAAACCCAAACATGGCAGCACTTCACAATATGTCTTCTGAGCTTGTCTACCAAGAGTGCCTTGAGCTATCTTGGAGCGGTAGGCTTCTGTCTGAGACCTCATAGTCACAGTCACATTCACCTATAGCAACTGTGCCATTTTGTGCCCTTGCCAGTCTATGGAAATAGAATAATGAAAATTTATTAGCATCAACTATTTAGAACCTAGTGTTATGTTATTAACACAAATACCAAAATAGTTCCTTTCCTAGAGGAGCTTACATCCTATTGGTGGGAAACATCATGTTCATAGACAAGTAAAAGATAATGACTTTCGTTAGATTTCCAGGAGAAACTGTAACATATAAGGAAATAAAGTAAGTGGGAAAAACTTGAACTGTTAATAGGTAATGATTTGCACAAGTTATTGGTGTATAGGGGTGTGTATAAATATACACATAGGCAAAGAAAAATGAGCATGTCTGTGTCTGTGTTGATTGTGTCTAACTATAAACTCTAAGAAGGCAATGAGCTTATCTGTTACTTTTACAATTATCAGTCTTTGATCTTATGTGTTTATCATCTTTTAATATTATGTTATGAAGTTATGATAAAGAGAAGATATTGTCAAGACCTAGGTCAAAATATTGCCTCTGACATTTATTGGAAATGTATGACCATTAGCAGATCACGTAACCCCTCAGTGGCCTGGGAAAGTCCCTAGGACTAACACTTAGAGATGAGTTGCTGATCTGCTGCTCAAATGAGATAAAGCATGTTGCAAACCTTAAAGAGCTATACAGATGTTTTCCTGCTGTTGCTGCTGAGAATGATGATGATGGTGGTGGTGGTGGTGGTGATGATGATGGTGATGATGGTGATATGCATTGATGTAGGGAATTTACATACTAGAAGTTTCTGGCACCCAGGAACCACAGATTCACTCTTTCTTCCAAAAAAAACAAACAAAAATAAAAGGAAACAAACAATCAAACAAAAATGAAGAGAAACAAGGAGTTTGGTTGTGGTAAAGAGTACTTGAGAAAAAAGTGTGAATTAAGGCTGGGAGGAAAATATTCATGAAAGAAAATTTGTTATGATGGTGATCCCATCCAATCCAACAATCATTTATTAAATGTCTATCTTCTCAGTGCTCAAAGCAACTCTCTAAGACTATAAATTGTAGGGAAGTTGCTGACCTGCATTGGTAGAGGAAATTTCCCCATTCTGGATTCCCTACACACATGAAATTACAGGTCCAGTCCCTGTCACTATCCCTATGACTATTTTCTACAAGGTGCTGTGTTAGGCACTGGAGGTAGAAAGACAAAGGGAAAGATTTTCTTTTTTTTTTAACCCACTTGATTAGATTTTTTTTATCATTACATCAAAGTCAACTTATATCCACCCCCTTTATGTATACTCCTTTAACATGATATAATAACAATACAGTTCTCAAGAGTTGCAAATGTCATCTTCCCTTGTAGGGATGTAAACATTTTGCCCTTATTAACAACATATTGTATCTTTCTGTCCCATTTACCTTTTTATGTCTCTCTTGAATCTTGTACTTAAAGATCAAGTTGATCTTTTGTTGAGCTCTGGTCTTTTGATCAGGAAGGTTTGGAAGTCCCCTATTTTGTTGAAAAAGGGAAAGATTTTCAAGGAACATTCATTTTGTGGGGTTTGTGGGGGAGGGACATCAAGGGAGATAAAATGGGCAAATGGATAAGTAGACATGATTGAAAATGGAAAGAGCACCATCAAACAGATGACCAGTAAAGGCTTCATATATGAGTGGATACATAAGCTGAGTCTTGAAGGAAGCCAGGGATTCCAAGACAAAATGCACTCCAGGCGTGAGGGAAGAGTCTGCACAAAGATTTGGAGGCTATGAGGAAGAGCAAGTGGACTAGTTAGTTTGGAATATAGACTGCATGAATGGGAGTAATTTGAAATAAGCCTGGACAGACAGGAACCAGACCATAAAGGGCTTTAAATCCCATGATGAAGAGTTTGTATTTTAACCTAAGGGCAACTGGAAGTCACGGAAGATAGAAGTAGTCATAAGCATGATCAAGGAAAAAGTTTTCAAGGCAGTTCCAAGGCAATGACATGATTTTGAAATCTCAAAATCAAGAGACTTGTGTGTGACCCTTGTCTCTGACCTCTACTAGTTGTGCAGCCATGGAGCAAGGTTCTATAATCTCTATAAGCATCAATTTCCGCATCTGTAAAATGGAATAATAAGACCTGAGGTAAATATTTATTTCACAAGGTTGTTGTGAGGCTCAAATAAGCTAATTTATTTAAAATGCTTTGCAAATCTTACAGTGATATATTGTTATTATTATTTTTTTAATTTAATGTTTTCCCCAGTTACATGTAAAAACAATTTTAACATTTTTTTTTCAAATTTTGAGTTCCAAATTCTCTTCCTCCCTCCCTTCCCTTTTCCCCTTCACTTACAGTGATATATAAATGTCAACTATTATTATTAAAAATTCGCACTTAGCTTGTGTTTGAAAATAGGGTACCTTTACATGAGAGATGAGGTGGAATAATTGAAAGAACATGGGATCATAGATTTAGAGCTAGAAGGGTCCTCAAAGACTGTCTAGTCTAACCTCATTTCACAGGCAAAGAAACTGAGGCCTAGAAAATTCAAGGTCACCCAGATGGTAAATGACAGAAGATCTGGGTTTAAGTCTTGGTTCTGAATCCAACTGTGTAATCTTAGGCAAGTCATGGAATCACATTATTAAGACAAGGGTTCTTAACCTGGGGTCCACAGCCCATAAAATTCAGGAGGGGCTGTGAATTTAGATGATAAAAAACACATCTTTGTTTTCACCAATATCTAACTGAAATTTTAGTATTTCCTTCAGTTATGAATGTGTTCTTGTGGTGGTGGTGGTGGTGGTGGGTCTTGTCTGACTTCGTGACTCCATTTGGGATTTTCCTTGCCAAGACAATGGAGTGGTTTGCCATTTCCTTCTCTAGAACGTAGACAACGAATGTTATTCTGAGAAGCAGTCCATAGACTTCACCAGACTGCCAAAGGGGTCTATCACACACACACACACACACACACACACACACACACACACACACACAC
>NW_020954630.1:7755424-7891545 GCF_900497805.2 Vombatus ursinus
CACACACACACACACACACACACACACACACACACACACACACACACTCATATGTATATTAAGAGTCAGGAGCTTAGAGTTCAGTTCTTCCACACCACTTATTTTACAAGTAAGGAAGTTGCAGCCTACAAAGTTTAAATGACTTACTCAAAGTCACATGAGTAGAAAATAGCAAAGCCTCCACTCCTCTGACCCCAAACCTGACATATTTCCCACTATCCCATGCTTCTAAGCCTCTTGAAAATTGGGGACCATAATATTTGCATCACCTATCTCAGAGAAACATTGTGAGGGTCAAACAAGATGATGTATTGAAAGTGTTTGTAAATCTTAAAGCACTATTAAAGTACAAGTGATGATGACCGCATCAAGAGCAGTGATGATGATGGTCAGGAGCCTGTTGGAATTGAAAGGATACCAAACTTTCCCTTCCCTCAACATGTCCTCCTACTCACCTACTAGCTCCTCAGATTTAATTATCAGACTAGGGAGAAGGAAGGAAGAAAGAGAAAGATATGGAACATTTTAAATCCACCTCTCTTGGCCTCAGTTTCCTCATCTATGAAGTGTGGAAATTAGATGAGATGATTTCCAAGGTCTCTTCCCATTCTAGAAATCTCTGACCTCTCTACTTGTGGTCTCTTGTTAGCTTTTGTGGTAGCAAGCTTGCTGTGTGTAGCGTCAGGAGAAACTTAGATGATAATCTGGGCTCTCTGACTCTTAATAGATGTATAAAACCTCCTCTGGTCCAGGACTTCTTAGCCTGTTTTGTGTCAAAGAGTCAGGGGTGGGTGTGCTGGCAAATGTTTCACGACTGACTCTCCAGAAAAAAAAAAAATCTTTGCAAGACACATGCTTGCGTTATTAACATTTTCTCCATCATTTTCTGAAGTCTAGACAATCAGGAGAACAATAAATCAAGCCCTAATTTATAGCATTTGTCGATTTGTGAGGTGTAAATGTTCACACTGAAAATTTAACCATCGACTTTCCCAAAACAGCTCCAACACAGGCATGGACCCCTATAGTAGTCTGGTGAAGCCTATAAACCCCTTCTCAGAATAATATTTTTAAATGAATAAAATAAAATATATAGTATTACAAAGGAAACTAATTATATTGAAATAGAGTAATCAAAATACTAAAAAAAAAAAACAGGTTAAGCGTCCTGGTCTAAAGGAAGAGGTAACCCTAAGGAAAATCACTTTACCTCTTTAGGCCTCAACTTCCTTACCTGTAAAATGAAAAGCATAATGCTTGTGCTACCTACCGCAAAGGCTTGTTGTGTGGCAATGTAAATTTTAAGCTTTAAAAAATTCTATAAATGTTAGTTATTATTATTACTGCTCTGTCCCTAATTTTTTTTTATTTTTTTTTTCTCTATGAGTCCGAAACAGGTAGAGTCTGGATAGTGGAGGTGGCAGCAGACTGACTGTGGGGAAGAGTTTGGAAGAAAAATTTTATCTAATTGTTAAGTCTTGTCCTTGACTAGTCCAGGTTGAAAAAGTAACAGAAATGAGTTCCTTAGCAGGTGGGAGATGGGGGAGAGAGATCCGAGAGGGCCTCCTTTTTACTCCAATGCTATTCCCCAGAAAAGAAAAAAAAAAAACCCAGCACTTTTCGTGACTCTAACCTAAGCAATTAACACGGGGTTTTAAGAAGCTGCTGGCCCGCATTCTCCAGACTGGGTGCAGCCTGAACTCGGGCCAATTGACTTTTTTTCATCAATCCTCCTTTAAGAAAGAAAAAATAAAGCCAAGCCAAGCAGGAATCGCAGACGCAGAAAACTGATAGACTGATTTCCTTCCTTTCTAAAATTCTAACAACAAAAAATCCGGTGTGTTTCCCTTTAAAATCGAGCTGCTGTGTCAGGCCACTTTTGACACATCATGTCATGTGTGGTGTGAATTCAGATAGCACTGTACTTAGTCTGGGAGCCAAGTCGTCAGCAGATGTTGGAGAGACCAGGTGGCCATAAGAAGCTGGTAATTTTAGCTCTCTCCAAACAGAGTAACAGCCAGCCGCCTTCAGTGCGCCTGATGCGCCAGTCAACGTCTCTGACAGAGGCACAGACAGCTATCGTGTGATTTCCCAATGAGCATCATCGAGCGTCCTTAATCGTCCCCAAACACTCAAGATTCTACCCACCTGGGATTCCGGGGTGAGGAGGAAAAGAGGGGAACGAGAGAGGACAATGGCATGACGAGGATGACTTGGTGGTCTGAATTGCCAACTCAATTTGCTCTTTTGAATCTAGAGTCAAAAGACATGGGTTCAAACCCTGGTTATGAAATATACCTCACTGAGCCTCATTTTACACATCTGTAAAATGGAGACTGATAACAATACCTGGGGTACCCACCTCTCAGGGTAGTTGCTCTATAAAAGCTTGGTGATGAGCTACCATTCACACTGGAGGTCTCCCTTTCCTCCTCCCTCCCTCCCGCCCACTTCTTTCAAGGTGTTATTAATCAAATCAATATTCCTTTCCATCCCAATAGAATGGTAAGTTCTTTAAGAGCAGGGATGATTTAATATTTTTCTTTGTATCTCCAGTGCCTGGCACATAGTAGGTGCCTAAAATTCATGGTGATTTGCTCCTTTGAAGAATCATCTACTGCCCTATGGCTCCACTCCAAATCCCAGTTATTCATAATTGAGAACTGCCTAGGGCAAAATTCCGTCTGGGACCACTCCCTACTCCCTCATCCTCATTCATGTCAGCTCCATCCCTCCCATATCCCTATCCCTCTCTTGTGTCCCTTGGAACCACAGATCTATCGTTAATAAACTATCCTGGCTATCAGACCCATGCCCACTCCTTGGAAATAGACCATTAATTTCTTCTGTTTATTTTATTTTATTTTTATTCTCATTGTGTAGCATAATGCCAGGAACACAGTCAGTGCTTTTTATATGCTCATAGCACCTACTTGGATGGGTTCTGGTATTGTTTCGTGGATGCCAGGGTAGCTCTTGGGCTGCCATTCTCTGTCACTCTTGCTCCACGACTAGCCTGCCTCCTGTTTCTAATTAAACATGTGATTGTTGATATCTTTTATGGCACTTCTTGTGTGCAATCTATCTTTGGTAATGTGCTACAGCCTACTTACACCCACCATGCGTCCTTCCATCACCCTTACACAGTCACCTTACCTTTGGGGTGAGGAAAAGATACAGAGAGTGACGGCTTGTGGAAGAGGGGCAGTCTGGGTGGCATGTGGAGGTCTGAAGTCCTGGGCAGCCAGGGCACTCAGAGAATATACATTGTGTACCAAAAAGTTAGAAGGCAGCCCAGAAAGGGGCTTGGAGGGTCACCAAAAACAAATTTTACCTACATCATAATTTTGCCTCAGATAGACTAGTGGAGTATAATGAGGACATCCCTGGAATAAGTGCCAGGAGACCTGGCTTCTTCTCCTGGCTTTGCCATTAGTTAACCTTATGACTCTGGACAAAGACTTCCCTTCTCTGGACCTCAGTTTCCCTAACTGACCTACTAGAGGATCTAGCTGATGCCTCTTGGTGGTGTGTTCCTTTGACAGTACCACGTACACCAGTCATGCTCCTGAAAAGTTTTTGCCGTCTGGAATCCATCACTTTACTTTTTTTTTTTTTCTGGAGGTAAGAGAGTTCATTTTAGGTGATAAATTCTGCACTGCCTAATCCAAGGAAGCAGGAACTGCAGCGCTCCAGACAAGGTACTATTTTTCTCAGTCATGATTTAGGTCACAGCTTCCTCAGATTGACTATTGCTATAGCAACCAGAGCCTTTGTACAGAGACTCAGAATACTATTCCACAAGGTAAAAGAAACATTCAGAAGCCTAGAAAAAAGATGCCCACCCGCACACCTGCCCTCCCCCCTCTTCCCCACCAAAAGAAAAAAAAAAGGAAAATTGAAATTTCAGTGTGATCTAAGTTTAAAAAAGAAAACAAAAAGACCCACCACCATATTTTTTTAAAGATTAAAAATGTTGCTACCATCACTTTCCTGAAGGGCTTCTGCAACTAAATATAACCAGTGTTCCACAAGGTCCTGAGAAATCAGATTATTATAAGATTATCAAGCCCCGCAACACATGCCTTTTTCCTATGGTACAGAAGGTCTCCGAATGAACTCCCAGGAAGGAAAAAGCCAGGCAGGCTGAAGCCCACTCGACATTCTCTCTGTTGCCAAGGCCCCAGTCCCCACACCTTTAATTATGGAGGACTCTTACTCTGTCCTACTAACAGTGACAGGGGCCTCACCCTTGTCGGGGACGACTGTATTTATTAGCTACTGGGTGCCTCTCTGAGCCCTTCTTGCTGAAAGAATAATTATATTTGGTAACAGCCCAGGAGACTCTTTTGCCTTTCTCTTCTCATGAGGAACATTTTGAAAGAAACTTGCAATATCCATTCTTGTTGTAAGATTCATGTACCAGCAGCTCTCAGAGGGGATGGTACTTCCTTCTATCTACTTTGACAACATTATAGAAATGTGAAGCCTCTTTTCTGCCTGAGAGAGGGCCACCTACCTCAATACTTTGCTGCATAAAAGTAAGCTCTTATTTAATGGGAATACTGACTCATGAGAGCTCAGAGTTCATAAGGATAGCAGGAATCTAGTCATACCCAACAGGGATCCGTGACAAGTAGTCATCTAGAATCCAATAAAACTGAGAGGGATTTGTGGGTACCATTTTATACCTCATCAATTTGGTGATTGGATTTTTCTAAACATACTTTAATTTTCATTACATTCACTGTTGCTTCCATGGATAAAATACTGTGCACCCCATACTGCTTCCATTTTATTGGAGGCTTCACCTTCCTTGGACGATGAAATTTTCTAACATCTCCTCATGATGTCAACATGATCATGGAACTAAAGTCGGAAACTTTCAGGAAAATTGGTTCTTAGACTAAGGACACTATAATATCTAGAGGTCAGACTTTTAATAACTCCACCTATGTGGACATAACCAAGAACCTGGAAGTAATTGAAAGAAGCCTCTGAGTGATTTGCGAACCACTATAACAGTTATTTGTAGGAGATTGCCCACAACTCCAACTGCTTTGTTTTTCTGGTTTCTAAGTCCATAGAACCTTTAGAAGTGACCTATCAGGAAAATGTGATGAGGACATTTGAGCACAATTGAGAATAACAACTGATAAGCTGATAGGAGAAAGAAAAACTACAAAAAAGCAAACTGAAGAACTCAAATTCATAGCAGTCTTCCAAGGGTCATTTATTGTAGGGCCAAAGAGACTTACCATTCCTGAAGGCTCTACTCTACCATAATTGATGCCTAGTATAAGAACCAATGCTTATACAGAGTTATTATTGTTCAGTTGTTTTTCAGTCATGTCTGATTCTTCATGACCCCATTTGGGGTTTTCTTAGCAAAGATACTGGAGTGGTTTGCCATTTCCTTCTCCAGCTCACGTTATAGATAAGGAAATTGAGGCAAATAGGGTTAAGTGACTTGCCCAGAGTCACACAGCTAGTAAATTTCTGAGGCCAGATTTGAACTCAGAAAGATGAGTCTTCCTGACTCTGGTCAGGGTACTCTATCCACTGTACCACCTACTTGCCACCTTATACAAAACAATAATTTAATAAAGCACAGCAAAATTTGATAACTGATGCTCATGACTGCTTTTAGCCATCAGGCAGGAATTAAATTTTGGTGACTATATTCCACTGAAGGAACAGGAACATGTGTAATTTGTATATGAAAGATGTCCATCCAAAATGGTTGCAATAAAATAAAAAACCTGAATTTTCAAGGGGTTCAATTTTCTGAATAATTCATACATTTCTGAATAATTCATACATTCATCCTTCAGCCCCCTAATAGCATTAGATTCAAGTCAATTAATTGACTTGATATTTATTTAATAATACTATTTAGTTAATAATAAATATTCTTAATTAACTTTAATTAATTAATAAAATTAATAATAAATTATAATATTTATTAAGTATCTACTATAGGTAATACATTATACTAGGCACTGGGGATGTAAAGATGAAACAAAACACTATCCTTGCCCTCAAGAGGTTTATGATCTAATAAGAGAGAATTCAAGTTATATAAGAGGCTAAGTGAACTGGAAAAACCCAAACATATTGTAAGAAAAATTTAGAAGGTCACTTATAGGTGGGTGGATCAAGGAAGCTTGGCTTTAAGGAAGGGAATGATTTTAACAGACAAAAGTGTGCATGTGTGTGTTGGGGGACATGGGTGTAGGGATTAGGATATTCTAGCCGTAGGAAACAGCATACACAGAAGCACAAAAGTGAGAAAAAGGCTAAAATGAGATAGAGGTAGAAAGTCACCTGGTTTGGATGAAATCTAGAATTCATGAAGCATGGGCAGTGGCATAATAGCCAGTTATAGTACATTCATTTTAACAATTAACCCTCCTTCCAATACTACTTTGGGTTTTTTGTAATTCACAGCTTATGAAAAAAGTAGCTTATATAGAAACAAACAACAGATAGTTCTAATGTTTCCATTGATCCACTAGTACAGTTATATAGTGCAATGGATAAAGCCCCCAGTCTGGAGTCAGGAAGACCTGAATTCAAATCTAGCCTCAGATACTAATTAGTTGTATGACCATAGGCAAGTCACCTAACCTTGTTTGTTTCAGCTTCTTCCTCTGTAAAATGGGGATAATAGTAACACCTACCTGCCAAGGTTGTTATTAAGATCAAATGAGATAAAAATGATTAACATAGTGCCTAGCATATAGTAAGTGCCATATAAATATTAAAGGTACAGCTATAGATAAGGATAACATTTATCTAGCACATTTATATCTACATATAGATATAGATTTAGATTTAGATATCTATTAACCAAGAGTAGGTTGGCTGAAACACCCCTGAGCCCTGAGTCGCTAGCAATTGCATGGTTATGCTGCTAGGTCTTTTCCCATGACCTGAAAGTCAGTATTAGTCCTGACTAAATATAATTGCAAAGTTTCTAATGTGTTCTAGATGTGGGAGGAGGCATGATAGAATATTCCAGGGCCAATCTGTCCCAAAATTGAGGGATGCTCCAAAATAGGCATGTCTTTTAATCTATATTTGCCTCTGTTTCCCCATATGTACAATGAGGACATTAATAGCCCCTAACTCTCCAGTCATTGTGAGGATCAAAATGAGATATTTATAAAGCTCTTAGCTCAGTGCCTGGCATACAGCAGGTGCTATATAAATGTTTGTTATCATCATCACCATCATTGCCATCTTCATCATCATCAGCCAATTCTCCATTTAGGGATGAGGGAGAAGGGACCAAATTTTAGGCCTCTTCTATAATAACTCACAGAGGCCACGAGATCACTGAGGGGATAGAGAGCTGGGTGCGGAGTCAGGAAAACATGAGTTCAAACCCAATCTCAGACACTCACTAGCTATGTGACCCAGGGCAAGTCAGTTAACTTTTGTTTGTCTTAATCCACTGCAGAAGGAAATAGCAAACCACTCCAGTATTTTTGCCAAGAAAACTCCATGGATAGTATTGGTATGCTATGGTCCACAGGGTCACAAAAAGTTGGACATGAATGAACTATAATAATTAATAGTTTAAAAGCACTTTAAGATTGACAAAGTGCTGTCTGTCCCCAGAACAACCCCAAGAAGTAGATAGTACATGCGTGGTTATCCATATTTGACAGATGGGGAAACCAAGGTTTATACTAGTCAAGAAATTAGGAAATCTAAGGTATTTTTCAACTCTAGATGTATGATTACATAATTTGCTCAAGGTCATACAGCTAGCAAGTGTCAGAGCCAGGATTGGGACAGATGATCTCACCTTTTCTACTCACTACCCCAGGAATGGTGTAGTGACAGCCATGTGGAGTCACCTCTTAATAGTTTGGTTGGTTTCTCATGCCCTTTCAAGAAGGCCTTATGTTGGTAAGTCTCAAAGCTATTGGTGGGTGCCTGTTTTCTGAGCCTAAGAAAGTAGGAAATAGTGGGATCGCAGAAGGTCAGAGCTTACAGTTGGGATGGACCCCAGTGGCCATCTAGGTCAGCTCTGTTATTTTGCTATCATTTGTCCTTCATTTTCAAAGAGGGCCAATAACATCATTTTACAGTTCAGAGGCCAATGTGACACAGGTTAGGAATCACAGCACCTCTGGTCTTCAGACTCCTATCTCCTGCGCTACATTTCCTCCCAAGAAGACTTCCCAAGATGTCTATGGGAAGAATGACTAAAGATTGGAGGTACTAAATGGGGTAAGGATAGGGAATATTCAGAATAGGAAAGTATTTTGACAAATCTTTCATTTCAGGGACCCACTTTGCCAAGCCAACACTTCATCCTGCAATGAAAGTGTGACTGAATGGGCCAGGTAGTTGAATCCTTGAAAATACTGAGATGAAATAACCAATATATTTCTTGTGAGAACCATTGTTGAACAAGTGTTTGGACCCAAGGGAATACAATGCCTCCTGCAAAACAGTAATTTCTATTCATAAAAGACACGTATAATGAGAACTTGAAAAACGGAAATTAAAGCAACCATAACAAAGCTATTCTGTGCTTATTGAACTAAGAAATACATTCGAGGCTTTCGCTGGTTTCCAAATCTATTTTGGTCCCATGAGTGGAGAAGACTCACGATTTGGTTGCTTTGTCGAGACTGTCCTCACGAGCGCAGCGATCATAATGAAATTGATTGATATTCATGTGCATGCCGTGTTTACGTCTGCTGCCTCCCCATCTTATTCTGTGCCAGCTAATGGGCACTTACGGCTCTATTCATAAAGAAATTATGGGTGTGTATATCAGGGTGGGGGGTGGAAGGGCGAGGGAGTTCCTGTGGAGTTTCCACAGGCCAGCAGACGATTGACATCTAAAAGAATAGTGTCTCGAATAAAACATGGGGGCTACGAAAAGCCTGGTCAAAGGGTCCAGTATTCACTCATCTCCCATGTTTTTGTAGGAATTTGAAAATAGCAATGTCTCAGACTCTCCACCAGGTAATATCAGAAAAATAAGGATTATAAGGGTTATGTTCATTTTGAACATGAAGGAACTTTAAGTGATAATCTAGTCTAAAGCTCAGGGCAGCTAGATGATATAGCGGATAGAGAGCTGGGCTTGGAATCAAGAAGACTCATATTTATGAGTTCAAATCTGGCCTCAGACTAGCTGTGCGACCCTGGACAAATCACTTAACTTTGTTTGCCTCCGTTCCTCATCTATAAAATGAACTGGATAAGGAAATGGCAGACCACTCCATCATGGTCCTTCTAGCTCATGATGCACAGGCTTTAGACCTAGGAGCCAAGAGGTCTCAGTTCCAATCCTAGTTCTGCCAGTAACAACGTATGTGATGCCTTAGGCCTCTATTTCCTCATCTGTCAAATGAGGATAATACTTATCCTCTTTATCATATGATTGGGATGAAGATAACAGACTAGAGGACAAGCCCAGGCTTCTTTGTTGGCCAATCTTGGGCCTTTCCTTGAAATGTCTTAGATCATTTCTTCCTCCAAATGTTGGCTATGCTTAGCACTGTTGACTTGTTGAGTTGACCCAGACCATACCTGGTGATTCTTTCCTTTTGGTGCCTTTGATTGTCCAAGGAACACATTTGGAAGACAGCAAGGGGAGCCTGACAGTACTTGGAAGCCTGACTATGATATATGTTCTAACTCTATTGAACTGAACCTTGACCATGATCCTATTGTTTTGCTCTATCATGGTTTATAGGTAAATGCAGGTTCACGAAGGTCATCTCAAGGAAGCTGAATCTCCAGAAGATCTTACCAAGCTAGAATAACTTTAAATATGTTTGTGTACATGTGTGTATACATAACAATCCCAAGGAACATGCATCTAGTTTCTAGGTCCTGGACACCGACTTTCCCAGCACTTAGCACAATGTCTGGCCCAAAGTAAGTACTTAATAATTGATTGTTGACTGACATACATTTGCTCTCACTGGAGCACTTCCACGGGGTGCTGGGATTATCCCTAGGCTATTTCCATGGTGCAAATTCTCAATGCTGAAGGATTTGATGCTCTGAGATGGCACAGAGGGCTCTAGATGTTCGCTTCCAGACTACAAGAAAATTAGCTGCCGGACCAGGGGAAGTTGCCCACTCCATGATTCTGCTCTCGGGGTCCTTTGATTTTCTGTCGTCTCTCTGGTATAGGAATTCTTAGCCTTTCTGTGTGTCATAGATACCTTTCAAAGTCTAGTGAAGCCTATGGATCACTTTCTCAGAATGTTAGATACATAAACATTTTTAAAAATAGGATTATAAAGAAAGCAATGATACTGAAATACAGCTATTAAAATATTATCTAAAACAAGGACGCAGAAGCCAGGTTAAGCCTTGCTCTTGTCTAGAATATGGCAAATTCTCTCTGGGATTCCTCTTGGGACTAGGGTCTGGACCCTGTGATGGGTAGGATCATATTCTTAGAGCTGAAAAGGACTGAAGGGAAGTTAGACCTGAAAGGGAAGCAACCCTCTCATTTCAGAGAAAATTTTACTCTGAAAACTAAGGCTCAGAGAGATGCCGTATAGCTAAAAAGTGTGGGAACTGGAATTACAAGACAGGTCTTCTTGACTTCAAGGTCAGTCCTCTGTCCACTCTACCTTGCTGCCTTTCTAGTGAGACCCTGAAGAGCCAGAGACTGTCCTTTGCCTTTCTTTCTATCCCCAAGACCTTGCACAGCACTTAGCACATGCTGGGCACTTAATAAATGTTTATTGTCTAACTGACTAGCTAAGTTCAGGAAAAGCTCAGCCTCTAGATGTTTAATCATTTTGGACTATAACATCAGGGCTATGTGCTAAGTATGTTTGAACCCAAATTCACACTTACCAGATCTTGAGATCATAGATTTTGAGCTGAAATAGACTTCAGAACCCATTTAGCCCAATCCCCTCACTTTTCAGGTGTTGAAACTAAGACCCAAGGAAGTTAAGCGACTTTCCCAAGATCAAACAGGTAGGAAGAGTCAGAAGTAGAATTTGAACTCAGGACCTCTGACTCCACAGCTAGTATTCTGTATTGTGTTTCACTGGACTATGTTCTAGATCTGCTTGTGCCCCACTCTCCTGGGTCCTGAACTTTCTTTTTCCTGGGTAAAGACCACTGAGAATCAGAAATGTACCATTCATATATTCAATAACTATTCTAGATTCATCACTCCTTCCAGAATTCCGGTATGGCTATGGAAACTCGAGAACCCAGCACGCACACACACACACACACACACACACACACACACACACACACATACACACACACACACACACATACATACATGCATACAGAGACACACACACCAATCTCACTTGCTAGCTGCCAAAGCTGGTGCCCTAATCCTCACTGTCTGTGTGCTTCTTAACCCAATGTTCACCCCAGGGCAATCCATCCAGACTGACTCAGAAACTTAAACACAGGCAGGACTCCTCACACTAACTCAGTCCTGTTCAGCTTTCTAAGCTGTCCTGTTACTTGTGAATTCCCTCTCCCTCTCAGCACAGAATAATACTATGATTCGGTCTCACCATCTCCCTCACACCACTGACTTCTGAACAATTTAGTATCCCTCTGCACACCACTACTCCATGCCACATGGGATTGACAATATTAAGAGAAAAACTTGATCCTCTTTTATAATCCAAGATGTAATTGATAATTAGGGACAGCTGTGGACTCCCTTCTTCTTCCATGCACAGCTGTCTGATTTTTAAATCAGTCATTCCCAGAGTCTGGGGTGTGAAGAGATTACAACTGGTCAGTAGAGAGAACTCTCATAGATTAGATAAAGCATTTATGAAGCCCTCTATCCACTGGGCTATCTGGCTGCTAAGAAGGGTCACTTCTAATGAGATCCTCAAACTATCTTGTCCCAGTAGCCTTTTCATATAGGCATAGCCTCTACTTCTGTGGCCTCCTCCTGGTTGATGAATTCCTCCCAAAAATCTCCATTTGAGGAAACGACCACATCAGCCATGCTCATCTAACCCCAAATCCCCAATTCCCCTGACTTCTTTCCCTCTCGCTCCAGTAGGGTACTTCTTACCCACCCCCTCCCCCAACAGATAGCTTTCTAGTGTTGTTTCCCCTCATTAGAATATAAACATCTTGAGGGCATGAACTAGTTTTCTTTCCACTTGCATTTGTGCAGCACAGTGTCTGGCACATAGTAAGCACTTAATAAATGTCTGTTGTCTTGATTTGATCTCAAAAGGCTAGGGATGTACCCTGATATCCTGAATTTCCCCATAGGGTAACCCATTATGGATCTATCAGCCACAAAATTCAACTAAATCAGTGTTTACCAAGCTGTATTCTGTGCCCCTCCCCACTCCAATCTTCATATGGTGTGAATGAGGATTCTGTGAGAAAAATTTGGTACTACTATGTTTTTCTGCTCTAAAATATGAAATATTTTATGAAATATGAAATATAAAACTAAACTAAAACTAAAAATATAAAACAAATATTTATTATGTAGAACAAATTTTCATTATCAAAATAGGTTTTATTCTCTCTATTTTGCTTCAGAATTTCTCTGATCTTTTTTCTTCACATACCCCTTAAGGCCTTCTGAATCAGTCAATCAGCAGGTATTTATTAAACATTTTTTTATATGCCCAGCATTATGGTAGACTCCAAAGATGCAAAAAAACAAAACAAAACAAAACAAAACAAAACAGAAAACAAAAACAAACAAACAAACAAAAACAACCAGTCCCTGCTCTTGGGGAGCTTCCATTCAAATGGGAGAAGGATAACTTATAATTAAATTGGGAATAGGAGATACATGCTGAGGAGTAGATGGATGAAAGGTAACCTTAAAGGGAAAGCACTAGGAACGGCTTCCTGCAAACTATGACCTTTGAGCTTGAGTCTTGAGGAAGATGAGGAATCTAAGAGGTGGCAGAGAGGAAGGGGACCACATTGATGAATATGCATTTCCACATTCCATCAAGATATTTGAAGCTCAAGTGTTCCATAGCCAAACTAATTTGGGAAACACTGATCTAAAACCTATTTTTATTTCATACCTGGCCACATGGTGTTTAGAATATGGTACTATGTTAACCTGGCATCTATTTCCCCACTGACTCCTTTCTTTCCCTTCAGGGGATTGAGCACAGGGTGAATTCTCCGCTTATCCTCTGTCTTTCATCATTTATAGCTTAGTTAATTCTAACTCAGGCAATTGTGTCTTGCATATATACATACACACATCCTCTTTAACCACCTTCCATGTAGATAGATATGTACAGCAATACCAAAAATATATCTGAACAACTTCCTACAAGAAATAAAAATATATTTAGCAATCTTATATCTAGAATTAGGAGGGATCTCATAGTTCATCTAGTTCAGAGCTTCTTAAGCTTTTTCCTCTTGCGACCCCTTTTCGGGTTTTGCCAGTGTTTGTTGCCTTTGCATGGCCTGAGAGCATGCACAGTGCAAAGTGCACATGCTTTGTGTTCAGAACCAAGGCTGCAGTGAAGTTCTGTGATGCAACAGGGGCAAGTGTTGCCAGAAACACCTCAAATTCATTGTGCATTTGATTTTTTATTAACTTTTGGTCGTTGAGTATTCAGAAATCTTTCACTGTTGCCAAAATTTTTGCCACCCCATATGAGGTTGCAATCCACAATTTAAGAAGCATCGATTCTAGTTCAACCCCCTAGAATCCCCTATATTGCTTCTAGTTTAACCAATCTTTTCAATGTCTCCAAAAACCTAAAGGTTAAGTATGCAATAGGAACCACTAAGGAGATCTTAATAGGTAAACTTATAAAGAAAGCGTAGGGATAAATCAGCCAGCCAAATCAAAGGGAAAGGGCAGGTTATGTAAGTAATAAGAGAATTAG
Organism: Vombatus ursinus; assembly: GCF_900497805.2. Classification (NCBI taxonomy): domain Eukaryota; kingdom Metazoa; phylum Chordata; class Mammalia; order Diprotodontia; family Vombatidae; genus Vombatus; species Vombatus ursinus. The sequence goes on from NW_020954630.1 coordinate 7,769,299, forward strand.
AAATCATTTAGGCTATGCTACTACTCAATTAATTATAATGTATTCTAGTCCTAAAACTATCCTTGCCCTTATCCCCCCTAATTTCTATCATTGCCTTTAAGTATTTCCCAGGTTTGTTACAAAAAGGCAAGGGAATCAATCTATCTATCTATCTATCTATCTATCTATCTATCTATCTATCTATCTACCCATCTATCTATCTACCTACCTACCTATAATGATTCTAATGATAGAGGGGATATGATTCTTTTAAGGGTATATAAGATAATGAGTGGAGTAAAGGTTGCAATGCTGATCAACTTGATAATGGAGATGAGTTATCAACAGATTAGCTATAATGTCCTAAACTTAATTATTCTTTCTTTTTGTTCTTCTTTTCTTTCATTTTTAGCATTTCCCTGAAAATGAAATAGCCAAGAAATTATGTGTAGAATGGCACATAACTCTTATTATTATGGATAATTAAATAACACTCTCTGAGACATGTCATGGTAATTATCTCCTTTCTCCTCACTCTTCTTCTCCTGTTAATTTAGTCCTTAAATTTATTTCTGAACTGTGGACTTTAATAGATAGTTATTTTAATGAGTTTTTCAAAGCCTGTATTGTCGACAAGGTTTCACTTTGCTACTCTGTGTGTGTGTGTGTGTGTGTGTGTGTGTGTGTGTAAAAACAAAACAGTCCTTGTCAGGTGATTTGAAGAAGGTTTTCAACATTTCTTGTAAAGCAAGACAAAAGAAATAGGAAGACAAATGAATAGAAGCCCTCAGAATATCCCTTTTAGACACGACTAGTGTTTTGTTCACCACCTACAATGCCAGCCTCCATTCATGTGCATGTCTAATTCTTGCTAATCAGATTTCTTGGTCTCAGCCTGAGCCCCCAGTAGAAGCCCAAGGACCACAGAGCAAGCTTCAAACCCATGCTCCATTCAGAATAAAAAAAATATTAGACACCAGCCCACCACAATTTTGTCAATTAATTTTTGTTTGGGTGCCCCCATCTTCCCCTTTTTGTGCCCTTTAGCACCTCCCCCCCATCACCTTCACATGTCCAGGCTCCCCATGTTGTTTTCTTCTTGTCCTCTAACAGCATCAGAATCTGCCTGAGGAAAGGACCCGAAACTCTCTGGTACACTGACTTTGAAGTGCTTAAAGTTCAAAGGACTTTGGATTTTCATAGAAATCTAACCCTTTCCTAAAAGAATGAAGCTTGAATGGTGGAATTTTGGGCACCAGTGAGAAAGTGAGGATGGTATTTTGAAAGGGAAGCAACATTTGAATTACACATTATAGATAGCCATACACTCTGGCTATGAATAAGGCTGACCTTGATTCTTCTCCCCTCCAACTCCAAGCCAGTATAGAAAGAAAAAAAATGAATTGGGCTGCACCAACCACTAAATTATTCTTTTTTTAAAAAAATTATTATTAATGAAGACATTTCTCATGGGGTACTCTTAGAAACATAATAAAAAATCTGTAGGTTAGCAACCTTAAAAATGGGAAAGGCCTAAGGTTTGAGGGTTGACCATTAAACTAAGAGACATTGCATTATGTCAGATCTATGGCTCTGTTTCTGACAAAGAATCCAAGGAATACAGTCACAAGTGGGCCCAACATCCTTCTTACTGGTATAATAAAGTGTCTATTTATAGACTTTCGCATCAACACAGAGTTTGACATGCAAAGCAAGCTGTAGATGAAAATGTTTGAGGTAATTTAAGGTTTAATAAAAAGAGGTTGAAAGTAAAGTTGAATTTAGTCTCAGAGCCTTAAACCTGCTCTCACAAATACTAATGAGAATGTTACAAAGTCCAACAATGGGAAAACATAAATGTGAGAAAAAAGAGAGAGAGGAGTCTGTGGGAATTTTTCTGATGTCATCCACACGAAGGTCCCAGTCAGGTTAAAGGGTCAGGGGAAACATTATTGAACACAGATTCCATAGGCTCAGCTTTGCAAACTACAAATCACAAATATTGCTATGGTTATCCCAATGCCCTGGTTCCCCTGGGAGAGCGAAATTCCACACTCCAAATCAAGTTTCTCCTTGCCACTCCCCCAGCTTGAAATATGTTTCTTTTTTGAGTGGTTAATAACCAAGGTGTAGTGCTCTCAGCTTGCCCTCAGTAAATGACATCTGCTACATTTGCAACGTCTTGTTAAGAGCTGGGCTTTCTCCCCTTATTTGTGTTACTCAGTGCCTAAACATGTGAAAGATCTGTGATTTTCCATGTACAGGAACTCCTTCCTCTAACACAGATGATGACCTGGCTATGATTTAGTAGATAAATCCTAGGGAGTTGTGTGAGGCTCATTGGGGGCTAAGTGACTTGCCCCAGAGTTACTCAGTTGGTAAGTGTCAGAAACAAAGCTTGAACTGAAGAGTTCCTCACTCTAAACTCAGCATTCTATCTACTGTTCTGTGCTGTCTGGGTTGTATCAGAAAAATACAACTGGATTTCCTATGCCAATGATACAATCCCTATTCTTGGACTGTCTTTCTCCATTTCCCCAAATGCTCTTTCCCTCCATGCTCTTCCTCTCAGATATCTTATCTGCTCTTATCGCTGTAACTTGTCCCAACTCAGATGACTTCCAACTTTATCTCAGTAATTCTAACCTCTTTCCCAAACTCTTACCCTAGTATTCTGACTTGTCTTGTGGTTATTTCCATTAAGGTGCACTACAGTAACCAAAAATTCAAGTAGAGTCTAAGGAAATCATTACCTTCCCTTTTTCACCCAATCAGCTCCCCTCACTGATATCCCTATTCTTGTCAATGGTACCTTCATTCCCCAAGTCACCCAGGTTTGAAAGCTTAGAACCATCTTTTGACTCATCTATCCCAGATTTTTTATGCCTAATACATCACACAGTACTATTGATCTTCCTTGGTAATGGTTTTCACATCAGACCTTACTCCCATGGTCACTATCCTTTCTACAATCCCCTATTAACTCATACAGCTACCATAGCTACCCAACTTCTATTCTCTCTCCTTTCAATTCCATCCTGCATGGTGATGATACTGGGTCATTCTTCATCGTGATGCTCCCTTTACCAAAAACCCTCAATGGAGTGAGAACTCTGGGAAAGTCTGTTTCCATGCCCCTATTGTTATGAGGGTATACTGGTACCTGTGAACCTATGCTGCTCTCAGAGGGACACCTAGAAACATTTACCCACTCCTATATAGCAGAGGTGGGGGTTGGGGGTTGGGGTGGTTGGGAACAAGACAAAAGCAAGCAGCTTTTGCCCTAGATCCAAGCTCCCATTCATGCAAGGCAATTCAATAAAATTTATCAAAGCATCTTACATGCGCCAAACAGTGTTCTACTAAAAAGATCTTATATTCTACTTGAAAGGTGGGAGATATATAACATGTTTATATGTAATTAAGTATAAAGTACATACAGAAAAATGGAGGAGAGAACTAATGACTAAAGGGACCAGGAAAGACTTTGTGTGAGAGGTACACCTGAGCTGTCCTTTGAAGGAAACTGAGGATCCCAGGGAGAAGAGATGGAGTGCCATATATGTGTATAGAGAGATATGGATAGAGCTAGAGAGAGACAGGGATAGAGATAGACCTTTAGTTTTATTGACATGTTTTGTTTTTACTTTGCAGACATTTTCAGATTACTCCTATAATGTAATAGCTCTGATGTAACAAAGTCAAATAATTAAGCAAAATTAACAATACAATGACCTCATCTGAAAGTGTATACATTTCACATGTGAATGTGAAATTCCTCCCTCAACCTATCTTAAAGCTTTTTAAAAAAAAAAAATTAACAGAAATCAATGTCCTCTTCCTTCCATTTCCCATACTATTGAAAAAGAGAGAAAAAAAACATATTCCTTATAACAAATATGCATAGTTGAGCAAAAAAAAAAATCTCTTGTTGGCTATATGCAGCAATGTTCATGTCTCACTCTGCATCCTAAATCCACCCTTCACCTTTCTGCCTGGAGGTAGAAAGTATGTTTCATCACAGGTCCTTTGGAATCATGGATGGCCATTGTATTGGTCATAGTTCTTGTAGCTTTCAAAGTTGTTTGTCTTTACATTGTTCTTATATAAATTTAAATAAGTTGTTCTCCTGGTTTTGCTCATTTCATTCTTTATCAGTTTATAAAAGACTTTGAAATTGTTCCTTTTTTACCATATTAATGTCATAGTATAAATTGACCTTCCAGGTCTGCTTTCTTCACTCTGCATCAATTCATTTAAATATTTCCACATCTCTTGGAAATCATCTATGTCTTCACTACTTATAGCAGAATAGCATTCCATCAAATTCATATCCTGCAATTTAGTTAGCATTTCCTCCTTTGAGTGGCATACCTTTAGTTTGAAGGTTTGTTTGGTTGGTTTTTGCCACCATAGAAAGAGCTGCTGAGATATGTTTGTACCTACAGGACCTTTTCCTGTTTCTCTGATCTCTTTTAGGTAGAGTCTTAGAAGTGGTATAACTGAATCAAAGGGAATGCCCTGTTTAGTAATGTTTTGTGTATAATTTCAAATTACCTTATTCACAGCACATGGAAATGATTGTTTACCCATAGCCCCTCCAACATTTATCTTTTTCTTTTTTTGTCATCTTTGCCAATATGATGGGTATGAGGTAGAATATCTGAATTATTTTAATGTGTTTACTGCATATGGGGAACCACCTGTGCAAAATAAAGAGGTGGGGAAAATGGAAAGTATAGAGAACATTTAGTTCACCAGGTTGACCAGAATAGAACATATGTGAATGGGAGTAACATGAAATAAGACCAGAAAGGCAGGTGGGAGCCAAATTTTAAAGAATTTAGAATGCCAAACAAAGGAGCTTATATTTTATCTTAGAATAAAAAAGAAGCCAGTGAGGATTTTTGAGTAGAAGAGTCATATGATCAGGTCTGTGTATTAGGAATATTGATTTGGCAGTTGTATGGAGGCTGGGGCAAAGAGGGGAGAAAATAGAAGCTGGTGGATCAATGAGGAGGTTATGGCAACAGGCCAGGTGAAAAATGATAAAATCTTGGATTAAGAGCCTGTGTAAGTAGAGGGAAAGGGATAGATGTAAGAGGTGGTGTGGAGGGAGTCAACTATGCTTGACAAATGATTGGATATGGGAGGGTAAGGGAAAGGGAAGAGTCAAAGATGGCTCCAAAATTGTGAGGATGCCTGTCTGGAAAGAGAGTGGCACTCTTGTCAGTAGCAGAAAAGGTCCAAAGGTAAATGGGATTGGGGAAAATAAGCAGCTGGTAATATTGGGCTATAGCTCAAAAGAGAGGAAAAGGCTGGTTCTATAACTGGCACCATTCTTTATTTATTTATTTTCCTTGACCTTGGACTCAGCTCACATAGTGTATATTCCTGTGCCCAACTTTCTACTTTAACAGATGACAAAGCCTCCGAACTTTGCTTCCCTGTTTGCATCTACATTACTCACTTGTTCTGTTTACTAACCAGTTCCCTGGCCTCAACTCCACTGTCAGCCTGCACCTGAGGTGCCATTAAGATCCCTCTTGCTTAACTATACTCCTGCTTATGTCCCCTTGACCTGCGCCATTTCATCATCACTCATGCCCTGGCACAATAAACGAACATATGGCAGATTATTGTTTGTTGCCAAATCTAATAGCGTTCATCCTTCTCTACCTCCCTGAAGCCTCGGACACTGTTGATTATTTTTAACATATAGATAATTACTGTTCCCTAAGTTTTTGTGAAACTCTTCTCTACATGTTCTTCTCCTATCTCTGTGACCACTCCTCAGTTTTCTTTGCTGGTTCTTCATCATATCACACTCATTAACTATAGGTATCCCCCACATCTCTGGTCTGGGCTCTGTTCTCTTTTCAATCTAGACCATCTCACTTGATGATCTCATTAGCTCCCATAGGTTCAATGATCATATCTATGCAAATGGTTCCCAGCTCTTTATCCATCCTTAATCTTTCTCCTGAGCTCTAGTCTTACATCATCTATTGAACATCTTCAATGGGATATCCTGTAGGTACCTCAAAGTCAATATTTCCAAAACAGAACCTATTATTTTTCCCCAAAACAATCCACTCTTCCAAACCTCTGTTACTGTAGAGGTCACCACCATTCTCTCAGCCTTCAGCCTCACAATCTCAGCATCACCTTTAAATCTGAACTTTCACTTTCCTGCCCCCCATATCCAATACGTTGCTGAATGCTTTCATTTTCCAACATCTCTAAGATATGTTCCCTTCCCTCCATTCACACAACCATAATCCTAGTTCAATCCTTCACAACTTTTCACCTGGACTATTGTGAGAGCCTTCTGATTGGTCTCCCTACCTTAAAGTTCTTTCTATCCTAATCCATTGTCCTCTCTTTGGCCAAGATGATTTTTCTAAACTATAGCTCTGAACATGTCACCATCCCTATTCAATGAACTTCTAGGATCAAATATATCCTCCTCTATTGGATGTTTGAAGATCTTCACCACTCAGCCTCTTTCTACATTTCCAGCTTTTTTATGCTAATTTGCCTCCATGAACTCTACAATTTACTTCTATTAATCTCCTTGAAATTACTCATTCACAGCACTCCATCTCCACCTCTATTCCTATGCACTGACCCCACACCTGGAATATTTTCCCCCTTATTTCTGCCTTTTAATTTCCCTGGATTCCTTCAAGATCCAGCTCACCTTCTGTAAGAGTCCTTTCCCACACCCACCTCCCCAGTTGTTAGTGCTTTCCTTTCTCAGATGATCTTCCATCTACTCTATATAGATCTTGTATATACCAGCTATTTATATTCTGTCTCATCCTATAGGAATTGTGTTTGCCTTTGTATACCCAGCACTTAGCACAGTAAATGCTTAATAAAGGCTTGTTTATTGACTGAATGCCTGGTTCTGTACAACTTGGTCTCAAACATTAAATTGAGGGCAAAGATTGTCTTTTGTCTCTTTTTGTATCCCCAGTGCTTAGCACTGGCACATAGTAGGTGCTTAATAAATGTTTAATGATTGATTGAAACTACCTTCCTATGCTCATCTCCTATTTGCTCTACAAAAACTCTCAACTTTAGCCAATCAGGTCTGCTCAGTATACTGAATGTGGCTTATTTTTCACTTTCTCCTTTCCTATGCCCCTTCCTTAGAAGACCCTTCTTCTTCCTCTCTGCCTACATAAATCTTATCCACACTTCCAAACCTGACTCAAATTCATGGAAAACTAACCCACCATAATCACATTTAGAAAATGCTCTAATACTTTCTAAACCAGTTATTTGGCACTTAATAATGCACTGGCTTAGACTGTCATTTCACTTTTCATATATGCCTTATATAGAGTAGGTGTTTGATAGATGATTGTTAGATTGGTTGTCTTAACAACAACCAATTAACTCAAGCTTTCCTGGTCTACATCAGAACAGCTTGGCCTACAGCATTTCCCCATGATTTCAAGATGAAGCTTATTATTCCTCTCATGAACATTACTGTATCTTGTTCATTTATTACTGAGGGGAATGCACTTTGATTGTAGACTTACAGTGTTCCCCTGTCCTTGCTAGGGTAGCCAGGCTTATATTACTAGCCATAATTCCCCAATATTTGTGGAACAACCTGCATTTAAAAAATGAGTACCTATAGAGCTGAGTATGGAAGAGGGTATAGCAGCAGTCTGCTATTCCTAGAATGATTCCCTACCACCTAAACTTTGGAGATCATTGAAGCAAGGTCGGAACACATGAGTGCTATCATCTATATTGGGCTAGCTCTTTACATTAGACAATCCCCTGTATGCTGTAGTTTATAGATTTTAGGATTAGAGACTGAAAGATCTTGAGGGAAGATCTAACCCAACCCTTTGATTTTACAGATGAGGAAACTGAGGCTCAGAGAGTTTAAGTGCCTTGCCCAAGATCACATAGCTAGTAAGTGGGCTACCAGAATTTAAATACAACTCTTCTTGGCACAGTGCTGGGCATTTAGTGAGTACTTAATAAATGTTTATTGACTGAGTGATTAACTCCAACTTTAGTGCTCTTTCCACTGTATCACTCAAGGCATTTCACAGTTTTATCTAAGGTCATCCCTTCCAAGAGAATTCCAAGCACAATTCAACAAAGGCCTTAGAAAAACCATTTTTGGAACTGATTTTATGATCTCTTGAAAACAGAGTAGCTACAGTTAGGCAGTCTGAAACTCAAGAATATGGGACAAGCGTGGCTCCCTGAGCCAATGAGGGTTGCCAGAAAGTATAAGATTCCTTCCACAGTCAATTATTGTAGTGATAGTTGGAGAACTTTCCCCAGAGACTAAAAATATTTTCAGAAGGTCAAGCCCATTAAGCAGAGTGAAATTAAATTCAGAGTTTCAATACAGTTACATGACTCAGTCCAAGTGGCTTCTCTGTGAAGTTGGTAGAAATGATAGAAATATCAATCTTCTGGCAAAGGCATCAACTCCAAAGTTATTCTTCCTAATGGCCATGGTTATCTTCCCATTACAAAGGTTGAGAAGATTATTAGGGCAACCAAGCAGTTAAAGGAACCAGCAGGGCATATCTTACATGGTGTCATACTATCAGGTCTTCCAAGGGTCTCCAAAATAGAAACAAGAGCATTTCTGTGCCTGATCCTAATTTTGCCTCCAAATGTATATTTTATGCTTACTTTAAGAGAACATTTTTCTGTCATGCATTTGGGGACATGGCTTCCTATATCCACATCCATTAACAGCTTTGGTAATATGGACAGCACATGAATAAAACAGGGGGCTTGTACAAAATCACGGTTAGCCTAACTCTGTGGCTTTTCAACTTCTGGGAATGTTTGATTATCTGTTTTGATGGAAGGAAGCAATGGCATGGATAACTCTATACTTCAGATAATCCAAAAATCACTGATACTCAGCTTTGAAAAGCACTTTGGTATTTACATTTGAAAATGGGCGTCTGGTGTTCTGGGAATTCACAACTTATTATTATTATAATTATTATTATTGTATCTTTAAAAGTCAGATGGATCTGATATAAACTCATAATAACAGTATGGGTCCTATTGGGATAGTGAATTATCATAATCTGTTGTGGGTATAGAAATCTCTTAGTGATAATAGCAAGTATCTGGCAGTACCACTTTTTTTTTAATTGCTGTCAAGATGTGATGGATCCCAGTTTCATAAGATGTCTCACTAGTGTACGTGAAACCACCCCAGTTGCTGAGATGATAATTGGCCTTTCTTTGATATTCATCAATTTCCACGTTTGCTTTAGATTATGTTCCAGAGAGACATACATGCTGTGTATATATGTACAACTGGTAATTGTATGCTATTTCCACCAAGATAATAAGTTATCTAAATAAATTCCATTATAATATTAATTATTTCATATAATAGAAAAATAAAGGAAATGTAGTTGATAACCAAGTGTATATAGAGAACGTTCTTGCTGGAGATAACATAATTGTGAGCAAATTCAAGTATGGGTTTACAAAACGTATAAAAAGGAGGAGATAACAAAGGTGTGAAAAATCATTGACTTTATATGAAAAGGGCAAGTGAGAAAATATCAGTAACTACCAACCTATATACCTACTTTCCCATGTAAATAAATTTTTTTTATGAAAATAACACCCACACATCAAGGGCACCCTTAATGAGGTTATTAGTAGAAAATAGATAGGGTTTCACAAGCGATATTCCCCTATAGACCACACCTTTACCATCACACAATTGCCTGAAAGGCATAAAGGATACAAAACCATTCTGTGATTATTGTTTGCTGATTATTTTTTTAAAACTTTTGATTTGTTAGAGCAAGACACCAGTTTAAAAGCTCTCTTCCAACAAACTGTCTCTCATACGTACATTAAAATTATTCAGTATCTCTTGAAAGATAACTGACATAATCTTGTTTTGCAACCTTCTGATCATTAGTATCAGGTGAGGCAAAAAATGAGAAGATATGTCTTTACCAAAGGTGTTCACTACTGTAATAGAAAAGTTCCAAGTTGAAGGTGTGGTCCTCCAGATACTCCTATTTGCAAATGACATTGTGCTGCTTCTAGAAGCTTCCAGAACCTTCTGGAAGAGATCCATGACCATTACAAAGAGTCTATTCTAACAATCCACATAGGAAAAACCAAGTGGATGACAAAAACCTATTCTCCAGATCATGATATGCAATTAGATAAGCAGCCTATAGAGCTCATCCATGAGTACAAATTACTTTTGACAGGCTCTGTAGATAGACAATGGGTTGGGTGCAAAACTAAAATAGGTGGAGGACTAAATTGCCTTTAGAAAATTGCATTGCTCCTCTAATGACCTGGAACATCTCCCTGAAACAAAGCTCCATATTTTTAATAGCAATATTCTACTGGTTTTGCATGACTGGTATGCCATGAAGCACTACAATTTCCAAAGAGTTAAAATTAAAAATCATTCAGAAGGCATTAGAGGAGTGCATGGTAGACATAAGTGGACTGCAGTGCTTAACTATTAAAGAACCAAGAACTGGAGTGAGGATGTATACAGGGATGTGCTAAAGGCACAGCATAAATCAGCTCCAAGAGCCAATTGTTAAATTTCCATTTATACCCTTGTGTGTCACAAAAGAAATGCTTGCTTTAAAAAAAAAAAAAGATGAGCTGGTCATATGGCGCAAGCAAGGATGGGAAATAATGGATGGGCAGCCCATGTACTCCACCGGTATCATCATATGGCAATCAGAGAGTAAAAAATGTGCCCAACTTGTTGGAGTAATACACTGTAGTGAACTTGTGGAGGGATCCAGACAATGGGCAGACATGGGGGGGCTGCATTGGGCTTTATTGGCAAAAACAGCCACCTCAATGAGATCATGGAACCATTTTAGCATTTGAGTATCATATGACAATACATAGCCTGTTGATTAAGAGCTAAAACTGTATTATGGTTCTGTCTCAGGGCACTTTGTTTTAGTTATTGAATTGAATTGACATAGTCTTAGGTTCCTACTGGGACAGCTTAGTAGCACCACAGTGCATAGAACACTGGACCTGGAATCAGGAAGACTCATCTTCATGAGTTCAAATCCAGCCTCAGACATTTCCTTACTGTGTGACCCTGGAAAAGTCACTTAAGCTTGTTTGCCTCAGTTTCCTCATCTGTAAAGTGACTTAGAGAATAAATGTCAAACCACTCCAGTATCTTTGCCAAGAAAACACAAATGGGGTCATGAAGAGTAGGACACAACTGAAAAATAAATGACTAAGATCCTACTAACAGGACTATATTAATTCCTTCACCGACCATTCTTTTACCTACTCGTTTAGTATTAATTGATGACATGCAATCCTAGCAACCACAGCAAGAAGAGTGGAATGTATTCCAAATATACAGTGGGTTTCAATAAAATGGATGATTGAAAATAATGATGATTGGGGCAGCTAGATGGCGCAGTGGATAGAGCACCAGCCCTGAAGTCAAGAGGACCTGAGTTCAAATCTTGCCTCAGACCAAACACTTGACACTTACTAGCTGTGTGACCCTGGGCAAGTCACTTAACCCTGATTGCCTAAAAATAAATAAATAATGATGATGATTGCTGGCATGTGCATAACAGTTTAAACCTTACAATATACTTTACATCTTCTATTTCATTTGAGGCTTACAACAACCTTCTGAGATAGATACAGTCATTTTCATCTCTATTTTACAGATAAAGAAACTTTCAGGGAGGTGGAGTTATTTGTCTATAACTACACAGCTAATAAGCTTCAGAGGCAGAATTTGGACCCAGGCCTTGATTTCTTCAGCTGCAACAGTCTCTCACCTTATCCTACCACTTTCTAATCATGTCCAAAAATCATTATTTATCGTGAAAATTATGCTATAATCTTACAGCATTCATTTTAAAGAACACTTCGATAGAAGCAGCAAGGCGGACAAGGTACAGTACTAGATTGGGAGTTAAGAGAAGCTGGATTCAAATTTTACCTCTGACACTTAGCAGCTGTGTGTGGGAACCTCCATAAACCACACTACTTAACCTCTTGGTGTCTTAGTGGCTTACATGCTAAGTGAGAAGCAGAGTAATTCACTGTATTTGAAATTGGAGGATATAGATCTCTAAAGCTGAAAGGGCACTTAGAGGGTATCAAGGCCAACCCTTTCACTTTACAGATTAGGAAACCGAGGCCCAGATTGGCTAAGTGCCCAGAGTCACATAGCTAGAAACTATTTGAGGCCAGGTCTTGCTGGTTGAAAGTCCAGTCCTCCAGCAACTATACTTCGAATCCATACCCTTCAAAGTCCCAATGGGACTTTGGAAATGCCATTTCATCTCTATGGGTCTCAGTGTCATCCCCTATAAAAAGAGAGCATCTAGGGAGTGACCAGAAGGGAGCAATTAGAATGGTGAAGAGGTTTTGGGTTCAGGTTACATGAGGATCAGTTCAAAGAAACGGGGATGTTTAGCCTGCCGAAGACTCAGTGGACACATAACTGTCTTTAGGTAGATTCCACCTCTTTGAAGGATTTTAATAAGAAGCTGGATAGGTGAATGTCAGGGATCCCATAGCAGGGATTCCTTTCGTATGTATGGGTTAGACTGTTTGTCCAATTCCTTCACACTCTTCGTCTTCTTACGTTCTGAGATTCTGCCACATCCTGGGTCCCTTCCAGCTCTCAATCTATCATCTGGGGAGCCTAAGTCATAGATGGGTAGTGATCTACATTGGAACAACCCTAGATCCTCCCATATTTGTTTCACCTGCTATACAACTCTAAGGCTTGGGCCCAACTTAGCATCCTCAGATTCCTCATTGTTACCCATGAACTGTAGCTAATGGTGCCTGTCAAAAAAGGTCACCGACAATTAATTCTTAAAACATAGCCCATTGGCTAGCATTGTTGCAATATATCTCTGATATACAAGCCATGTAGAAATAATGTGTCAATAGACCCAGCAGAATGGCGGTCTGTCCCTTCAGTAGGACAGGCCACAAATCCCATTGGCCTGAAGCCCAACCACCAGCAACTTCTAGTTACTTACCAATAAGGTTGTTTCTTCAGAGATATATTGCCCACAGAAACTGTTACAGGTTGTTGAGGGTAATAGCTCTGAGAAGAGAGAGGAGTGGTGGAACTGGATTTTTCTGAATAGCACAGGGGTGGTCATTGAGTCTAACACCACCAGGAATGGCTGTTTGACCGCAAGTTATAGGGTGACTGAACTGACTGGCAGCTATGGTTCCTCCTTCTTTTTCAAAGACGACCAGTGACATCACCGAGTCATGTCTTAACTCATGCTTAAATTGGATTTAAGTGAGGTAGAGTTTCACAAAATCATGGGCCTCACTCTCTCTTCCAGAGTCATTGGAATTCAGTGGCAAGATAAAAGTCAAGATAACCAGAGATGGCCTCGGATGCAATGGATGACCTTGGCAACTGGCAGTAGATTCTTAGAAAATGGATAGAGAGCTGGATGTGAACTTGGAGTGATCTGGGTTCAAAGCTAAGCTTTGATGTTGTGCTTGCTACCTATGTGATGTTGGGCAAACCAGTAAACCTCTCTGGGCCTCAGTTTCCTTATCTGTGAAATACAGTGGCTTGATTAGATAGCCTCTTAACCTTCCAGCTCTGGGTCTACAGTCCAATGAACTAAAGGTTCAAAACGATCACTGTTGATTTCTTTAGATTTTTGAGAATAGCAGGCTCTAGTCTCCAGTATAGACACTTTTTGCTCATCTTATCCATTTTCCAGGTGAATAAGCACCCAAGTATTGCAACTTCCAGTATCATTTAACCTCAGAATGGTCACCTGTGCTATGTTTCACTTCCAAATTCATGACTCTAAAGGAACATCTTCCATTTTCCAATGACACTTTAAAATCTATGCTGGGGAAACATCAGATGCAGGGAATTTTTTTTCATTTCCTTTTCTACCCATGTTGCAATTAGGGTGATCCTATGACATAAGCATTTAAGAATTCTAACCATTTATCCTATCCTATAAATAACTACTTTTCTATTTCCATTTGTAACTGTCAACATCTAAACTGCATATCGATTTTTATTGGAATGATCTGTATATTGCTTTTCAAGTCACCTATACCCATAATCAACCAAGGTTTCCTGTGTACTTGCAGTAACTTCCTTCATGAATTAAACTTTCCTGACTTAACCATAGAAGATACGTGAACACCATAACTGACATAGCCTGGATTTGAGTAAGAGGACCTGTATTAAAATCCAAATTCTACAATCTATATAACCTTGGGCAAGTCACATCATCTGTGGACCTCACTCCTTTTGTAAAATGAGTGTGGATGAGGTAATCTGTAAGGTTCTTTCCATCTCTAAGTCCTGTGCTCTTCCTGTGGTCTATAATATATAACCTTTCCATTTTAAACATGAAAAAATCTTACCTGGCTTCAACCCAAAGTTAAAATGAGCTCTGTCAATACAGGGAGAACAGTGAGGTTTATATTGGCCAAAAACTCAGCAGGAAAGTCTTTAGAAGATATGAATAATAAAGGCAAAAATGCAAGATGAGGTTGGCCCTATTTGTTTCACATTGTCTTTTGTATTTGTTCCTTGCTTAATTTGCATGTCAATCAAAGAGGATCTTGGGATTGAGGAGAATCTTGTGCCCCAAATCCCAACACAACTTCTACGGGACTTGGGGGACAGAATCCCCACGATGAATTTTTGGGATGCAAACACAATCAAGAGTTTAATAAAATTAAAAGGAATTTTCTAACTCAAAGTCAAATGAAACCTGTCATCAAGGTCCCTGATTCTATACCAAAAGAACGGCAATCAAAACAATGGAATTAATCTTGGTTTGGGGCATTTTAATGACTCTTGTTGGTTGCCTAAATGAGTGTGATAACTCATATGGTCCTTGGCTATGGACAAAAAGAAAGTTAACTTGTCTCTGTCAGGAAGAGGATTTCTAACTATTATATTCTCAAAGAACAGTAGATAGATAATTGAGGCATAGTAGGTGATCTCATAGAATAGGTCAGTGACTGTGAGACTAATGGAGACACCTAGGGAAGATGGCACAATGGATTGCTTAGACATGATACCCAGCAAAGATGACATGCCCAACAGAGAAAAGAAACCAGAAATGTCACACCTGGAGAAGAGAAACAGAAACAAGCTCAATGACCTTTTTAAATTTTTTTAAATTTATTTTTAATATTCTTTTTAAAAATTTTGAATTCCAAATTATCTCCCTACTTAAAGCCATTTCAATGACATTTTTAAAAGGATTTTAGCAGCCATTCAATGTTGACAATGTGAATTGCCATAGCAATATGTGTGCCTAGGTTGCATGTGTTTCTACATATATGCCCGTCATGTGTATGCCGTAGCCCAAGAGTCGGAAACCTGTAGTTTCAAGGTCACGTGTGGCTTTCCAGATCCTCAAGGGTGGCCCTTTGACTGACTTCAAACTTCACAGAACAAATCTCCTTAATAAAAGGATTTATTCTGTAAAACTTGGACTCAATGGAAAGGCTACACCCAAGGACCTAGAAGGCCACATGTGGCCTCAAGGCTGTAGGTTTCCCAACCCTGCCCTACCCACATGGGTCCATGGTGTATATTCCACCATAAATTCCACCATTCCCTGGCCACATATGTTTATTATGTACATTCTTCTTCTGGTTTTATAGTAAGAGTAAATATTTCAGTCAGAGCTTGCATCCTATGGATTTAGGTGGGTACTTACCCACAGAATGCTTTGAACCTAGCATAGTTTGGGGGGCATTGTTAGGGAGAGGGTGTCCCAGGTACTTAGTCTACACAACTAAGAATGATACGATCTTGTACCATGAATCTTTTTTGGTTTCCAGGCCTGGCTTTTTCTAGATTTTCTACTGGATTATACTCTATATTCCCAAGCTTTAATGGCATAAAACTATGATAAGATAAAGATTTTAAACAGATTTCCTAAAGAAATAATCACTTTTTGATCAGTGAGACTGGAAATTCTTGGTGTTATTCCTCCCCTGGTACATCCTTTGTGTAACCCAGTGGTCCTTTCAATCTTAGTTTCCAGGTAAATGATCTATTTTTCCATGAATACTTAGATTATTTGAAACAGTTTCAAAATCTGCATCTTTTAGACCATTTCATAATGTGTTTGGGTAAATTTTTTCCTGATCTTTTCTGGTCTTGTGGATTTTCCATCCCAGATTGTGGAAGCATTTGTTTTCCCTAATCAGATTCCAGTTTCTCCCTATTCATTTGTTTAGGTCTTTGCATTGAGACTATTTTGAATCCTATTTATTCTTTTCATTGTTGCTATTGCCATGCAGTAAAGCTCATACAGTATGTTTTCCAACTTTTGTGTTTCTTTTAGATGTTGAGGTGAAACAGGTCCTTTAAGCAATTTGTATTGACAACCTTCCAATTAGAGGTATGGATCTTTGGGATATTGTCTCGTTTCGTAGGGTCAGTGTCCCTAAAATGGTTTCCTGGGATCTGAAGCATTTTTAGATCCTTTTCATCCCCAGCCACTGCTGACCCTCCCTTTGTTCTCTTCCTCTAGCATCCCAGGGCCAGCTCTCCATCTCCTGATTCATCATGAGTGGTGGCCTCTTTACGTGTTGTCTGCTTAAATCCTGATTCTTCTCCAACCTCATGTTTGATGGCATTATATTTGGTTTCATTTATCAGGTTTCCTTTCACAGAGGCCCTCATCCCATTCCCCCCATTTTGCTCACCCAAACTCCTTGTCAACTCAGGGTATATTGTGGTAAACCACTGGCAGATTTCTTGATTAAGTATTATTTCTCCAGCTTTCCCATTCTGCCTCATTACTCCTCAGCTCTCAGCATTGAGGATGATCAGCATCACTTCAGACTCAGGAGGAAAAAAGGAACTTAGTTTAGGTTAGGTTAGTTTTGTTTTGTTTTCACATTTTTGTCGTAAAAAACTCCATTTAAAAGAGTCAGAGAGTAGGTAAAGAATTCAGACTGAAATCCTTTTCATCTCTGGCAGGACTATAATTCCTAGTTAAGGCACTGAAAGAATAGAAAGTAAAGCCCTGTTGCCCAGTCTCTAACTAGCAAATGTGTTCAATTCGATGCTCCAGCCAAATTGGACAACGTATTATCATCCACACATGCCCCAAACTTTGCCACCTTCAGATCTTTGCTCACATGTATTCCCTGTGACTAGGGTCTCCTTTTCCTGCTTTCTTCCCACCTATAACTTCTTCCCTCTCTTTTATATAATTCAAGTGCTTTTTATTTGAAAACTTCCCTGACTCCTGAAGTGATCAATAACATTACAGAGTACTTTGTACCTCTCCTGCGCCCGTAGTATTTTGCATTTCCATTATCTTATCCTCTGACTAGATTAGAAGCTTCATGGAGCAGAAGCTATATCTTAGTTGAGCTTTGGATCTTGCTGGGTGCCTAGCATAAGTCTTGCCATATGGCAGTCAATTAGTGTTTGGTGAATTAAATTGAATAGAGTACATAATATAAAAATGCTACATTGCTGAGTAGCTTTTGGAATAACTTTAGGGGCAGAGCTAAATCAATTGTATAGTCATCTAATGATAAAATTAAAGAAATTAGATAACAGTGGTGATAGTCTATGGTTTGGTTGCTCAAGCAACATGTGTGCCCAGGTCACATATGTTTCTACATATTTTCCTTGCATGTATATATCCTGGTCCCATGTGTTCCTAGCATATGTTCTACCATGCATGTTCCCTTTGGCCAAGTATATTTATTGTGTGCATTTCTCTTCTGGTTTTATAGTAAAAGTAAATACTTTCAGTGGGGGCTTATATCCTGCGGGATGCCCAAGGAGGTAGGTCCTCTAATTTGTGAGAAAAAAGGAACTGCTATAACTACAGTTATATGATATTCTAATATTCATTCATTCATTCATTCAGAGATATAAACACGGTGAAACAAGAGAAAACACAACTTACCTTCATAGAGTTTATAATCTAACAACACTCCACTATCATAAATTATTCATTGATATGCTCAGGTTTACTTGGCTCTGAAATCTCTTCTAGTTATCTTTCTGTGACTTTCCTCACCACAACAGGACTACTTTACCATCTATAATCTAATTTCCTTTCTCACCGCTCTCTGAAACCAGCCCTTCTAAGATCACTGATCACCTCTTCATTGACAAATCTAGCATCCTATTCTCATTCTCTCCCACCTCTCAGCCCCATTGTATTCTGTTGGCCAACATGTCGTCAGCCCCAGTCATCACTTTCTTGAAACTCTCCTTCCTTACCCTGCACTATTTTGCTCCTCTGACAATTATTTGTCTGTCGCTTCTGCTGGTTCTTCAAGTCTACCTAACTCACAATATTCAGTTTTTAGTTTTACGCTTCTCTTTTTCTTTATACTTTTTTCCTTGGAAAGCATATCTACTTTCACAGCTTCAATTATTATGTCTCTACTGTGTCTTCCAAATATACATAATATATTTTGTATAGAATATTATACACACATATATGCACACATGTATGTACAAACTTGTGCATCTATACACAAACATATATTCATAAAAATTGCATGTGTAAAGTATGTGTGTGTGTGTGCATGTCTCCTGACCCTGTCCCTACTCCTAAGGCCCAATTTCACGTTTTCAGTTGCCTCCTGGACATGTCAGCATGAATGTTCTCCTAACAATTTTAACTCCACCTCTCTAAGCAAAACACTTAATCTTCACTATCATACACCCAAAACTACTCCCCTTTCCTAATTCCCTACTTTGGTCAACAATACTGTCATTTCTCCAATAACCCAGACTCAAAACATCTATCTTTTTTTTTTACTCACCTCTCTCTCACCTTCCCCTTTATCCAATCAGTCACCAGGTCTTATTGATTTTTTTCTTGGCAACGTCTCTAGCGTTTGACCTATTCCCACCATCATTACCTTGGCTCAGACCCTCATCATCTCACACCTAGATTATTGCAACAGCCTCTCAACTTCTTTCCCTGTCCCTAGTGTCTCCCCACTTCAATCCAACCTTCACACAGATGTCAGAATAGTGCTCATAAAACACAGCTCTGGTCATAATCAGCTCAGGCTCCTCCTCAAAAACTTTCAATGGCTCCCTATTGCTTACTTCTCAGCCTTAGTCTAAACCCTTCGGCTTTAGTGCTCCACAATATGGCCCCAACCTTAGCTTCCGACTTTAACTCCAACTCTTCCCAACACAACCTATGCTCCAGCCAGGGTGGTCTGAAATAGACATTGGTAGCATGTACCACATCCTGGGCATGTTATGCTGGTAGCTTGTTTTTATTTGTGTGTATATGGTGCTTTTGGTCCAGACTTGTGATTTCATTGGTGTGGGGAACTCTCTATGTGGGAACACCCTCCACACATGGAGGACAGTAACTAGGCTGTCTAGGATACTGGTAATGGAGTAGGATACTGGTAATGGACCCAGGAGGACAGGAGAGGAGAGGAGAGGAGAGGAGAGGAGAGGAGAGGAGAGGAGAGGAGAGGAGAGGAGAGGAGAGGACTTTCCTTATATCAACCCTGTGAAGCAGGGGGTACAAGTATGACTGTCCTAGTTTTACAGATAAAGGAACCAAGGCTATGAGTTCAGTGAGCAGCCCCATCATGCACTGGTCAATGTCCAAGGCAAACTTCTGATCTCATTCCCCTGATGCCCATTTCAGCACAAGATTTTCTCTGTCATTCTGCCATCCCTCCTTGAGTGTTCATTAAAACAGTGCTCTGAATAAAATGGTAGGTTGCTCTGATACAGAAACAAAGCTTTAACTGAATTCAATCTTATATGTGTTTGAAGCCTGGGCACATCTGTGCCTGGAAATATTGCTTTCTATGCCCTCTGTGGCCCAGACCTTATGAATGAGTCAGTTAAAGATGCAAATGAGATGCCTGCTACCCAAGAAATTAGAGGTTGTGGAACTTAAGACTGATTATGGGCCCAGAGTTCCTGTGAATTTGGTCCATGAAGTGTCTGTAATAGATTACATAATAATCAGGAGGCTTAAGAACTTGAATACATTATAGAGTTTAATATTAATGTAGCATAACCCAAAGCTGGTCACTAGACTATCATGTTTTCAAATGCCTTATACAGATTCATTATTTTTTCATTTTATTTTTGGGAATTGAGAAGTACGTTATTGGGGGGAAGTATATTGCTCCCCAGGAACCAAGCAAATTCAATACAATTTAGAAACAATCATATGGTATGGGGTGTGTATGTGTATGTGTGTGCATTTGTGTTCATGGTTTCGTTCAGTTTGCATGGGACTTGCTGGGTAACAAAGGAACTTAGAGAATCTTTAATTTCATATTCCCAACTAGTTTGTCCTATTTGTTTGCTTTGAATTACTCATTTCAATAAGGTGAAAACTTGGGCTAATCCTCCATTCATTCAATTGTGTGGGTGCGTGTGAAATGGATCATGTGGACAAAATAAACCATTGCCAGGCGCCATATTCCATTGTCCCCTAAGCTTCTTCAAGGGGGCTCTTCACAGGTAACAAGAAGCCACTCCATCCACTTCACATGTTTTTGAAGATTTTTTTTTCACACTCTGTATTACTCATGCAAAGAAGAATAACCAAAAGCAAGCAACGAATGAAGGAAAGGCCAAATTCATTTTCCATACACACACACATACACACATACACACACACATACACACACATACACAATTGGCATGGCAGTAATTTCAGAGGCTTGAATTAAAAGAATAAATAAATTGTGACATGGGAAAAGCTGAAAAGGACAGCAGTTTCCTGATTTACACAGAATCATTACCTTGTGCAGGCATTTTTCACGAAGATCAATTGATAAATGAGGACAAAAATGTTTTTTGTTAATTGCTTTCAAACATTGTCCTGCTAAATACCCAATTAAAAGGTAATAGTGTGGTCCTCTGTTTGTCACTAATGACCATGTATTGCAGGGTGGTGGGGTGGGGATGATTGGTAGAAGAGGTGGAGCTAAGGCATGATGAGAAAGGAAGGAGGAAAATCAATAACCTCATCCAGGATTTTCTTTTATGAGATGTATAATTTAATAAAAAAAAAGATCAATAGAAAAGTTTTATCCTAGAAAAGGTGTCTGGGAGACTAGGGAACTAGAAATAGCATACTGACTACCAAGCTCCATCACTGAAAAAAAAGAAAAAAAGAAAAAGAAAAAGAATACTTTGTAACACACTAGAATCAACATGTCTGTCTCCTCAAACTTCCTGATTCATGGACTCAACTCACATTTCTAAATTTGCTTTATACTTTACAAAATTTTTTTCCTCATAAAAACCCCTTGAGAGTAGAAAAATGAAAGGATCATTATCCCCATTTTACAGATGAGGAAGCTGAGGAAGGCTTAAAAATGTAAGTGATTTGCCCAAGTTCACCTAACTAATAAGTTAAGAATTTAGGGCCTCACATTCTGCCACTTGCTCTTTAAAGGAGAACCTAGCATCATTTTTCTTTATCTGAAATTGATCATCTTGGGGTTAGTTTTGCTTATCACTTTGTTACAAGAGGAGGTTCCAAGATGGGAATGAATATTAGGAAATAACTGGTATTAAAACTATTTTTAAACTTTTAAAGAAATAAGAAAATATTAACTAATGGCATGTTCCTTTTTATTTAAAAAAATTGTATATCAATGTAACTAATGAGAAATTGATTATGTTGGATTTTACCAGCGTTAAGATATTGAAAGAGCATCATGATCATAAGAAGAATCCAACTCCGTAGACTTATTTCTCCTTATTTCTAATAAAATAATGTTAGAATCTTTGCTAGTGTTTGTGTAATTAGGACTCATTTCTGAATAGGAATTTATTTGAACCTCTATCATATGGTTCACTTTTTACTTCAGGCTTTGATAGGAAGAGAATTTGAGTATTTACATACACAGAGAATGACAGCAATGTCACATACCAGTCTTGATAGTGATCTCTGACACTAACTCCATGTGTATATTGGGGAAAGATGGGCAGAATGTGAGCAATTATACAATGAATTAGGGAGGTCTTGGCAGTTAAGTCTAGGCTAATTTAGGAAAAATCAATAAGATCAAGTTGGTTTTTTTTCCCTTGAATTATCTGGATTCTTGTAGTGACATATACCTGCCTTGAGAGATAGACAATATGACTTAGTGGGCTAAGTCAGGTAAACTCATTTAGTCTCAAAAGTTATCCAAATAAATAATTTTAGTCCCTTCCCACCTTCCTTTTATCTCTGTCTTTCCTTTCTTCCTTAGATATTTGTTAAGCATCTTCTATATGCAAGGCATATAGAGAATATGATCTTGGAGACAGGAAGGCAAGGAATTAAATCCTGCCTCTGGCCCTTACTAGCTATGTGACCCTGGACAAGTCACTTAATCTCCAAATCCCTCCAGCAGCTCTTGAGTTCTTCTCTACTAAGTTATTGACACCCAAGGAAAGAGCTTTCTCCCCACACTCATGAAATCATAGATTCTTCCCTTATTAATCAAAGCAAGACAACCATGTTAGACACCATGGGAGTTACAGAGATGAGTAGGACATCATTCCTACCCTCAAAAACTTTCTAATTTGGTAGAGGAAATAAGATAAATGCACAAAGTAAAGAAAGACTCAGCATCCCCATCCCTTTCTTTTGCAAAGATAATGTTAACATAGCCTTGATAATAAACTAATAAAATATCTGGAGAGCAGCTGATCGTTAGCATGCATGACTCTGTGTTCTTGCTCAGGTTTGTCAAAAAGAAGGTACAACCATTACATACTCAGGGGTACAACATAAAGGGCTAGGATTCCCTGCAGCTACAATTGGTGTGTGGGGCATAAGGCAAGAGACAATGGAGATGTTCCCTCAGGAATTTGAAATGCAAGAATCCTATGCCTAAAGCCCTTCCCCCACTTTTATTCAATCACCAAAGGTTTATAAAGCACATACTAGCCACCGTTGCTTTGAATGGAGTAAATTCTTTGACCCTGAGCATTAAGATATCTAATTCTTTGTAAACTAGGTGGTATAATACCGACACTCTTGTATGAAAGGACAGGCTTGGGGCTTCAAAGCATGGTCCAATGTTCATCCTTTATTTAACAATCTGATAATGTGCTCTGGGTATCCCTAAAAGTGGACTTCCCCCTCCCCTACTCCAGTCCATCCCATCTCTGTTGTCTGCTTCCTTGAAAGTGATGCTAGAAAATAACCAAGGCTGTGACTCTATAGGGGGTAAAGAAAAGTGATGACTTAATGTCCACACTAGAGAAGAACAATCTGTAAATTCATGAATTATCCATAAGCTGTGTGTTTTTTTAAAGCATAAATAGAGGATAATTTATGAGTAAATGGTTTCACTGACAGACTCTACCTTGATTGGCCTCCATTAATAACTATTAATAAAAGCATCTGTTCATATTTCACAAGTATATTTCTATTTTAAAGGAAGCCAGGCTTGGTCAACTCATGGCATTACAGAAAGAGCACTGGGTCCAGAGTCAAAAACCTTTGGTTCAACTGAATCTGACTCTTACTACCTATCTGACCTTGGACAAATCAATGAACCCCACCATAGACTTCAGTTTCCCCATCTAGAAAATGAGGGGGCTGGACTAGCTTTCCTCTGAGGTCCTTCCTGCTCTATATCTACAATCCCTTTGCAATAAGGCAACCCCCTCCCCTAAGGAGCATACTCAATAGTCATCTCTGGTTCTAGAAGCTTAGAAGAGACCACATGTCACTCTTAGCCAAAAGGCTTGAACTGTGCAATGATAAAAAAGCCTCCTACTTCCCAAGAAAATATTGATGCCACCCATCTCTTTTGGCACTCCTCTCCTTTTTTTCTTAGTATCTTCACCCTTCTCTCCTCCTTCTTTTTGAGTAACAGTAAAAGCAGCATCCCTTCTTTTTGTAAGGCTTGTCATTATGTCCTTAATCCCAGTGCTTCCTAACTACTCCAAGGTCTTGCTCCAGCAACTATCAAATCTCTCTCAGGCATCTTCAGCATCCCAAACAGACTATTAGACATTGCCATCAGGCTATTCCATAAGCACCTCAAGCCCAACATGTTCCAGATTGCTCTTACTGTCTTTTCTCCTTGTATCTGCTCTTCCTTCTGGCTTCACTATTCTTGTGTGTGGTACCACCATTCCTTCCTCCCTTGGAGGTTTCTTTCACCCTTCCCTTTTACCTCTTCCATCCAGTCAGTTGATGAGTTCTGTTTATTCTATCTCCACAACATCTCACATCTGTGTCCTCGTTGCTATCTCTACTGTCATCACCCTAGCAAAGGTTCTCATTACCTACCAACTGCCTGGATTATTACAAAAGCCAATTAATATAGCTTTCTACCTTTATCTTTTCCCACCTCTACAACCCAGCTTTCGTGCTTCTGCTATAATAATGCATTTCTCGACTCAGAATTCTTCAGTAAGATCTTTGTTGTTTACCAAATGAAGTCTGAACTTCTAAGAACCACAACTTGATGTAGTTAATAGGGTGCTGGGCTTGTAGTCAGAAAGTTACGTGTTTAAATCCTATCTCAGACACTTATGAGCTGTGTGATCTTGGGCAAATCACTTAAACACAAGAGTGGAAGTTGGGAGGGGAGTCTTTAAAATGTCTCCTATGTTATGCTCCCAAAGAATCCACTGGTTGAATCAGGTGAATGTGTCCTCTTGGGTTTATATTTGAGGCAAGGAATTCAGTGCTCTAGCTCTGATTTGGGAAGCTTATAGTGATGTCTTCTTGTTTCTGAATATTCATGAATACTCTCTGCCTGCCCCTCTACAGTCACACAATTTCAGAATCAGCGGGGATTTCAGAGTCCAGTTCAACCTGTATTTGAACAGGAATTCACTCTCCAGTATCCCTGACAAGCCATCATCTTGACTCCAAATGACTTTCAGAGATGGGGAACTCATTATCTTCTAAGGTGTCCCATTCCATACTTAAGCACTTCTAATTCAGCAAGTTCAGTTCAGTTAAATTCAATGAAAATCTAGCACACACTAATGCCTACTATGTACAAAGCATGCAGGGTGCTTAGGATATAAGGTGTTTACTGTCTATCTAATGGGTCTGAGAAAGAAATATAATAGCGATAGACACCTATATAATAAATATGAACCAGGGTAGAATATGATGGTGGCAAGGGACTACAAGAAACTTGGGGACAGCATCACTTTTGTGAGAGCAGAGAAAAGAAATTGGCCTAAATCTGAGTCCCTAAAATGATTAATCCATTGTTCCTAACTTTGTCCTCTAGAGTCATGCAAAACAATTCCAGACTCTCTTATCTTTAAATACTTTAAGACATCAATGGCAATTCTCCTCCCATCCCCAGGCTTCCTTTCTCCAGGTAAATATCCCCAGTCCTTTCAATTCATCATTTCCTATTTTGCCTCTTTTCTTTTCCCCACCCAGAGCTCCACATAGTGGGCATGTTTGGATTCGAAGTGAGAGGAGGGGACCATCACAGTTCCTTTTTATCCTATCTGAAACCTTGCATTAGATGGCAACACCCAATGCTGGCTTCAAGGAATACATCTTTAAACAAACATTATGTGAACAGAAGAGTTCAGTGGGTGCTGATAAGGCCCTGGCCTTGATCCTACAGTAGCTGGAGCCAAGGCAAAATTATTGTTTATTCTGAGTGTTTTTCCATCAACCCTTTTAATGTCTTCCCTTCCATTCCTGGCCCTTCCAAGAATATATTTTGTGTTCCATTCCAAAGGGTCTTGTTCAATCAGTGGCTTGTCAAGTTGGAAAGCAATCCACACTAAGGTATAAGTTAAGGAAGCCTCACCTCCTCCTGGCTAATAAGTATTAGCTAACACCTAGGTGAGGGTGAGAGGAAGAGGGATGAAAATGAATTCTCAGTTCTCTCCTCCTTTGTTCTAGATCTACTATGACATAAAAGACATGCCTTTGTTCCTATTAAGGAAATATCCCAGTTAAAAGTTGAGAGACAGCTTGGTATAGTAAATAGAGCTTTGGCCTTGGAGTCAGGAACATATGGGTTTGAATTCTGCCACAGGTTACCTGTGTGATACTTAGTCTCACTAAGCCCATTTCTTCAGCCTGGAAAAGGGAGTTAATCATGGTAGTTACTTCACAGGGTTGTTGTAAAGATAAAATAAGATAACATGTAAAAAACAATGTGCAGACCTGAAAAGACTATATTAATGTGATTGAGTATTACAAATATAAATCACTTGGGGGAAAAAGGCTACCACTGACAGATCTTCCTACTTACTTAATCTCTAACCTAGTGGTGGATGTTATGGTTAAAATAGGCCAACTTTGGAGCCTTCGGAAGGATAGTACCTTCTTTGTTTTCCTGTTCCAGCAGATATTATATGTGTCCAACTATAGGCTGAAATTTTACCAAAGTCATTAATTTGGTGAATGTTTTGTGAGCTTATTCTTGGCCTAACTCCCAACAATGGATTCCCATATAAATGTCTAATGATTTACCATTTGAAACTATGCATACTGTATAGAAAACCATAAATCTTGAATCATTCATTATCCCATTTGAAAAAGATCTTTTGTGTTCAGCCCTGAACAATATGAAAACACCAGTTCCAGAAGGCTCTTACTAATGGGGACCAGGGAAGCTGGGCCTTTGAGAATCTTATTCTCCTTAGGTTGAGGTTATGGGGGTATGAAGAGGAGGGATTTGCATAAGGAAATATTAGCACATCTTTAAACAGTGTAAATGTTGAAGGTGACAGTGGAATTTTCCACTCATGACAACCCAAGATAACCAAGTTACAAGAAACACTCTGATTTGGGGAGGGTCGCATTACCCAGATGTGTGTGATTTGTAACAATTTATGGCAATAAATAATCCATGACAGTATAATAATTCAATATGATATCAGGACGATAATCCAATGGAATTACTTGGTTGGAGCCAAACAGTCTTTGGATCAACCCCAGTGTTAACTTTAGAGGAAGCCAAGAGCTAGATTTTCTCAACAGAAGTGGTTGTAGGGTTTCTCTGAGAAGAATAACATTTATATAGTACTTCAATGCTTGGAAAACTTTATACATGTTATCTCAGTTGATTCACATAACAGTATCATGAGATAAGTACTATAGGTGTTATTATCATCTTTTTACAGATGAAAAAACTGATGGTCAGAGAGATTCAGTAATCACAAACTTGTAAATGTTGAATGGGGCTGAGCTGTCTTCATTGGTGAATTTGTAAGCTCAAATCCATCTAGTCCGCTATACCTCATCAGGCCCAGAGCAGACCGTATTTTATATCCTTTCCAAAAGTCCATCATGGTCAAGTAGACAAATACCTGGACTTTGAATCCCTTATAATTTCCTCACTCTCCTTGACTTCCCATCTCTTGCTTAGGAGAAAATAATTGAATCAACACTACCCTTGATCCTATAGGTCCTATAGGTAAACTCACCATCCCTCTGACTCTCCAATGGACATTCCTTCCATGACTACCAGTCTCCTTCTATGTTGTTTCCCCCTATTAGAATGTAAGCCCTTTAGGGATAGGGACTATCTTCCTTTTGCATTTGTATACCCATGGATTACCATATACTACATACTTAATAAATGCTTAACCCCTCTCAGCAATACAAGGATCTAAGACATCTCCAAAAGCCTCATGATGGAAAGAACTATCCACATCCAAAGAAAGAACTATGGAGTTTGAATGCAGATCAAAGCATACTATTTGCTATTTTTTTCTTCTGTTTTGTTTACTCTTTCTGGTGGTTCCTTCTATTAGTTCTAATTCTTACTTACAACATCACTAATGTGAAAATATGTTTAATAGGAA
Source organism: Vombatus ursinus (assembly GCF_900497805.2). Lineage (NCBI taxonomy): Eukaryota > Metazoa > Chordata > Mammalia > Diprotodontia > Vombatidae > Vombatus > Vombatus ursinus. The sequence goes on from NW_020954630.1 coordinate 7,797,083, forward strand.
TGCATATGTATAGCCTATATTAGATTGCCCGCTGTCTTGGGAGGAAGGTAGGGAGAGAGGGGGAGAAAAATTTAAAACTCAAAAGCCTATGGAAGTGATCATTGATAAATTAAAATAAATTAATAAAAAACAGGCATGTGTATTTGTCAAATATAGAGGACTGAAATACACATTAAGTGCTTTGAGGATCCATTCTGTGGATGGGTTTTTATCTACATCTGTAGAGGAAATAGCCACATTGATGAAATCAAGGATACATTGAAGTATCAAATAATAACAACATGGCGACTCTACGTGCCATTCTTTGTTAGCTTTTCAGAGTGGTTTTATGTCTAGTCTCTTATTTTACCTGTCTTTCAACAAAGCAAAACCTTTAACAATATCAAATCTGAAACTTTACCCTTTTGCAAAGTTGGGGTTTTTTTTGTTTTTTTTTTGTTTGTTTGTTTGTTTTAGCATTTTCATTATTGTTCTCCTGCTACCATTTGGCAGTTCCTTTCCACCAACAATTTCTGGGCTCATTTTTGGGTCAATTTCATCCTTCATAATTAGAACCTTGGGCCCAGAAAGAAAAAAAAGGCAATATAGAAGGAGGGCTTATTCTGATTTACCAGCCTTCACAATAGTATATATTAGAAAGTTGGGGGGAAGGCTGGGAAGCATTGGACCAAAGAACAGAACAAAGACACCCCCAACTATCCCCACCCCCTTTCCAACAAATTCAGGGACAGTAGAAGGTGACCAACCATGTCCCAGGAGGCAGATTAACACAGCTCCAGAAAGAAAGGGTGTTGACCTCCTGATAATAGCATGCCAAGAGCAGGAAAGAAGACTTTGATAGCAAAGCAGTGAGCCTGAGAAGCTGCAGGTTTACTGTGTTCTTCCCATTGTCATCTGGCTTATAAACTTGGAATAGGCTGGAAGAGGAAGGCAGGATTTCATTACCATAGTGGAGGAGGAGACCAGGGTTACATGGGACATAGGCCAGGGACAATGATGGGGTGACTGAGATGAATTCAGAGATGAATGATGATGGATTCTCCTCATATTGGGAGCAATCAGCATAATTTATTTCCAAATCAGCAGTGAAACAGAGAGGCATGCATGCCTGATGCGTGGGCCGGCTATGTGACAGAAATTGTTTTTTAAACAGTAGGCCCTTGAAAATATTATCCCCTCCCTGACACCCGGCATAATGCCCTTGATTATCTGTCAGGCCTGTAAAATCAGGAGTAGTTATTGAGGGGAAGTTAGCCAGTTGAAACTAGCTCTTTCTAAAGTGCTCTCCATTTTTTTTTTCACTACAGAATTGTTCTTTGTTCTCTTTCTTAATCCCCTCTCCTGCCTCAGCTCCCTTGGAATTCTGCTGTCTCCTGCCCCTTTGGGACTCTGTACACCCTTTGCCTGTACCCACTGCCTAGTTGGCAAAGCATAGCTTCTCCAACAACTCAATAATCTCAAGAGAGATTTCACCAACTTTGGGGGAAATATCCAATATACATGGACTAGATTTGAGCAAGGTGGCCTCGTCAGAGTCATATTGTTTCCACCATGCAGACATCCATCTCCTTTCTGATATTATGCATGTTGACAGAAATGGTTAAAGTGGGGACAACTCCAGGCCTTACCCTCTCTTTAGCTCTGTTTTCATGTGAGGAGAAAAATGTTTAAGGTGAACAGGACAAAAAAATTCTTGGTTAGCACCTCCAATCACTCAGATATGTCCATGATTTGAGGAACTGGGGGTTGAGAAACCAAGAGAGGTAGTTTCACTGGCTGATTCTTCTCCTCCATACCCTACATTTAATCAGTTGTGATTTTACCTCAATAATAACTATAGCACCCTGTGCACCCATTGCACCCTAAAGAAAATAGCTCAGGAGCCCCCATTAATGTTTACTTTAGCCAGCCAACCAGAGGACCCACTAATTCAAAGCAAAAGATTTCAGATTAAGAAAAAGGTTCAGAAATTGATTTAATTAAACTGCACAGTAAGTAAAGTGATAAAAGTCCTCCACCCCAACCAATGCAGATATGGGCTGCACGTTTTCCAGCATTGACTATACCACAAATAGGTATATGCAGAGAACACAAGTGACTGAGGAACACAGCTGGAGGGGCCATAGATAGGAAATGTGGGTAATCAGGAAACATGAGCAAAGGGGGCACACTCCAGGAAGCTGTGTAGCTAGGGCAGATGCATGAAAGGCCAATAGATAGTGTAAATGTTTGACCAGGGCATATGTATTGCCAAGATAACTCACGTCTCAGAGGCTGCAAGGCTACTGTGGCACTCTTATGATGTCATCACTCAGCTGTCTCCTGGGTATTTCTTCTCCACTCCTGAGGTTGAGAGGGTGTCACTAAAGAGCAGCTTCACGCTATCATTTACTAGGCTTCAGGGACATCCACTGGCTCACAGTTCCCATCTGCTAGGGTAAATTCCCTGACAAGTGTAGGCTTGCCTATTATGATATTATGTTATTATAATATATTATTATTGTACATAGTTTATTATATTATAATGTTTTATTGTAGATAACATTATATTATAATACACAACATTATTTAATGATATTATTATAATACACTTGACATATATTAAGTATATAATGTAATAAAATTAAATAATATATAATAAATAATATAAAATATAACAAATAATAAATTACAAGATTTTTACTGCTCGGGCATGTCCAACTCTTTGTGACCCCATTTGGCATTTTCTTGGCAAAGATACTGGAATGGTTTGCCATTTCCTTCTCCAAAATTAATAGATATAATATAATATATAACTAGAATAGTAATTGCTATTATTATATCACAATGACTCATATATTAAAGCAAACAAATAAATAATAAATCACAATCCATATATAAACTTGTACCACATTCTCCCACTAATATCCTCAGTTACCTGTGAGATAGAGTGGGCACACACTGACTAGAAATCACATAAGTGAGGAAAAACACATGTATGTGCTCAGGGTAACTCATCACTCTGAAACTGAATGTTGACATCCTCTTTCTGTTTCAAGAACAATGAGAAAAATGCCTTGATAAATGTTTTTTCCTTTTGAGTAGGTACTTCCACAGCTAACCTTAACTGCTCCAGAGTGTGCTTGACTAACTAACCCCTCACCAGATACATCTCAGTTTATGTGTTGAGTGACAACTCTTATTCTCTGCTTTTGATCTGTTCTTCTGTCCAGTTATATTCTTCCATTCATTCTAACTTTAAGCTTAGCTAATGCAGTTCTGAAGTCCATGCCTTCTCCTTCTCTCTCACTTCTTATATTTTGGGGTTTAGACTCTGCATCCTCTCTATAAACAACCATACCTTAGGTTATAACTAATAAACACATTCTCATCTCCTGTCTATAATTAAATAAATTATATTGGTCCCTAAATAATGCAACAGTCATAATGTGCATATCTCCCCAGTTTATCACATTCAAAACTCGGCAACAGTTTGCCTCAGAATTGTGAAACAGACTCATTTTCCTGAAACTGTCTCTAAGTTAGTTACTGTTGTATCTTTTCTTCTTTCCATCATAATGTCTTGCACAACACTTTGTATATAGTTGGTCCTTAGTAACTGTTGATTGAGGAGTTCTGACCTTAGTCAAAAGGTTAAAAATTTGTCATCGGAAAAAATGCATTTGCCTATGAGGATGAATTTTAAATCCTTTTAATCCCACACCAACAGTCCCACAGACTGAGCCTCAGAATTATTCCTCAGTTGTTTCCTAAAGCAGGCACATGGCATGGAGAGGCATCCTAGTATGTTACATCTAGACTTTGGATGGGCCTCCCATGGCAAAATCACATAAATATTTCTGGATAGTAAGCACCCAAGAAACCTTCTCACAACAGCTCAGAATGACAGAATAGCCAAGTCTCAAAGAATGAGGGGCCTTAAGTAGTTTTGCTCTCGTAATTGTTTTTAATTTCACTGGTGAGGAATATCACCCTTCTTTCTCCTACCCCTGCCCCCGTTTCTGAAACCTAACTTTATTGATTTTAACTGAGAGCTTATTCTAACCAACTTGGTACAGTGGAAAGAATATTGGACTTCTTGTCAGAGGTGGGATGTTAAAGGTAAATTGGTTTAAAGCTGGAAGGAATCCTGAAGTCATCTAGTCTATCTCCTTCCTTTTACAAGATGAAAAAACTAAGGAACTGGTAGCCAACTAAGATGGTCAATGAAAGGTGCTGTTTCTCTAACAGGCTACAAGCAAAGACTGAACCACTTAAAGAGTCTGTTTCTCTAGCACCATAAAAACTGAAGTGTCTTTCCCAAGGTCACATAGGAAAAAAATGACTGAGGTAGGATTAGAACTGGAGTTTTGTGACTCCAAAACCAGTTCTCCTTTCAGTAAACCATGCTAACTCTAAAACTTGGGCAAATCATTAAACCTCCCCAGGTCTGAGGCTCAGTTTCCTCATTTTCAAATGAGAGGGTTGAACTAGGTGACCTCTAAGTTCTCTTCCAGCTCTAAAGCTATGACCCTATGATCTCACTCTGTATTAAGAGAACTATGAAATCAAGCCCAATTAAATGGCAAAGTTGATAACAAGACAATCAGCGGTAACCTGATGATTTGGTTTAAATGACACAATAATAGGTCAGAAATTCTGTCTCCCTCCAAGCCTCAATTGCTATGCAGGGAGATGGATGTGAAACTGCTCCTTTCATTAGATTGATTGACGTAAGGCTTGTCAATAGGTCTACAGCTGTTAGCTTTGCCTGGGAATGAGGGCCAGGGGGTGGGTTCATCCATTTCTTCCATTTTCTATAACTAGGGCTAATTTTAAAGTAGAACTCTTATAGCAAACTAGATCTTTTTATGCATTGTGTGGATTTAAGCTTATCTTTTACAATGTCCCCATTTACTCTCATGAGGTAGAAAACAGAATTCATTTTACAACATGAATGATATATATATGTAATTCTGGAATACATTTAGTCATGTGGTACATTACAGTGTCTGGTCTATGGGTTGATTCCAAATCATTTCTTCAGGCTTTATAACCACCCCAATGTTATCATTTCTGCACTCTCCAAATCGTATATTCCAGCTCTTCTAAGAATCTAATCAGGAAAAAAAAAATGACTGAAAATTAAGATGGTCAGTGGAAGCATACTGTTTCTGTAACGAAGTATAAGCAAGAACCGAACCACTTCAAGCAAATGTTTCTCTGCCTCCATAAAAGATAAGGGAGCTCTTAGGATTTCTAAATGGAAGATCAAACTGAACTCTGATGTTGGAGTCAGGAAGACCTGGTTTTGAACCCCATCTTAGACCCTTACTAGATGGGTGCCTCTGGAAAAGGCATGTCACTTCTCTGGGTATCAGTTTTCCTGTGTGTAAAATAAGAGACACTGGTTCCAATAACCGTTAAGAGTCCTTCTCCCTCTTAAAACTCCAATCCTGCGATTGTGATAGAATCATCTCTTAGGACACGGACTGGTCTAGTAGAAGAGGTGAAGGGCTAGGAATCAGAAGCAGAGCCAGAGGGGCAATTAGAAAAGGCCTGAATTCAGAAGCTGCTGAAATTAGGGAGCATTGGCAGCATTTGCAGTCTTCCCACAGTGCAAAAACAACAGAGATTAGTAACTGGTTAGCAAAGATAAGTTCACTAAAATAGGAAGCTATCAGTTAGCAAGTTGGGATGAGCTTCTCCCCAATACTACTGCCCCAATGGCCTCATTTTGATGCTCTTTAGTCTCTGTCCCCATCCTTCCTGATCTTCTGCTCTATTGCCTTTACCACTAAGAAGCTATTATGACCCTAAGTAAGTCGATTAATCTTGCTGCATCTCTGTCTGCTCATTTCTCTAGAAAGATAATAATATCTATTCTACTCAACACTACAGAGCTATGAGAATAAAATAATGTGTTGATGTCCTTTGAAAAGGATAACATGCCAACACAAATATGTGACATGCCTTTCATGAGAAGCAGTTTTTTCTCCTATACTTTGCCTGTTAGTATTGCTGACCAGGACACACCTGGTACAGAATGCCCCTTTTTCCTCACCCCAGCTACTCATGTGGCCAGGAAGCAGCAGCTCAGTCACTGGGAGGGAGTGAAAAAGGAAGTCATGGTTCTGCAAAAGGAAACTACAGTACAGCTTCCTTCCTTGAGTCGAGAGGTAGGGAGGCTGGCTATATCTGTTGGCTTTGCTTAAATGTTTTTGTTTTTGTTTTTTGTTACAAGGAAACATGGGGGTAGCTAAGAGGAAATGAGAATGAAGGGCAATAAGATAGGGAGCAAGAAAGGAAGAACGGAGAGAGGGAAGAAAGAAAGAAAGGAAGGGAGGAAAGAAAGAAGGAAAGAGGGAGGGAGAGAGGGAAGAAAGAAAGGGAGTGAAGAAGGGAAGGAAAGAGTGAGGAAGGAAGGGAGGGAGGAAAAGAAGGAAGGGAGGGAGTGAGGAAAGGAAGAAGGAAGGAAGGGAGGAAAGGAAGGAAGGAAGAGAGAGGAAGGAAAGAGAAATAAAGAGACAGAAAAAAGACAGGTAGACAGATAGCTAAAGAAGGCTGGCAAGCAAGCAACTGTGGTCCATCTGCATCTGTATTACCATGTGCCCCATAACCCTCACCTCAAGAAAGACATGACAGTGCTGGAGAAGGTCCAGAGAAGGATAATTAAATTGATTAAAGGGAGGGGGAGGGGCCACCATATGAGGACAGACCAAAAAGGCTGGGATTCTTCCATCTGTAAATGCCAAGGCTTGAAGTGGGGATGTGATCAAAGCCCATGGGATGGTGAATATGAACTCCTTCACCAAATCCTAAGAAACAAAAACCCCAGGGGACTTTGCCCTTTGAAGCTTTGGGAGAACTTAGTTTAGGAAAACTACAAGTAAATAGAGCAGATAATCATGGCTGTCGTATATTGCTTTACATGCAATTTTACTCTATTCTCAAAACAATCCCCAGAGATAGCTGTTACTATTATACCCGTTTTACATATGAGGAAACCCAGCCTTAGAGAGAAAGGTTAAGTGACTTGTCCAATGTCAGACAGCTAGAAAGTTTCGGAGGCTGGATTTGAAATCAGATCTTCCTGACCTATTGCCTATACTACAATACCTCTGACTCAGGGCAACAAGAATTATAGCCCTAAGAAATGCAGTCAACTTGAATTTTTGAGAGTCAAGCTCCTAGGATTTTTTTTGCACTGGATGGACAGATGTCTGTTATGGAATATGACAAACCAAAGCAAATGATATTAGAATGTCAAGATGAAAGAAGTGTGAGTGGGAGAAATAAAAACAACCAGTTCAGCTCCCTGTTCCTCATCATCAGCCTGGACCCCAACTTCCTGGTGATTCCAAAGAAGTCTAAGTCAAATCTTCCTCTGCTCTCTCCCCTTCCCAGTGACTAAATGGGACCAAGCCCCTTCATTTCCATCCACCCCCAGTGCCACTCCATCATTGACCCTCCACCACCCTTCATTCACCAAGGGTCACATGACACAAAGACTTCCTGGGAACTTAATTTATCACGTGTACTTTCTCATGCTGCCCCATGCCCTCAGAATCTGCATCTAGCACATCAAAGATATTAGCTGGCTGTCTTGGCAAGGACAGAAAACAGCAGGGACTGTCCTCTTGGTGGGTAGCAGGCAGGCCACGGAAGTTGGGTTTTGTTCTGTTAGGCTTGATTGGGGGACAACTGGGGGCCAGAAGTGCTTCTGCTCCCCTCAATCCTGATCCTTCTGGTCACTGCTATAGCAGCACCCCCTGGGCAGGGCCAACTCTAGGCACTCAGGCAGAGGGGGATAATGTCCAACAGGAACCCTATTCTGTCCCATGACCCTGGAGCAGGGCCCCACTTCCTCTGGCCACCTCTGCTAGTGCTACCAGAGCCACAACTGGACTCAGGCTGATCTGTTTCCCTCATAGGATTTAAAACTGGGAAGGCCTTTAGAACACACCTAGTCCAAACCCTTCCTTTTACAGATGAGACATTTGAGGCACAGAGAGTTCATGTTGTTTCTATTATACTCAACTGTCTTTTGATAGCTTTAAGGCTGAACCAATCAACTGACTAGAGAAATCAGATATTGCAACAGTTTAAAAAAAATCACTTGAGAAAAGGTTGATTCAGTGGTCTTTGCAAAGGAATGGGAGGGTGGTAGAAAATATCGGTCATAACAATGCAGAGAGAATATGATTCATCATCCCCAGAGTTGTCCTCATGACTTTTAGTTTCATTAAAAAAAATTTTTTTACAATCATTATTGCATCATTTTGGTGTAGTTTGGTAGTGCCTAGTTCAGGGATGGGGAACCTGTGGCCTCAAGGTCACATGTGGCCCTCTAGGTCCTCAAGTACAGCCCTTTGACTAAATCCAAACTTCACAGAACAAATCTCCTCAACAAAAGGATTTTAGTTTGTAGCCTTGAGGCCGCAGGGTCCCCACCCTGGCCTAGTTTATAGAAGTCTGTCTGGCATTGTTATGGACCCATGTGTTTCATTTTGTGTTGATCAAAGAAAGATAATCATAATAATTTATTATTTATGTAGTGCTTTGTGTACAATTTCTTATTTGCACTACACAACAACTCTATGAAATAAGGTTGTATTATTCTTCCATTTTTCAGATGAAAAATTGCTCAGAGATATTATGACTTGCCCAAGGTCTCACAGCTAGTAAATATCAGAGTCAGTTTTCATCGAGTCATGGATTTATGTCTGGAAATGACCTTAAAGTCCACCTAGCTTAATGTCCTCATTTTACAGATAAAGAAACACAGATTAAAAGACTTACCCAAAGATCTAGAGGCTATGAGTGACAGAAACAGGATTTCAACTTGTACCATACTGCCTCTCAAACTCAAACCTTCCCATTGCCAAAGCCAACACTCTTTCTTCTGCAACAGATTTTTTGGTCTCAGCACTTTTTTACACTTTTAAAAATTATTGTCGACCCCCCCCCATCGGGGGCTTTTGTTTATATGGGATATGTGTGTGTATACACATTTATAATATATAAAATACATATATACATAAATAAAATATATGTGTGTATGTATACATACATATGGACATTTACCATGTTGGAAATTTAAATCTTAGTATTATCATAAAAATAGTTTTAACCTTGAGGACTTCATGAAAAGGTCTGAGGCACTAGTAGAAGTCCTAGACCCCAGACTTTGAGAGGTGCTGCCCCACACCACATTGTCTCTCTAGGTGCTTAGAGCTTGAGGGGAGATATTCTATGAATACTGGAATTCATAAGGTAAAATGGACATTTTTCTTCGGCAACTATACATGAAAGAATCCACAGAGGTAACCTAGGAATGGCTTTCGTATTCAGTCTCTTAATATGTGTTTTGAGGTCAAACTGTTGGGTTTTTTTTTAATAATTATGTTTTTGTTTTTGAGTTAGTCCTTGAGCATTATTCAATTTACTGTCAATAAAAGATTATCAAAAGAGAATCTACAGCTGAGCCTGGTCCTGAGTGGGGATTTAACTACTCTGTTTCTGAATGAGATCTATACAAAAGCTATACCTTTAGGTATATGTGTACATATAGACAAACATAAATACGTATGGACTTGGGCTTTGTTCAGCATGGTGCTATCATCTAACTTTTTTTAAAAAAGCACCTGCATGAAAGAAAAAAGCTTAGAGAATGGGTCAATAGCAATTGAAAATAATGTTGGCACAGGTGCTGAGGCAGCATCTTTGATCTTGGGGACCCTTTTTAAAAGTGTCAGGGAGAATGCATGTATTTAAGTCAAAGGGAAGGAACCCATGACTATTGTTTTCTAAAGTAAGAGAGGTTTACATGTAGGGGTGTGTGTGTGTGTGTGTGTGTGTGTGTGTGTGTGTGTGTGTAATGCCAATTTTGCACCATGGCCTGCTACTTCACAGGCTAACAACACAGAGGACAAAAACTGTGTGTATTTTTAATTTAATTTTTTTTCAATTAACAAAAATTAGTTCTCTCTTCCTCTCACCTACCCAACCCCCTTTTTTTTACTGGAAAAAGAAAAAAATATATATAAAGAAAAACAAAGCCTTCATAACAAAGATATGTAGTCAAGCAAAAAAAAAATTCCCACATTGGCCATGTCCATAAAATATATCTCATTCTGCAATTTCAGTCCATTATTTCCATCAGTAGGTTAATGGCTGATTTCATCATGGGTCCTCTGGAATCGGTTGGTCATTGCATTGATTGGAATTATTAAGTCTTTCAAAGTTTGCCTTTACAATGTTGTCATCATTGTATAAACTGTATTATATAAATATATTGTATAAATTCTATTGTATAACTTCTCTTCCCTCCCCTACTTCACTGCTTTCCACATCAGTCCATACAAATCTTTCCAGTTTTCGTTGAAACCACCCCTTCAACATTTCTTATGGCACAAGAATATTCCAGTACACTCATCTTGCACAATCTATCCAGCGATTCCACAGTTGATGGGCACTCTTTTTAGTTGGGCTATGTTTGTATTACTCAAAAGAACTATGGCCCCAGACAACTGCCACCTCCATCAATGTCACAACACCACAAGTTGGGACGTGCTGGAGGCAGCTCATACTGGCTCAAGGGAAACAATTTTAAGTGTGAGCATTTACACCTCTGAAATCAACAAACTACACATCAGAGTTTGACGTAGTATTTTGTCAATTCTCTAGACTTAATAAAATGATGGAGAAAATGTCAATAATATAGATTAAATTTTAAAATATATCTTGCTTCAGAGTTGGTTGTTAGACATTTGCCAGTACCCCCCTGACACAGAAACTGACAGAAAAGCAAGAAAGAATCTTAGTCACTTTTCCTGAGTTATCCTAACATTTCCTGTCTCCCCCTACCACTTACCAAATGACCTCGTGGTGACTTTACTATTCTATTCTGTTGTAGCTTCATAAGGCTATGTCCATAAAACTCTAAGACTTTCCAAAGATAATTTGAAGAAAAAATTGCTGTTTTGTTGTATAACAAAATACTCATAGCAACACTTTTGCATAGAAAAAAAAAAACAACACACCAAAAACTGGAAACAAAGCAGATGGCCATTGACTGGGAATGGCTAAACAAATTGAATATAAATGTAACAATCAAACTATTAAGAAATTAGAAATAGGGAAATTCAGAGAAGTGTGGAAAGACATATGAATTGATACAGTGGAAAGTAAGTGGAAGGGGGGAGGGAAGCTTACACAATTAAAACAAAGTAAGACTGAATCCTATACAGTTATAATCCTATCAGTTACAATGATCAAGAAGCTTGACCCTGAAGAAAAAGTGGAAAATGCACCTTCATTTCTTCTTTACAAAAGGGAGGGATTATGGGTGTGAGATATTGCATTCGCTGTTAGGCTTGGTTGATTAGGTTGGTTGATTTTGCTGAACTGCTCTCTCTCTCTCTCTCTCTCTCTCTCTCTCTCTCTCTCTCTCTCTGTTTCCCTTCTTCTCCCCCCGCCTTTTTTTGGTACAGAAAATGACTTTCTTTTTAGGAAATAAGGGAAGGGTGATATAAACACAAAAGAGTGCTTTGGTACTTATAACCACATCACCAAAGTTAAGTTTCAACCTTAACCAAAGCCACCAATTCCCATTATTTCCTTCCTAGAAATAGAGCATTGAGTTAACATGCAGATAACTAAATGGGTGAGACAAGGGGTCAGCAAATTACAGCTTTAGTTTGTGTTTCATACAAAAATAGAGGTGGGCTACATTTGCCCACCCATGGGGTAAATTACTGTTATATTTTCTAGCTTTGGCTTGTTCCTAAAATGGAATCCGATTGATGCTGATTGTACTATATGACAATGAAAAGACAAACACCCTGAGACCTCATGTGGAATGCTCAGGAAATGATGGCAACTGACCTTATGCTAAGTATTGACATCTATGGACATAATTAAGCTCATAAGAGTTAGAGGTGAAAAGCATCTTAGGTATCATTTAGTCCCTCCCCTTCATTTTACAGATGATAAAACTGAGGCCCAATTGGGTGAAGCAAATGACCCAGAGTCACACTGGTAAGAGCCAATGTTTGGACCTAGGTTGCCTAATTCCAGATCCAACACCGTATTTTAGGTGAGCAGTGTTTTATCTGTATTTGAGCATGTATAACAAGATCTAAAAATAAAAAAAAATAGTTTTCCTTAGGAGATGTGGTTATGCTTAAGGCTCATGATTCAATCCATGATGTATCTGTATCAGGGTAATAACAATTGTAGTGGTAGTCATTGTCTCTGAGACGGATATAGTTGCAAAAAATTCCTCCTGGGCTTCCAGCTCACTCTGACTGAGCTCCCACAATCCCTCAAACTCACAAGGTTGCCTCCAAGGCTAGAAATGTCCATCTCAGAATTGCTATTCAGTGACCGATGCTCAGAGAAATATACACAAAGCAGAAGTCAGAGTTTTGAGAGACTGACTCAAGCTCACCTAGATAAGTAAATGTTCTAGCTTCCATGTATGAGCAGCTGCCATAAAGTGGGGGTGGAAGTGGAGAGATAAAGAGAACCCTTCTCCCTACTTCCAAAGAGAACTGAAGAGAGAATCTCCCAGAGTCCCCATACACTCAGCAGATAGGAACAGAGAAAGAGAAGATGCATGGAAGATGCTTCTCCTTTTGAAGTCTACTGGGTGGTCAGTCCTTCCTGACATTGTCCATTTCTCTTTTTAATGCTCCCTCTTCCCTGTGCTTCTGCCCCAGTGACCAAGGGTTTTCTGGGTCAAGGGCTCATTAGAAGTGGTCAGGTGAGCCCAGCTCAGCTCCACATATGCTCCATGGGATATGCTGTAGTCAGAGCACATGATGGGGATGGGTTCTGTGATTACCCATTAGGAATAGTTCCTGCCCTCACAAAACTTACAATCTAATAGGAGTGTTAAAATGTGCACAAATGGCTTTAATAAAAATTAGAAATTGGCCAAGTTCAAGGATAGAGGTATCACTTCCAGTTGGAGAGATCAGGGGAATCTTCATGGAGAAAGTCAGACTTAAGTTGGGCCATTGCAAGAGTGAAATGATTTCAGCAGGAGGGGAAAAGATTTCAAAGGATGGAAAGGTGGATGCAACCATTGTAGGTATAAGGAAGAAGATAAGCTAAGGCATAGAAATGGAAGATAAAAGGGTGGGAATGGATGATGATAAGTAGCCTATTTTTGTTGAAACACAGAGCATGTGAAAGAGAACCAGATTGTGGAAGCTAGCAAATGTTAGACTGAGGAGCATGAACTTTATTTGGTAGACAATGGGGAGCCTCCGAAGATAGGAAGAAAGGAGTTACCTGAGCAGAATATTTTTTAAAAGATTATTTAAGCAGGGTATTTTGCCTACTTTTTGACTTTGCCTAGACCTAATCCTATAGATGCTATATGAAAAAGATTCTTGGTCCTGTATATGACTCTTTAATAACACCTCTATATTAAGCCATGTTATTAGGAACAGTAACCTAAATCAAAAGTCAATGATATTATAGACCTTGGGCAACATTTACAATCTCCATTTAAACAGATGATTTGGTCTAAGCATGGGCCAACTTCACTGGTAGAAATTACACTATTTCTATCAAAGACACACCTGTGAAGCAAATGTTTCCTTAGTATATAATTACACTGCTTTACACAGTCTATTGGTCCAGCCAACCAGCCTTCTTGCTCTTCTTGCACACATCATTCCATCTCCCACCTTTGCACAGGCTGTTCTCCATTCTTGGAACATACTCCCTTCTCACCAACACTTGGTTTTTTCCCAAGCTAAGCTCAAGCACTACCTTCTCCTTGCGGCCTTGTTTGATACCTTTAATTGCTAGTGCACTCCACCTCTCAATTATTTTGAATTTTATTTTTTATTTAATTTTATTGAAAATTATTTTTAATATTATTTGAATATTTATAAGTGTATGTGTGTGTATGTATGTGTGGTCTCTTGTTGAACTTTAAGCCCCTTGAGGTCAGGAACTGATTCATTTTTGTCTTTTTTTTCCTCTCCCCTTCATTTTGAGCATAGTGCCTGGTATATAGTAGGTTCTTAACAAATGCTACTGGTTGGTTGATTGATTTCCCTATCATCTGAATGTTTTGCCTGTTCATCCATGCTTAGCATCAAAATCCTTCCAACTATAAGTTTCAGTCAAATCAATCAGCTTCCATCTTTCAAAAACCAGATTCCAGCTTCCATGATAGCCAATATTGGTTTAGAGATCTTGGGCAGAGTGCTGCCATTTCCCTTATCCCACACTGATCTTTTTCTACCTTTGGCCTCCCTTCCACTTTTTGAGGTGCTTAGCTTCTCCAACCCAACAGCCAATCTGTCACTTTCTGCCTTTCTCATCTAGGCAAAAAAATCCTACCTCACTCAGGACTACCCCAATCCCTTGCACTTTTGTAAGAGAAAGACCATTGGCCCTTGTGATGGCCCACAAATCCTGCAACCTAGGCAGCTACCTCTGAAACCTATGTCTAAAGCTGACCTTGACCATAGTAGCCAGACCAGCTGGGCTATGGCCCAATTGAGAAAGCATGTCTCGACACAGCTCTTAATTCCATGGAATAGTCTATAATAATTGCTTTTGCAAGAGCAGGAATACACCAAATCTCCCTGCCCTCTGAGAATCCTGATGAATCCTGAGCCTTCCAGCCAAAAAGTCTTTCTGAAGGCTCACCTATCCTGACTTCATTCCATTGTAGAACTAATCCCTCGTGGTTAGAAAGGGGGAAGGGAGGGAAGAGCTTTTACAAGGCCAAATTTCCCCTTAAACCAAAGTGGCTAAAAGCTACTATAGCTGAACACATTCTCTGAGGTGTCTTGTGAAAACATTCAGAAGCTTAGCAGGATACTTAGTTTTTAAAAAGGTTTGTCTCCCCAGCCTACGTCTGCAATAAAAAGGGGGGTAGTAGGAGCCTTCAGCATCTCAGGATTACACAAGCAACAATGAAAGGCAAAGCCTAAAAGCTGACCCTTCCTTCTCTCTTTAGAGCCCTGAGCTCCTGCCTGCTCAGGAAGCCATTTTAGACTTAGGTGCCAATTTTTACATAAGCCCTAAGCCTCCCATAAGCAAACAAAGGCTAAAGGAAAATTCAGAAAAGGCCTCCCAGAACCGGTGGCAAACACAAAGGGGGAGGGCTATCTGATGAGAGGGGTCTGGGAAATGGAACCATCATGCTCCTTGTCTGCAAGACTCCTCTGTTCCTTTCAGACAGAAGGGAGAAATATGAAGCTTGCCTTTCCTCCCAATCCCTTGGGTCAACTTGGGAAAGACGGCCCTTAGAAGACCTCTCTTTTGGCATATTCATGCTAGAAACTTGACATGAAGGTCTTCTTTAATGTCTTGAATGGGAAAAGCAAATTGAAGAAATAGCTCAAGATGCTTTGATGGGTGGTTGGGGAGCTGGAGGGAGGTGTCAACCGGGGGCTTTGACAGCTCCCCTACAGTACAGCAAATACAAAATGAAACCTTGTGTAGTCAGGTGGCTTCCTCAAACTGGAGGGTTGTGGTTCATCACATGTGCCATTGCAGAGAAGATTGAAGTGCCAAGGAAAGACCTCTCCCTTTAAAAAATGCAGCAGTTCTCTGGCATATTAGGCAAGGCAACTGGTTAAGTCTGGATGGTTAGCAGGCTTTATGGATTAACTTGTTTCTCCTTGCAATTTGCCCAGGAAAGAGGGGAATTGCTTTTCATTGTTGGTGGGATTTAATGTTTCCCTTCTGACATCTTTCTCAGTTATGTCTGTACTAGTAAATAAAGATAATAAGATCACTGATTTGGAGCTGAAAGGGGCTTTAGAGGTCATTTAGTCCAGCACCCTCATTTTACAAATGAGGATACTGAGTCACAGAGCAGACAAATGACTTGCTCACAGCCACAAAGAAAGAAGTTGGCAAAAAATAAGTATGTGGCAGAGCCTAGATTTGAGCCCACATCCAGCATGACATAGTGAGTAGTGTGTTGGTCTTGGAGCCCAGAAGACTTGGGTTCAAGTTCTGCCTCTGATACTTTTACTAGCTTTATGACCCTTAGCAACAATAGTAATAATAGTTAACATTTATATAGCACTTACTAATGCCAGGCAATGGGCTAAGTGCTTTATAATGATTAACTTATTTACTCCTCATAACAACCCCGGGAGGTAGGTGAAGTTATTATTTTTATTTTACAGTTTAGGAAACTGAAGCCAACAGAAGTTATGTGAATTACCCAGGGTCATAGAGCTCCTAAGTGTCTGAGCTCACATTTGAACTCAGGCCTTCCTGATTCCAGGTCCAACACTCCATGCACTATGGTGCCACCTAGCTGCCCTAGTTGGGCAACTCACTGTCAATCTTAGCTTCCTCATCTATGAAATGAAGAGGTGGGAATAAATCCCCTTTGTGGTCCATTCCAGTTCTTGATCTCTGGTCTATGATCTTTGACTCCAAAGTTGACAATATTTCCACTAAACCACACGTCCACAAAAAATGCCAGAAGAATAAATATCCCCAAGAGGTATGTCCCAACATCCATGTTCTGATTTTTGCATCAAACACGTGTGCGTGCATGCAAACACACACACACACACACACACACTTTCACATCAACAAGTATTTATTAAGCACCTAATATGTGCAAAGGCACTGTGCTGGGTACTAGGGATATAAAACCAAAAATAAAAAAAAAATAGTCCCCGACTTCAAAGAGTTTATATTCTACCCAGGGATAAAACATATGGATAAGTAAATACCAGGTGATATGAAGAGAGAAAGGACACCTACAGCCCGGGGGATTAGGACAGGACAGGTTTCCCATAGGACATAGCACCTAAGCCTTGAAATAAACTAAGAGATGGAGGTGAGGAGAGTGTATATTCCAAGCATGGGATGTGTCAGAAGCAAGAGATGGAGTGTTAAGTTCTGGGATCAATGAGTAGATCAGCAGTTTGAGTAAAATACAAAATGCATGACATGGAGTAATGTGAAATACTCTGAAAAGGTCAGCTGGAGGCAGAGTGTGAGGAGGTTTGAGGGCCAAGCAGAGGAGATTGTATTCCATCTGGGGGATGTATGTTCCAAAAGACAGCACCAAGATGGTGCTTGTCAGAGGCCATCTTACAATCATGACCCACTATCCATGAAGACACAATTTCCTATGGAAAAAATTTCAGCCATTTCAATGGTACTCATTATTCCTCCCCAACAAGAGAGGGGGGAACAACATAACCTCAGGAATCCTAAAGTATTTTGATGCCCTAAGTAGAAGAGGCTTTTTATAGTAAAACTAAAAAGTCACTGGGCTCACATGTTATTCTGACTTTATTTGAAGGGGCACTCAGGAAAGATTAAAAGGGAAAGTTCAGTATGCCACAGAAAAGTGGATTTATAGAATGATTTTCAAAATGCTTATCTATCCTATGGTCATGCCGAAAATGGCCCTAGCAAATCCAAGATTATTCGTTATTCACATTTGACAGATATGGAAACTAAGAGACAGTGAATTGGTAGGACTTGCTCAAGCTATGTTAGTGGCAGAACTCACATTGGAAGTCAAGTGTCCTTGATCCTGTCAAATGTTCTTTTGTTGAACCTCACCACCAATCACATTTTAGAAAAAAAAATATTCCATAGGTTTGAGAGAAAAGAACACCGTAATGGAATTCAAGCATCATGCTCCATGCCCCCTGTGAAGAATATTTGTATAATTAACCTTAATTTTTCATTCAAGTAATATTTAAGATAATCAAAGTAAAATGATGAAAATAATGTAAGGAGAAAATTTATTTGATCACGAAATGGTAGATTTTTCTGGGAGATAGAGTATTTCCACCTCCACTAGATCAAGGGTTCCCTACCAGTAACTTGAGATCTACCAGCATGTCTCAAAGTCATAAGATCACAGATATAGAGCTGGAAAAATCCTTAAAGGTCATTCAGGTCATCCATTCCATTTTACAGATGAGATAATTAAGGCCCAGAGAATTTGAATAGTTTCCCAAAATTTCCATGGGTATTTTAGTGACAAAGCCATGCTTTGACAACAAACCCAGGGCTCTTTCCCCTATTCCATGCAGGGATCATTCACAAATAAATACTAGTAGAGTTGAAGGCAAGGAACCCTCTTCATCTGAGGATTTCATAGAATCTCCGCCTAGAATGTTAGGAGAATCTCTGGGACTTAGTCAACTTCTTAAACTAAGTCATTCATGATTGCTCGAAGTTGACCAGTGCTACCTCCAACCACAGTTTGCCAGAATTCTCAGGGATGCCTAGCACTTTCACTCACCACCCACCCACCTCCTAGCTCAAGGACTCCACTATCTGAACTGCCTAACCTGGTCTGAAGGCTTGCTGGATTTTTTTAAAATAAGTATCTCCTTGAAATTTGGAACTATACCCAGTGGGCTATAAAACTGTGCATACCCTTTGACCCAGCAATAACACTACTAGGTCTGTATCCCAAAGAGATCAAAGAAAAAAGAAAAGGAGCAATTTGAACAATATTTATAGAAGCTCTTTCTGTGGTGGCAAAGAATTGGAAGTTGAGGGAATATCCATCAATTGGGGAATGACTAAACAAGCTGTGGCATGTGATTGTGATAGAATATCATTGTGCTACAAGAAATGATGAGCAGGATGGTCTCAGAAAAACCTGGAAGACTTACATGAACTGAGAACTGACACAAAGTGAAGTGAGCAGAACCAGGAGAACATTGCACACAGTAACAGCAATATTGTAGGATGATCAATTGTAAATGACTTGGCTATTCTCAGGAATACAATGATCTAAAATAATTCTGAATGCCTTATGATGAAAAATGCTATCTCCAGGGGAAGAACTAATGAAATCTGAATGAAGATTGAAGCATACTTTTTTTTTTACTTTGTTTTTCTTGGGAGTTTCTTGTTAATGTTTTCTTTCACAACATGACTAACATGGAAATATGTTTTGCATGACTGCACATATGTAACCCATGTCAAATTGCTTGCCTTCTCAAGGAGGAGGGAGGTGTGGAAGGGGAAGAGAGAATTTGGAACTCAAATTTTTAAAAAATGAATATTAAACATTGTTTTTGCATAATTACATTGATTACATGATTCAAAAAAAATTTTTTTAATTTAAAGATACACACACACACAATAAAGTATCTTCTCCTTGATTTTCTTCCTGATTAAATGTTTGAAAACCCTGACATGAATTTATAGGGTAGCAATCATTGTTAAGGATTAAAAGGAGACCAGCCCAATGCCCCCAAAGAAATCAAAGAGGAAAAGGGCTCAGATGAACTGGTAACTAAGGTGGTGCCCATTATTGGAGAATGGCTGGATGAATTATGGTATATGAATGTAATAACTACTATGCCCTAATAAAAGTGTTAAAAGGACAGTTCAAGGAAACCTGGGAAGACTTGTATGAACTGATGCAGAGCAAAGTGAGCAGGAGAACAATTTATACAAAAATAACTACATTGTAGCATAGTGGATTAAGTGCTAAGTCTGGAGCCAGAAAAATAATTCAATCCATACTAGCTGTATGTGTGTGTGTGTGTGTGTGTGTGTGTGTGTGTGTGTGTGTGACCCTGGGCAAATTGCTTAACTTGTCTCAGTTTCCTCATCTGTAAAATGGAGCTAATAATGATACCTACTTCTCAGGAGTGCTGTAAAGATATAATGAGATAGTATTTGTACAGAGCTTTGTAAACTTTAAAATATCATGTAAATGTTTGCTTATTATTATTGTTGTTATTATTGTAATAAGTTTAAAAGACTTAAAAACTCTGACCAGTGTAATTAACAACTATGTTTCCAGAGAAGCCATGGTGAAAAGTGCTACCCACCTCTTGCTAGGGAAGTGATATACTTAAGATGTAGAATGAAATATGTTTTTGGATATGGTCAATGTGGCAATTTGTTTTGCTACACTATGCATATTTGTTAGAAGGGCTATTTTTCTTTTAAATAGGAGGGGAGTTGGGAGGGAGAGAAAATAAATGCTTATGAATTGAAAAAATGATTTTTTAAAGTTTTTTTTTAAATGAGGCCAGCAAAGGCAGACATAGTAGACATTAGAGGACAAGTAGCCAAAAATAATCATTCAACAAAGCTAGAAACTGTCAATAAATGAAAATTCTATTTAATACTAAAATTATATCTTTTGAAAGTAACGAATTTTTGTGACATTTAAAATATTTTAAAATTAAATTTCCTCTAACCCAAATATGACCTTCTCTAAGACTTTATCAGGGTATGGAAACAACACCGCTCTCAGAGATGGAAAGCAGACTCTAACAGGTCTAGAAGTAGAGAGGCTGGATAAATTCAAGGATATGCCTGGAAAAGGGTTATTAATCTTTCACCCAAGGACTAACCTAGCTAAGATCAGAACACCTAAAAGGAACACTAATGCATTGTTGGTGGAGCTGTGAATTGGTCCAGCCATTATGGAATGCAATTTGGAACCATGCATGTACATACTCTTTGACATATCTATACCTCTAGTAGGCCTATACCCCAAAGAGATCGAAGTAAAAAGGAAAGGACCCACATGTACAAAACTTTATTGTATCTCTTTCTATAACAGCCAAAATATTGAAACTAATGGGGACATCCATTTATAAGGAAATGGCCAAACAAACTGTATTATAGTATATGAATATAATAGAATACTATTGTGCCATAAGAAATGACAAATTGGAAAGTTTCAGGGGAAGACCTTTATTAGCTGATGCAGAGCTGTGTAAGCAGAACTAGAAGAACAATTTAGACAATAACCACAATAGTATAGAGAAAAACAACTTTGAAAAGTCTTAGACCTCTGATTAATGCAATGACAAACTACTTATCCACAGAACTAAAGATGAATTGTGCCACACAACCTCCTGCCTGAGAGATTATGAACTTAAAATCCAGAATGAGACATGTATTTTTGGACGTGGCCAATGTGGGAATTTGCTTTGCTCAACTATGTGGCTTTGTTACAAGGGTTATTTTTTTAATTGTTCGAGGAGGAAGCAGTGGGAGGCAGAGACAATAAAGGCTCATAAAAATAAATTTAAAAATAAAGTTGGGGGAAAAAAGATGAGGACATTATGAGCAAAAGGTTGGCCATTGGATGATGTATATTTTAGGCCACAACAATTCATGATGACTGTCCACAAAGGTTTGAAGAGATCATATTCTACACTAATGGAGGGGCTACCCATGCCAATGGAATCAAGCATCCTCAAAGTAAAGTTTTATTTTTGTGTTCATAAGTAAAAAGACAGACAAAACCAAATGAATTTAAAATATTGGCTAGAGTATAGGATAGGAAAAAAGAGATGCGTGCATGTGTCTGTGTTTTTGTCAGCTGTCTCAAAGGCCAAACATACCACAGCCAGCCACTTGGGCTCCAAACTCTCTTCCCTCCAATCCAGCCTGCATACTCCTGGCAAGGTAGTATTTCCATAAATATTGTCTTCTTCAAGTCACTCTCCTACTCAAAAATTTCCAATCACTCTTTTCTCCCTACCACACCAAATCCAAAATCTTCTGCCTATGTTTCAAGACCCTGTGTAATTAGGCCTCACTTGACCTCTCCAACCTTATCTTCTCTTACTCCCTACCATGTACCCTTTTCAATTCTTGAGCTGGACTCCTGGCCCAAACTGGTCCATCCAGTAAACTTACCATGATATATCTCACCCCTATGCCTTTCCTCATATTTTCCCAATATCCTAAAATCTCCCTTCTACATTCTGCCCTTCTACATCCTTGTTATCCTTCAAGACCTTGTTCAATAACTTCTCCAATCTAAATTGACTTCCTCCTCCTCTGAAATTCTATAGCACATGGAGTCTACAGCACACAATTGCTCACTTGATTATAATGTTCTCTGAGTTGTCCTTGAATTGTATCATGATTGTCTTTGCAATGAGATTGTCAGCTCCCTGAGGGCAAGATTCATGCCTCTGATTCCTTCTGTATTTCCCCTAGGTCCTAGCACAATGTTGAGTAGGTGGTAGGGGCTCAGAACTACTTGAATACTTATGGCTACAAGGATCCTGCCCTGTAGGCTTATGCTCTTGGCATCTAAGATTTGGTGCTGGCAAGTAACCTACTTGTCAGATCTTCTTTTCTTAGTTTCACATGTTGTGACCATGTGATCTTTTAGTCTACCACCTCTTATAGGACCAGTTACATAGTTTTACTGGGGATCCTCCAGGTTCTTTCTTTTTCCATCTTTAAGAAGTCATTCAGTTAGAGGTTTATCAAGGTAGAGGAACAAGGCCTACTCTAGGCAAAAATAAAATAAAGTAAAATAAAATAAAATTATGGAGCAGATACTTAGAGGTTTTTGCTTTTCCTTTCCTCTTTTCTGTATTTTCCTCCCCTTCACTAAGACTTCTCTCCTCAGATCTGTCATTCACACTAATGTGTACATGACTGACAAATAGTTTAAAAGGTTTGTCTCCTAGAAAGATTTCTATTTTAATAGGAATAAAAGTTTTATTGTCCTAAAGGTATGATTTCAGACTGTGAGTAATAAGTGGGAGAGGTCTTTGTGTGTGTGTGTGTGTGTGTGTGTGTGTGTGTGTGTGTGTGTGTCTAGGGGAGGAGAAAGGGCTCTCCAAAATTATACCACTATATTGTAATAGCTGTGATGAATCAAAAAAGTGAGGTAGAGAACACCTTTGGGTGAGAACTGGGTTAGCTTAATGCCTACAGTCATTGGGGAACATGGCGGGTTGAGGTAGGGTGGAGTGTGGTGATGTTACCTGCTGGTCGTTTGACACTAAACATTGCCTGATTGTTTGTGTCTGCTCAAACCACCATTGGTTTCAGAAAGTGCCCCCTAGCAGATTGAGCAGCAGAAGCCAAATGGTGATGTTCTTGGCAGAAGCAAGGGCCAGCTGTGCTCTCATCTCACTTTCAGGGAGGATGTTTTCAAATGTCTCCAGCACAACCGAACCTTACAGTCAGAACAGCCAGGGCACAGAGAGGAGAATGTGCTTCCAGATGCTCCTACAAGACAGGTTTGGCAGGGACTCCTGGTGGTGCTGTCCAAAGCAACCTAAGTACAACCCCACCTGCAAATCTTCTCACATCTTTTTGGTAAACCCCAAGGCCTGCCTGCCCTCTAGCACACCGCCACAGTCTGAGAGATAGGATAAAAAGCGGGGAAATGAGCTAACAACAAAGACTCAAGAGTCTGGCTGCTGGGTGAGAAAAGCAGCTGAAAACGAGCCAAGACTTCTGAGGAATGACTTGATCAAGAAATAACTGTTATACTGAGTCTCCTTTGTGCCCAGCATGGCTTTAGGCCCTGGGAGATGATTAGCCCTCAGTATCAGGGAGACTTTTCCATCTGACTTACCAGCCAAAGCCTATCACATTACTTGTCTCCCCCATTAAAATGGGAGCCCCTTGAGAACAGGGAGTATCTGACTGTTCTATTGCATCCTTGATGCTTAGCACAGGGCTTTGAACACAGTAAGTGTTTAATAAATACTTTACTCATTTGGGAATGGGTGGGAAGAGGCAAGGAAATAGAAGACAGGAATATTCCTCCTGGGGCTTATTTTCTTATTAAGGATAGAAGACATAAGTAAAGGAAAAATAAATAATAATATAAAATACAAATATAAGAAGGACCTTACCACTACCACCAAAGCAATCCATGATAAGTTTTCAAATGAGTGGTGTGAGCAGTTCAGTGATATGACTTCTGAGGTACAATTGGCTGAAGGAAGCTAGGAAGCTTTCTCATAGTCAGTCAACAAGCATTTATTAAGTGCTTGGCACATATTAAGCTCTGGGGATATAAAGAAAGACAACAGGTGCTTTGTTGCTGTTCAGTCATTTTTCAGTTGTGTCCAACTCTTTGTGACCCCATTCGGGATTTTCTTGGCAAAGATACTGGAGCAGTTTGCCATCTCCTTCTTCAGTTCATTTTACAGATGAGGAAACTGAGGCAGACAGGGTTAAATGACTAGCCCAGGGTCACACAGCCAGTAAGTGTCTGAGGCCACATTGGAATTCAGGTCCTCCTGACTCTAGGGCTCACTCTCTATCCTCTGCGCCACCTAGCTGCTCCTAGGTAATGCTTTAGCTGAGCCCTTACGTAGAATTCGGATATTGAGGGAGGGAGGAAGAGAGGGCATTGTAATCAAGGGGAATGTAATGAGCATATGTATGTATGTGTGTATGTGTGTGTATACACACATATATAAATGCATATACACATATCTGTATATCTATATATATACATACCTATATACATAAACATAGAGAGAATAAGAATATGTGGAAAGTATATACATAAGTGTACATATATGTGTATATATACAAATACTTACATATATGTATATATATACATACAATAAGAATAAAGAGAGAGAAAATAGCATTTATCTGTATGTATACGTACATATATACATACGTATATACATAGAGAGAATAAGAATAGAGAATAGAGAGAGAAAATAGTATTTATATGTATGTATCTATACGCATACATGCATATATATACACAGAGAGAATGAGAATAGAGTATGTATATAGAAAATAGTGTATATATGTATAGAATAGAGATCAAGTATATATAGAAAATGTAGAGAGAGATGAAAGACACCTTAAAGACTATCTAATCCAACAAATGACATCAATCATTTTGTTAACAATAATGATGATGATGACGATGATGATGATGATGATGATGCCAAATGAAGCCTAAAGAATCTAACTGACTTGTTCAAGGTAATTGGTCACAGAGTACAGAAGACTATTAGGTCTCGACTTCAAGCCCAATATTTTCATCTCCGTACTATTTTCTACTTTACAATGCAGGCTCTCTAGGTTTGGGCCCTGTCTGTTCTATCCATTGTATTCACCTTCAGCACCCACTTAAGGATTCTGCACCTAGTTGCAGGCCTCCTTTGCTTACCAACAAGGGGCATCTGAGCCAGCCCTGTTCTGAGCTAGAACAAATTTTACAAATAAAGAAACTGAGGTCAGGAAAACAGAGAAGACTTGTCCAAGGTCCCAGACTTTGTGCACAATCAAGCTGGGATTAGAATTAAGAATTCCTAACTCTAGTCTTTCTATTAGCTCAAGTTAGTTTATCACCTCCATTGCAAATGACCCATAGGGGAGAGGAGACAGAGGAAGCCACACAATGGGGATGCTTTGAAGTGGAGACATTCATTAGGGAGGGGCAGGCATGCCCAGTCAAACATCACAGATATGGAGATGCAGATCTGTGGATCTAGAGGGGAACCAGAATCCTGTGATGGGAAATGGAAGAAAGAACTAGGAGGGAATGAGAAGCATTCAAAGGGAGGGGAGCATTCTCCAAAAGACTGAGCTCACAAACTCACCAACATTTCCCCAACTTAACAGCACATTAGAGGAAGTGTGAGCAACTAAGTGAAAGAATTATTGCTCCTCTTTAAGGCCATGTCAGGTTCGCCCTTCTATCTTTCTTTCTTGGATACAGGAAGCCCCTAATAAGATGCCTGGAGGAAGGAGATCTTAATTGACACTGACTAAAAGATTTGGGTCTTCCAGGGCAAACACATGTAATGAAAACCATTTAAATCTCTGTTCAGTAACCAGGCTGAAAATTCATTCCAAATGTTCTGGTCTATGGAAGGGCTATGGACTTTTTCTGAAAATAGTTTCTGAATGACTTTCTAACCAAGGCAGGCTAGGAAACCTGCGGGTTTCTAAGTGCTCAAAGGCTAGTATAGCTGAGGGCCCATTTGTTAACTAAGAATAATACGTAAATTCATTTAAACCAATTATATTTAGGTAGAGGTTGTCTCTCTGTCTCTGCCTTTCTCTCTGTCTCTATCTCTTTTCTCTCTGTCTCTCTGTCTCTTCTTTTTTTTCAATTTCTAAGTGATAAAGGAGAAACTTATCTCTTGGTTGTGCCCCCAGAACCTAGTACAGTGCCTGACATATGGTGAGCATTTAATAACTGTTTGCTGACTGACTGACTGGGCAATAAATATGGAGGGAGGAGCCCCATGTTCTGCTACTTAACTCCCTGTATAAACTTAGACAAGTCATTTGATCTCTCTGAGCCTTAGTCTCTTCCCCTACAGACAGAACTAGGGGGGTTGAAGTAAGTCATTTCTAAGGTACTTTCCAACTTGAAATCTATGATCTCATGATAATATCATTGGGAGCCCCCTCCGGCATCACACCACTTTATAGGTTTTTTTTCTTTCTCTTATTTGGTATATGGAAGAAAGGAGAGAGGAGAGCTAGGAACAGGGAAGCAGGAAGCTTACTATGTTTTTTCTCTTTTTCCACTGGAAATTTGTCCTTTGATATCTGAGAAAGATAGAAGGAAGCAGTCTAAGAAAGAGCCCAAAGCTGAGCTCAGGCAACTTTCAAATCCATACTAATAAATAACAAAGATGTTCAATAATATTTATTAAACTTATTAAATATAAATATGTATGTTATAAAATAATAATAATAAATAAATAAACTAAGGTTTGAAAAATGCTTTGCATATAATTTCTCTTTTGAATCTCGCAACAATCCTGGAATATAGGTGGTATTATTATGCCCATTTTACAGATAAGGGAACTGAGGCTTAGAGAGGTAAGTGATTCCTAGAGGGTCACACAGCTAGTAAATATCTGAGGTAAGATTTGAACTCATGTCTTTCTGATTCCACATCCAGTGGTCTCTATACTACGCTATATTAAGATAGGTTAATAATAAGTTATGGGACAGCTAGGAGGCACAGTAGATAGAGTGCTGGGCCTAAGGTCAGGAAGACTCAACTTCCTGAGTTCAAATCTGGCCTCAGACATAGCTATGTGACCCTGGAGAAGTCACCTGAGGCAAATGACCCTGTTTGCCTCAGTTTCCTCATCTGTAAAATGAGCTGGAGAAGGAAATGGCAAACCACTCCAGTATCTTTGCCAAGAAAACCCCAAATGGGGTCATGGAGAGTCAGACACAACTGAAAAATGAAACATCATCACAAAAATGAGTTTTATAGAAATATCCTAGTTGAAATTTGCATATGAAATGTGGGGTGAAATTATCTGATAAGAGAAAAATTTTAAAATAGTGAGAAACACACCAAAGTATGTACCTTAGGCCTTATTTACTTTAATAACTAACTATACTTTTGAATACTGTTAACATGTTCATTTAAGTAGAATCAGAACTACACCCTGAGATGCCTATTCTTACTTCTTATTCCACATCTGACACTTAATGACTGTGTAGATCTGGATTAACATCTGTTGGCCTGCTTCTGCCTCCATAAAATGGGAGTGATGATACCTAAAGTGACTGTTATTATGAAGAGCAAATGAGATAATTTATGAACAATGCTTTGCAATCTTAAAGTAATATGTAAATATAGTCAGCTTTTAATATTATTATTACCCAAGGGTAACTAACCATAGTGACCTAGGACCATAAAACTTTCTTTATGGATTTTCCCACCTATAATATGCCCATTTCATAACTGACAAGTTCAAAAATAAAGGATAAAACATCACATCATCATTATCATCATCATCATAGACATACACTAGTTGAAGCAAATAAATGGAGTCACTTAGCATGTTTAGTGATGAGATCCATTAGAAATTATTTTTATTTGTTATAGCAAGCAGTCCTTTGGAGGATGGTTGCCCAATAAAGAGATCCCTCTTTATCAACAAATGGTCATAGTTGGGCACAAGAATTACCGTTCTCCATACACATGGAGAAAATTCTAGAAAGATCCAAAGCTGCAGCACTGAAATTTTTGGATCTCAGGATCCCATTACACTCTTTTTTCTTTTTTTTGCTTTTCGGTGAGGCAATCGGGGTTAAGTCACTTGCCCAAGGTCACACAGCTAGTAAGTGTCAAGTGTCTGAGGTTGGATTTGAACTCAGATCCTCCTGACTCCAAGGCCAGAGCTCTATCCTTGTGCCACCTAGCTGCCCCTACACTCTTAAATTACTGAGGATGCCCCAAAGAGTTTTTCATTTATGTAGTTTATATCTATTAATATTTAGCACATTAGAAAATTAAAACATCTTAATATTATTATGAAAATAGTTTTGACCTCACGGATCCCCTGAAAGAATCTCAGGAATCGTGGGGTACCTGGACCACACTTTGAGAATAGCTATTCTAAAAAAATTCTAGACATTACTTTATACCATGGGAGCTCCATTAAAGTTACAAATTTAAGAACCTGACACTTATCAAGCAGAAAGGGAAAACAAATCAAAGGTGCAACATGTGATATTGGTTCAAAACAATCCATATCATGTAGCTTCAAAGACTTCCAGGATAAGATAAAGATATTACCACTCTCAGATTCAGTGTTCTCATCTGTAAATGAGGATAATAATGCCTGTATAACTTACCTCATAGGGCTGTGGTAAGGATAAAATAAGAACATACGTGAAGTTGTAAAGTTTTCTGTGAAACCAGAAAGTACTAGGTGAATGTCAGTGACTACCACCACCACCACCACCACCACCAACACTACTACTACTACTGCTGCTGCTGCTGCTGCTACTTTAACTTCCATAATTACTACTACTACTACTACTACTACTACTATTATTATTGCTGTCATCATCACACAATTGCATCATTTGTGGGGAATGAGTAGGGAAAGCTTTGATCCACCTTGATTAAGTTTCACTCATTTCCACAGTCCAGCTGGGATATGAAAGGGAAAGTACCTACATCCAGGGAATTTCCAAGGAGTAGAATGAGCAAAGGAACTAAGTCTCTCCCACCAAAGTACTGGTCTGTCTCAGATTTTTCTTTCAGATAAGGATCTGAACTTTGGGGGGCTTGTCTAAACCCAACCTGAACTTGAGATTCCTATGTCTCTGATCTAGTCTTATCTAAATGTCCATCATTTTGTGAGCATGAACAAGAGTGAAGCAGATATTCCCAGGCATTGGGATGAAACTATGCTGCTGTCTTATATATTCTTTTGAAAATGACAGAGGTGGTAGAAGCTTGGTTAGTTCAGCCATATTCATGAAGCCATGGTTGTGGGTTCAATTACCAGGTGGCTCAGATAGCTCCTCTCTCTTCCCTAACCCTGATCAGCTATCTTAACAAAGAGTGTGTACACTGTGAAAGAGTGTGGATGAGTCATCACAGATCTAGCTTCTGAACTTGAAAAATAAGTCCAAACATGTGATGAACTTATTATGGTGGGTCAGCCAGGTTGGTTTGGGTCATCTTTGATAAAGGATAGCTCATATGAATTTCAGGATATGTAAGAGGCTATAAAATGCTCTGAGTCAAATTAAAGTTCATAAAGAATCTAAAAATGATGTGATTCTTAGGATCTTCTGCCCCATTGTCCACACCATATCACTATTATTCCAGAGGCAGAAGGACATTCAGGACTAAGAGCCATCTGGTATGCTTTTCTTGTTTTGTGAGTTTTCATGGCCAAAGATTTCATGAACAAGTGGCCAGGATGCTGGTAATAACCTCCACATTTGGTGAGGTTGATTCTCCAAAAGCAGGCTTAGTCTGATGTTTAGACTATACTTGAAGCCTTTCCAGAACGGTGGAATCTTCCAGAGCTTGTGATCTACTAGGATAGAGTTCTGGAAGCCAGAGTTATCTCCACATTCCCAGCAGGTGAGTTAGACCCTCTATAGAAAACATGTGGAGGATATATGAATTCTTGAGTGCAGAATGAAGCAGGTTTTTTTTTTCCACTTCATTTTCTTGCTTTTTTTGTAACATGGTTAATACGTAAATATGTTTTTCATGACTTCACATGTCTAGGGGTATCATATTGCTTTCCTTATCAATGGGTGAGGGAGGGATTGAAGGAAGGGAGAGAATTTGTAACTCAACATTTTAAAAAATGAATATTAAAAAGCCCCAGTCTTGCACATAGCAGACAATTAATAAACATTTGTTGATTAACGGATTTAAAAAAATTGTGATGAACCCATGAACCATGATCTGTATCATTGGATGGAATATCTACATCACAGATGTAGATAGATAGATAGATATTAATATTCACAGAATATCTACATTAATGAGATCAGAGATCCGTAGTGTTTGAGTTAAACTAGTATTTATATGGGGCAAAGGATAGAGAGCTAGGCCAGGAGTCAGGAAGACTTGAGTTCGAATCCAACCTCAGACACTCTGAGCATGTCAATTAACCTCTGTCTGCCTTAGTTTCCTCAACTGTAAAGTGTGGATAGTGATAGCAACTACCTTCCAGGATTATTTTGAGGATAAAATGTGTTCTTATTTATAAAACACTTAGCACAGTGCCTGGCACACAGAAAGTGGAAAATCAATGCTTGTTTTCTCTCTTCCAAAACATTCTAAAAAGTCACCATTGAGAACAATGTTATTTAAACATAGCTATCATATTATCAAATATTCTTAGGAAAGATATTCCTCTCTGATTTTGTCTCTGTCTGTCTATATTTCTCTCTCTCTCTCTCTCTCTCTCTCTCTCTCTCTCTCTCTGTCTCTCTCTCTATGTCTGTCTCTCTCTCTCTCTATGTCTGTCTGTCTGTGTCTGTGTCTGTGTCTGTGTCTGTGTCTGTGTCTGTGTCTGTCTGTCTGTCTGTCTCTCTCTCTCTCTCTCTCTCTCTCTCTTTCTCTCCCCCTCTGTCTCTCTCAATATATCTCATATATTGAAAGGAAATCATGAAACCAGGGGACAAATTCCATTTTTGCTGTTCTCTCTTGTGTCATTCTAGGAAAAGTAGAATTCAACATATAAAGACCAAGGAGCTATTGTCATTTTGAGGTATGCATTTGTGTTTCCTTATCTGTGTATGTGTTGTTTCTGCTCAATAGAATAAAAGTTCCTTCAGGACAGGAAGTGTTTGATTTGGGTATTTTTTTTACCCCTAGTACTTCTGATAATGATTGGCATCTAGCAGGTACTTAATAAATCCTTGTTGAATCAATGAAAGAATGAATAAACAACAGTGAAAATACATCTCCTATACACACTTTCAAACCAATCCTAGACCACAAGTGCTATTTCTATAATAAACAGTGAAGAGCAAACATTTTTCAAATATCTTTAAACTTCACTGAATTTCACAGGTAGCATTCAAATATTTGGCATCTTATAGCTACAGCCTGAGATGTTTGGTTTTAAGCATGTTTTCAACCAAAGGCCAACCTTAATTAAGGCTTTGAGACAAAGTCCGATGGAGGAATGAGAAGTCAAGGGGAAAAAATGTAATCTGTAAGGCTTCAGACAAAGTCTTCTTTGGAAGATAGTGAATTCACTGTCATTGGACGTCTTCCAAGAGATGTTGGAAAGTCACTTGTTGGAGATGTAGAGTAGATCCATGCTTCCAATGGAGAGTTGAATCAGATGACTACTCTGATTCCTTCCAACTCTAAGATGATTCCAAAACTCAAAAACTATTTGCTCTAATACATTAAGGCCTAAACCATAGGATATTTTCAGGAACATTTAAAAAACATAAATAATAATA
Source organism: Vombatus ursinus (assembly GCF_900497805.2). Taxonomy (NCBI): domain Eukaryota; kingdom Metazoa; phylum Chordata; class Mammalia; order Diprotodontia; family Vombatidae; genus Vombatus; species Vombatus ursinus. The sequence goes on from NW_020954630.1 coordinate 7,828,520, forward strand.
GTTATGATAGGTAGTGTTTATAGTGCTTTAAGGTTTGCAACGCTTTACAAATATTATCTTATTTTGTCCTATGGCAAGCAGATGCTATTATTACTCCCACTTTATAGATGAGGGAACTAAGGTTGGTAGAGGTTAAATTACTTGCTCTGAGCAAGTCACATAGCCAGTAAGTGTCTGAAGCTATATTTGAACTCAGATCTCCTTGATTCCAGGTCCAGGGCTCTATAGTATGCTATCAAATGAGCAATATGATGATAATAATTATTATTATTATAATAGTTATTATTATCCATACCACCTAGTTGCCTCATGAAACCATAGAAACTCAAAATCGTTCTTATATACAAAAATCCTTCAGAAGCTAGGATTGGAACAAAGTACCCAAAGCACTAAAAACCTGGGTAAATAATTATTCATGATTGGTCAAGACTGGGTATACAGTTTGGATGTCCTAAATCGTATCTCAGATATCGACTGAGCACAAGGTCATATAAATACCCAGTCCCTGTCAACACTTGAAAAGTATGTGTTACACTAATACCAACTAGTCTTTAGAAGGGAACTGCAAGCGAGTGATTTGCAACAGACAATACAACTGACCCACAGCAGAACAGCTATAGCTAGAGATTCAAAGGTCTGAATTGATCTTGTCAGAAAATTCTGGGGCTTGTCGCTTGGCTGACCCTTGCAGAAAAGAAAGAAAGAAAGAAAAAACCACTTAGCAAACTGGTTCCTTCTCTTGGCACCTCAGTTCACATTATGAAAGGTCTGGAAGGGGCTGAGGCTGGAGTACCCTGGGAGGCAGATGGAGGGAAATGTTTTCACCAGTAGCCAGCACACAGAGAATGGCAGCCCTTGTCTTTATTGTGTCCACTTAGTAATTAGCAGTTTTCTACCCAATCATCACATCTGCCTTTTGGGCTTATAATGAGGCGAAACACAATCAAAGGCTCTAAGCCATGAATAGAAGCAGCGTGTTCCATATAATTTCTCAAGAGAAGTTTATGAGCTGGTTCATAAGAAAAGAAAAAAAATCATTAGAACATAATAATAATGAGGCCATTGGCATTGCATCTAGTTCATCATCCCAACAATTTGAAGGGGTTTGGGTAAGGTCTTATTGGTGCCCATGTAATGTCCCAGTTCATCTCCAGAGTTACAGAATCACTACTTTCAGCTTTGCCTCCCTAGGTCACTCCTAAAAATCAAGCACTCTTGCCTCAATTGAGTCACCATAACTAGAAACCTGTACCATGAGACAGTCACTTCTCCAGAATCTTTCATTTTTTTTCAGGTGCCTACTATATGGTAGGCATCATCCTAGGTAGTAGGTGTACAAAGACAAAAGTCAAGGAGTTCACGTTCTATTTGGGGGAAGATAACATATAAGTAAACACAAAATAACAGGGTAAGAGTACTAGCAACTGGGGAAGGCAATTGGAAAAATGGGGATTAGGAGAGGCCCTCTATAGAATGAAGCATGTAAGTTGAGCTCTGAAGAAAGCTAGAAATACTAAGAGGTCTGGATCAGGACCAGGCGTGGGGGACGATTTGGATGTGCAGTGTCTCACGAAAACTAGGGAAAGGATGAAACTAGGCCAAGCCAGGGCCCTCCATCTCAGAGGCAGCAGAGGCAGCTATAGATTTCCCTAAAGCCCTGTAGAGACTGATCCATACTATCTGAAGCCATAAGTGCCCTGCATGTTACCTTTCATAGGTTTATAGATTTAGAGTTGGGAGGATCCTAGAAGGCTTTCTAGTTCAACTCCCGCCATTTTGTAGAAAAGATATCTAGTAACTCATCTAAGGTCACACAGGTAGTAAATGGCAGTAGTGACACTGTGTCCTTACTCTGACCCCCTGCATGGCAACTACTGGGAAATAATTCTGTGCCTCCTTTTAACAAGTTTCTACCATGCCCCCTTTCAACAAGTTTCTACCCCAATGCAGGATGCTAGTTGGCCCTGTGGCTTACAGGGAGTTGATTCCATTCCCATTTCCCCTGGGCTGAATTATAAGACGAAGAGGCCAGGCAGGAAGAGGTTAAAAGGATCCATCCCAGGGCCATCAACACTCCAGGGTGAACATAAAAAGCTAGGGAAGCTGAGTCCCCAGGTTGAGCCAAGCTGGAGGAGCTGTCCAAGCTGGAGAAACCCTGTGGAGGAAGCGTCTCTTTCATCCCAGACTTTGTTTAACCCTGAAGCAGGAGTCTTTGTTGGGACTTTCTTTAGGTTCAGGAGTGGGCGAGCCCAGAGAGCACCACCTGAACCATCTTGTACCGTACCAGGGCATACCTACCTCAAAGGGGGTGCTGTGCGAAGCTTAATTAATTAATGTTTGCAAAGTGCTCTGGGCTCCTCGGATGAAAGGGCACTCAAAAAAAGTGCAACGTGTTATTATTATTAAAATGATCTTTAGGATTGGCAGCCAGGCCAGATGCTGAGCAGAGATAGACCTTGATAAAAGATGGACCACAAAAGAAGAAAAAGTTAATAAGGATGTTTCTGGCGGGCTGCTAATAGTCTTGTTGAAATTGCTTCTCTCTCCTGTAATGATGATTTCTGCACAGAGATAGGATCTTAACTGCTTGCAGAACCCAGGGGTATTTCCACTGCTGGCATTTTGAGGCCCTCAGAGGCAGATGCGAATGCACAAGACCGACCTGCCCTGCTCCAAAGAAGGTGGGCCCCTAACTACCTCCGAGCAGATACTGTAGTTTCACCTGTAGGTATCCCCAGACCAGGGCTCTCATTAAACTGATAGCCCCCTCCGGTTTTTTATTTTTAAATTTCCTCCCATGCACTTTGTGGGTCTCCCTATGGCAGCCTATATGCTAATGTTTGAATGGGATCTTGCCAGCAGAGTGCAGAAAATGATTTTTTCAAGGCATTTCAACACATAAACAGTTAAACGTGTGGATAAAACAGGTAAGTAATTAAAATCCTTAACTCCAAAGTCAAAGACATACATTGCTAACTACAGACAAAAGTGCGGGTGGTACAAGTCTGAACATGCACGTCTTTATTAAATCTTTATTTAAAATACTGACGTTAAGTTGACTGTCTCCTGAAATATTGCGGGTGTTTAAACGTGCCACAGCTGACAGAAAGCAATTCTTTTTTAAAGTCCTGGTATGAGATTACACTGTGATGTGTGTGTGTGTGTGTGTGTGTGTGTGTGTGTGTGTTCATTCCAGGAGTGGGGGAAGGGTGGAGAAAAAGACAAGGAAAGTGATTCAAACAAAATCTATATACATGCCAAACCCTTCTAATCTATATAATCTCTTTCTTTAATCTGTAAGAAACATTGCTTTTTTTCCCTATCAAATTATAGAGTGAATGTTAGAACCAAGAGAGAGCTTAGCAGCACTTAACCCTGCCTAAACCTCAGTCTCCTCAACTGAAAATGGTAATAATAATACCCGAGGAGCACTGTGGCATTGTGGATAGAAGGCCAACCTTAGAGTCAGGAAGACCTCAGCTCAAGACCTGACTCCAACAAACCAAGGGCATGACCATGGGCACAAAGAGCCAGAGCCAAAGATTCTGAGCTCAGAATAGGTCTTGTTGGGAAATCCCCAGGCCTATCCTTCTGCCTACCATCAAGGAATCCACAGAGCTACTCAGCAAACCAGTGACGTCTTTTCTTGGCACCTCCGCTTATGAAAAGTCTAGAAGGGGCTTTGGCTAGAGTACCGTGGAGAGCAGACAGAGGGAAATGTTTTCACCAGAAGCCAACATCCAGAGAAGAGTGGTCCTTAACCTTATTGTATCCACTTGGTCCCCACTTAACCTGCCAATGTCCCCAGGCAACTCTCTCTAAGACCATTAGCTACAGACTGGTTGCTGATAGAAGGAGTTTCCATCTCAGGAGCTTCTTTTTGTTGATGAAATCACAGATTTAGACTTAAAAAGCAGTGCCTCCCTCACAGGGTTGTTGTGAGAATCAAATGAGATTATCTGTAAAGTGCTTAGCACATAGTAGGTAGCATATATTATTATTATTATTATTATTATTATTATTATTATTATTATTATCATTATTATTATGTAACTAGTGATTAGAAGAACCAGGGCTAGAAATGGTAACCTATTTCCACTGCAGGTTGAGGAACTCATGTAAAGCCCTCATTGCCTTCTGCTAATAGCCAAAAAAACAAAACTTCAGAGGATGCCCTCTTTTCAATATTCCCAGCTTGCGAGGCCTGCAAGTGAAGACCCACATGAGCCATGCTACCTGCATGAAGACGTCATGCCCGCCTTCTCTGCATTCCTGTTGCTCTCGCGGTCTGGGGAAAAACACTCTTGCCATATTCTTCTGCTGCCTTATATGGTTCTCTAATTGCCTGCTATATGTTATTCTTGTCTCTTCAATTAGATTGTAAGCACCCTGAGAGAAAGTATCTATCTAATCTAACTATATCTAATACTTGTATAATATCTAATACCTTTCTCGTAGTTCCTTCCACACTGAGCACAATGCTGGGTACAAATGCTGAGGAGAGATGGCCAGGTCCTCAAACGCCATTCCGGGGAAGGACCCATGGAGAAACCAATGGCCATCTCATCTGCTCCCAGTATCATCCATTGTCTAACTACCATTGACAAGTAGGCAAGCCAGCTTAGTCAAAGCAACAGTGCAAGCTGATGGGGTATAATAGGTCAGAACCACTGCCGCCACCTCAACAAGTCTGTAAATGAGAATTTATTGAGCACCTACTGGTCACTGTGCTTCACTGGGGACACAATGAAGGCAAAGGACAGTCTCTGCTCTTGAGTTCACAGTCACATGGGGGAAGCCACATGCAAACACCTGTGCACAAATGAAACATACACAGGATAAATGGGAGGTAATCAATAGAAGGAAGATGCTAGCAATAAGGAGGATCTGGAAAGGCTTCTTACAGAACGTGGGATTTTAGCTGGGACTTGAAGGAAGCCAGAGAAGCTGGGAGGTGGAAATGAGGAGGGCAAATACACCAGGCATGGAGAAGTGCCAGGAAAAATGCCAGAGTCTGGAGATGGAGGGGCTCATGTAAGGAAGAAGAAGAAGCGGTGTAGAGGATGTGGGATTAAAGAAGGTATAATTGGACAAGTAGGAAAGGGCAGTTGTGAAGGGCTCTGAAAACCAGAGGGTTTTGTATTTGGTCTGGGAGATTACAGGGAGCCATTGGGATTTATTGAATATGGGGTGACGTGGTCAGACCTGTGCTTTAGGAAGGTTAATTTGACTGAGAGCTGAGTGGAGGATGGACTGGACTAGGGAGGGACTTGAGGCAGTGAGACCGACCAGTGAAATAGTCCAGGTATGAGGTAATGAGGTCTTGTACGAAGGTGGTAGCGGTGTCCAGGACCTTGCACCCCAAAGACGCCTTCCTTCCATTGCCGAGGTAAACAACCCCTATAAAGATGAGCCCTCATCTCTGCCACCACCAATGCCAACCACTGCCCAAATATCACCAAAACGGAAGAAATTCAAGAGTTCTAGGAACAGCAGTGCCACTCAGACCACAGGCCCTGCTGGCCTTAGTCGTCACCCTGGGGAAGAGCCCTAATTGAAGATGGGACCTGTCAACTATCTCTGAAGATGCTCCTGCCCCAACCTCTTCAGGGGCCACAGATGCTCTAGAATTGGAAAAGAAAGTAAGAAAACACTCACCACCAAAAGCCTTAGCATTGTTCAACATTTCAATTCAATTCAATAAACATTGAAGAGCCTACTATGTGCCAGGAACAGCAGAAACAGATTACATTTGACCAATGGAAATGGCACTAAAGAAAATGGATTATCAGCTGCTTTGCTGCTGTGCCCCAAGTCCCCATGGGCCTTCGCATCTGTCCTACAGCTGAGCTTCTTCTCTTTCTCGTCTCTCCCAAGTAGAATGTGAGCGGCTTGAGGGCAGGTCCTTGTTTGCTTTTCCAATTGTAACACAATATAAGTCCTTACTAAATGATGTTTCATTTATTCATAGTCAATATTCCTGTTCATTTATTGCTTGATCAGAGACACAACATGCCTCAGTGGAAGGGGGCACTTGAATTGAATGGATGAAAGAAGGAATCATTTATTCAGGTCTTACAAAGAGACAGGTAAGTCCAGTGCTGCTTTCAAGTCCCTGCTCACATTCTAAGGGGAGAGAGAACATATATGGAAGGTTTCAAGTCAGAGAGATAGGTCCTGTGATCCTCAGGGTGCAGCAGAAAAGATGGCAATACTTCTTGAATGTCCTTTCCCCTGAGAAATGGGGTGACTAAGTGGTGCCATAGTGCACAGAGCACCAGGCCTGGAGTCAGGAAGACTTACCTTCCTGAGTTCCAATCTAGCCTCAGATACTTACTAGCTGTGTGACCTTGGGCAAGTCACTTAACCCTGTTTGCCTCAGTTTCCTCATCTGTAAAATGATCTGGAGAAGGAAATGGGAAACCTCTTCAGTATCTCTGCCAAGAAAACCCCAAAACAAAGTCAGACATGACTGGGAAATGACTGAACAACAATAACAACTGCTGATAAAAAATGATATCAGCAGTAACAGCCACATCGTGCAAAGACTGACTTTGACAGACTTAGCTCTTCTCAGCAATGCAAGGATCTAAGACAACTCCCAAAGTCTCATGATGGAAAATGCTATCCACATCCAGAGAAAGAACTATGGAGTCTGAATGTAGATTGAAGCATACTATTTTCTCTTTCTTTCCCTTCCCTTTTGTTTTGTTTCTTCTTTCTTGTGGTTCCTCCTTTACAACATGACTCATGTGAAAATATGTTTAATAGGAATGTATTTGTAGAGCCTATATCAGACTGTGTGCCATCTTGGGGAGGGAGGTGGAGAGAGAGGGGGAGAAAATTTAAAACTCAAAAGCTTATGGAAGTGATTGTTGAAAACTAAAAATTAATTAATTAAAAACAAAATTAAAAAAGGATATCTTCTTACGATGTAGAACCATTTGATAGTGGCAATGACCTTGATGGTAATAGTAACTATGGCTGAATCACTTTCAGAACAACTCTGCAGGCTACATCTCCACAGGCACTGCTTCCCCGGATGATAGCTAAGGGCACTAGGCTGGAAGCACTGTTATTCCCAAAGCTCTTGGGTGCAAAGTCTTGGGCTGTCTCCACTGGGGTCTGGGGAGAGGTGGTGGTTCAGGTGATGCATAATGTGTGAGGCCTTTCACCTCTTCCTCAGGGTACCTCTGTGCTTCAACTAGCCTGGTTTGGTTATCCTGTTTGTGGCAGTTGGTGAGGACTACTGGCCCCTTGTTCATAGGAATGATTTGCCCAGATGATGACTGGGAGAGCTGGGATGGACACAGGACCAGTGATCTGAGAGGATTTGTAGTCAGTAAGTTTCATTCAAATTCTGACTCTGATATTTGCTACTTAGATGATGTTAAGCAAATTGATTCATTTCTCTGAGCCTCAGATTCTTCATCTATAAAATGAGGGGATTGGATCTAACGACTGCTTAGGTAATTTTCAGCTCCAAATCTACAAACCTGTGATTAATTGCCTGCTTTTTCATCTCATTCTGCAAGACTTACATTTTCTTTTTTTGTCTGTGTGTGTGCGTATGCATGTGTTTGGGGAGGGGGAAGGGAAATGCATGTATGTGAGCATATATGTTTGCAGGAATTCATTTAAACGAAATTGTCATTCCAAGACTTTTTGATTCAGAAGAGATCTTAGAGTTCATGTTGACTAACAATTAATTACAGCACAATTAAAGGCAACATAATAATTTGACATATTTTTGCATGAAATTTTACAAATCAGGAAACTGTATCCCACCAAGGTGAAGAGAGTTACCCAAGACCACATGGGCAGTTAGTAACACTGGAAGTATTAGCACTCAGGTTGTCTAGTGCACAGACCATGAGCTTTGTTTGCAGGGTATGGACTAGGTCAGTGACAGATTTGAGTGCTACTTAAATTTAACACTAGAGATATCTTTTATAAAGTCATTGTTCTGGTTATTTTTTTTTTAATTTTCTTCTCTACTAGCAGTATTAAGCTGTCCTGTTTCGCTACTTTGCAAACTCCTTCTCCTATTTCAGATGCTCAGATTGTTATATTCTGTTGAGATCAAAGTTACTTTTCTTGGTTCTTTCATCATTGTGCCCTCAGATCTTGGATAAGTTTTCAATTCCTGTGCCTCAGTTTCTCCACCTCTCAAATGAAGTGGTTTGTTTGCTAATTACTTCCTAGGGAGGATACAAGAAAGCTCTCACTAAGATAAAAGGTCTTCCCCTCAAATGTCCTGTAGGCTGAATTCCTGCATGCTACATCCCATTTTTCCTATTCACTTGGAAGGAAGGGAAAAGAAATTCACTCCCAAGAAATAACAAAATCACACTTAGGAATCTGGAACTCCTTTAAAGAAATGTACTTAAATGCTACAACAATCTTTAAAAATAATAATAATACTCAAAATTAGTTATCATTGGCAAAAATTAGACTTAGACCAACATCTTACAATGGATATGTGATCTTATAATTAAAGATCATTCCATAAAATAATCAGAAGAGATATAGGCCATATGCTTTTAACAGCTATGGCTAAGAAAGAAATTTTTAAGCAAACAAGAGATTGAGGTAAAACAAAACATAAAATAGTTTTGAAATAATAGTAATAACACAAATATCATGCTTACTATGTGCCAGGTACTGTGCTAAGTATTTTACAATTATTATGTCATTTGGCCCTCACAACAATACTGGGAGATAGGTGCTATTATTATCTCCATTTTACGGATGAGAAAACCGAGGCACAAAAGTTAAGCAACTTGCCCAGGGTTACACATCTAGAAAGTGGCTGAGGCTGGATATGAATTCAGATTTTCCTGACCTCAGGCCCAGAGCTCTACCTACTGTGCCACCTAACTTCCTCCGTGAAAGTGAAAAACATCTGCACAAACAAAATAAATGCATCTTGGTTAAGCCACTCTCATAAAAATAAGTCATCAAAGTATATGAACAAACAGTTCTCAAAAGAACTTCAAATGATTAATAGCCACAGGAAAGAATGTTACAAATCACTAATAATAAGAGAAATACAAATCAAAACAACCCTAAGATTTTACCTGGTGCCTAGAAAATTGGCAAAGATGACAAAAGATGGGAATAATCATTGTTGGAGAGATAATGGAAAGATAGCTACACTAGTGCGTTATTGGTGGAACTGTCAATCAGTGCAACCATTTCAGAAAGCAAGTTGGAATTATGCAAATAAAGTTTTTTTTTTAAAAAAGGTCCATTCCCATTGACCCAAAGATCCAACTATTAGGAACATATCTCATGGACTTCATTGATAAGATGTACACAACAATATTTATAACAGCTCTTTTTATGCTAGCAAAGATCTTGAAACAAAGTAGATGTCTATTGATTGGAAAATGGCTAAACTAATTATGGTACATGAATGTAATGGAATATTATTGTGCTATAAGAAATGATGACTATGATGAATACAGAGAAGCATGGGAAAACTTACATGAATTGATATGGAGTGACATAAAAAGAGCCAGGAAGACAATATATACTGTGACAACAACAATTAAATGGAAAGAGCAACCACAGCATAACTGGAAGTGAATGTTACGGAATCATAAACAACGAGCATGGGGCCCAAGAAGATATATGAGAAGACGTCTCTCCCCCCGCCCCAACGCACACACTCCTTTGCAGAGGCGGGAGGTCCATAAGCATGGAACGCTACGTATATTTTCAGACTTTTTTGACATCAATATATTTTGTTGATCTTTTCTTTTTTTCTTTTTCCTTTAAAATATTCTTTGTGATATGATATGGCTGTAGGAAAGGAGAGGGAAAGGATGTTGGGAGAAATTTAGGTGATGTGAAAACAAAAGAAATCAATAAAATTTATTTTAAAAAATATTCACTGCAAAATAACTACCATTAGTCTTATGTTTGGTACAAACAAAAGTTCCAAGTGGGACTACTACAATTAACTCAAAAGCCCCTTAGCTACTAAAAATCCTTCTCAACATCTTAAAGTAATAGAGTTTTTACCTTTCTTTGGTTGTGTAGACTTTGGGGTTTTGTTTGTTTTGGCATTTGGTAGAGGATTCAGGTTTTCAGAAATGAACAGGTTAATTTGGACTGAAAGGAGAGACTGAAAGACAGTAATAAAATTAACTCACACTTGTATAGTACTGTAAGAATCTCAAAGCTCCTTCTCTCAAGAGCTGTGTGAGATAGGGGGTGTGGTATGCTAGAAAGAGTATTAGATTTGGAGTAAGAGAAAGTGGATTTGAATCCCAGCTCTGCCATGTAGTGCCCATGGGATCATCGCCAATTTTTTAACCCCTCTTGCCTCCATTTCCTCATCTGTCAAATTAGATTATTGAACTATGTAACGATTAAAGTCGCTTTTAGGTCTAGATCAATTGTGCTAATGCAATTATTACATTCCCCATTTTAAAGATAATAGCACGCATTTATAAGGCACTTTATGGTTTGCAAAGAAAGCATTGTATAAATACTATGCCATGTTAACCTCCCAACAACTCTGTGAAATAATCATTATTATCGTTATCTCATGGGGAAACTGAGGCAAACAGAGGTTAAACGACTTGCCCAGAATCACACAGCTAGTAAATGCCTGAGGCCAGATTGGAACTCAGGTCTTCTTGAATTCAGGTCCAGTGTTGTATCCACTGGGCCACCTAGCTAACTCTGAAAGCTGGTTATAATTACTAACAAGAGTGGGGTGCAGGAAAGTGAAGTAACTTGCCTAGGGTCATAGGCCTAGCCCTACCTCCTTAGGCTATGCTGCTCCTCAGGGAGCATGAGACAATGAGTCAAGTGATAATCTGATGCTAATAAAATTGAAGACCAAAGGATCCCACAAAGTTTGACAGGAAAATGCCAAGTTCCATATAACAAACTGTTTTTATAAATTTCTTAAAATGGAATTTCAGTACATCACATTGTTTTTGTAATAGAGGTGGAGAGAATTTAGTTCCAATCTGCAAAATGCCTTTAGAATTTAAAGGAACAATGTAAGACATCTGGACAATAAACACAGATTTGGGCCTCCATGGAGTTAGGTTTCATGTAAAAGAAACCTAACTGTAATCAAGCAAGTATTTCTACCAATTTTTTTTTCTAAGTAGGACCTACAGACTAAATAAACACATTATTTCTTCAAGGCTTGATAATATCTCCTGACAATGAGGAAAGAACTGACGAACCACAAACCAACGAAAATATTTAAAACCTGAAAAATTTGGGGAAACTTATCTACCAGGCAAGTCTATATATGTTATTAATTATTAATACTAATGCCCTTTGACCCCATACACCGCTACTAGGCCTATGCCCAAAAGAGACCAAAGGAAGAGGAGAATCTACTTATACAGAAATATTTGTAACAGTTCTTTTTTCAGTGACAAAATAACTAAAGTCTAAAGAGATGTCTATCAATTCAGGAATGAGTGAACAAGTTATAGGATATGAATGTGGGGCATACTATCACTGTACCAGAAGAAATAAGGAAATAGATTATTTCAAAAAGATATGGAAAAACTTATATGAATTGATGTAGAGTGAAGTGAGTAGACCCAGAAGGACAATTTACATTATAACATAGATGTTGTAGAAACAATGTAGAGAGCTTCTATAAACTAATGAAGAATGAAGTAAGCAAAACCAGAAGAACAATTCATGTGATAAGAACACTGTTAAAAAGCTGTTTGAAAGTTGTAAGTATTGTGACCAATGCGCTGACAAATGATTCCACAGGGCTGATCATGAAGCGTTCTATTCACCACTTGTCAGAGAGGTGATGGATTCAGATGGTAGGAAAAAAATATATTTTGAACATGGCCAATGAAGAAATTTGTTTTACTTTATTATGGCTATTTGTTCCAAAGAATTTATTTTTCTTTTTCCCCCAAAGGTGTGGGAGGTAGTAGGAAGAGAAGATAGGTTTCTTTTCATTAAAAAACTAAAATTTAACTTACAAAAGAAAGGCCGTATTATGTGATCCAATGGCTAGTCTAAACACTTTCCCTAACATCTGTGCTTATTCTAGCTGTCCAACAGACATTAGTGGAGCTTTGGAGAGAGACTAGGGCTGGATGTACGAATTGGGAAATCATCTACATAGAGATAATGGCTAACCCTAGAATTTTTAAATTGTTATCAACCTGTAAAATATACATGTGCAAAGTAATCTGCTGAGATGAATGTATTTTGACATTTGATGCTTTCAAAGTTGTTTTGCTTCAGTAAATGACATTTGGGCTTTTGCCCCAAATTCTCACACTAATTCACTGGTAGATATACCCTCCCTACCCTGAATATTTTAGAGTTGGAAATACCAACAACACTTCTTTTGATTATTTTGGAAGTATTTCTCTTGACTTTTGTTACCCTGGATTTTTCTTTAATATCTTTGCAACTACTTGGCCTACATGATGAATTTTTGTCTGCATGTGTCAGTTATTTCCATCCATTTATCTTCACTGAAGCCATTCAGTACAAATGGGATTAATCAATTCCGACACTTTGTGGTTTAATTTGCTTGATCAGTTTTCCCTTTGGTTAGATTCAAATTCTTCTGAGTTTACCTCTTCTGTCTCCCAGACCTCTATTCTATGCAAACTCAAAATTTATTCAATTGTTTTGTTCACCTTTATACAATTTTATCATCATGTCATTTCACTATTGCTGTATCTGCAATAAAATGCATATTTTGCAAATTCTAGGTCTGATGTTCTAGAGAACCCTGGGTTTCAGAACACTTTGCTGGCAGAACACAGTCTCTGACCAGGACTACCGAGCTGAAAGGGTTTCAAATACAGGTCTGACAATAGACTGACTCTCTCTCCTCTCTCCTCTCTCCTCTCTTTCTCTCCCTCTTTCTCCATGTATGTTCATATATATATGCATGTATATGTATGTACATAAGTGACCAGCCTAAGGTCACAGAGCTAATGGCAAAACCAAGACTCAAACCTCGGTGGTCCGATCCAAAGCTAATATTCTTTCCCTTCCATCTCAGGATCCTTCAAGTAGTATTGAAGTAGAAACTGGGTACTTGAAGAGCATCTTTTCAAAGGCATAGATCTTTGAGAGACTGTGTCCTCAGGCAGGGTAAGTGTCCTTAAACAGGGTCATAGAAGAGTTGAACTGGTTCTCCTTTCTATGAAATGTTTTATTTCATTACCAGCCACTGCCAACGGGCCCTTTTTTCTTCTTCTCTCATCAGCCCCAGGAGCAGTTCTACAGCTTCTGATTCAGCAACTGCAGAGGTCTCTTCTTTGGATGTCTGCTTAAATCTCTGCTGTTCTGCAGCCTCATGTTATAGAGTGAGTATTTCAGGGTCATTTAGCAGGTTTTCTTTCACAGTGGCCTACCTCCAACTGGTGACATGTTGGTTCTTTAATCAAATTGTCAACTCAGGGTAGGTTGTGATAAATCATGATACATTTCCTGCTCTTACCTTGTCATATCACTTTCTAATTGGGTGACTTCAAAACCATAGCATATTATATGCCTGTTCATTTCTACTGTCCATTTTTTGTGCTTCCTTGGCCTGTTCCACTGTAGTGACTGGCTGGCCCATAGACCCCCAAAAACTAGAAGTCTCACTCTTGTTCCACCATGGTGAACCAGCCTGCCTAGGAGTTTTCATTTTATATGACTCTTACCTTGTCTGATATAATGTATTTGAGTCTATGTATATCCCTAAGTCCTTCAGTATGATATAATATCATTTCCCTTATCATTATAATCATCATTATGATGATTTACCCACTTTTCTATTCCAATAGAGTCCTTTAAGCTCTACAAGGTACTTTTCTCAAAACAATCTTATAAGAGAAACAGTATAAATAAAATTGGCCACATTTTGCAGATGAAGAAACTGAGGTTTAGAAAGGTTGAGTGACTTATGGTTAATAAGCCAATCAATCAAGGTAACTTGAAATGCTGTGAGGCAAAGGTCTTTGGTCTACAATCAAAGGCAAAATCAAATACTTTGAGGAACTGAGGATTCTTTTGTGAGGGGAGGGTTGTTTCTGTTTTTGTTCTTAATGTTACTATCACAACTGCCTGCCATTGACTTTGAGCATGTTCTCATCTGGTTTGTTTTTTGAACCTCTCTCCCAGAATAATCAAAGCACTTGGTAGTGTGGCTTGTAATATGAGACCTCATTCAGCCCTCTCCATGTTAGCAGCCACAGCAAAGATGCCCTCTAAGTACACACTAAATGGGCATCTTGGCCCAGGAAATGGTAACATCAGCAGCAAAGGCAGCATCTTTGACTATGAAGGGCACTGATACAAATGGGTGTGCAGACAGGGGAGTAAAGCAAACTTTACTCATCTTGTCCCAGCATGCCATAGGGGAAAGCTGTTTACTTAATGTCCATTCCATCCTAATTCTATGATTTTTCTTCTACATGGCCTATTTGTCTCTGTGGGAGCCAATTCCCTGTGTATATGGGTATCCCACCCTGATGTCACTCTGCTTTGGATGATGATTACCCAGTAATGTCTTGCAAATAAATGTAAGTGCAAATTGATTTGGGAGTCAGGTCATTCTCTCAGATAATCGATTTAGCATCAGGACCTGGACCTCAGTTTCTTTATCTATAAAATGATGGCATTGTAATCACTAGATCTGAAATTCCTTAGATGAAAAAAGATTCCAAAAGGTTTCAAGATGAAATAAGAAGAAGAAATCTCAGGTCCTGCATTTAGGTGGAGAATATGGAGAAGAGGGTATAATGTGGTTTTGCAGAGTCTGTGTACATGCCATGTAGGACAGGGGACTAACTATAAAAGAAGCTCAATACGAGCCAGTAGCATGACATGTTTGCTAAACAATCTAAATTAGGCTGTGTTAAGCCATCTGTAATCATATGAAAAAATGCTCTAAATCACTACTGATTAGAGAAATGCAAATCAAAACAACTCTGAGGGACCCCATCACACCTATTTGATTGGCCAAGATGACAAAACAAGAAAATGATAAATGTTGGAGAAGATGTGGGAAAATTGGAACACTAATGCATTGTTGGTGAAATTGTGAAATAATTCAACCATTTTGGAGAGCAATTTGGAACGATGCCCAAAGGGTTATAAAAATGTGCATGCCCTTTGACCCAGCAATAACACTTCTAGGGCTATATCCCAAAGAGATCATACAAATGGGAAAAGGACCCACATGTACAAAAATATTCATAGCAGCTCTTTCTGTGGTGGCAAAGTATTGGAAATTGAGAGGATGTCCATCAATTGGCGAATGGCTAAACAAGTTGTGGTATATGAAAATGGAATACTATTGTGCTATAAGAAATGATGAACAGGCTGACTTCAGAAAAACCTGTAAAGACTTGTATGGTCTGATGCTGAGTGAAGTGAGCAGAACCAAGAGAACATTGTACACAATAACAGTCACATTGTGCGATGACTAATATTGATAAACTTAACCCTTCCCAGAAATATAAGGATCTAAGACATCTCCAAAGGCCTCGTGATGGAAAATGCTAACCTGCTAACCACATCCAAAGAAAGAACTATGGAATTTGAATGCAGATCAAAGCATGCTATTTGTTATTTTTTTCTCTTCTGTTGAGTTTTGTTTCCTCTTTCTGGTGGTTCGTCCTATTGGTTCTAATTTTGACTTACAACATCACTAATCTGAAAATATGTTTAATAGGAATGTACATATATAGCCTATATCAGATTGGGTACCATCTTGGGGAGGGTGGTGGGGAGGAAGGGGGAGAAAAATTTTAAGCTCAAAAGCATATGGAAGTGATTGTTGATAAATCAAAATAAATTAATAAAAAAAATAAAATAAAGAAAAAAATTAATTAAGCTGTGTTAGTAGGAGTATAATGCCCAGATCAGGCAAGATAATTGTCCAAATGGGTGCTGCCCTGGTAAAACCATATCTGGAATGTTATGTTTAGTCCTAAATTTATATTAAGAGGGAAAGGCTCTGAAGGCTTAAAGTTGAGGATCACTAGAAAGAAAGGAGGAAGGAAGAGAGGAAGGAGGGAAGGAAGGAAGGAAGGAAGGAAGGAAGGAAGGAAGGAAGGAAGGAAGGAAGGAAGGAAGGAAGGAAGGAAGGAAGGGGAAAAATAAAGTATTAACAAATTAGAATACATCCACAGAAAAGGATCCCAAATGATGAAGACTATGGAAACTACACTATAGGAGTTATGGTTGAAGGAACTGGGGAAGTTTAACCTGGAAAAGAGAAGATTTTAGAAAGACAACCTTGTTGTATTAAAATATTTGAAGGACTGCCATGTGAAATAATGATTAGATTAGTAGCTCCACAGGCCAGAGCAAGGATCAATAACTGTAAGTCATAAGCAGATTTCAGTTTAATATCAAGAAGAACTTAATAACTATTAAAAATGTTCATAAACGAAATTGGATGCCTTGAAAAAAATGTCAATAAAAAATGGAAATGTTCAAACAAAGCTGAGCAACTTTCTACTAAGGATTTATGGAAGGAATTCCTACTTTGGATGGAAGGATCAACTAGATTTCTTTTTAGGTTATTTCAGATTTAAGGTTCAGTGATTACAAAGGCAATTAGGTGGTAGAGAGGGTAGAGCACTGGAAAGCTGGAGTCTGGAAGACTTGAGTTCAAATCCAGCCTCAGACAGTTCCTAGAAGTGACTCTGAGCAAGTCACTTAACCTTTACCAGTCTCGGTTTCCTTATCTGTAAAATGGGGATAATAATAGCACCTACTTCCCAAGGTTGTTGCGAGGACCAAATGAGATCATATTTGTAAAATGCTTCACAAATCTTAAAGCTCTATGAAAAAGCTATTGTTTTAATTATTATCCTGTGATGCGATGTCCCTCTAATTTTCCATTTTGCATTGTCTGATCAGAAATATGAGCATTTTGCCTAAATCTCAACCAGGGCAACCATTATGTATAAAGAGTAGACATTTCCTTATGTGGAATAACTGAGGGAGTTCTAAATATCTCCTCCACTTGGCTCTGCCATACTACCTAAATTCCACCATTGGAAACACATTTCTATAAAATGAAAACACATTCCTATATTATAGGGTGAGGACATTTCTGTCTCCTCATTAAAATGCTAACACCCCTAGGAAGGATGGCATCTTAAGCTAGTATTCTCTACTAACCTCTTAATATGAATCAGTTTATCAGCTATCAGCTTGAAAAGAAGAGAAAAGAACTCTGAGAGAACAGAATAGCGGGAAATAAGTTTTAATGCCTGAAAAAAAGTGAGAGATGGATGTGGGACATGGGATATTTCTTGGAAGAGCAAGCAAGCCCACAGGGAGAAATCTGTCATAGCATTGGGAAGAAGTAGTATCTGTTTTATTCTGGAGAGTAGGGACCAGAGGGAACATTATGAGAAAAGGAGGTGAAGGGCCACCAACACCCACTTTACAGTTTAGTCTGGGACCAGCCCTCAATCCAAGCCATGATTCTTGGTTTGTTCTATTTTGTAAAGAAGCTATAAGTGCTCATTGGTCCTTCACTTCATTCTAATTCCCTCTTTTCCCTCCCAAGCATGTCGAGGTATAACCCATTGTGATACAGTCACACAGTCCATGAGACACAGCTCTCAAGGCGAAAGAAAATCCAAATTTGCCTTGTTCTATTCTTCCTCATGTTATCTATCACTCAGGCGTGGTTGTTCTCCAGAACTCTTGGGGGAAGAGAAGCAGTCCCTTTAATCATATTAAAATATTGTTATGAAACGTGTTTAACAACCAGCAAATGTAATGAGTTCTTAGATCTGAAAATGGAGGGTTTAGTGCCATTTAAATGGCTGCTCATTATCCATCCCTACATTTTAATGATAGATGTGTCTATTACTTTAAAAGTAGAGGTTATGCACAGGAATGCTGAGAGAATAAATGATGGGGGCAACATGGAAAGGTTACAGACAATGTTCTTTCATTGGAAGTTGAGATTCCATGCCAAAATTTCCTGGGAGGAGGCACTCCCTTGAAACAAAGGGTAGAAACCTGGGGGAGTATGTAGAGGCCTCCCTTCCCATTAGGAGAAGGAAGCTGAGAAGAGTCCAGTCACCAGAATAAATAGATCAGTGGGGCAATGGGTGTATTATCCATCCATTCCATCAAAATGGCAGTCAGCCTAAGGGAATCCAATTTCTTAACAGGAAGGAGTCTTAGAGACTGTTTCTTCCAATCTCTTCATTTTCTAGATGAAGAAACTGAAGTCCAGAAAAGCGAAGGTCCAGATATCCTCAAGATCACATAGCTAGTATGTTTTAGTACTGTACCTAAAATCCAGTTCTCCCCCAAACCAGTCCAGTGGGCTTTCCAGAGAAGAGACATATCATTTGTGTATATATTGCCAAGTGTTGTAGATGTGGAGTGTGGACAGGGCAGCACCTATAGGGAAAACTGATACGAATATTTTTCATTGCATATTAAGAGTGTGTAAAAAGAAACATTTACTGTGTAATGGCAATGGTAACATGGCTCCCCAGGGTTTAAAATTCATAACAAAAGATCAATAAATATTTTACTTGATTTTATTTCATTCTGTCTGAAAAGATATGTGGATGATTCCTGCTTTAAGAAAATCTATTGCAAAAAAAAATCTGACACTTCACCAAAAATAAAAGTCTTTGCAAAAGAGTTTCCTGAAAGGCCCCTTTAAATAACAGTCCCCCCCGGCCAGGGACAATTAAGCAGGTGGTAATAGCTCAAGAACTGTGTGACAAAAAATGGACAGGGGGTAAGGAGCAGAGAAAATTTTAAAATCAAAGTATTAAGACTGATGTAGATTAAAGATCAACCAATAATGAAGATATGAAGAAAAAGCAATTTCAGCAATGATAACGGGAGTCAATTGGAAAATCATTTTCAAATTACAAAGATTCATTTTGGGACTCCATAGATTACCTAAAGTGAGGTCCACTTATAAAATGTACAATTATCTCTCCTTAAGGACAGAAGGCTCTTAACAAAGGTGTCTGGTCTGATTTCTGTTTTGTTTTGGTTTTTGCTTTTTTTTTTTTTGATTAGGCAATGGGGTTAAGTGACTTGCCTAGGGTCACACAGCTAGAAAGTGTTATGCGTCTGAAGGCAGATTTGAACTCAGGTCCTCCTGAATCCAGAGCCAGTGCTCTATCCACTGCACCACCTAGCTGCCCCATTGGTCTGATTTCTAAAGTAGGTTTTTGGTTTGATTTCACTGTTGCCTGTAGGAAAATGGCAAGGATAGCTTAGAGCTTAAAACTGCACTAAGACTTTTAGAGCACCCTGTATTTTCAAAGTGGCCAGATGTCCCTGACAATAAAAATAAGATGTGGCATCATAAAAGAGCTCTGAAAGTGACATTCAATTTTTGACTCTGTTCCTCACAAACTGTATGACCTTGGACAAGTTAATTTCCTTCTCCTGGTTTCAGTTTCTTCCTCTGTAAAATGGGTTAGAGCAAAGGATGCCAATCAAACAATCCATAAATCAACCAAGTTCTCTGCAAATTCCAAATCTATTATTTAGACAGCATTAGAAAACCCTCTCAGCAATATTGCCTATGACTTGCCATCTTTCTGAATGATCTTTCTTTCAACCCAAGGCTGATAGAAAACTAAGCCCAGCATCTAGAAAGGGTGATTCTGGGAAGGGATCCTCTGACAATTAAAGAAACCCATGTGGTGACCCACCCCAAAGTCAGACTATAACAAAAGCCAATTCTTAGCCCTACTGTTGACCCGGGGAGATTTTAGGTAGCCCATGTGGACTATTGCCAACAGTGACAAGGGATCACTTGTCCTTCCACTGTCCTAGCATTTCTGCCTCCTACCACTGCCCCTCATGATATCCCAGGAGTAAGCAAAGCACAGAGAAAACCCTTGGGCTAATTACAAAATGATGGTATTTAGAACAGGAAAAGAACTTTGAAATCACCTAGTTCAGTGGTTCTTAAGCTATTTTGTGATCCTCTGGTTTAGAATCTCTGAATTAGATGATTTCTAAGTCTCATTTTGTATCTTTCCATCGATCTACCTACTATATATATATATCTATCTAGATATATAGGCAGATATCTCTATATGTATTTGTCTATTATATATGTATATATAATTGGTTTATTGTGGATTTATTTTATGCATTTAAAAACATTATTCTGAGGAGTCCATTGGTTTCACCATCTTTGCCACATTCTACCTCTCATTTTTCTCTTCTTTTTCTTCCCCGAAATATAAGAGATGTTGACCTGGGGTCATCTCTAGATGAGACAGCTAATCAATGGGTAAGCACTGGCTATACGCAATGCCCTGTAAGAGACAATAGGAGGCATTAGTCATAAGTCCTGCCCTCTAGGAACTTGTGGTCTAGTTAGAGAGGAAATCAGCATAAATGAAATGTTACAACTCAGTTGTTTTCAGTTGTGTCTGACTCTTGGTGACCCCATTTGAGGTTTTCTTGGCAGATACTAGAGTGGTCTGCCATTTCCTTCTTCAGAGTGTTCAATGTCAAACAAGGGGTACAAGCTTTAAGTGCCTTAAGAGTTTGGAGGAGGGGTCAGAAATATGGGGAGGGCAGTGAAGAACTCGACATTTGACTGCCAAGGTTGAGTGGGATTTTAATAGGTAGGGGACAAAACGCAAGAAAGCATTTCTACTGAGGTTAAAAGCAAAGGCACTGTGAGCCAAGAAAGGACAAAGTCATCATATGAATGGTATAGGGCAATCCAGCAGCATGTGGGTAAAGTAGACTGAGTAATAAATTGGGAGTCAGGAAGAAGATCTGGGCTTGAATTCTGCTGCAGAAACTGAACAAATGAAACATTGGGCAAGTCTCTGAGCCTCTGAGCCTCAGTTTCCTTATCTGTAAAATGAGCATAATAATAGCACCTACCACAAAGGATTGTTTTGAAGGCCAGATATAACATATCTAAAGTGCTTTGCAAATCCCAAAGCACTGTATATAAATGTCAGCTGTTAATATTTTTCAGAATTATTATTTTTAGTCTTATTACTATTAATAATAATAAAAGTAATAATAATCCCACATATCACTGCCTCCTTTGGTCTTTCCAGTGATTGCTGACAGACAGGAGAAGAAGGGGGAAGTCGAACACACCAAGAGTTTCAAGTCTGAGCAGAACTTAGCAGCTCAATGTTTCATGTTTTCATTCTATAGCTCAGGATACTCACAAATAATGAAATGTCCAAGAGCTAAGCATTTGAAGGAGGCACAGGGCATATGGGTATTCTAAAAGCTGAAAAAGGAGCTTGAGAATCATAAGATCACAGACACGGAGATAGGAGGATCCCCAGAAGACCTCCAAGTCAGACTCTTTCATTTTATAGATAAAGAAACTAAGGTCTAGACCAGGGGTGGGGAATTGTGGTCTCAAGACCACATGTGCCCCTCTAGTTCTTCAAGTGTGGCCCTTTGACTGAATCCAAGTTATAAGATCCATTCCATTGCCACCATAATTGTCAATTCAATTAATTCAATTTATTTAATTCTTAGTATGCTAAGCACTGACTATGTGCAAGGTACAGAGAATTCAGATACACACACACAAAAAAAAACAATAAAACAGCTCCTGCCCTCAAGGAGCTTACATTTTATTGTGGAGGAGTATACAACTCATACACAGATAAATATACAATGCAATTTGAGGTGGAATCAGGGAAGGAGGTAAGTTGAACTTGAAGGAAAAGAAGGCTTCTGAAGGCAAAGCTGAGGAGAGAATCCATTCTAGGCATGGGGTGGGGGGTAGACTGAATCTAAACTCAGTCAAAGGGCCACACTTGAGGAGCTAGAGGGCCACATGTGGCTTCGAGGCTGCAGGTTCCCAACCCAATTAAATTATTTACCCAATGCCAAACAGCTAATAATAATAGCTAGCATTTATATAATGTCTTAATGTTTGCAAAGCACTTTACAAATACTATTTCATTTGTTCCTGGCAACCCTAGGAGGTAGGTACTATCATTATCATCCCCATTTTACAGATGAGGAAACTGAAGCAGAAAAAGGATAAGTGCCTTGCCCAGAGTCACACATCAAGTTAAGTATCTGAGGCTGGATTTGAACTCAAGTCTTCCTGGCTCTGGGTGCAGGGCTATATCTACCATACTGCCTAGCTAGTAAGGGGCAGAGCCAGGATTTTACTTTCTACTGTACCTTTGGCCTTGTTTTCTATCCCAAAGAGCAATCCCATGGAAGCACACACAGGTGCGTGCTGGGAGGTCTCCAGTCCTCACTGCGTTACTGGGTGTGTAGGCCAGGAGAGTCACTTAGTTTCTTGATTGGGCTGGCTTTATCTCTTAGGGAGTCCATCAGAAAGAAAAGTGATACACCCCACTGCAGAGATGTCAAATAGCATAAGGGAAAGGATCCATCATGGGAATTGCTATTTGGCCTCCATGTTTATGGCCCAGCAAGGACCACAAAAGCTGCCTTTGAGCACAAAGGAGCTGCCCCACTGCTCTGGGCTGTCCTAATAGACTCTGCCTGGGTGCAGGTTCCGTTCACTGAGCGCAAGTTAGAAAAATTGTGTGCTTAACTTACAGTTTGGGATCTCATGCATCATTTTAGAGGCCCTCACTACATCATAATATTAACAACAACAACAGAGAAGACGTGTTTCTGTCATTCCTGACTCAGAAGCAGAGGCTGGATTATTGGGGAAATAAAGAACTGAGCAACTGGGAATGGGGGTAACTGTGAGAACACCTTCACTGTGCATCGCTGACATTCTTCAGGCTACCAATAAGAACAACTCATTTCTGATTTTTTTTTCAGAAAGAAGGGGAAATATCTTAGAGAGCATTATGCAGCTTAGAGCTGACAATTGTTATTTGACTAAAGACTTGGTTTAGAGTAACTGGGCGTCCTTTGACCAGACAGACTTCTTAAACTAAACATTAGGATATGTTTTTAAAACTCATGTTATTAAGGAAATTTGACAAAGAAGTGATGGGCTCAGTGTGCAGAGTGAGACATATTTTTTGGACATGGCCAATGCAGAAATTTGCTTTGTTCTACTATGCATATTTATTACAAGGGTTTTGTTTTTCTTTTTTACCCACTTATTTTATTGAGAGAGTGAAGGAAGTAGGAGGGAGAGATTTTTGTTATTTGAAAAAATAAAATTTGAACAATTATTAAAGAAGACTCCAATCTGTTGCCAGTCTGTTTACCTTCAAAAGTCTCTGGTATTCACCGCTCTGCTGCAGGCCCTTAGCACCTCAGGCCTGGCCTATTACAATTGACTTTTGGTTCTTCTGTCTGCCTCATCTCCCCTCGCTCCAGTCAATCCTCCACTCAGCTATCAAATTAATCATCCTGAAGGGCAGGTCTGACTATGTCCACACCACTAACAACACCACCTCATTCAATAAATCCAGTAATTCCCTATAACCTCCAGGATCAAAAATAAGATTCTGTTTGACATTCCAAGCCCTTCATAACTTGCCTTCCTCCTATCTCTCCAGTCTTACATCTCATTTACCCCCTGATACTCTGCTATCTATCTACTACATTATATTGGTTCCAGCCTTGCAAAGATAGCAGTGATTTACCCTAGATAAGCCCTTAGCTAGGTCAATTAAAAGACTTCACTTGACTGTGGAAACCCATGGACACAGTAAGCCTCACTAGAAGCCATTCCAGCATGATATTCAATTCAATTGAATTCAGTAAACATTTATTAAGCTCCTGCTATGTGCCAGGCACTGTGCCAAGTGCTGGGGATACAAAAAGAGGCAAAAGAGAGTCCCTGCTTTCAAGGACCTTATAATCTAATGGAGGAGAAAACATGTAAACCAATATAAAGTAAACAAGCTATATGTGAGACTAATAGAAAATAATTAAGAGGGGAGGTACTGGAATTAAGAGAGATTAGAGAAGGCTTCCTGTAGAAGGGGGATTTTAGGTGGGACATGAAGGAAGCCCAAGATGTCAATAGTTGGAGGAGAGAAGGAAGAGTGTTCTAGCCATGAGGGACAGCCAGAGAAAATGCTTGGAGCCATGGGGCAGCTTGGTGGCGCAGTGGATAGAGCACCAGCCCTGGATTCAGGAGGACCTGAGTTCAAATCCAGTTTCAGACACATAACACTTACTAGCTGTGTGACCCTGGGCAAGTCACTTAACCCCATTGCCTAGCCAAAACAAAAAAAAAAAAGAAAGAAAAGAAAATGCTTGGAGCCAAAAGATGGAGTGTCTTGTTTTCAAACAGCCAGAAGGCCATGTCATTGGATGGAAGAGTATCTTTCATGGTATAAGAAGACTGGAAAGATAGGACGGGGCTAGGTCATGAGGGGCTTTGACTGCCAAGCAAAGAATTTTATATTTACTCCTAGAAGAAACAGTGAGTAGATTGTTGAGTTTGTCATCAGGGGGACCTGGGTTTGAATCTTGCTATGTGATAATAGGAAAGTCACTTAACTTTCTCTGAGCCTCAATTTCTTCCTCTGTAAAATAGGAATAATAACACCAGTATTACCTAATTCGAAGGGTTGTTACATGGCTCAAAGGAGCCAAATAGGTGAAGTGTTTTGTAAATGTTTAAACTATATGTAAGTACCAAATATCTGAATATTTGCTATAAAATATTTGCTGTAAGTGATATATAGGTGCCAAATATCTGAATATTTACCTTGAAAATGACTCCAGGACTGTTTCATTTTCTTCGTATCTCTAGCTCCTAGAGCAAGACCTGGAACACAGGAGGTAGTTAATAAATACTTATTGAGTGAATGAATAAATTTCAGCTGCTGTCTCATACTCTAGTGTCAGCTTCTACTTCTGTTTCTGGTCTTGACCCCAATGCATCAGCCCCATCGCATCCTGCCCATCCCAGCCCCTCAGATCTTTCTCCAGCTTATGATGCTACCTCAGCCTGTCCTGGCGACAAACCCCTGACAGTTTGCCAGCCCACTTGTAATTTCCTGGTTTTGAGGCAGTGGCCTTTGTCTAACCCACCCTATGGTGTCACCACTTGTGATTACTCAGATCTAAAAACTGTCTATATCCACTACCCACCAGTTCTCACTATGCTGGTGACCTCTCAGCTGCCTCCTACCTATGAGTCATGGTCCACTTCTTACTGAACAGAAGCAGGAAATCCTTATTCCTCATCAGAAACAAAGCAAACAATTGGCTTGTCATACACGTGAATGCTCTCGTGAATGGGGGTAGGGGAGTGGGGAGAAGGAAAGGGAATAAGCATTTAGTGCCTACTATGTGCCAGGCACTGGGCTAAGTCCTGGGGAAAACATATAGGAAAAAGAAAGACAATCTTTTCCCTTAAGGAGCTTACAATCTAATGGGAGAAGACACACACACACACCAAAAAAAAAAGCTGGAAGGGGAGGAGAGGGAAGGGAAGGGAAAGGAAAGGAAGGGAAAAGAAGGGAAGGGAAGGGGAAAAGAGGGAAGGAAGGGAAGGCAAGAGCTTAGCACAGTATTTGGTACATAGTAGATGCTTACAAATGTTTATTGATTGATTGATTGCAAACAGACACTTAAAGAAAAAATGAATTTCACATAAGAACTATGTAAATACTCAGAAGAAATGACAAAAAAATTTTTTAATGAAATGAAAGATCTAAAGAAATAAATGCAAGGAGAATTAATATCTTAGAAGAAAAGTAGTTGAGTCTCACCCAACTAACAGAATTCCTAAAAATCAGAATAGACAAAACAGAAATCAATGACTCCATGAGGCAGGAAGAAATATAAGAACAATAAAAAGATTTAAAAAATAAGAAAATGTAAGAAATTAGATACTAAAAACAATTGAATTGAAATGCTGGTCAGGGAGAAATAATTTAAGAATCATTGTCTAATGAGAAGAAGAATCACTCTCTAAAATCCACAAGAAAAAATTTGAATACTATACTTCAAGAAATCTATTAGAATAAGATGGCAAAGTAAAGATAGAACCTACTGGTTATTCCTGAAAGAAACCCCAAAAGGGACTATCCTAGGAAAGGCATAGCTAAAATCCAGATCTTACTTGTCTAAGAAAGTTTTACTTCAATCACTCAGAAAGCAGTTTAAGTACCATAGATCCACAGTCAAGATCACATCAGATTTGGCAGCTTCTATGGTATATTGGAGGAAATCTTGGATTGCAAGATTATAAAAGGCAAGATATAAGGCATTTCAAACAAAATAACTTGCCCTGAAAGCTGAGTATAACTCTCTAGGATGGAAGATGAATATTTAATGGAATAGGGTACTTCTATGCATTTCTGATGAAAAGAACAGAGTTGAGTAAGCCTTGAGTTAAAACGACCAGAGTAAAGGGAAACCCAGAGAGGTCAATCTATGAGCCATTTGGAAGGGGCTGTATGATGATGCAATGCTAAGGTTTGAATAGGAGAGAAGAAACAAGTGTCCCTTCAGAACCTTAATTTATTCAAATGATATTGAGAGAAATAAAGGGAAAAAAAACACAGCAGGCCCTCTATGGGATTGCTTCTATTCTAAGAGTTTTAGGAGAAGGAAAAAAAGGTAGAGCAAAAAGGAGGAAGAGAATGAAATTTGTTATTTCTTATTTGTGGATGTGTGCAAAGAATCTATAAACAAAGAAGAAGAAGGAGGAGGAGGAGAAGAAGAAGAAAAAGTGGGAGTAAACATCAGATGATCCTCACTTTTATCTGAAACAGATGAAGGAGAGTTGAACACACAAACATACACAGCCATACACACAATTTGGTGTAGAAATATATGAAACTCAGCTATTCTCACAATGTAATGATCCAAGACAATTCCAAAGGACTTATGATGAAAAATGTTATCTACCTCCAGAGAAACAACTGATGGAGTCTGAATGCAGATTGAAGCATACTCTTACTTAACTTTCTTTATTATTCTTAGGTTTTTTTCATTCTGTTTTTTTTTGCAACAAGGCTAATATGGAAATATTTTGCATGGGTGCATATGTATAGTTTATATCAAATTGCTTGCTTTCTCAAAGAGAGGAGGAGGGGAGAGAGGGAGAGAATATGGAACTCAAAAATTTTTTAAATAAATGTTAAAAAGTTGTTTACATGTCATTAAGAAGAAATAAAATAAAAAATTAAATGTAATACATAAATATAGGTATATATACATGTTTTCCTATTGAGTGCCATGTGTATATTATATATATATATATGTATGTACCTGTGTGTATATGTTTGTGCTTATTTATTTATTTATACATGGAACTCAAAAGGAAAACAAGTAAAGATAAAGAGAGAGATTAAAAGGAAGTTTTATACTAGGGAGGAAATAGTCCCAAGCAAAAACAACTACCTGATACCAAAGAAGGGATTAAAAGAAAAAAAGAAAAAAAGGGAAGGAAAGGGAATTCCTATTAAATGGGCAATGACTGAACAAATTGTGATATAATATTATAATAAATATTATTATACAAACTGATACAGAGTGAAAGAACATAGCCAGGAAAAGAGTTTGTACAATAACAAACTTGTAAAGAAAAACAACCTTTAAAGAGTTCTGATCAAAGCAATGACTAACCAATGTATTGAGAATATCTATGACGAAGCATGTTATCATCTCTTCACATAGACGAGATAGACTCAGTACAGAAAGAGACATGCAGTTTGGATAAAACCATTGGGTTGATTTGTTTTGCTTGACTATTCTTATTATATTACAAAGTTTCCTCCCTGCCCCACCCCTTTGAGGTAGGGCTAGCAATAGTGATGAAAAAAAAGAGGGCCATTGACACTTTTTAAAAATGCACAGAAGAAAACTGAAGTGAATTCAGAAGGAAGCACAGATAAACAGGACAATTGAAAGTAACGTGGAATATACCATATACTTTTTAAAGGCAAGTAAAGATTCACGTTATCATATACTTACCATCCTCTTTTGTGGTCTGCTGTTTATATGGAAATGACCTTCCTAATGTTTAAGTTCAAAATACAAAATTAAAACTAAAAAAAAGGCAATTGAATGCTATGAAATTATAATGATTAAGGTTGATCCCACTTCTTTAGATGAGAAGATATGAGGTGGGGGACTGTAGATGTGGAACACTACATACAATGTTCAGTTTTGCTATATGTATTTTTCCTCTCTCTTTTTATTCTTTGTTATAAGGGATAGCTCTGTGGGAATGAGAGCAAGGAATAACATGTTAAAAATTGTAGGTGATGTGAAAACAAAGCATAACAGCATTTTGTTAAATCCACTTTGTCTTTTATGGAGGCAGGGAAGAACCTTATATAGGAAAACAAATCTTTTGTTCCAGTCTTGTCTATTAGGATAGTTTCTTGTTAATATCATTACGGAATGAAACCAACCCCAGAGTTCTAAGTTCTAATTCTGGTCAAAGCAATGTGTGTGATGTGGAAGCAAAAATGAGTGAGATTGGCATGCTGAGAAGATGGAAGAATCAAAGAGAAGTTAAGGACCAGCTATCCCATCAAGAGACAAGAAGCACAGCATTGGTTACAGCAATTTAATACTGTACAGGAGAAAATAGACAACCATTAGGAGTAAGAGAAAGATAGAGAAAGGATCCAATTACAGAACATCAAAGATATCCCATAGTAGGGTCCAGGAAACTTTCTCCAACTCCATCTAGTGAGCTCAGAATCATCCTATGGACTAAAGAAGGCAAATAACAAAAAAATAAGATGGAGGCTCAAAAAATGGAACTAGGAAAGGGGAAGAATAGGACCAATGACAGTGGCCTTTCAGTCTCCTTGTGGTAGTATCCCACCTAGCCACTCTCACCCCTTGGGGACCACAGAACTTGTCCAAATGGTAATCTGAGAGAACAGAGAATAGAAATCTTGAAAA
Organism: Vombatus ursinus; assembly: GCF_900497805.2. Taxonomy (NCBI): domain Eukaryota; kingdom Metazoa; phylum Chordata; class Mammalia; order Diprotodontia; family Vombatidae; genus Vombatus; species Vombatus ursinus. Next base: position 7,857,320 of record NW_020954630.1, read on the forward strand.
GGGGCACAGCAATAATGGATGTACAAAAGAGAAAAAAAATAAAGGTTAGAAGTGTGTTTATAGCAAGGACACCAAGGAAAAGTAAACAGAGTGATTGATAAAAGCATATAAAATCTGATTTAAGAGGAAAAATTCACAAAGAAAAAAACATCTTGATTAACAAGTATTTTATAGCAAAGGAAACTGAGTCAAAATCTCCTGAGAAAAGCAAGTTATTAAAACAAAATTTTCCTAGTTCCCAGAAATGACAATGGAGAAATTCCAAGAAAATTCAGAATATTTCAGAAAAACAGAATAAAGTGAAAATATCAGAGAAATAAGAACAGAAATTATAGCCATTTAAACAAACCAACAAGACAAACAAGAGAGTAAATAATTTAGAACAAAAGATAGAGATAATTTTTAAAAAAGTAATTTTTTCTGAAAAAAAGAGAATGAAAGGATTATCATGCAATATTTCAGAGACAGAAGGAAAAATAATAGATCAAAGTTAAAAAGCAAAACTGGATGTATACATGAGAACTTTACAGGAATACAGAAGGGCTCTACTAAACAAGAATACTGAAGGCAAAATGCAACGAGATCTGTAAAGATCATAGGTCTTTCAGAAAAACATCATAAACAAGAAAAGTTAAATACCATATTGCAATAACTCATCTAAGAAAATTGCCCAAAACTATCAGAGGCAGACAAGAAAGTACAAAGTGAAAGAATACACACTTCAACAGAAACTAATTCCAAATTTAACTTACTAACAAACATTGTAACCAAAACTCAGAATTATAACATCAAACAACAATTTTTTTCAGGCAAGAAGGGGAAAAAAACTTTCCCATTTTAAGGAGAATCCAACAGAATAACACAGAATTACTTGATGGTTAAAAAAAGTCAAAAGAAGAATTGAAATATGGTGTTCTGAAAAGCATATCCTACAAAGGTAAATATAACCATAAAAGGAAATAATTGAATATTCAGTAAAAGTGTGGATTCAAGTCATTCTTTCAGAAGAACTCAAAGATGTGAAACATTTTCAACATGCAAAATGATTAAATGAAACAAACAAACATTTTCATATAACAATGAAAGACTAAGAAACAAAATGTCTTCATGTAGGCAGTGCTAGACACTGCGGAATCTTTTTGTTTATTGTTTGGTTTTTCTTTAAAATAACTCACATATTATTTGACAGATATTGAGAAGGCAATGTGAACATCACTGGCTAACAAACTTAAGAAAGAAAAGTACAATGGGAAAAATCCATTGGAGAGTGGAAGCAAATTCATATTTAGAATAAAAAACAACCTCATCAACATAGTGATAGGTAGCAGGAAAATAGAAAGGAATTTCAGGAGAGGAGAGGATGGGATGAGAGTGTCCAGGATAAGACTAGTCAGAACATGGTAAGATAGGCGGATACAAGGCTTTCAGTTTCTCCCTCCTTTATAGTGGAGGGAGAGTAGAGTTAGAACACTGGGGGACAAGTTACAGAAAAAAGAATGGGAATTGGATCTTACCAGCAAAATAAGGGAAAACTCTAGTAGCAACAAAAAGCTATCACACAGAATCTGGAGAGGGTGAAGCAAGAGACTTTCAATGAATTCTGCTGAGAGTGTTTGGATACTACAGGAGGTCAACTTCTCCAAGATGGGCCTACACACATAGGAACTATGGTACTTTCATTAGGTAGTGATAAAGGTAGAAACCCTGGAGGGGCACAACTAATAAAGGTTTAAAAGAGAATATTCATGACAATAGAAGAGACAAGTGACAGGGGTCACAAACCCCTTCCCCTGAATCCTGCTGCCTCTGTCAAGAATTAACTCTCCTGGGAATAGATTCTAGAGTATTTAGAATAGCAAATGAGGAAAAAAGAAGGTGGACTGAAAACAACATTTCTTAGAACGGGATGTTACAAATTAATATCACCATAGTGAAAGAATGAATGAGATGGCTGTGGGAGGGCAGGGACATGGAGAATTAGGCATTTTGGCTTTATTCCTTTTTTATAATTTATTACTATACTCATATTTAACTGGAAAAAGGAAAGGTAAATGAGAGAAAGACAGAGATAGAGTCAAATTGATGTGGTGAATAGAGAGCCAGCCTTGAAACCAAGAGAATGTTGGTTGAAGTCCTGACCCTGACACAGACAGGCAATGTGACTGTGAACAAGTCACTTAACTTCTCAATACTTTAGGCAACTCTCTAAAACTATATTTTGCAGAGAATACATCTACCTGCACCACTAAGGAGAAATCAGAGGTCCAGTCCATATGTATATTATATATGTATGTACATATAGAACATGTAAAATTGCACATAATACTTATGTGCAATATTAAAACATCTATTATGCATACTATATTATTGTGTCTATTATATAATATATATAAATATATAATTTGTATATTGCATTTTCAGTTGTTTCAGTCATGTCTGACTCTTTGTGACCCCATTTGGAGTTTTCTTGGCAAAGATACTGCAGTGGTTTCCCATTTCTTCTCCAGCTCATTTTACAGATAAGGAAACTGAGGCAAACAGAGTTAAATGACTTGCCCAAGGTCACACAACTAGTGTCTGAGGCCACATTTTTAACTCAGGAAGACGAGTCTCCCTGACTCCAGGCCCAGAGCTCTATCCGCTGCACCATTTAGCTGCCTGTATATTGCATATATAATATGTATATCATTCACACACCTACAATATTGATTTACTAACAAGGGGATGAGATTATTTTGCCTCTAAAACACTAATTCACTTCTTGCTTCTATTTTCCTATAGATTTTTCTGATTAGATCTTTTGCTTCTTAGATTAGTTAGCCCATTAATGTTCTCATTGCCCTCTCTCAAATAATGTATGATTTTTTTTTAGGAAAAAAAATCAAACAGCAAATAAAAGGTCTCCCCAAATCCATTGCCTTGTCTAGTCCTACTTCTATGAAAATAAACATTTCATTTCTTAATATTTAAACTGGGAAGGTAGCATACAATGGGAAAAGCACTGGCTCTATAGTCAGAGGAGTGGAATGGAATCCCACCCCCCATGCTTACTACCTACATGACCTTGGACAAGTCATCTAACCTCCTAAGGCCTCAGTTCAGCCTTCTGTAAAATTGGAGGGCTGAAATATAAGGCCTTTAAAGATTCTTTAGCTCTAGCTCTATGATCTTATTATACAGCAATTAACAAAGGAAAATGAAGAAATGAGGTAGCCCAAAACAGAGACTACATGATGATATCATGAATGTCACAGAACAACTCATAGAAACAGCAAATAATTACATTCAAAATAAAAATAAGAATACAGCTAAGGTGGTCATTAGAGGAATTTTTTTCTTGGAAAACGTATATTATCACAGAAATAAAATAGAAAAAGTTAGGATGAACTGATCATGCATTTATAAGGAATAAAAAAAATACCTTATAATAAATACAAAAGAAGATATCTTTAAAATTAGAGCATAAATAAAACAACTTGAAAAATAAAGATTATAGAGCTGATACTATTAAAATCAGATTTTAAAAGGGCAACCAAATTTAAAAAAGAATTAAATGACCAAAATTGAACATGAATTCACAACAAAGAAGAGAGAAAATAATAATCACAATTAAATGCCAACAAACCTGAGAAGTGAAAGATAGTGGATGAGAATCTACAAAAATATAAAATAAAAGAGGGAAAACATAAAAAAGAAAGCAAAATAAAACTAAGAATCCTAAATGACATAATTTGTGGAAAAAACAAATCAAGAAAGTCATAAGTCTGTGTTGGGGGGGGGGTTAGGGGTGAGGAGGACACTTGAACCAGATGGATTCACAAGTGTATTATATAAAATATTTAAAGAATATTTAAGCTACAAAAATTATTCTCAAAAATATAGGCATAAGATAACTATCTCTTTTTATGAGTAAAATATTGTTCTGATACCCAAACTAGGGAGAAGCAAAGTAAGGAGAGAATTATAGATCCATTTCACTAATGAATATTGACACAGAATTTTTAAATAAACCCTTGTAAGACTTCAGCAATATAGTCAGAAAATAATTCACTATGACCAAGATAGATTTATACCAAGGATTCAGGGATTGTTCAAAATAAAGCAAACAATGAGTATCCCTAATCATATCAACAACATCAAAAAAACAAAAACAAAAACAAAAACCCTGATTATTTCAATGGATGCAGAAAAGGTCCTTGACAAAATTCATCCCCACTCCCATTGATTCTTGTGTTGTCCTTAGGGACCAGGCTAAACAAAAATAATCCTTCTTCCATGTGACAACCCGTTATATGTTTTAAAAGGAGCCACCACGCTCTCTCCAAGTCCATTCTTCTCCAGGCTAAAGATTCACTCTTCAACTAGCCCTTGTCATGATGATCATGGCATGGTCATTAGTCCCTTGACCATCTTGGGCACTTTCTTTTGGATAAGCTCCAGTTTTGCAACATCTCTCCTGAAATGAAGGACCCCACATGAAGCACAATATTCCAGATCTAGGCACATCAGTACAATAAGACCATTACATTCAATGTGCTGGCTGTTATTCTTCTCACACTGTTGACACAAATTAAATTTTTAGTCCTCTAAAACCTCCAGATACTTTTTTCTCACCTTTCCTAACCTGTGAATGTTTTGGAAGCTATATCAGATTTTACATTTTGTTCTATTGTTTAATGAGCCTAATGAATTGTTGTTGTTGTTGTTGTTTTTATTGTTTGTCCTTTGTTCTCAAAGAGGATCATGACATCAGGGAGGTGATGCCATGACTTGCAAGTGAATTGGATTTAAGAGAGGCAGCCTCACTCTCTCCTCCAGAGCCATCTGGGTACAGTGGCAAGATACAGATCAGGATGCCTGGCGATGGACCCCAATTGAATTATATACTGAAAGTTTGAAAAACTATGCCCTCTTTTTCACTTTTAAGGACTTAACATTTTCTTTGCACTTATTTTCTTTTTTCTTTTTTAAAAATTTGTTTGTTTTTATTTTTCTCAATTACATGTAAACAAAATTTTTAACATTCATTTTTTTAAATTTTGAGTTCTGAATTCTCTCTTTCTCCTTTGTCCCTTTCTTCAGAAGGCAAGCAATTTGATATCTATATCAAATCCAGTCATGTAAAACATATTTCCAAATTAGCCATGTTTTGCACTAGTTTTCTAAACAATCTCTATGTATCATCTAATCATGATGTCCCTGTTGTCTTAGAGTAAGTTTCTTTTGAGAGGACCAGAATGGGCTTCAGTTGTTCTTATCTACATTGTTATAGGGAAGCTGGGCTATTGTTATTGTCATTATTATTATTATTATTATTATTATTACTATATTATCTATTCCAGAATCAATATTATTCTACTACATTGTCATGAATAAGATTTATCATGAATAATAATAATAGCTGACATTTAGATAAAGCTTTGGGATCTGCAAAGCACTTTATGCACAATATTTCTTTTTATTAAAAAAAAAAACCCTGGGAAGGAGGTGCTATTATTATCCCCATTTTGCAGATTAGGAAACTGAGATAGAGGTTAAATGAGTTGACCAAGGTCACACATCTAAGTGTGTCTGAGACCAGATTTGAACTCAGGTCTTCTTGACCACAAATCTATCACCTTATCCATTGTGCTACCCAGATGCCTATCAATAAAAAGGGACAACAACAGAGCACTTCTGGTTCACAGCATCTTTCTTTTGTCCTTGGAACCACTGTCTACCAATGTGCTGGGATATAGCCAAATTTCCTCCTTCCTATTCCTTTAAGGCAACCCCTTTTTATCATGACACATGACTACACAGAGGGAATTTCCCTGCTTTCAAGGGGATCCCTTTACCACTAAAAGGGATTGTAGGAGGAGTCAGAGTCCCAGCACAATGCAATTCAGCACTCTTAGGGAAGTTTTAATTCCTAGTGGCTAATTGCCACCTGGCATCCATTCACTAACATGACACCAGGTCATTCTAAACATTATGGTTTCAAAGCCATTGTATTTTTAAAAAAAAAATCTATTAAATTAGAACGCATCTCCTAAATGTATTCCAGGGCAATAATTATAACAGCAATCATAAATATACCAGAGGCATGGTAGGTAAAAAGCTTCCTTTTCATATAGGAAGGAAAGGGCATATTATTACAGTCCTTTTCTCAAAATCCTTTTTAGACCTTGTAGTTATTCATATGTATGTGAAAATGTATATAATGTATATATTTGTGTGTGGTGTGTTTTAGAAATAGAGAGAGACAGAGAGAGAGAGACAGAGACAGAGAGAGAGAATCAGTTGAGTGCCTGATCCAGCAACAAAGGTAACAGGAATAATCGATGGTAGAGGAACCCAAGTCTGTTGATTCCCAGTCAAAAGCTCTCCCCATTACACCTCTGTTCCCTGCAAAAACCAAATAGGTCCCATCAAGGGGGACTTGCTGATCAAATTGTAGCTTATGAATGAAATATGATTGCATCATAAAAAATGAAAAATTCAGAGAAACTCAGGAAGACTTGTATGAATTGAAGAAGAGAGGAGAAAGCAGAACTGGGATGATAATATTCAAAATTATTATAATAACATAAACAAAAATCAATTATAAAAGGCAGTTGAACTCATATTAATCACAATGGCAAATTCTAGAGAACAGATAATAACAGAAAGCATTCGCCTTCTCAAGGTCAAGGGCAAGGAAAAAGGGATAGGGGAGAGGACTATGGTGACAGAATATGTTATACAATGTAATATGTGGTTGTTTTATGGATAGATGCTGTTTAATTGTATTTAAATTATAATGTGTATGACTATGATGTACAAAACAAATCAATAAAACTTTTTTTTAAAGATAAGCTAGTAGGCAAGGGAACAATAAAACATCTTTAATTTTAAAATGGGGAAGCAAAGGGAAAGAATACCCTGTAATTCACTACTGCACGCTGACTGCAATGTGATAACCTACACACGTATTTGTAATAGAGTACCTCCTAAAAAAGTCTCCGGAGCCCAGGTATCAGCAACCCTGCCTATGACCATTTAATTCAATGCATTTTTACTAACAAATACTTCACTATATCTAGCCCTTGGGCAGCTAGTTGGTGCAGCAGAATGTTGTGCCTGGAGTCAGAAAGAGGAGTCTTTCTGAGTTGAAATCTGGCCTCAGACACTTACTAGCTAGGTGACCCTGGGCAAGTCACCTTAACTTTTCCGCTTAGTTTTCTCATCTCTAAAATGAGCTGGAGAAGGGAATGGCAAATCACACCAGTATCTTTGCCAAGAAAACCTCAGATGGAGTCACAAAGAGTCGGATATAATTGAAACAATTGAACAACAACAAATATCTAACCCTGTGCTGGGCCTTTAAAGAGTAATTAAAAAAAAAAAAGACCTTGTGCCTACCTGCAAGAAGATTACAATCTGATGGGGATTGCCAGACAAACAGACTTGAAACAATTAGAGAACCATATAAGGCAGTCATCATGGAAATCGAGTCCTAAAAAAAAAGATGATACAGATAATAAATGTCTCCCCGGGTCAGGAAGGGTTAGAATATTGTCTATTGGCTGGAACTATGTTAACAAACTTAGGTAACATGGTAAAAATAATAAAACTCATTTCAACTCTTTGGGCCTCAGTTTCCTCATCTGTAAAATGAGGAGGGTAGACTAGATGATCTTCTAGCTCTAACATATCTCCTATAGCCTATTAGAGAAAATGGTTTAGGAGAAGGAAGATTTGAGGGGGACCTTTAAGGATTGAAGAAAGATAGAAGTGTTAGTGGAGGCAGTAGGGTCACCAAGACCTTTCTTAAAATCTGATGTTGGATGAGGCAGCTAGGTGACACAGTGGTTAGAGCACCAGTCCTGGAGTCAGGAGGACCTGAGTTCAAATCATGGCCTCAGACACATAACACTCATTAGCTGTGTGACTCCAGGCAAGTCACTTAACCCCAATTGCCCTCACCAAAAAAAAAAAAATCTCATGTTGGAGTCAGTTCTGGGTTTCCCTAAAGAAGTAAGAATTATTTCTGATTTTTCCTTTAAAAAAAAACAACAACACTAAATTACAAACAAAAAACCTCTCTTGTCTTGAGATTGGCAAGGGATGGTACCCAATGGAGAAGCTAATATATTAGGAGCTGTTCAAAACTAGAATAGGCTGTCCCTGGGGTCAGAGAAACTATGTTCAAATCCTACATCTATGTGACCTTAGACAAAGCCCCTTAACTCTTCTAGCCCTTATTTCTCTCCTTTGATCTCTGTCAAGAGGAGGACCTCCTATAGAATGCTCCTAAAAAACTTTCACATAACATTTTTATACAAATAAATATATATTACATACATATGTGTGTATGTACATATATATATGGATATACAAAATAAATATAACTTGTCTCAAGTCAAACCTCAAATTGTGAGGAGGGCACTAAGCATCTGATGAGCAGGTTCAAGAAAGGCATCACTTAGAAGATGGTATGTGAACTGTGTCTAGAGGGAAGTAATGGGATTTTATGAGACAGAAGTGAGTTGTTGGTGGCTTCTATGGGAGAATGGGGAGGCAGTTAACATTTGTTGCTGAATGCTCCCTATTCCCTCCCCCACCCCAACATACACATATATCCACACTCAGCTTCTTTTCTTGTAGCTCACCAGAGAAGGCTGATTCAGGCAATAAATGTTAAAAAAAAAAAAGATCTCCTTTTTTCTTAAGAAAGCATCTCTTTCTTCAGTCTAGATGCATTGCCAAAAAGTAATGTTCTTGGAAGAGTGAAATCATTGAGTATTATGGATGGTAGAAGTGTGGTTATAAAGGTGACTCCTTATTTCTCAGGGTTGGGCTTCCTGAAGAATCATCACAATTACCTTTGCCAAAGGCCTAAAAAGTCAGCTCTGTTTTCACCTTTGCAGCAATTATTAATCTACTACTACTCAAGTTTCCTTCCTTTCTAAATTGGCAACTTTTTGACCTAGTCATCTCCCAAATCAAATCAGGATCAATTAGAGTCATTTAGGAAAGCTATACATAACACAAAGTGTTCAGTAGCTGAAATATAATTAAATATAATTGAGTACAAGTATTATGTAGTAAAATATTGCTGACCAGCTACACAGGCTTTCCCTTATGTTTTTATTTAAAATTTCACCTAACAAACCAATAGTAATGTTTAAAATATGAAAAAGCTATATGTGGATACACAACAGGAGAGAGGGGGGTGGGGAGGCTTGGGAAGGGGTACATGACATAGTGGAGAGAAAGTCACCCTCAAAGCCAGAAAGATCTGGGTTCAAGTCCTGCCTTGGACACTTACTGTCTGTGTGACCTTGGACAAATCATTTAACCTTTCAGTTCTCTAGATAATTGTCCGAGAATTCTCCAAGAATTTGGAGCAGGTGCCAAATTGCACTGGTCAAAAGAGTTGGTCCTGTCACCTGGGAACTCCCTATGATTTCATAGCAATGAATTCACAGGTCTAGTCCCTATTCCCATAGCACAATGCTAGGTGCATCTTCTTAAACCAAGAGTTCCAAAGGTCCCTTTTGAGCATCTCTTGTCTGCTGCAGCCTTGTGCTGGGCAACATGGGGAATATAAAGGAAATATTACACCCAGTTTCTGCACTCAAGGAGTTTTGTGGGAAGACAATAGAAAATAGTGAGGTGGTATAGAGGACCAAGTGCTAGTTCTAGCCTCAGGAAGAGCTGCCTCAGGCATTTAATACCTGTGTGACCCAGGGCAAGCCACCAAAAATCTCTCTTTCTCCATTTCTTTAACTGTAAAATGGCAAAAATAAGGCACCTACCTGCCAGCATTGTAAAGTGCTTTGTAAACCTTGGAGCACTATTCTAAATGCTAGTTACCACTATTATGATTAGCATTATTATTATTGTGAGAAACAAGGTGGAAGGAATGGTACAGTAGAAAGAACACTGGTTCTATAGTCAGAGAACCTGGATTCAAATCTTACCTCTGATGCTCATAACCAATGTGACCTTGGGCAAATCATTTCATTCCCCTGAGCCTTGGTTTCTTCATCTCTAAAATAAGGGTATTGGACTAGCTGGTTTCTCTGGTCCCTTATAACTCCTAAGTTATGACTCTAGGATTCTATGAACCAGGGAGCATAGTGTAAAGTGAATCATGTCCACCACCAATGCCCTAATTGAGGACCAAACTGTTGTTACTTTGTCCTTTGATTTTGAATAGGACCATTGATATCACAAGTGATGTCTTGACTCATGAGTGGATTGGATTTAAATGAGTCAGAGTTGCACAAAGTTATCAGCCTCACCCTCTCTTCCAGTGGCATCAAAGTCTAGCAGCAAGACAAAAGTTAAGATGACTGATGACAGCCCAGGATGCAGTGGATGACCTTGGGGTCTTTAATGCCTGACCAAGCTCTAAGTGCTCCACAGTGCCTACTTCTGCCACCTTCATGGCTATTGGAACAAATTGTTCTCATCTACCCATTCCACCAAGGGAAATCTTCACATGCTTAGGGTAAGACATCCCCCTAACTCATCAACAGGTAAGTTATCCTCCACCTGTTTTACCCTTCCCGTCTAGAGGATTTACCAGGCTGTGGCTACTGGACATGTGACAGCTTCTTGGACCCACAGGTGAGAGCTGAGAGCCAGGTAGACACCAAAGTTGGATGAGCAGCCCTGAAAAGGGCTTGGGAAGCCCTCACACCAGAGGTGCTAGTCCTCCTTGAACATGCCATATACCTGAATTACCTGTTCACTGGACTGCTGGACTAGCCTCCTTCCTGGTGTCCCTGCCTCCATTCTTTCCCCAACTCCATTCATTCCTGAAAGCTACTGACAGAAACATCTTCCTAAGGTGCAGGTCTGACCAGACCACTCCCCATTCCATAGGCTCTCCATTGTCTATTAAGTAACATCCAATTCAAATTCCTTAGCCTGGCATTCAAGTTGCATCTCGTCTCCGGCACTTATTCCAACTATGTGACACTAGCCAAGTCAATTTTGTTCGCTAAGCTTCACTTGGCTCTCCAGTGTCATGGAAATAACACAGAGCTTGGAGTAAGGAAAACTGGGTTAAATTCCGCTCCAGGTCCTAACTGTAAAACCATGGCCAAAGCCAGTTGTGAAGATTCTTTAAGGCACAATCCTCATACAAAGAGTATAAGCTCAGTTCCTACCCTCAATCACCATAAAATCTAATTAGAGAGATAAGATTTACATGCTTGAAAAAGCTAAAATAAGAGTCAATATTTGCTAAACACCAAATGAGTTGTTTCAGTCACGTCCAACTCTTCGTATATCCACTTGGGGTTTTCTTGGCAAACATACTGGAGTAGTTTGTCATTTCCTTCTTCCATTTCATTTTATAGATAAGGAAACTGAGGCAAACAGGGTTAAGTGATTTGCCCAGAGTAACACAGCAAGTAAGTGTCTGATTTGAACTCAGGTCTTCCTGACTCCAGGCTTGGCACTCTATCCACTGCACCACTCTAATGAGTGGAATGTATCAAATAAGTGTGATAGGAATTGATAGAAGGAAGAGGAATGAGGCATCAGAGAGGAGGAGAAATTTGAGGTACGCCTTGAAAACTGGGTAGAATTGAAATAAATGTCAAGGGGTGAGGAGAGAATCCTAAAAGGTGGACATATTAAATAGCAAATGCACACAGAAGGGATTACACATGGAAGGGCATTAGAGAAGAGGGGACTAATAAAACGTGTCAGTAAGTAAACCAACCTGGCTAGACTAAAGGGTTCATATTGAGAAGACAATGTTGAAAATGTAGGTTGGGATTCTTTAGTGAAGTGCCTTGAATGTCAGGTTAAGGAAAAGAGACCTCCTCCAAAGTTCATAGTCCTCCTCCTCCTTCTTCTTTTCTCCCCGGGTTATTTTATCCTTCTTTAGGCAGACTGGGGCCCTGCTCCTGGGGGCTCACTATATTGGTACTAGATTTAGTGCAGATGCCTGATCAGCTTTAACCCTACTGCAGCTTAGACCTCCCCAAGTTCAAGCTCAGCTACCTTGATAGCAAGGGATGAGGTGTGAGCCTTACAAGTATGAGCCACCTTGACTGGATCTGGCACTTATTTTCTAGAACTGGAGTGAGGAGGATGCAAGTTTAAATGACCTTAGACATTTACTAACTGTGCAACACTGGGCAAGTCACTTAGCCTCTGCCTCAGTTTCCTCATCTGGAAAATGAGAGTAATAAGAGTACCCAGATCCTAGCATTGTTGAGAAGATAAAATGAGAAAATATTCATAAAATTCTTTGCAAAATTTAAAGCACTAAATAAATGCTGGTTATCATTATTGTTATTTACCCCATTTCAGGTAAATTAGCATTTTCCAACCGAGATACAAGCAAACCAAGGCAATTTTTTTTAATTTAAATTTTACTTTTTCCAATGAACAAAAATTTTTCTCTCTTCTATCCACCTCCCAACCACCACCCCTCACCATGATTAAAAAAAAAAAGAAAAATATAACCCTTGTAGCAAATATGCCTAATGAAGCAAAACAAATTCTCTTCATTGGCGATGTTCAAAAACATACATGTCTCATTCTGTACTCGGAGCCCATCACATCTCTGAGGACAGGTGAAGAGGTGGGTAGCATGGCTCCTCCTCAGTCCTCTGGACCAAGGCACATACATAATTCTCAAGTCGCTTACCCAAGGTCACCCAACAGCATCTCAGTAATCTGGGAAGCAAAATCCCAAGCTTCTGACTTTCTCCCTGCTGGCACTCATTCTGCCAGGCCATACGTATCTTATAAATAATTAATAATGGGAAATGCACAACTCCATTTCCTTTCATTTGTGATTCCCAGATGGCTTAGAGAGTGAATTTTCTTATCCAGGGAATCTCTGAGAAATGTGTTACCCAAAACGCTCAACCTCTACTATTTAGCTCCATATGAAAACAAAGCAGTGATTTCACTACCTCAGGAAAAAAGCGTTCTTACATAAGGAAGTGGTAAGAAGTGATAGTTTGTGCTGGAGCAGGGTTTTCTTTGATTAAACTCTATGTCTCTGGGTCCTGTGCTTTAACCAGAGGCTCAACTGTTGATGATGAGGATGATGATGAAAAGAGAATGATGACAAAACCAAGACTCCTGACCTCTATATCCCCTCACATACTGGCTACCAATTATCATTCATCTCTCCTCTATTTGTCTCATTCCCTGGGAAGAAATAGTAATATCTTACTTTACAGCAGGGAACTTGGGGACTCGAGGCCACATGTGGCCATCTAGGTCCTCAAATGTGGCCCTTTGACTGAGTCCAAGTTTTACAGAACAAATTCTTTTATTAAAGGGATTTGTTCTGTGAAGTTTGAATTCAGTCAAAGGGCCGCACTTGAGGACCTAGAAGGCCACATGTGGCTTCAAGGCTGCAGGTTCCCCACCCCGCCTTAGACAAAGGCTTGCAGAATTCATCTTAACTGTATCTATTACAAATGTGATAGATTTAGGTATTCAAACTGAATCAGTGAAGGCAGAGCCACGATGGTATAATAAAGGCAGTGACTTGCCTGAGTTCTCCCCAAAACCTTTTTGAACACTTTTAAATAATGCCAGAAAACAATTCCTGGAATGGCAGAACCCACAAAAGAATGGGATAAAATAATTTTCCAGCCAAAGACAACTTAGAAGTTCAGCAGGAAAGGTCTGTCACACCTGTCACAATCCAATGCAGTCTGCACCAACACAGACTAGGCCCCAGCAAACCAGGAACAAGCCTTGGGAACCACTGTATCTGCAGCTGCAAAGGCTTCCTCCAGAGCTCTCAGCCCACAGACATTAAGGGGGTCAGACACCTAATCAGAAGGACATTACAGGGATCTCTTTGTTGGCACTGGGGCAGGCCTCCATTCTGTTTCTTTGCCTGTACTGAGGTCTGGGTCGAAATCTTTAGTGAAAGTCCCAGGGCAAGGAGGAGCACTAGCACACACACTAGAGCTTGCAGGCTGCAGTGGAGCAGGGACCCTCCTCACAGTTCCAGGGCAGAAAAGAGTGCTTGTGGCCACTCACAGGCCAGAGCACAGGCCAGGAGAGTAGTAAACACCTCTCCTTAGATCATACCACCTTAGAAGAACTGAAAACTTACAGGTCCCTAGAAGTATCTCTGAAAATCTGCATAAAACTTCTGAAGCTTGGGACAGTGTACCCTTCACCCTGGAAGCAGAGCCCCACTTTAACAAAGAGTTAAAAGTCAAGAAATAGATTGGAAAACAAGCAAACAACAGAAAAAAATTCTGACCATAGAAAGTTACTATGGTGACAAGGAAGATCAAAACACACACTCAGAAAAAGACAACAAAGTCAAAGATACTACATCCAAAGCCTCCAAGAAAAAAAAATGTGAATTGGTCTCTGTCCATGGTAGAGGTCAAAAAGGATTTTGAAAATCAAGCCACAGAGGTAGAGGAAAAACTGGGAAGAGAAATGAGTGATACAAGAAAATCATAAAAAGGGTCAACAGCTTAGTAAAGGAGACACAAAAAATACTGAAGAAAATAACACCTTAAAAAACAGACTAGGTCAAATAGTTAAAGAGGTACAAAAAAACCAATAAGGAGAAGAATGCATTGAAAAGCAGAATTGGCCAAATGGAAAAAGAAGCACAAAAATTCACTGAGGGAAAAAAAAACCTCCTTAAAAAGTAGAATTGACCAAATGGAAAAGGGGGTACAAAAGCTCAGGGAAGAAAACAATTCCTTGAAAAAAAAGAATTGAGCAAATGGAAGCTAATGACTCTATGAGAAATCAAGAAATAATAAGATAAAACCAAAAGAATGAAAAATAGAAGACAGTGTGAAATATCTCATTGTAAAAACAACTGATCTGGAAAATCGATCTAGGAGAGATCATTTAAAAATTATTGGACTACCTGAAAGCCATGATCAAATAAAAAGAACCTAGACACCATCTTTCAAGAAATTATTAAGGAAAACTATCCTAGAACCAGAGGGTAAAACAGAAATTGAAAGAATCCACAGATCACCTCCTGAAAGGGATGCCAAAATGAAAACTCCCAGGAATATTATAGCAAAATTCCAGAGTTCCCAGGTCAAAGAGAAAATACTGCAAGCAGCCAGAAAAAAAAATTCAAGTATCATGGAGCCACAGTAAAGATAATACAAGATTTAACAGCTTCTACATTAAAAGATAGGCAGGCTTAAAATATGATATTCTGGAAGGCAAAGTAGCTAGGATTACAACCAAGAATAACCTACCCAGCAAAACTGTGCAGAATTCTTCAGGGGAAAAACAGACATTCAATAAAATAGAAGACTTTTAAGCATTCTTGATTAAAAGACCAGCGCTGAATAGAAAAATCTTACTTTCAAATGTAAGACTCCGGAGAAGCATAGAAAGGTAAACAGGAAAGGGAAATCATAAGGGACTTAATAAGGTTAAACTGTTTACATTCCTACATGAGAAGATGATACTTGTAACTCAAAAAAAAAACCTTTTTCATTATTAGGGCATTTAGGAGTATATGTAGACAGAAGGCACAGGTGTGAGTTGAATGTGAAGGGATGACATCTAAAAAAATAAAATTAAAGGGTGAGAGAGGAGCGCACTGAAAGAAAGGAAAAGGGAAAGGCAGAATACAGGCAAATTTTGTCACATAAAAGAGGCAAGAAAAATCTTTTAGAGTGGAGGGGAAGACAGGGGAGGTGAAAGGGAGTGAGTGAACTTTCCTCTCATAGGAATTCACTCAAAGAGGGAATAACATACACACTCAATTGGGCATAGAAATCTATCTTACCCTACAGTAAAGTAGGAGGGGAAGGGGATAAGAGGAATGGGGGGAGGTGATAGAAGGAAGCACAGATTCAGGGAAGCAGTAACCAGAAGCAAAATATTTTTGAGGAGGGACAGAATGAAAGGAGAGAGAGAATAGAATAAATAGAGGACAAAATAGGATGGAGGGAAATACAGTTAGCAACCATAACTGTGAAAAAATTTTGAAGCAAGTTTCTCCAATAAAGGCCTCATCTCAAACATATAGAGAACTGAGTTATATTTATAAAATTAAGAGCCATTCTCCAATTGATATATAATAAAAAATATGAAGTTTTCAGATGAAGCAGTCAAAGCTATCTATAGCTATATGAAAAAAATGCTCTAACTCATTATTGATTGGAGAAATGCAAATTAAAACAATCCTGAGGTTCTACTTCATACCTATTAGACTGGCCAACAGAACAGAAAAGGAAAATGACAAATGTTGGAGGAGATGTGGGAAAAATTAAACATTAATGCATTGTTGCTGGAGTTGTGACCTGATTCAACCATTCTGTATAGCGATTTGGAACTATACCCAAAGGTCTATAAAACCACGCATACCCTTTGACCTAGCAATACCACTACTAGGTCTGTATCCAAAAAGAGATAAAAACAAAAAGGAAAAGGACCTATATGTACAAAAATATTTATAAAAGCTATTTTCTAGTGGTAAAGATTTGGAAATTGAAGGGATTCCCATCAATTGGGGAATGACTGACCAAACTGTGTTATGTGAATGTGGTAGAATATTATTGTGCTATAAGAAATGATGAAGAAGAAACTCTCGGAAAAGCCTGGAAAGACTTATATGAGCTGATGCAAAGTGATATGTATTGTGTACAAAGTAACAGCAATATTTTAAGATGACCAGCTGTGAATGACTTAGCTATTCTTAGCAATACTGTGATCCAAGACAACTCTGAAGGACTTAACGATGAAAAATGCTATTCACCCCCAGAGAAAGAACTGATAGTGTCTGAATACAGATTGAAGCATACTTTTTTAAAATTTATTTTTCTTAAAGTTGTTTTCTCTGTTTTCTTTCACAACATGACTAATATGGAAATATATTTTGCATGACTACACATGTATAATCTATATCCAATTGCTCACCTTCTCCATGAGGTGAGTAGGGAAGGAGGAAGGGAGAGAATTTGGAACTCAAAGTTTTAAAAATGAATGTTTAAAATTGTTTTTACATGTAATTGGAGAAAAATAAAATAGTACACAAGATGAATCAATCACCAAGGTTCTGAAGAAACAATCTTTTTAAATCAGTCATATGAGTGACGGAGAACAAATGATACAGTCACTACAAGTGTTTTCATTCACATATTAAAGATAATCTATAAATATCTTAAGAAGACCCTAAGATACCAACACCATGAAATAACATTTAGTGATCTCTCTCAGAATTCTATTGCACTAACCAATGGGGAATATACAAAACCAGCCTTTTAATGGTGAATTTTATTTAATAAGCAAAAACTCTATGAAAAAGATGAAATAGATAAAACCCAGCCAAAACTGAACACAACAGCCAAGTGTTCAATGAAATCAAAGAACACAAACTACTAGAGGGAAGGATTCCTTCCCCCACCCCCAAGTTTTGCTAGAAAAACCATTCTAAAGTTTGGCAAGAAATAAGTTCAGAATACCAATTTACACCATGTACCACAGTAAATTCCAAATGGATGTGACCTAAATTTAAAGGGTCACATCATTTAAAAATTAGATAGGAATAGTTAGAGGAGAGAATTCTTAAGCAAAAAAAAGGGATAAAGTTTGATCATGAAAATGAAAGGGACAATTTTGATGACTTAAAATTAAAAACAATGTATTTATAAGAGAACTTTCAAATGGCAAAATAATTTTCACATTAAAAATTGATGATAAAAGTCTGATATTCAAGACATATAGAGAATTGATGCAAAAACATAAGAGCCATTCCTTAACAGATAAAATGTTCAAAAGACATAAAACAAATATTTTTTTCTTTTTTCCTATAAGTTAACCCATTTGTTGTTGGGCTGTGGGCTACAGATATTTGATAAAGTGAAGGTTTTACTGGTCTTTTAATTCCTTCAATCATTTGAAGAGATCAGCTACTGTTTTCATACAGGATCCATAGTGCTAGATACTTACAGCTCACTTCTTCATTTTGGTCTTGCCAAGGGAGTAGTTATATTTGCTATGCTGGTTAACTTAAATTTCTTCACCACTTTTCTGGAATAGGTTCCATATTTACCAACAATTCTGATATTTCTTGATATTTTTAGCCATGTCACCAGTTGTAGGACCCAAGTTTAGAGAAACTAAATTTTTTTCTAAATAAAAACTACCAACAATGCTACAAAAATTCTCCAAATTGCTAACAATAGAGTAAATGCAAATTAAAACAACTCTGAAGTTTCACCTCACATCCAACAAATTGACAGAGATGAGAACATCCAAGATGACATCATAACAAAGATGCTAATGTCATCATGCAGGAGGATTGTAAGAAGACAGTCACATTAATACACCGTTGGTAAAGTTGTGAATTGTTCTAATTGTCTGGAAAACAATTTGGAAATATACGGTAAAAATCATTAAACTGTTCATATCCTTTAATCCAGCTATCCCATAGTCATACATATAATCCAAAGAAGTCAAAGATAGAAGGAAAAGTCCCATATATACCAAAATATTCATAGTAGCATTTTTTGTGGCAACAACAACAAAAAAAAACAACTTGAAAAAAGTAGCTAGCCATGGATGTATTTCTAAACATATTGTGGCATGCTAAAGTTATGGAATATTTTCAAGTCATAGAAAATAAATATAAAGAACTCAGAAAAAAAGATTTGTGCAAACTTATGCAGGGTAAAATCATTAGAATAAGAAGAACAATATACACAAAACTAAAATAATATAAATAAAAACATTGCTAAAGAGCAGCTGATCTTTGAATAATTTCAATGACCTAACTTCATTGTGGTACTCAGATGATGAAACACAGTTTCCTCCCTTTAATAAATTTTATTTAAAAAATTAATAATCAGCAAATATAAATGAAAATTTATAAAAACTTAAGATTTCTGCTTTCAGGTCTCTACCATTCCACTCATGGGAATTTCCTTAAGCTTATAGTAAAATACTGAAGAAATTATATGGTAGATCCTCCTATCTCTGCCATGGATTAGAAATATATGGGCTTCATTGTTCTTACCTATTTTTTAAAAACTAAGAATTTGAGAAGATGATCTCCAAGGGCCCTTCCAGCTCTGAAATTTCCTAATGTTAGAATTCTTCCATTTTCCAAGGGCAAAGGAAACACAACCTCAAATTAGGGCTAGCCTTTGTACTGAATCTCACACAAAGGGGGCAAAGTCATGCTTTTCCTCTGGAAAGTCACACAACTGGAAGTACCTGCCCACCACGGGTTAAGCCAGGAAGAGGATGTACATTGTCAACAGAGTAGCACCCATCCTGCATCAGGCCCAGGGGGAATGATCCAAACCTCCTGAGAAGTAGCCCTTTGTTCAATCTCTTCCTGGCACAAACTGAAAGTCAAAGAAGTACCCCCTCTTGTGATTAAAGGATCTAGGAAGATTCATGGGTTTAAAAAAATTTTTTTAAATAAAATTTAATTACCCATGGATTTCTAAAGACCAGCTAGTCTATTCTCAATCTAATCTCCCAATAAGCACCAGAGTCTATGCTCTGCACTGGAGTTTTTGACATAAATTATTTGAGGCCGTGTGTATTTCATCTTGGTTGATTCAAGAAATTACAAGTGTCCTAAGCCTTAGTGACAGAAGCTGACATATCAAAGGATCCACAGGAACATAAACAAAAAATAAATCACCATTCCACTGCCCCTCCCCAAAACTAAATTCCTCATTTTACAAAGACCATATAATCCTTTCATTTTCAAACAAATACCACTGCACCATTGTTATTCTAGTGTAAGCTAGCATAAATCTTACAACGAGGAGCATGTTTAATGTGCTTTTTAATAGCCCTGTTTGAAGGGCTCCTAACTGACATCACATCATTGAGGAATCCAAGGGGATTACGCGTGTCAGTCCAATCAGTTGGTGGTAATTGTAGCACAAAAGATATATCTAAGCACTCACCACAGTAAACTAGGCACTATATTTTCCTACCTTGTAAAAAAAAAAACTCAGAGCTATTACATTAATTGGCACTAAAAGCATGTAACAGCTATCTAATCTATTAATTTTCCATTTAATATTAACTTGAGGAGCTGCCATGGCATGGTTTTGACCCAAGGAAGGAACCGGCTTCCCTTTGCATTACCTCAAGGGAGAGAAATGCTTGGGAGAAGACAGGCCAACATGACATTTGCTTGCCCTGACCTTGTATTGGAAGATTTTGTTTTCATACAAGTATTGACTTTCTGTGAGACCAGCCTGGCTGAGCCTGATATAGCTTGTTCCTTTGGAAATTGTAAAGGCCCATGGGTTCAAGAAGCAGTTCTTTACTCTCAGGCACTGGGAGAGTACGAGATACATTGTTGGTCTTCAAAGGGAGAGAAAACATGAGTAATACAGCATTTAGAACCTTGGGTTCTCTTTGCGTGTCCCCAGTACCTATTGCACTAACTGTAGTGCTAGTTTTGGAGATGGAAGACCTGAGTTCAAGTACCAGTTCTGCTACTCACTACCTCTTGGGACCATGGGCAAGTCACCTCACACCTCTCTGGACTTCAGTTTTCTCATCTGTAAAATGGAAAAATGAAACTAAATTCTTAACCTGGGGTCTATGAACATCTAAAAAATAGATACATTGGGAAGTGTATTTCAATATAATTGGTTTCCTTTGTAGTTCTATGTAATTGTTTTGTTCATTTAATAAACATTATTCTGAAAAAAATGTCCATGGACTTCACCAGATCAGTGAAAGGATCCATGATCCCAAAAAAAGTGAAGAACCCCTGGACTAGAGCATCTCTAAGGTCACTTCCAGGTCTAAATCCTATGAAGAAGCTAGGTAATCGTCAGAAAGTTACTCAATTTCTCTGTGCTATATCCTAGAATTGGTGGGTTCATCCAAATACAGGCTTTATCTCAAAAATGAGATCTTTTCTAAAGGAAAAAATACAGAAAAAATACAGGGGGTTAGTTTTTGGTCAGACCTATGATTTCACTGGCACAGAGAATTTCCTCTACCAGTTTCGATTGACAACTTCTACAAACTTTTATCTAAGTGATACTCACCTGCCAAGGAGATTGTGAAATACTTCTAAGAACAAATAGAAAATTTTCAAATTAACCAGGGTGATGTTATGGCACAACTTCAGGAAGAAGAGAAAAGGAGGAGGGGAATATTGGTACCTCACTCCCTAGAGAGAGGTACTAAGTTGTCTTCTGAAAGCAGAATCGGGAAACTTGGGGACCCAATAAGGTTGTTCTCCTCAGTTGCTCGTCATTTCTGAAAAAAGCTTCTCAGGGGGCAGAAGGTAAGGGATAGGGAGAGATGTATTCTTGGCTTCCCAAAGTGGAACTTGAAATGCGTTTTCCTAGATAAGCAATATGATAAGGGGTGGTTAGGTGTAGTTGAATTCTTAATACTACACTCCAGGAACATTATTGTTTCAATTGATTTTATTCATCATTGATTTTATGGGCTGGTCTGGGAACCCAACCACTGCGTATAACATGGCTTCTATAAGAAGGCATGCCCCAGGTTCTACACAACTAAACCACAAATGAGCTTGGGAAATGTGTGCAAGTTGGGGCCTGTTTGGATTAATTCATGAGTTCAGGACATGCAACAGGTCATTCAACCAGTGATGCTTTGATAACAAAATTCTGATGGCAGTTCTCTGAGTACTTGACTACACTCATGGTCAGACATTTATAGCCCCTTATGAAAACAATGTAGAGCCCTTATTGGATGGACCCAATTGTGTCTGATCTGACTATTGGCTCCAAATGTATTATGGGCCTCCTCCCAGACCCCACATTCTCTTCAAATCTAGACTCAGACACTTACTAGCTGTGTGAACCTGGGCAAGTCACTTAACTTCCGTCTGCCTCCATTTCCTCAACTATAAAATGGGGATAATAATTGCACTTACCTCCCAGGGTTGTTGTGAGAAAAAATGAGATAATATTGTTGAGGAGCTTAGTATAATTCCTGGCATATAGAAGGTGCTTAATACCAATGCTTGTTTTCCTTTCTTCTCTTACATCCAGACTCTGGGTATGCTGGTTCCTTCCCAAATATTCTCTTTTATCTGCAATGACAATAGGGGACTTAGAATCTCCTTTTTCTGATAAGTGGCGTCACCTTCCTACTTAGGAATCTCCAGTGGCTCCCTATTACATCCAGGACCAACAGAAAATATTCTATTTGTTATTTAAAGACATTCACAACCTAACCCATTCCTACCTTTCCATTTTTCTTACCGTTTACTTCCTTCCACCTGTTATAATCTGGCAATATGGGCCTTCTTGCTATTTCTCCAACATGACAACCTATTTCTTCATACCATACCTTTTTCACTGGTTGTTCCCAATGTCTAAAATGTGCTCCTTTCCTTTTCTCTCTCCAATGGTTTCCCTGACTTCCTTCTAGACTCAACTCAGATTATACTTTCTGCAAGACACCTTGTCAGGTTCCTCCCTAGAGGGCACATCCATCTACTCAGATCATATGTGGCATGCATATAGTTGTTTACACATTGTTTCTCCCACTAGAAAGTGAGCTCCTTGAGGGCAGGGACTGTGTTTTGGCCTTTTGTATCTCTAGTGCTCAACACAGTACCTGGCACATAGTAAGTGTTTAATAAAGATTCATTGACTGATTGACTAAAAATAAAATAAAACCAATTGAATGCAAAAAATAAATCTGACTAGAGATCACTTAGACTTGCTTAAGGCACTCAAATTCAGGGTTTGTATCCAATCTCTATAGCTAGCTACAAAGCAGGAAACACTTGCCTCCCAAGCCTTCCCGAACACACACCACACACACACACACACACACACACACACTCTCTCTCTCTCTCTCTCTCTCTCTCTCTCTCTCTCTCTCTCTCTCTCTTCAGACTCCCACAGTTCTAAGCACCAGCAGAGTACCCTAGAGCAGCAGTTATTAATTTTTTTGGTCTCAGAATCCATTTAACTCTTAAAAATTATTGAGCCCTTCCCCCAAAAAAGAGTTTTGTTCAGGTGTGTTATATCTATTGATATTTACTATATTAGACATTAAAATATCTTAGTATTATTATGAAAATAGTTTCACCTTGTGAACCACCTGAAAGGGTGGGACCTCCAGAGGTCCCAGATAACACTTTGAGAACTGCTGGTCTAGAGTCTCCCAAATCTCTAACTCCCCAGTGGTTACAACAGTCATATCTAGGTAGTCTTCCTCCCTCACGAACACTCCCTCACCTTTTAGATAAGTCATCTTACTAATATCACACACTCACACTCTCACTCTCACTGTATCTTCACTTACTCGGTAGCCACCACAGAAACACAACTGTGAGTCCAGCTCTCACTAACTCTAAAAGGAACAACCTCCAAGGAATTTACTAATGCTATGAGGAACAATCAGGGATTGTGGCCAGCTATGTGAGTCCTGAAACTTTTCTACACATTTGTACGTGTATTTGTGTGGGTATGTATATATGTGTGTGTTTGTCTGCTTGTTGGCTTCCCATTCTCTTCCCATCCCACCTCCCAACACACACACACACAAGCTCTGATTCTCAATCTTAACACTAGGGCTGCTAATATAATACCTGCTCTCTGGCTAAATGAATCATCTCCTTAAATCTAGGACTGATCTAGAGTCAGAAGACCAAGATTCAAGTTCTGGCTCTTCAGCTCACTAACTGTGCAACTCTGGCCCTTAGGATAATATTTGTACTATCTATCGTACAAATCAGGGTAGTATTGTGGCCTCTGAGTCAAAAAGACTCAGTCAGAAAGACTATGGTTAAGTCCTGGTCCTGACTATATGATCCCAGGCAAGTCACTTAACCTCTTAGTGTTCTAGGTAACTAACTTGCAAAGAAAATGCCAATCTGCATTGAAAGAGGGAATTTCCTCTTCTGCAAGTCCCCTCTTCAAATGAAATCACAGATTCAGTCCCTACCCCCATCCATCTAGCTCTTGAGGTTGTAAGAAAAACACTTGGGAAATTTTACCTTGTTATATAAATGTGAGCTGTTAGGTGTCCATGTGACCTCAACAGCCTCTCCCTTTTTATCCAGCCCCCTTTCCTCTCCCCTAAATGCTTCCTCAGTCCTCATTTCTGGGAAGTTTGTCCTAAATGAATTAAAAAAAAGGATAAACAAGAATTCAGTATGTTATATTCTAGGATGTTATATTCTCCAGCACTCTCTCTGTCTCTGTCTCTGTCTGTATGTGTATCTCTCTCTCTCTCTTTTTCTCTCTCTGTCTCTCTCTCCCTCTGTCTCTCTCATTCCCTCCCTTTCTCTCTCTTCTTCCCTCCCTTTCTCTTTCTTCTTCCCTCCCTTTCTCTCTCTTCTCTTTCTCTTTCTCTCTCTTTCCCTCTCTCTGTCTCCTCTCCCTTTCTTTCTCTCTGTCTCGCTCTCCATCTCTCTCCTTCCCTCCCTTTCTCTCCCTCTCCTTCCCTCTCTTTCTCTGTCTCTCTCTCTCTGTCTCTCTCTCTCTCTGTCTGTCTCTCTATCTCTCTTTCATCTTTCTCCTAAATTTACTCTACCCACCACCACTCCCTGCCGGCACTTCCCTGTGTTTATGTTTTGTCTGGCATCCTACTTTAGATTGTGAAAAATACCTTACACTCCATACACCAGAAATTTTAAATAAAAGATGAGATTAGAACAAACACAGCAAGTGTATGTGTCAGAATGAGTCTGAAAACAACCAGCACTCTGGGGCGGGTGTGCGTGTTATGACACTGCTTACCACACTCAGAGTTGAACCTACTGAAGATGCTGCTGTCTATGGGTGAGAATCTGGTCAAGCTACTAGCTAGTGGACTCACAGGGCAAAGTTTGTGACCTCGACCTCTACCAAAGTCAATAAACCCTCTCTTGTCCATGGCCATGGACCTGGATTTCAGTCATATAGACAGTCCTCCCAACATTGAGCATGTGCAATAACTTGGAAAGGGAATAGGGCAAGAGAGAATAAATAACTCAATGGAAACCTATCCCCATGGTTGAAAACACAAACTCAAACGTTCATTTCTACCAATGGTGGGTCAGATAGTTCTCTCCACTTAAAGTATATCAGATACTTGTGTTGCCTGGGCTACAGAGATCAATGCAATTACATTACTGAGGTGGTAAAGTACTTTACCACCTTTGAAAACTTTGGTTTACTTTTTTTGTACCTATCTCTTTGTCTCTTGAGTTACATGATACCTAATTCCCCCCAAAATGTCACTGGTAGCTCTGGCAGGTAGCTAGGTGGCTTACTTGATAGAGCTCTGGATCTGAAGTCAGGAAGACCCAAGTTCAAATCCAACTTCAGCCACTAACTAGAAATGTGATCCTAGGTAAATCACTTAAACTGTGTTTGCTTCAGTTTCCTCAACAGTAAAATGGAGATAATAATATCACCTACCTTCCAGAGTTGTTGTGAGGATCAATGAGATATTTGTAAAGCACTTAGTACAGTGCCTGAAACATAGTAGGTGCTTAATAAATATTTGTTTCCTTCTAAGTTACAATGGTCATCTTGCTACTGCTACTCCCCCAACCACTGCCTTGTTATATAGAAGTTGGTGGCCTTCAGTGTGTGTTATTTTTTAACATTTCAAGTTCCAAATTCTCTTCCTCCCTTCAGCCCCTACTCTACCCATTGAAAAGGCAAGTAGTATGATATGCATTATACATATGAAGTCATACAAAACATATTTTCATCTTAGCCATGTTGTAAAAAAAAAAGCAAGAAAAATAAAGTGAAAAAATATGCTTCAATCTGCACTCAAAGTTGATCAGTTCTCTCTCTGGAGGTTGATAGTACCTTTAGTGTGTTCTCAAGTACTTCTTCCTCCATGGTTTGTATGGACCTCAGGTCAGCTTAGGATCACAAGATCCTAAGATCTATGCCATGAAGGGACCTTAGAGATCACATGGTCCAATGACCTTATTTTGTAGATAAGGAAACTGAAATGCAATGTTAGGTAGCCTACCCAAATTCACACAGGTAGTGAGTAATAAAGCTTTCTATGCAACACCAACCTGGGAGGGAGTGTGTTGTCCATCTTCCATACATGTCTTGCCAAAGACATCATTTCTACATTGGTAATAACATACTACAGCAGGTTATAGTATGCCATACTCTAATGTCTATTAGACTCTGAGTTTCAGAGCATAGACTGTCTTTTGCATTTCTTTATATACGTAGAGTTTGGCACAATGCCAAGCACATAGTGACTAAGCTCTAAGTACCCCACAGTGCCTGCTTCAGTTACCAAATTGTTCTCCTCTACCCATTCCACTGGGCGAAGTCTTCACATGCTTAGAGTAGATACCCTCCTATGGACTCACCAACAGGTTTGAAGCCTGTCAGTTACCCTCAACCTGGTTTAAACCATCTGCCAAGATGTTGCTGCTGCATATGCTAAAGCTTCTTGGAACCACAGGTGAGAATCGGGTGACATGTCAGACAGCAAAGATGCCAAAGTCATCCACTACACCCCAGACCATCGCGAGTCATCTTGACGTTTATCTTGCCACTGGACTTCGATGACTCTGGAAGAGAGAGTGAGGCTGACGACTTTGTGTAACTCTACCTCACTGAAATCCAGTTCACACACGTCAAGACATCATCCTATGATGTTTATTGGTCCTCTTTGAAAACAAAGGACAAACAACAACAGCAATAACAGCACACAGTAGATGCTTAATAAATGTTTATCAATTGACCAACTGACTATGCTTTATGTAGCTATGTGATTTGTCAAAGAATTTAGCTCCTCTGAGTCTCAATTTTTTCATAATAATATTTTAGATTTAGATAGTGTTTTAAAATGTATAAGATGTACTTCTTACGACGTCATGTGATTAGATATTGCAAGTATTGTTATTATCCCCATTTTACAGAGGAAATAATTGAGGCTCAGGGATATTTCAATGACTTTGTCCTTAGTCACATGTTAGAATCAGGATTTGATTCCAGTTTTCTGACTCCAAGTCCTGTGATCTTTAGCTATAAAAAGAGACAGTAGGTACTTCTCCATCTCTAAGATTCTGGACCTATTCATGACTATGGTACAACTCACCTTTCCATGTCATATAGATGAACTAGTCCTTGATGTAGTTTTGTAGGAACAACCCTAGCCGTTAGCTCCTCATTGGCTGATATGTTGGCATGATGATAGAATGTTGACATACATCACCAAAAGACATACCTGCAAAGAAAATATGTCCTCTACCAGGTTCAAAGGGGAAATTTGCCAAATATCCACAAGCCTAGGATTGAATTTAAGAGAACGACCAAGATCTAATATTAGATGTTCTACTGAATGTATCTCTGGAAAGGATGCTTTGTTTTGTTTAATAGTAGGGGTGCATTTACACTCATCATGCCTATACTTTCACTAGGTGCTCCTTGGATAGTGTGCGGTCTATGTCAGTCAACTACAGGGAGGGGTGCAGTTTGTGATTATGGGATAAGAAGAACCAAACCTACAAACTATACCCCAATGCTTGAAGGTAGCTGTCTGTATACTAGAGGGTCTTTATTAGGGAGTCCATCTTACTAATCAGCACAAAGGTTCAGTATGGTGTACAGAATCACTCAAGGAGGTCAGTGCCTCACCAAAAACAAACCCTCCCCATCCCTACAGCAAGTGAATACTGCACTGGCCTGGAGGAGAAAAGTAAATTTTCTGAGAATTACCAAGGAAGGTTATTTTTCCAATTGTTCTCTCCCTTGGCAATGGGGCATCATGAGTAGAGTATAAATTTCCCTATTTGTAAAATGGGGAGAATAATAGTCTTCTACCCACAAAGTGTTTTTGAGGATAACTCGAGGTAATGTATGCAAAGTACATTGAAAATCTTAAAGCATTATACAAATGTAACCTGTTATTATTTTACCTCAGTTTCCTCATCTGTTAAATGGGAATGATGATAATGATACCTGTAATTCCTACCTAACAAGATTGTTTTGAAGCTCGGATGAGATGTATGCAATGCATGTTGCAAACTTTTTAAGCACTATTTAAATGTCAGTTATTATTATCATCATCACTTTCTTCTTCCCTAGTCCTAACTGTATTGATCCTACCAGGATACATTAACCCATACAACACTGTGACAGAGTAAGAAGCATGGGAGAGATTCATTAGGCGAGCCTTACAGACATGGCAGGGCAACATCCCCTCATGTTAGTTTAGACCAGAGATATCAAATATGTTGCCCATGTGGCCCACAACACTCCTGAGTATAGCCCTGACTACATTAAATTACATAAAATATAATGGGAAATATTTAACAAAATAAGGCAAAGTAACAATAAAACATAGATAACATTGCATTTTTTAACTAAGTCAATATGCATCCCATAGAGATTCACCTATACAGTTTACGTTGTATCATTTTAGTCATATTTAACTCTCCGTGACCCCATTTGAGGTTTTCTTGGCAGAGACACCAGAGTGGTTTGCCATTTCCTTCTCCAGATCATTTTACAGATGAGGAAACTGAGGCAAATAGGCTTAAGTGACTTGCCCAGGGTCACACAGCTGGTAAGTGTTTGAGGCAGGATTTGAATTCATGAAGATAAGTCTCCCTGATTCCAAGCCCAGTGCTCTATCCACTGCACCACTCAGCTGCCCACCTGTACAGTTTACCAGCTCTTATTTTTGTCTGGTTTGACAACACTGGTTTAGACCAATGTGGTACATTTTTGGCTTATATGCTACCAGGAAGTAAGACTATGCAAGCAGCATACATTTGGGACTGAAATTCAATGTATTTGTTTCATT
Organism: Vombatus ursinus; assembly: GCF_900497805.2. Classification (NCBI taxonomy): domain Eukaryota; kingdom Metazoa; phylum Chordata; class Mammalia; order Diprotodontia; family Vombatidae; genus Vombatus; species Vombatus ursinus. The sequence goes on from NW_020954630.1 coordinate 7,886,033, forward strand.
CATTTTTCTTATTCTGCAAACAAAAAATTATTTTACACCTTGCAAATCAAATGAGGCAACCCCCTTCCTTAGGAGTCCTGCCTATATCCCTTTGGTTTCCAATGGGGCAGCTAGGTGGTACAGTGTATAGAATGCTGGGCCTACAATCAGGACATCCTGAGCTCAAATCTAAATTCAGATACTTCTTAGCTGTGTGACCCTGAGCAAGTCACTTAACCTCTGCTTGCCTCACTTGTCTCAATTTGTTGTGAGGATGAAATGAGATATCTTTAAAGTGCTTAGCACAGTGCCTGGCACATAGTAGGTGTTATATAAATGCTTATTCCCCTCCCCCATGACCCCCACTTTTGACCAACACTAAAGTGACACATCAGGCCATGGTCTGACTTTCTCACATTCCTGCCTGATAGCTTGTTAGTGCACTTCAGCGATAAGAACCATGAATTTCAGAAGACCTAGAGATTTGAAAATATGTTTGGAATTTAAGAGAACTATAGAAATCCCTGCATGCGTCTCATTCCAACCCCAGAGCCCTTTACAGTGGAATGAAATGCTAAAATGCAGGACACAAATTGCTCCCTTTTTTCTTCATGTAGGAGGGAAAAAACATTAAAGCATTTTTGACAGGTCCTTCAAAGAACATGACCCATCATTATATATGTTGCTTATTCCATCCAGCGTGAAATTATACTTGGAACTTACAATGCTGCCTTACAATCTTATGGGGACCAACTGGCAATTTTTTTTTTAATCATAAGCATTTAAAAAGTAGGGAAGATAACAAAATATTCAGTTTTATTCCTATTACCTCCCCTCATAGAAAAGGTCACTGGGCTATTTTAAGGGAAATTAGGGTATCCTTAAATTTTCCTGACCTAAAGTGTTTACTATGCATCTCCTTCAGAGATGCCTATCCTCTAAGCAGGGTCCCATGTCCCCATCAAAGTCAGAGCTAAATGGAGGGCCAGAGATGGGGGAAGATAAAGCCAGCCATTGTGATACATCCAAAGAAATGATTGTTGGCCTCCCCATCATAGATAATCAAAGTCAGTGTCATTTCCCTATCACAAAGTACTCAGGTTGTTCTATATGCCTGGGTATCTCTTCTATCCCATTATGGTCCTATATGAATTTAAGAGCACAGGAGGGGAAAGGAGATCAGAAATTGCATATTCATAAGTGAAAATGTGGCTGCCTACATTTGTGGATATGGTCAAATATGAGATGTATTGAAAACAACTTCCTCCCTTCCCTTTCCATAAGCTGGCATTGGCAATAGGCATAAATTTCCTTTCAGAAGCAGTCCTTTGGATTCACAGAGTGAAGGAACTTGGTAAATGGTAATTAGCTTACCCCAAAAATCCAGTGGATCTGTGATTTCATCAATACGAGTAATCCCCAAATGGTATAGATTGAAACCCATCCATTTTTCCCACTCTGTGCAATTCTCATCCATGTCATCCACTAGGTTTATCCAACATGTTGCAGGCCACAGCACCTTCTCTTGAAATTGGAAGGAAACCAACAGAACATGTAAACAATCAATTAGCCGGCCCTCACTTTCACTATGCGTGTGGCTCATTTTCTTTTGCAATAATACATTTTATTGAGGACATCTTCTTACACCACTTTTCCTACCCAATCAATTCCTTGTCTGTAATGTGTCTCAGATGGCCTCTATCCACCATATGCCTCTCCATTGCCTTTGTGGTGATCCTTTCCTGTAATTCTTTGGATGCCACAGACTTCAATGATTTACAGCCATACAATATCATCAGAAGAATGCTGGTGGGCATTCGAGGCATTATTATTCCCATCTTATAAATGAGGAAACTGAGACTCAGTGAGGTGAAGTGATTTGCCCAAAGCATGCAGTTAATAGATATCAGAAGAAGTATTCAAATATAAGTCTTTCCTAATTCTGAGTACAGTCCTCTTCCTACTCAAATATACTGCTTCTAGTCAAGCTAATTGAATCTCTATTCATTTCTGGGCCCAGCTCATGTTTTATCTATAGTGTTTTTCCTAGATAAATGTACTATTGGACCAAATCAATGGACTGCCATCCAACATCATACCATATTCTAGAAAACAGACATTTATTCATAGGTTTTTCTTGTATTTATTATTAATTAACATTAATTAATATGCTGATTTCCTTTGAGTGATATTGGATCTCAGGGAGAGAAACTCAAGATTAATAACAGGTTAATGTTAATAAATATGTAGATATAAAATGATAATACTTAATTTATCAATGAACTTTTATCACGCATCCAAAAGTAACAAGAAATATTATTTCATGGGACATTGTTTATCTCTTACTGCAATGTTAATGTTAATTGTCTGCAAAAACACCACCATGAAAATAAGTGGAGTTTATACACCGATAATTGCAGAGGATGAAGAAGGAAAAGAATTCTAGGAAGGATAAAATAAACTCTCCAGATTATATAAACATATATTTCCACGCTCACAAGTGAAAGCTAGAAATAGATGAGGAAGGTGAAAGTATGTTGGAAAATGTGATTCAGAAGTAAGTAATAAGATAGGTCAAAGACTTCTAGACTACATGGGAGCATCAAGGCTACATAGCATGAATATTTTCTTAGAGGAAAATAGCAGGAAATCAAAGGATATGGTGAAGACTGAATATAATTACAAAAAAATGAAATTGATTGATTCTATTTTAAAAGACAGAATAGGACTCATTAATGGTATGGGAGCCATTCTTGAATCAACAATCTGTGTACAGTCAGACCACTGATGTGTTAGAGTTAAGATATAAATTAATACAAAACTAGAAAAAAATAAGAAAAAGATATGGCGTGTAATTAAGCCAACTCAATCTGACCTAATTAAACAAGTTATTGATGTCAAAAATGGAAAATATTGAGAGGCAAGGACATCAATAATAATTATAATAATTGCCAGAAGGAGACCAAAATAGTCTAAAAATCCACTTTAATAAGCAAAGCACTTGATGTACTGGGAGATGTGGCAACTATAACCGCACTCTCCAAATTAACCAATGATTTCTTAATTACTAAATCCAGTGGCTTTTTCTCAATCTCCTTTAAATTACCTTTCAATTACCTTTCAACTACCTGAATACTCTCCCTTTCCCTAGTTTCTAAGACATATATCACTTGGCTTTCTTCCTTTTTATATGATCACTCCTCAGTCTTCTTGACTGGATCATTATCCTACTTCCCACTAAGTCTGAGTGTCATCTACAATCCTGCCCTGGGCCCTCTTTTCTTCTATTCTCTCCATTTATTTCTATTTCTTCTTCTTCTTCTTTTCTTTTTCTTCTTCTTCTTCTTCTTCTTCTTCTTCTTCTTCTTCTTCTTCTTCTTCTTCTTCTTCTTCTTCTTCTTCTTCTTCTCCTTCTTCTTTTTCCTCTTCCTCCTCATCTGTCTTCTCCTCCTTTTTCTCTTAGTCTTCCTCCTCTTCATCCTTCCTGTCTCTTTTTCTCTGTCTTGGCCTCTCTCTGTCTTTACCTCTCTCTTTATCTTTCTGTCTTTCTCTCTATTTCTCTATTTCACTCTCTCTTTCTTTCTTTCATAGTAACCTCTTCTGCTTCAACTATCCTGTCTTACAGAGGACTCCTAAATCTATAAATATACAACCTAAATCTCTCTCTTGAATTCTAGTTATCAATTGTCTCCTTGGCACCTCCACCAGACTTTCCCATTAGAATCTCAAATTTAACATGTCCAAAATGGAATTCATTACTCACCACCTCCCCTCAAAAAATATATTCTCCAAAATCTCCTATTTCCATTAAGAATATCACTATCGGGGCACCTAGGTGGCACAGTGGATAGAGCACCAGCCCTGAAGTCAGGAGGACCTGAGTTCAAATCCGACCTCAGACCAAACACTTGACAGTTACTAGCTGTGTGACCCTGGGCAAGTCACTTAACACCAATTGCCCTAAAAAAAAAAAAGAGTATCACCATCTACTACCTCATACTGATTAGATTACTAATAGGACAGAAAAGGAAAATGACAAATGTTGAAACGTTGGAGGGGATGAGGGAAATTGAGACACTAATGCACTGTTAGAGGAGTTGTGAACTAAGTCAACCATTATGTAGAGCAATTTGAAACTATGCCCAAAGGGCTATAAAACTGTACGTCTTTTGACCTAGCAATACCACTACTAGGTCTCCATCCCCAAAGAGATTAAAAAAAAAGGAAAAGGACCCGTGTACAAAAATATTTACAGTGCCTCTTTTCTGGTGGCAAAAATTGGAAATTAAGGGGATGTCCATCAATTGGGAGATGGCTAAATAAATTGTGGTATATGATTATGATTGTGCTGTAAGAAATGATAAGCAGGATGCTTTCAGAAAAACCTGTAAAGATTTACATGAACTGATGCAAAGTGAAATGAATAGAAGCAGGAGAACCTTTTACACAGTAATATTGCAAAATGATCAACTGTGAATATGTGACTTAGCTATTCTTAACAATACAATGATCCAAGATAACTCTGAAGGACTTACAATGAAAAAGGCAATTCATTCCCAGAGAAAGAACTCATGAAGTCTGAATAGAGATTGAAGCATATTTTTTTTTACTTCCTTTATTTTTCTTGGGGTTTTTTTTTTTTGGTCTATGTTTTCTTTTACAACATGACTAATATGGAAATATGTTTTGCATGACTACATATGTATAACCCATATCAAACTGCTTACCTTCTCAATGGGGGAGGGGAGAGAGAGAATTGGGGAAAATAAAATACTAAATAAATAATTTTTTAAAAAATTTAAAGAGTATCACAGTCCTTCCAGTTACTCAATGTCTCAATTTTATATTCATCTTTAGTCATCCCTTTTTCTCACCTCCTCTCATATTCCAATTAGTTACCAAGTCCTGAGAATCTACCTCCACAACATCTCTTGCATCCATCTCCTTCTCTCCACTCCCAAGGCCATCACCCTAGGGCAAGTGCTCATCACCTCATTTGACAATTTTGGTGACCTTCCAATTAGTCTTCAGTTCATCCTTCACACAACTGCCAAATTAACACCCTAAAAATACAGATAAAATACAACTAAGATGTTGTCATTCCTTTATTTTAAAAAATCTTCACTAGCTCCTCATTGCCTCTGGGACAGTCTGACATTTAAAGCATGCTATCATCTGGCTCCCACCTATCTTCCCAGTCTTATTTCATTACTTCCCTTCACATACTCTCTATTTTAGTGATACTTCCCTATGAGTTGTAACCCATAGAGGGTTATGGCTAATAGAGTACTTTCCTTTCTGACTGTGTACAAGTGATCTCCCTATGTCTGAAATGTATTCCTTCTTCACCTCTGCCTCATAAAATGCATGGCTTCTTTCAAGGCACAGCTTAGATTCTATATCTCATATTAGTGTTTTCCTGATCTCTCCTCCCAGTTGTTAGTGTTTACACTCTCCTGAAATAATTTCATATGTACGTTTTGTATTTGCCTCTCTCTCTCTCTCTCTCTCTCTCTCTCTCTCTCTCTCTCTCT
>NW_020954630.1:7891645-7944733 GCF_900497805.2 Vombatus ursinus
TCTCTCTCTCTCTCTCTCTCTCTCTCTCTCTCTCTCTCTCTCTCTTCCTTATTGTGTCTCTTCCCTCACCCCAGAATTTAAGACCATTTTTTGTCTTTGTATCCTTTGTGCCTTGAGCATAGTAGAGAGTTTAAGGTGTTTGTTGTATTGGAGGGAAATACAATCATTGATGCAGGAAGGCCAAGCTGCCCCTAACACTTAAAATGCCCATCTAACAATATAGCTGATTCCCTTTAGCACATCAAAAGCAATTCATTTGTTGCAGTTCAATGATATCTCTCACTACTGTCTTACACAGAGCATTCATACCAATTAAGTTGTTCTGCTCACTGAACCTTGCATACGCCTTGTGCTTCCTTAATTTCCTCGTTCTGGAATGCCCTCCTTCTAGAGATTCTCTGAATCCTAGCCATCCTTCAAGGCCCATTTCAAGACCTTGCTCCTCTATGAAGCCTTCCCTGAGGATCCCCACCTAAAAAAAATATCCTTTCTCTGAATTCCTTTAGGATGTATTATCCTTTACTACTCATTTGACTTTTATCATTTACTATAACATATAGGAATATTGCTTATTATCTTTTATGTGTAGATGTCATCTCTAAGCTAGAGTATAAACACCTGGGGAAAGGGAACAGAAATGGTATCAAGATGTGGAAACAGGCTAGGCAGGTATCCACTAATGAGGAAAGAGGGCAAGAATGCGTACCAGAGGTGGTCACAGCTTGAGGAGAAGGGAGCCTTAACGAAAGAAGGATATACCAATCCAAATTTTGTCTATTCACCATTCCACCTAGAGTCAATCGTTTCAATGCCTGGCCCATAATAGGTGCTTAACAAATGCTTGTTTGTTGATTATCAATTATTATGTGCTAATCATAATAGTTAATATGAGTATTGTACTTTAAGATCCAAAAAGCTCTTTGTTATATTATTTCATATGATCCCCACAACAACCCTTTGAGGTAGGTGCTATTATAATCCCCATTTTTACAGATGAGAAAATGGAGACTCAGAAGCGGAAGTTAGTTCCCCGGGGTCTCACTAGTAAGTGTCTAAGGCAAAGTTTGAACTCAAGTCTTCCTGACTCCAACTCTCATACTGGGTGATATAGTGAGTGTACCACCTAGCTCCCTCGGTCATTGAAAAAAGTCGTTAGTGTAGCCAGGGATTAGACAGACTTAGATCCCAACATGGACTTATCAGCTTTTGGGTGTTAGGAAAAAGGGAGGGATTTGAATGGCATGAAAGAGGTCTTTTGTTATCAAAGAAAGAGTACTAAATTAGTAGTCAGAAGATCTGGGTTGGCATTCCAGCTCTGACACATTAGCTGTGTGACCATGGAGAAGTCACGGAACATCAGTTTCCTCATGCATAAAACGATAGAAAGCGTGCTTAGCCCACAAAGGGTTAGTTTGAGAAAGGATTTTGTAAGCCATAAAGTACCATATACAACCATAAAGTACCATTATTTTACACAGAGAATAATAATCAAAATATCTTCTGACCAGACCTGATCTTGTGAGGGAGAGAAGGAGTTTAATCCCACCCTACTTAGAGTCTCTATGATTCTTTCTTTGCACTAGGATCTCTCCACTGCAAACCATGGTGGGCAAATGACAAGATGGTGCTTGATGGCTCTGAGAGAGAGGAGATTAAAGTAGCATAGGTGCTTCTAGAGACTCAGGGAAGGGTCTGGCAGAAAACCAGATAAAGATAAGATTCCACTATGTGCATTCAATCAACAAGCCTTTATTAAGTACCTGCTGTATTCCAGGCACTGTGCTGGGCATGGAACACAGAAGGCTAAAATAAAACAGTCTATGCCTTCAATGAACTTTCATTCTATCAGGGGAAACAACATGTATACATATATAAAATATAGGAAATAAATACAAGATAATTTGGGGAAGCACTATTAATGGGGGAATCAGGAATGAAAGGCCTCTTGTAGGTCTAAAGGTCCTGGATTAATAATAATGATAATAGTAATAATAATAACAATAGCAACAACTGAAAATCAATAGCACTTAGAAATTTTCGAAGTACTTTACATTATCTCATTTGAACCTGATAGTAATGCCTTCAGGTGGGTACCCTCTGGGATACTGGACAAGATAATCTCTATTCATCCTTTGTTGTTGTTGTTGTTGTTGTTGTTCAGTCATGTCTGACTCTTTATGACCCCATTTGGGGTTTTCTTGGCAAAGATACTGGAGTGGTTTGCTATTTCCTTCTGCAGCTCATTTTACAGATGAGGAAACTGAGGCTAACAGGGTTAAGTGACTTAACTCAAGGTTACACAGCTAGTCAGTGTCTGAGGTTGGATTTGAACTCAGGAAGGTGAGTCTTCCTGACTCCAGGCCTGGAGCTGTACCCACTGTGCCATCTAGCTACCCAAGCATCCTTACATCCTCACATCCTTTGATTCTTCTCATTGATATTTCTATGAAGTTGGCTTATCAGACAGTATAATTTCAGCACCACTTGTTATTTCTAAAATGTCAATGAACATCTAAGAGAAGATAGATATAATTTATTTACTAGAAGTATCCATGTTGATCATTTTTAATTCTTTCTTTCCTACCCTCTCCTGAACATGAGGAAACTGCCTATAGACCACCCTATACATACAGATAAGCTTCCCTTTAAGTACACTTGATGTATCTTCTTCTTCTTCACTCACATGCTTGCCTACTGACATCCTTCACTACAGTTCTTTGAGGTTCCTCTTTGGTTATATGTTGCAGCCCACTCCCATCCACCAAGAGCTTCTCCATTGTCCTTGTTGCCAAGAACCCTTGTTCCAAATCTTTCCTTCCCCTTCCCCATCAAAACTTACGTATGCACACAAAAATACATATAAATATACTTGAAGTAAAAATTATTTATGTTGAGAAGCTATTGAACATTTTTAAACATCAATTAGTAAAATAGCTATTAGGATAATTTTCAAGCACTGCCTTACAGGTAATAACTGTACTTTTTATGAGTCAACCCAAATGATAGGGCTCAGAAATTCCCCCAAATCTTGCTAAGTCCCTTCATGACCCACAGAAGGCTAGTCAGTCACTCAAGGCCAAAGGTGCTAAGGTTTTTCATCCCCAAGTGCCAGGGTTCCCTGTAGATTCAACCCTATACCCAAGCCCCTCCAAGCTCATTATACTAAGGAAGGAATTTACCCAGTAGACAAACGGCCTATTTTAGGGTGTGGATATGGATGACGGGAGGGAGAGGTTGGCAAGAAAGTGACAGATGAACTTCACAAAATATAGGAGTTGTTGGAACCTAGTAAAAGTACTTTTGATCTCAAATTAACTAGGAAGTCAGTTTGATAGAGTTGAAAAAGCCCTTTTCATCTTATAAGTCAAGAGAGAACCATATTCAGTCTCCATCTAATACCTATTACCTGTGTGACCATAGGCAAATCACTTGCCCTCTCTGAACTCAGCTTCCTCATCTATAAAATGGGCATCACAACTATAGTCAATGAAATAATGTATGTAAAATGCTTGGTAGACTTGGAAGCACTATACTAAATGTCACTAGCATTATTTTCAGTGGGAACTCACTCAAGGAGAAAGGGTGGCATGGTGGAAAGATGGTTGACTCTGGAGTAAGAGAACCTGGGTTCACATTCTCCTCTTTAATGAATATTATCCACATGGTCTTGAGCTACCTTCTTAGGCCTCATTGTTGTTGTTCAGTCTTGTTCAAATCTTTGTGGCCCCATGGATCAACTGTCCATGGGGTTTACTTGGCAAATATACTAGAGTGGTTTGCCATTTCCTTCTCCAGCTCATTTTACAGATGAGGAAATAGAGGCAAAAAGAGATAAATGACTTGTCCAGGGTCACACAGCTAGTAAGCATCTGAGGTCAGATTTGAACTCAGGAAGTTAGGTCTTCCTGACTCCAGGACTGGCCCTCTATCCACTGTGCCACCCAGCTGCCCAAACCATTTTGGTATCTGATCCTATGATCCCAAATTCAAGCAGACCCATTTCCCAGAGAATAACTGTCTCATCTTCTTCTCTACATAATCAAATGTTTTAAACTCCTTAGATTCAAAGGAATGCTCACTCATCAGAGTTCATTCACATTTAAAGAAAGTGTAGCTTATCTCTGGAAATCTGTGTAGCAGTCTTCAGGAGAAGAAAATAGTTTCCCTTTAAATATCCAGAAATATGTAGGAGCAAGATAAGCAGAGCAAGGTGCCAAAGGATTTTCAGTGGAATGACAACCCCATCAGCTCTGTCCCAAGCAGGTGTGTCCACACTGAAAACATGCCTTCTTGTGAGCTAAGCCCAGGGGGGTGTCCCTGGGACAAGGGAAGGTTCAGACATCAACTGCAGAAGCTTGCCAGAAAGCCAATAGTTAAAGAAATGGATGAAATAGAAAAAGAAATTAAGGGAGTGGATTTTTTTTTAAAGTAAAATAAAACTGGCCCATCCTCTCTTAAATAATTGTTAGTTACCTATATTTAAGACCTCTTGAATGCAAGTGACTGAGAATACCAGTCAGGCAGCCCAGCTCTCAATTATTCCAGGCTGGACAAGGGTTCTCTACTTTGTGGCTTATCCAAGTCTCTCACTGCTTCCTTTTCTCCTAGGGGCTTCTCACTCTCCAGTGATTCCCCACCATATTAGCACCACCCTCAAATATCAGGAGTGAAGAAATGCAAGGAACTTGTATCCAAGAAACTCAAAGACTCAAGGAAAAGTCCAGGATATATCAAAATACTCATACAAATGCTTTCTGTAATAGAAAAAACAAAAGAGGGGTGGACATGGACCGGGGAATGATTGAATAAATTTTGGTATATAAATGTAATGGAATATTATTGCACTGTAAGAAATGGTGAAACAGAGAAACAAAAGAAGATTTGTATAAATTGGTATAGAATAAAGTCAGCAGAATCAAGTTTTCAAGGCACTGTACAGAAGGATAACCATCATGCAGAGGAAGACAATGTTAAAAGATGGCAGAATTCAGATCATTGCATGAGCAAAGTTTGACTCCAGGGATCTGATCATCATTCATCTCTCCTCCATCTTCAATCAGTAAGTCAACAGGTATTTATTAAGAATATAAGATATACTCCTTGAGGGCAGGGACTATTTTTTTTTGCCCTTTTTTGCATCCCCTTTGCACAGTGACTGGTACCTAGTAAGCAATTAATACTTACTGATTCATTGTTAGATTAAGCATCCATTATATTTTAGACATTGTACACTTTCTTGGTCATCTGATGGTGGGCCATAGGTACAAAATGAGGCATACACTATCAGACAAGGCAAACGCTTCACTTTGTGCTGTTTAACTGTGCTTCCTTGTTGAAGAAGGCAGTTTTTAGGAAGTGACATTGAGGAAACATTGGATGTAAGGAACTCAACTCAAAGCATTTTGTTTTTTAAGGCACTGGTAAAGTTTGGCTTGGCTACATACATATATATACAGAGAGAGAGAGAGAGAGAGACTTCAGTCTTCCTGATCCCTGTCCAGACTATTTAATTGACTACCTTTTTGCTTCAAACTGTACTAATAATAGTCAACATTTATGTAACATTTACCCTGTGCAGGGACTATACTAAGCACTTTACAATTATTATCTCATTTGGTCTTCCCAAGAATCCTGGGAGGTAGGTGCTATTATTATCCCAATTTTACAGATCAGGTAACTGAGGCAAACAGAGGTCAAGTGACTTGCCCAGGGTCACACAGCTAGTAAGTTTCTGAGGTCAAATTGGAACTCAGGTCTTTCCTGACTGCTGACTCAGTGCTCTATCCACTGGCCCTCCAGCTATCTAGCTGCCTTTTTATTACATCTGCTCTTAATATGCTAGTTCTCCACCTTAAGCAAGATGTTCACTTTCTCAATCCCTAGCTTTCAGTAGGGCTTAAATATAGTTAATTAACCATTATTCAGGAGCTGATGGGTCAGTTTGGTTTTTTATTAGTCTTAAATAATCCATCTCCTTAGTTTCTCTCTTCTCCATCCATTTCTTTGACTATTTGGCATTAGACTCTAGTACAATAGGATTAGAAGAAACTAAAAAAAAAGGTTAAAATGACTGGCATAGTGCTATGTCCATAGCAGGCTCTTAATGTGCATTTGACTGAATGAGCTAATGAATGAAGTTGATGAATGAATGAAGTGTTCCCTCCCTCTTGAAGTTCATAGGATCCTAGATTAAGACCTGGAAAGGACCTTGGGAGCCATTCATTCCAACCCCTTCATTTTATAGAAGAGGAACTGAGGACCAGGAAGGTTAAGTGATTTATTCACAGTCACACAGGGAGTAAGTAGCAAAGTCAGATTGAAGCCAGATCTTCTTATCTGTTAGCATATCGTATTCCCCAAGTAGAATGGGAACTCCTCAGAGGCAGGGACTATTATTTTTTGTCTTTTTCATCCTTAGCACCCAACACAGCAACAAAAGAAAGCAATTTTTTTTCTACTTGTTCATGGCTCTGGTTCTAATTTGAGAATAAGTATTTGTAACTGTTGACTCTGTGCCCATATTGTAGAAGATAAAAATATAAGAGACATAATCCTGTCTCTTAAGGAGACTACAATTTGTAAAGAAAGTTATGTTTTATACACTAAAAACAAATAAAAAGCAATGAAAGACAGTATAGAATTATATTAGGTACAGATAGGAAATGTTGAAAGAATTCAGAGAAATTTAAAGGCTGTTGTTCTCTTTGCCACAGGATTCACTATGAGATGCTTTTAAGCTGAGAGTTCTTCAGCTATGGATAGATGCAATGTAATTCTGTTTTCAAAATAAAGCCTGATCTTTAGAAATCCATCTATTGCATAAAGTAAGGAACACCTGTAATAATCTAGTGGCCTAAAATATTTCATTGAAATCTAGTGTTAGTTATAAAACTGAGTTCTTTTGTTGTCGTTTTTCCAGACCCATTACTTCATCAGTGTAGAGAACTTTCAGTGTGGAAATTCCATCCCTACCACCAATGCTAACAGGCAACTTATCTGTAATTTATCATTATAAAGAGATGCCTGGGGCACTGAAAGGATAAGGGATTCCCTACAGATCACACAGCTAGTATATGTCAGAGACCAGGCTACAATCTAGGACTTCCTCACTCCAAGGCCACACCTCTGTTGACTAGGTCACACTGCCTCCCAAGAGTGTTCATAAGAACATCTATACTCTGCTCTTATCTAGAGCTAGAAACACAGACAGAACTAATGTAGGGCAAATAGCATTCATAGTACTCAAATTTAGAGGCATGCTACTTTCTCTCCCAGGATGGGAGACATTTAGTTAGAGGCCTCAGGTTCCCCATCCGTGGCATAGACAACTTCATTCTTGGCATCAGATGTAAAAAGAGGCAGACCACCGCCTTTCTATTTCCCAAACCATTTGTCTAATGTAAGGAAAGTTTCTCCTTCCTTGGCCCTCACTTCCACTCTGAATAGCCTTCAGATTCTTTCTTTCCTCCGCTCTAGAGAACTCATTTCAAAAAACATCATTTCCCCAGGCAACTCACAGCACAGCTTTCTGAAGGCAAAAGCTCAGGAAACCTAAATTACAATAGGGATTAGCATTTGCATTTCAGGGAACACTTCTAATGATTTCTTCCTAACTTTTTGGCTTTACTCCTTATAAGATCATAGATTTAGAACTAAAAGAGACTTTCCAACTATTCTAAGTCCAACATTCTCATATTACAACTGAGGAAACTGAGGATTAGAAAGGTCAAGCTATTTAACCAAGATCAAATAGTAAGTAATTGAGCTAGGATTTGAACCCAGGTCCTCTGACTCCAAATTCTATATTCTTTTCATTGTACCCCACTGCCTAGGCCTAGGCAAATGATTTGGGGAGTGGGGGGGACAGTAAGCTATCCAAGGTATAAAAACCATTATCAAAATAAATCAGTCGTTCGGCAAGTCAACAAACATTTATTATGTGCTTACTATGGAAGACCTGTGCTAAGCACCAGGGTTACTCCTAGCAAACCTGGGCAAGGTATGCTGGGAAAAAAAAAAAGCATTCCTTTCAGCCACCTAACTTCTAACATCCAAGGCAAGCAGAGAGGAAGATTTTCACAATAGTTATAAAAGCTTCAGTATCACCAATCTGCCCAGGACACATTAGTAACAGGGGGGTTACTATAGCAACCTGGAGGAGGGTCAAAAGAACCTGTGGTACACGGAGGGGGAGCTAGGGACTTGGAATCTAAACAGAGGTACCCCTCCTCCAAGCTGCCACTAGCCCCAATCCACCTGAGAAACACTGCAGGTTTCATTCCCAGCCTGCTATCCCCCTCCCTCAGTGAGCCACCACAGAACAAAGATTTAAAACTAGAAGGGCCATCAAAGGCTGTCTAATCCAAATCTGTCCTTTTCTAAGATGAGGAAACTAAGGCCCTCGGAGAGTGATTAACTTGCCCCAAAGTCCCACAGGTAGTGTCCTCATAGACAGGCTTTGAATTCTAGAGCTAGCGTTCTTTTCACACTGACTCCGCCAACCCCTTTGGACCAGACCCCTCTGCCAGGGTCAAGTGCTCCTGTTCTCACTATATCCCAAGGTGAAAAATGAGGCACCTACCACATCTTTCCCTTCCCCTCCTTCAGGTAAATTGGGGGTACCATTCGGCAGACTCTTGCTCACCAACATTGCCACTGAGGTCAATCAGCTTTCCTGTAGAGGGAATTCCTTAGGAACAGGACACCAAAGCCCCAGCATGGTTGAATCCAGCCATAACAGATGCCATGCAAGGTCAATGGGTTCCTCCCTGGCTTGATTCTCACTTGGTCTCTCCCCACAGTTGGCCACATGGTCTCTTCCCAGATTCTCTTTCCTGTTCCACCTTGCCCCGAAATTCCTCATTATAGCTCTGACAATAACTTTCAGGCTTGGGGGAACCAAACCCTTTTTGCATCCAAGGCAAAGATCCCTAACAGATTAATAGCAATGGGTAGGACCCTCACAGTGAGACCATTGATCAGAAACACAAACCCTCCCAATGGCATATTGGCTCTTCAAACCAAGGCCAGAGGATGATGTTATGGCCACGAGGCACTGCCACCCCCCTAGCCTCTTCTCTGCCTAGTGATTCCCTTCTTTTTGACAATTGAGATGCCAGAAAAGTTGTGAGGTGGGAAACAACACCAATAGTCAAAGGCCCTGTTCAAAGGCTAAACATCTTTCCCTTCTATCTCTGACTCCTGTTTGTTGGAGGTGAGACTTTAGGTGAGAAACCGAGCATCCCCTACCTGCCAAAGAATTGAAGACCATTCCTGATCTAGAAAAAGAAAAGATATTTCTTCTAGCTTTCCACTTCAATCCATAAAAAAGAAATTTATTTCTGTGCTTCAAGGTTGCTGCTCTTGCCAGAATTGATCACTTAAGCAAATGAAAAGAAATATCCTTCTTTCATTAGACGAGCTCCAAAATCAGCCAGAGGGGGCCATTATGGATGAGATACTACCTGATAAGGAGACCCATTTCTCCATGAGGATAAGTATATCATTGGAACAAGTCCATAGTGCATACATTTAATCTTCACTTCTGCAACTTACCTGAGGTCCTCAGGGCAGGCCATGTGGACAGTCTGTAGTATCCACTATCCCTGAGGTCATTCATGCATACTAAGCTGTCCCTTCAAAACTATCCTTTTATATTTGATGACTTTTCCAAACCATTTTTAGTACTTTACTATGTCAGTATAAAATGTTCTTCTACAATACCACTTTCTTCACTGTTTTTTGTGCATATTTCTCAGCTCCCCAAATAGATGGAAAGGTCTTCATGGATAGGAACCATGTCTTAAACTCCTTTCATACCTTAAATCCTTGAATCATAGATGACATAAAACCTCAGGACCCAATGAATCCATAGAGCCCAGGGCAGCTGATTTAGCTCCAGGACTATTGAAAATAGATGGCCATATTTGGAACACAGAATTGACTAATAGATTCCTGAACTAGAAATCAGGACATCTGAGTTTAGGGTAGCATGGGATAAACAGGACTTTGTTCCAGGGTAACAGTAGGCACAGCTGGGTGGCTCAGTAGAGTGTTGGGCCTAAAGTTCGGAAAACTCATCTTCCTGAGTTGAAATCTGGCCTCAGATGCTTACTAAATGTGCGACCCTGGGCAAGTCACTTAACCCTGTTTGCCTCAGTTTCCACATCTGTAAAATGAGGTGGAGAAGGAAATGGCAAATTACTCCAGTATCTTTACCAAGAAAACCCCAAACGGGGTCATGGAGAGTCGGACATGATTGAAATGACTCAACAACAACAAAAATGTTTGATCCTGGGGGTAATAGTGAGCCACTGGAGTTTATTGAGTAGATATGTGACGTACTCAAACCTACACTTTAGGTAAATCACTTTGGCAGATATGAGGAAAATGAACTGGCGTGGGGATAGATGTGAGGCAAGGGAACCAAAACCTTCCAGACTTTTTCAATAGTACAGGCAAGAGTGCATGAGGGGCTGCACCAAGGTGGTGGCTGTGAGTAAAGACAAAGGGACACATAGAAGAGATGTTGTGCAGGCAAGAGAGACGAGATCTGACATGAGATTGGAAATGTGGGATGAGTGTTAATGGGGAGTCCAGGATAACAACAAGGTAATATGCCTGGTTGAGGGAGGATGTAGGTTCCTCAGCAATAATACGGATGTTCTAAAGATGAGAGGGCTTGGGCGGGGGGTGGGGAGGGGGGAAGGAGTCTTGTTCTGGACATGTTGAGTTTGTGATGCCCACAGGACGTACAGATCAAGATGTCCAAAAGGCAACTGCTGATGTGGGGCTGGAGCTCAGGAGAAAGAATAGGGATGGATATACAAATCTGGGACTCATCTGCACGGAGATGATAATTAAATTCACTGGAGCTGATAAGATCACCAAGCAAGATAATATAGGAAAGAAAAGATGACCCAGGACAGAACCTTAGAGGACATCTATGTTTAATGGTCACGACATGAATGAAGGACTAGCTAAGAAGTTTGAATTAGGAGCAGTCAGACAGACGGTAGGAGAATCAGGAGAAAACAATATTACAAAAACCCATAGAAGAAAGAGTACCCAGGAGGAAATGGTGATCAACAGTGCCAAAAGCTAAAGAGAAGTCAAGAAGCATGAGGACAGAGCAAAGGCCACTAGATTTGGCCATTAAGATATCACTGATAACTTCCAGCTCTAAATCTATGATTCTAAAATAAAAGGGTTGGGTCAAATCACTTAATCACTTCTAGCTCTAGATACTAAGGAGATGATTCTAAATGACTTCATTTTAATTGGGTAGAGAGAATTGTGGGGTTCACTTGTTGCAAAGGTTGCTTTTTCCCAGTTTGACTGAGGGTAAAAAAAAAAAAGTTGGAAGGGCAGACTATATTCTTTTCCCAGCTCCTTGCATTGGGGATTTTCCCTTGCCTCGGGGTATCATCACATCTCCTGTGTCCTCAGCAAAAATGGCACCAGTGTTGTGTTTTTTTTTTCTTTCTCTTTAAGGTATTAGTTCCAAGAGATCCCACTGAAAGTTGAGATCTAAGAAAAGTTAAGAGAGCAAACTACATGTATTATTAAACTTAACAAGTGCTGTTTGGGTTTGCTGAAGTGTCCACATTGCAATGTCAATTCAGTGGGCTGGTCGCATCCATAGGAGAAACAATAAAACGCAGAGATCCTTAAAATGCTGAGAACTCAACTTTTTTCAGACACTTGCAATCTCTTTCCTTCCATTTTGTCCTTAAGTTTCCAATTTTTGCAGATTTTCTTTTCAGACACGTTCACAAAAATCTTCTGCACCTTAGAGCACAGCATGTCTACCCACTCTTCTCATCATTCTATCATTTTAGAAGGGAGGGAAAAGCCCTCATAAAATATTACTAAAAGCAGAAAAAATCTTGTTAATTGGTTCCAATCTATTTACACTGGGCACACATGTTTATGAATTTGATAAGATCTTGTATGCATGTCTGGTAGGAGATGGCAGTAAATGCTTCATATCACGACATCAAAGTTACAAAGAGATGAAAGGGTATCTTTTTTTTATTTGCATCATAAACAAGATTTACATATTATGATATTCCAAGAATCTTTCATTTAAACAGGTGGAAAAACAGGGACTGAGACACATGTGTAAAACACACAGACTTACTTGTGGTTGGTGATTAAATTTTATATGGCTTTGATATAACCACGGCAATTAAGTGCTGTGATGAGAAAGGACTTGTTTAGCTCTTTACAGGGTACACATTGTTTACTAATCCCTGGTTTATGCGATAAATCCATCATCGTCTGGGCACAGCTGCAAATAAAAATTTAAAAGGACAATTTTCATTCTGTGTAACAAATTTCGAACTTTTCATCTCCTTTTCTGAAGGTTAGTAAACTTGAAAGAGGCAACAGGGTACGTCCCAACTTGTCCAGTGTCAGGGAGGATGCACAATGCAGGTAACTGATGTTTTAAGTGGGAATTGCCTCATTTACCAATCTCTGAGACCAGATGCCAATGCCACCTGGCTCAGATTCATGCCACAGGTTTCTAGCTGGTCCATGGGGAGCACGGTAGCGCTTTAAGGCTACCCCTGGCCATCCACCGTCAAGCCCCTGAACTAAACACCACTCTGGCTATTGTTAAGCATACATCACCCCTTGTTCTTCACCTTTGCAAAGAAGGACAAAAAGACAAATGGCTTTAATTAGGAATTAGTTATGAGAGAATTAGGTGTTCTTCTAATTATATCCAGAACCTTTTAAAGAGTCCCACTCAAGCTTATTTGATTTCTTAATCACTGAAATAGAAATTGGCTTGGCTTTCAAAATATAAGTGCTGTCATTCATCGACTATTATGGACTGCCCTCCAATGAGAAGGGTGGAAGGTGTTAATTGCTCTAAGGCAGCTCACACTTCTACCTCCAAACGTTTCATTGAAGCAATCTCTCCTACCCACAGCTCAAATGACATCATCTGATACTGACGCAGCAGTTAGTTTGTTTCGGAGATATTCCTTGATATAATACCTTAGGTTAAAGATACCATGTCCACAAATGTGCTACGCTCTGCAATTGAGTAAGGGCATGTTTCCCAGCAGCATATACTGGAGATGTATGCTTTTGTTGCTTTAAATGCATAAGTGAAATGTAATCCGTATATGTTTATATACACTATCCTAATTCTCTAGTCCCTGTACAGGTGGACATATCTTCCAGGAACAAGATGAGTGAAGACTTCTCAGTTACCCAGAATGTTCCTTTCCCTGTACTTCAATATACTTATCTAGAAGAATATAAGCTCTCTGAGGCCAGGCACTGCTTGGCATCCCTGACAAGAAGCGTGTTAGTTTGCCCTTGACAAGTACATAAGCAATACTTATCAGACTAGAATCATTTGAACCAATAAATATTAATTAAGCACCTATTAGGTGCCCAGTTTTATGATAGATATTATAGGAGATCCAGAGGAAATATAAGGCAGGATCCCTTCCCACAAAGTGCTTAAAAATTCCCATGGGGAAAGAAATGTGCATTATTGTTATGAATAGTAATAAGAGTCATAATAGTTGATGCTTATTTAGTAATAAAAGTTTACAAAGCACTTCATATGTACTATCTCCTTTGATCCTCAACACTGTGGCCAGCATAAGTACTATTATTATGCCCACTTTATAGGTGAGGAAATATAAACTTAGGTTAAGTAATTTGGGCCTGGTCACACAGCTAGTAAGTGTCTGAGAGATTTGAATCTAGATCTTCCTGACCTCATGTCCAGTGCTCTATCCATTGTCTCATAGCATCTCTGATAGCTCACTTTTATCTAGTACCAGGATAGGGAATTTGAGGCCTCAAGGCTACAGGTAGACCTCTAGGAACTCAAGTGCGGCCCATTCAATCAAAGGGCCGCACTTGAGGACCTAGAGGGCCACATGTGATTTCGAGGTCACAGGTTCCCCACCCCTGATAGGTGTTAGGGTTTGCAAAGCACTTTTTATGTATGACATTTTGTATGCACATAAAGATATATGTCAGCATGTTATACTAATGTAATAGAATACTCTGTTGATACCAATAGCGGACATGAGTAGGCTGTTACCTGTTATATATCACTTGAACACAAGAAATGGCATAGAAGATGAGATCCAGAAAATGTATGATCAGAAGAAGGTGTGTGCCGATCATGCAGAAAAGATCAAGGGAAAAAATGAAAAAAGTGAAAAGACATGGTTAGAATAGATCCTTTATGGAATTTATAGAAGACAAATAGTATACAACGTACGGTATAAGGGTTTCTTCCTTGTCTTGCCACCTCTGCAGTAATAGTGCTGCTTGGTGATCATGGCCTCCTTAAAAGAAAATGTTTTCTAGAGAAGGAATAGAACACAGACAACAACTGCACAGGATGAAGAAGCCTGGATGAGTTGCAATCTGCTCATTCGTCACAACATTCAATGCCCTGCCTACTTCAGTGCCTCTAAGACAAAATACAAACTCCTCACCTGAGCAGTTAAGGCCCATCATAATCTGACTCCAACTGACCTTTAAAACCTTCAGTCCTTTCAAAAAGGCCCCATTCCATTCAAATTGTTCCCTACACTCAACTTTCTATCTCCTATCACCATGAATTTGCACAGGCTAATCCCCATGCCTCAAATGTACTTCTCTAGATCTGCCTCTCAGAATCCTTGTCTTCTTTCAAGGCTCCTTTTCTGATTCCATGCCCCATTTCTACTTGTTCTCTCCCCCCTCAAATTAGGAACAGAGATAGGACTGAATCTGTGATTTCATTGGTGCTGGGATCTCCCAAAGGAAAGGTGTTCTGATTCAGGTTGGCATCTTGTCTGTGATTTATAATCTTATAGAGTTGCCTAAAGGACTGAAAGATTAAGTGAATTACCCTGGGACTCATACCCAGACTGCTTTTACATTCCCAAATAAACTTGGATTATATTTAGTTGCATACATACTGTATTAAATCCTACTAGAATCTGAGTTACTAGAAAGTAAGTAATGTTTTGTTTTGACCTTGCATCCAGTGCCAAGCATAGTGCCATGCCTGTAGCCCTGTAAGTCCTTAATAAATGTTTATTAAGTTAAATTGAATGGAGATAACAGATCCACTGAAGCATTAAAATAGACATCAGTCAATCAATCAAGTATTTATTAAGCACCTACAATGTGCCAGGAACTGTACCAGGCACTGAGATTACAAGTTCAAAGAATGAAATAATCCCTGTTCCCAAGGGCACAAGTACATACAAAAACATATGCAGAATAAACATAAAATTAATAAACACACATATTTTTACAACAGAGTTAAGTACAAGGCAGTTTAGGAGGAAGAATACTAGCAGTTGTCCGGGGAGGGAGAGATAAGCAAAAGCTTCATGCAGAAGATAGTGCCTTAGCTTCATCCCAAAGGCATTCCATGAGGAGGGATTCCATAAGGAGGTACAAATGGTGGGCATTCCAGGCATGGAGAATGACCAATGGGAAGTCATTGAGACAGGATTGGGAGTGTCATATAAGATAAGAGAGAAGGCCAGTTTGGCTGAATCAGGGCAGGGTGTGTGGGGGGTGGAGAATAATGTTTAATGAGGCTAGAAAGGTAGATTGGGGCCAGATTGTGTAGGAATGTAAAAGTACTCTATAAAATCATAAAGATTATTGGAGAACAAGATAATATGCAATATTTTGCTCATTGAAGAATTAACAGTATCTAGAGAGGAAAGAAAATATTTCAAGGCAGGGAAGAGCATAAGCAAAGGAACAAAGTGGAGAAAATTTTAGAACAAAAGGGCAAATGTCAATAAAACAAACCCATGACATAGATTTATTAAAATACAACATTTCAGGGACAATCTGGGTTTATTACATCTGCAGTTCTGGAGCAGGAAAAATGATGATCACATAAACAGAAAATCTAAATAAGTCACAACTCTCTTTCCTTCCCCACGTTTTCAAAATATTACAATTAATTGAGGTTCTCCCTTATTGGGTATATTTTGTACGAGGTTGGGGGGGTAACCATCGAAAAGATATGGTCATCGACAACATTACAAGGCATTGTGGTTTCCTGTTTTAGGTTTGGCCATAGACTCAGAATCTCATGCAATTTTGGTACGTAACAAACTACCCTGGCTCCACTGCCTGAAGACCAGGTGGGTTAGATTTCACTCCTCCCCATAGGATTCTCCAATACCCTTAAAGGGATTTTGGGATATCTATGCCTTCTGCAAATTGTTCCGGTCCCCATCAATGATGTTTACTCAATTGTAGGGAGCAGGATCCCCCTGAACCCCAGGTCCATCAGCCAAAGTCAGATTAGCTTTTACACAGAAATATTTACTTAAGAAGACATAATCATTCACATACAAATCTACTCCCCCAACATGTGGGAGGAATAACTCCCTTCCCCTCTTGTGCCACCTAAGTCTTTGGGGAGTGGAAAGGAATTAGGTTCATAGCTTAGCTCAGTTCCCATAGAACACAGTCCCTGTTCTTCCAAATCCAAAACTCCCCTCAGGCTCACATACCAGGCATGCTGGCTACACAGGGCCTCCATGAAGGCTGACTGGCTCCATTCCTCCTGCCTACAATCTTGACTCCAAGGTTGACATAGCTTGAACTACCCAGTGCTGTGTGTGTGTATCACCTCCAGCACAGGAAACTGAGGAGACTAAACACAAAACAGAAACAAATCCCCCCAGGTCCATTTCTCAGAATTAGGGTAAAAGAGAGGGAACAAGGAAAAGATAGGCCTCCTCTTCTAACCATGGTAGTCCTCTTCTTCTCATGGAGTCTTCACTGTGGGTGAACTAGGACTTTCACCCTCTGGACACAGCAGATAAGTTACTGAAAAGAAAGCAGTAGAAAAAGAATACAGTTAAAAAACTATTGATTCAGTCTTTTCACATTTAAAGATGCAAGCAGCCAATCAAAGGAGAATACCCCCCATCCATGCAATGGGGGATGTTGAGGTCTCCATGGAAGGTAATTTGGACATACCCTCAGGCCCCTCAGGTCACCTCCATGTTACACAACCTGGGCATGCCCAGACCAACTTGGGTTATAAATGCTTAGTCTATATCTAACCATTTGTCTGATGGGAAACTGCCTATGTTTCAATGTGTCTATGAATTTAAATGAATCACACTCATCAATAAGAAGGGGAAAGGATGCTATTGGGATTATTCCTAAAAGTTACAACTTTCAGCCTCAACCCAGAAGCTGGGTCAGGAGTTCTATACACAACAGACTAGCAAAATGTTCTCTCAGTGGGCCACATTTAAAGGAGGGCCTATATTCCTAGAGCTGAAGAATTCAGAAGAAAACAGAAATAGAGGGGGGTCTTTTCTCCAGCAGGAAATGAGAGGTTTCTTTCCTTCTCTCTTCTCGCGTCCACAAGTAATGGTGCCACACCGCCATGCTTATCTCCTGCCAATTAAATTGCTCCCCGCTGCTTTTCCAGATGCTCTGTCCCCGCATTACAGTATGGCTGCCTGGGCATAGATGCTATTTACTGAGGTATGATCTACTTTCCCTTTTCTTAATAATTCTTTTGGGGGAGGGGAAATAAGGGAATTCCTAAAATCCCATCTGTTCTATGAAAAAAGATCAGAGACATGGACATCTATAATTCTTGTCCATCATGTGTGCCAAGATCTGTGTCCCATTGCCTCCTACAACCCCCATCCCAGGCCAAGGGACAGACAAACCTCAGAAAATTGAATCAATTCTTGAGTTTGGAGTGAGTGGGTTGGAGAGGGAGGAGTGCAGGTGCAAAGGAAGTTATTCATTCTGTTAGGGGCTGCTTGGCCTTTGACACATATTTCTTTGAACAGTGCTGTCACCTGGATCAGGTAAAAAGGAAGCTCCAATCTTGATCTCCACATTCTCTGGGCCAAGGTACCTGAGAGCAGAGACCTTGCCTTATTAATCTATCACTCTCAGCACCTACCATAGAGCCATGAGCCGTAGAAGTAGAATGTAACAAATTTTTTTGTTGAAATGAACTGGCCAGCTATGGAGGCATGTCCTATTTCCAGCAGACTCTTGTCTTACACTCCTCTGAGACTGGATGATTGATCACTTCAAATCTGAAAAGGAGGTAGAGAAGCCAGGGAGAATAATTCTATCAGTCCTTGTGGTCCTGGCTTAGATCTGTGACCTGGTTACTGCTCCTCGCCTCATGATTCCAATTTAGTAAACAAACTCTATGATTTCCAATCTCTGACCTTGGCCCCAGCTGGTAACAGATACTTCCCTTGATTCCTCCAGAAGGGGATTATGTAGGCTGGTGGTACATAAGATGCAAGTATCTTCATGATGGCTCTCGTTGCTTTTGTCCACCGTGAGCGTTGCAATATGAGATAATCAGTGTCCCATGAAATTATGTTCCTTGTTGTTTGGATACATGATAAAAACTTTTGTTTGCCTCTTTAAAAAGAATCTGTGAGAAATTCTTCCATTTATCTACAATTTCCTTAGGCTTTCTGCTTTAATTTATAGCAAAAATATCAATATTGGTATGTTCCCATTCCTCCAGTATTGTCTCACTGGTAAACTGGGTAAGGAGCTCAGAGTATCAACAGTTAAGTCAATAATTTATAGACAGTCAACAACAGGGATCCTTAACCTGGGGTCCATGAATTTATGGGGTTTTTAATTACTTTGATAACTGTGTTTCAATATAATTGATTTCCTTTATAATTCTATTTACCTTATTTTATGCATTTAAAAAGCATTATTTTGAGAAGGGGTCTATAGGCTTTACCAAACTACCAAAGCAATCTATGACACATTAAAAAAAGGTGAAACATCCCTGGTCCAAAACCTGCATGATTCTTAGCATCCTCTGGCCCTTTTTCTTCCTCTCTGCCAGTCACTGCTGAATCAGAAGGCAACTACATAGTATGGAGCACCATTTGGCAGTTTTCCTTTTGCCATGGATTTCTATTGCCAGCAAATTCATCACCTACTCATTCCCTTCTTGGTGATGAATTTCTTTGTCCTTAACTAGGCTAGTTTGCAGAAGGATGATAGTCTATTGCCAAATCGACTGATGAAGCTGTTCCAACATAAGACCTTCCAGGACTCATTTTCTACTGCAATAGCCTTCTAGAACCCCATGTCACCTCCGTATTCCAATAGGGTATTAGAGTGGGACTTTTGTGCATGAACTGTCATTATCGTTACAATAATAGTACATCACAGTATCATGCTTAATTAATATAACAGTTATGATCATTGTAGAACCAAGGATAGAATGAAGTACTAAATGATCATCATAGTAATAATAATGATAACAATAACAATAATGGACTTGTGCCAATTGAGCATGTTTCAGCCATCTACTGGGCCAAACAATTCTTCCATCGAAAGGGATGTTAATACAAGGCTTCTTCACATTAACATTACAAGGCTTCTTTTCTCATTAACCAACTCAACAAAGGAAACCAGATGTCATGGAGTGTTATCACAATCCACAATTTCTTGCAGACACGTACATTGTCCTAAGAAACTCATAGCCGGTGCAAGCCACAATCCCCTTCAGCAGCTGCTTTTTGGCCAATGCTTATGAAATGCAGGATGCAGCAAGCCTACCACAGTGTGGGATGCATTCCTGTGCCCAGGTGGGCATTTCTCCAGTGCATTCTCCTAATAATAACAACAAGCTACACTAATCTCTTTTATCTTTTGCTCCAACTTCTGAAATAGTTAATATTTTGAACCTTATGTGTTTTTTTAATGAAAAAAAAACACAGCATGAATAATTGTGTGTAGAAGCATTCCACAGCTATTGAGAGCTATAGTACATTTAAAACACTGATGTCCTAAAATTATGAGGTAGTCATTTACTATTGCGTGCTTTTGTTTTGCCAATGGAAACAACCAGGGAGGACGTTTGCAGAACTTCAAAAAAAAAATCCATAAAAAGTCTGTTTCTATGTACTGATGAAGTCATTGTCAAAAATATTTTAATGTTACATAGCATCATGAGTCCAGAGCTGAAGACCTCAGAGGGTACCTAGTCATTTTACAGATGAGGAAACTGAAGACCAAGAAAGTGAACAGGTTTTCCCAAGGTTACACAAGTAGTAAGCACCTGTATGTAAGAGGCAGCATTTGAACCCAGATACTCTGTCTCCAGTTTTTTCCTTTGGTTGAAGGGGCCTTTTTTTCCGAAGTTAGCATTGCAAGTTTGTGTCACTTTGACTATCCTGAGGGCCTTAAGCCCTCAGAAGCTTTCAGTCTCCCTTCTTTCATTAGGGTATTAGAGGCTGGAGGCCTTAAAGATCATCTAAGCCAACTTGCTCATTTTGCCTATGAGTAGTCTATTTATGAATGTGCCCAGGGTCTAGTGAGGAGTCCAGCTTGGCTGGAGAAGAGGGTGCATACTGCAGAGTGATAAAGATGACTCTCGTGTCTGCCAACACTCATATTTCTATATATAAAAATATATACATATATATGTATGTATGTATGTATGTGTGTGTGTGTGTATACACACATATATATTTGTATAGCTGGCCTAAGAGGCAGGAATACCTGGATTCAAGTCTTGTTTCTAACACATAAAGACTGTGTGACCCTGAACAAGTCTCTTTACTTTTCTGAGCTTTCAGTTATCATTTGGAAATGAGGGGGCTGGATTAGATGGCTTCTGTGGGCCCTTCTGGTTCTAATTTTAAGATACTCTGAACCCTGGCACATCTCCCTCCTGTGCCCCATGCAGGAGCCAGAGACACACACAGGAGCTGGTCACAGCTGCAACTTATCTAGAAGAAAGAAGATAGGACTAACTAACCACACAAACCCCTCCTGCTCTCTGAGGGTAAAGCATCTTCATGTACTAGATAGAATGCTGGTGTTGGAGGTTGATCACCAGAGTTGAATCCTGGCTGAGCCACTGACTGTCTTTGTGACTTTGGTCAGGTCATCTCACATCTCTCTGTACTTGTTTCCTTACGTGTATAAAATGGGAACTTTCCAGTTCCCCTTTAAATGTGTTTTCTGCCTTTAGTGTTTAAGCTCCTTTAAAGGTAAGGACTGTCTTGGTTGCTTGTATACGTATCCTCAGCACTCAGAAGAGTGCCTGACGTATAATAAATGGGAAATGTTCTCTCTTTTTTTCTATGACCTGCCCTGAAACTCGAATTGGTGCTATGACAGACCTGCCCACCTTTCCCAATACCAGTCCATAGTAATTCAGTTTGAACCTTGGGAGAATCATAGGCACAACAAGCTTCCAATCTCGGAACTAGCTGCCCACTCCTCACTGCTGGGGTACACCCCAAAAGGGATGGGGAACAGAATAGGTGATCGAGTGGAACCAGATTGAGGAGGGCCATCCCCAGAACACATTTCCCTCTGCTCTCCCCAGTTCATCTCTGAGCATCAAAATCCTCCCTACTTTCCTAGGCCTGACTCCAATGCCATCTCTTCCAAGAAGCTGTCTGTGATCCTCCCAACAGAATGTGATTTCTTCCTACTTTTAGTTTTTATAGTCTTTTCTTTATAACACTCTTATGGAATTTATCAACTATTACCTTATACAGTTATTGTTTGTGTATTAGCAAAATCTCCTCTGTGGAGAAGCAGTGACTGGAGTTGTTTCTGAGGGTCATAAGACCTGGGTTCCAATCCCCTCTCAGACATCAGCTTCATGACTATGGACAAATCATATCTCAGAGTCTCAGTATCCTCACCTGTAAAATGGGAGGTAAAAACAACTTTCACAATACCTACCTTACAGGATTTTCATGAGTTAAATATTCCATTTAATATGGTTTAGTAACTATATAGATGTGAATTACTATTATTAATAAAATATAGACTCTCAGAAAGCAGGAACTATGTTTTATACAACTTTGCAACCCTCAGAGTGCCTTTTGTAGAAAAGGTACCCAATAAATGATCGTTGAATGAAGAAGGAAGGAAAGGGAAGGAAGGAAGGAAAAATAAAGAAGAAAGGAAGGGAGGGAGGGAAGAAGAAAAGAAGAAAGGGAGGAAGGAAGGGAGGGAGGGAGGGAAGAAGGAAAGAAGGAAAGGAGGAAGGAAGGAAGAAAGAAAGAAAAGAAGGAAGAGAATGAAAGAAAGAAAGAGAAATGAAGTTGTAGTCTCTGTGAATAAATATCAGTGTCTTCCACTCCACTGGAATAGAAGATATGATTTAGTCATGAGTTTAACAAAATTGAAGATATACTGAGTCAATTTTAACAGTATTTTACTATAATTCCTATATCATATTTCATGGAAATTTTTACTGTAATTACTCATTTAGATGTCATGGACCCAAATGAAGATTCGACTGTAATTTTTGTCTTTGCATACTCAATACCAAGCACTATACCCTTTGGCCAAGCCAAATTAGGGTGAAGTGGCTATGACTGACCCAGAACATGCAATTTATGGGACACTGGTATCAATTGTCTTTTAGCAGTAAGAAACAACTGAACTTAGCCCCTAGTTAGTAAGAGGAATTAGTTAAAATAAGCAGTCACCATATCATAGTTGGGATGACCTCCTGCCCAGCTGAGGATCCCTGTTACCCCACTCCTTGCCACCTCCTGAGCAGTGGCTTTGTACCAACACCAATATGTCTTTGCCCCCCCCAATTCTACTCTCTTAGCATCGTTTGCCCTGGGCACAAAAATTCCCAGGTTCAGCTCTGTCAAAAAAAAATTCAGAAAGGGCCCCCTTCCTCTTTCTTTAACATTAGTCAACGTTCTCCCCTTTCTATGGTATTTATTCCAGTGCATAAGTGAAATGGAATGAGCATTGTATTTAGAATCAAAGGATGTGGGTTCAAATCCTGCCTCTGACATTTACTTTTTATATGATCGCTTCTGTAAAATGAGAGAATTTGTCTAGTTATCCTTTTCAGCTTTAAATCTAGGCTCCAATGACCTCAGAGGAATGCTATTCAACCTGATGACAAATCAACAGTATGTTTAAGAAAAATCCACCAATAACTCCACACCTGTACTACAAATTATCTCTTAGCTTTGAGAAGTGTGTGGCTCGTTCTTAAGTGCCTCGACACTTTAAAATATTTTTTTTCTAACAGATTAATTAATCCCCACCCCAAACAATCCTTCCCCACTTCCACACCACAACATACACGGTATCAAAAAACAATGTAAGAAATGAGGCTACCAAAATTACAATTGAGTAAATATGGACAGGTCAGGCAAGGTAAGGAAATTTTGAATTAGTTCTTACCTTGACCAGAACGTTCTTTGCTAAGGAAATACATAAGCCTCCAAATACCAAAGTCTCAGCTGTCTAAGTGAGTAGTGTTGAAACAGGCAACCCTGGAGCTACAGGCCAGAGTGACAGGATTTCCAGACTCCAGCAGATTCCAGTCAAGTCCTTGACATTATTTTGTGGTCTAACCTGAATTCCTCACTCACCTGGGCCAGTGCTCACTGAAATTTGGCCCTTAGGGCAGAAAGATGTATAAATTTCTTCCCTTCAAATTGCCCATATATTCCAAGCCCCTCAGTTCACCCATAAATTAAGAGAGGGATAAAGGACCTGATCACTTAGCCACCTGAGTGATTGGCTTTTCCCCACAAACCTGACCTTCAGATTAATCTCTTGGGGAACACAGGAGAACCCTCCCTCGGAAATGGTCTTCTGGGCTCTCAGGACACCAGACTGAAGGACTGCCAGACCTCTATGGCCTTCTCACTGTATGTAAGATTTGAGGAAGGACCATGTCTGCTGTCTTAAGGCTATTATTTGGTAACTGTCTTCTTTTTTCTGCCTTATGAATGTCTTACCTAAATTTTATATCACCCTTCTGACTTAACTGCAGTACCCCAAATAGAATAGGTGCTTAATAAATGTTTGTTGAATAAATATAAAATCATTATTTCCAAAGCAGCAGGCCAAAGAAATAATTTCCTTATTAAATAAACTAGGATTTTCACCATGGTGAATTACCAATGAAATCAATTCTCATTTTCTTTGAGGTTCCCCGGGAGGGGGGAATCTCAAGAGGAAAAATTACTAGATGATTCCTACCCTTCCACTTAGAAATTCCAATATTGGGCATGTACACCAAGGAGGTCAAAGACAAAAAGAAAGGTCCTAGGTATACTAGAATATTCCTAGCAGCATTTTTTGTTTCAGCAAAAATTGAAAGCAAAATGGGAGCCCATAGATTTGGGAATGGTTGAACAAAATGGGGATAGTCCTTGAGGTCATAAGTGATTTCATTTTTGTCTTTGTATCTCTAGCAGCTAGCAGAGTGCCTGGAACATAGTAGGTATATTAACAAATGGTTGCTGATTGATTGATTGATTGATGACTATGAAAGTGATTGAATATTATTTCTAATTAGAATAAGAGGTTGAAGGACTTGCCCAGGGTCACACCACCAGTATTTGTCAAGGGCAGAACTTGAATAAGGATTAAGATTCCAAAGAAGGTACCGTGGGCATGTTGCATATGCCAAAGATGTTGAGATGGGATGACTGATACCAGGGAGTCAGCACAGTGGAAAGTAGATTGGCATGGCATGTTCTATTGATGGAGAATTTATGAAATTAATTCACCTCCTAAGGGGCAGCTAGGTGACGCAGTGGATAGAGCACTGGCCCTGAAGTCAGGAGGACCTGAGTTCAAATCTGGCCTCAGACCAAACACTTGACACTTATTAGCTGTGTGACTCTGGGCCAGTCACTTAACCCCAATTGCCAAAAAAAAAGAAGAAGAAGAATTAATTCACCTCCAGAGTCCGGAATAGAATTTGGAATATTGGTGCTTGCAGAAGGTCTACACAAGCATACTTCCCCAGGTCCCTTTACTCCTTGGTTAAGGAAGGTGGGCTTCTGGCTTCCAAAGGGGTGTGACAGGCCTATCAATCTGACTGTGGACTTCTATAAGCAGAAAGATAAGTATTCCTAATTCCCTAAAGTTTTCAAAGCAGCAGTCTGAGAGGCAATAAAATATAGTAGAAGGAGAACCAGCCAGGAAGACTGGGGTTCAAGCCCCACCTCTGACACATCCTGGCTGTGTGACCTTGAGAATGCATTGAACCCCTCAGAGCTCTAAACATCTCTCTAAGACCATCAGTTTCAGAGAAAGCGACAACCTACACTGGTAGGGAGTTTCCTCACCTAGAAGTCCCTTGTACCCATGAAATCCCAGGTCCAGTTCCTACACCCTAGGTAAGAAGTCAAGAAGAAGGCTGACCTAATTTTTTTTAACTTGGTCATTGATTCAGAAAACCAAACAGGAGTACCATATGCATGTAGATTTTTCCATAATCTCTCATTAGCTTAGATGTTTGGCAGGAATAGATTGTAATTGTTTTCTTTAAGAATTTCCTAGCTTTGACAGATGCCTATAGATACTACATCTATTTACATAGGGCTTCTTAAACTTTTTCCATTCACAACCTCCTCAGCACTTCTTAAGCTGTGGATCGCAACCCCATATGGGAACATAAAATCACCTAATTTAGCCTTGGAAGGGAACTTGGAGATCATCTAGTTTAAATCCTTCCTTTTCACAGATGAGAAAGCTGAAGTCCAGAGTTGGCCAACAGACTTTCTCAGGGTTTCAGTACAGCTGAGCAAACAGGACTTGGACCCAGGTCCTTGGACACCAGATCCAGTGCTCTTGCCACTGTATCAAGCTCCCTTGAATCTCACTTGAAAACACGGGGATGCACTGGACAACCTGCTGTGGTTCTTTCTATAACTGTTTCACTTGGTGGTGTGTGTCAGAACTACCTGGAAAAGGACAACCTTCCTTAGACATGGCTGTCCCTGTGGACTTGAAGGTGCCTATGGAAGAAACTGATTCTCAGTGAAGTTCACAGTACATTTTGAACTCACCCAAGAAACCAGACTTAAGAGATGATCATGGGCTTGAGTTATCACTTCTGATCAATTTTCCCATTCCCTCCTTGCCTAAATTGGAAAGAATCTGCAATCATATCATCAGAGATCAGAAAAGTGCTTTTTTTTCCTTATACAAATATGGTTATTAGTCATCCAGGGCAACCTGAAAAACACCCATCTGTGGGAGGATTACACTTGAAAGGGAGGAGTGACTAATAGTCCTCATGCTTTTCATCGATTTGAAATCATTAAAGAAAGCCTTCAACAGTCCCAAACCCATGGTATTCCTAGGATTGCTCAAAAACAAAGCCAAAACAGCCTAAAGAACATCGTGTCAATAAATAGGCATGTGAACAGAGAGCACGTGGTTCAGGGTTGGCTTTGTGATGATTTGTGACTTCAATTTCCCCACATACATTCACTGAATTGCTCAAAAAGTGAACTGGGCTGTACAAACAATCCAGCTGTACTCACCCCAGAAAAGAAGGTAAAATCTAGGAAAATGACAGTTAGAGCTTGGAAGCTAACCCAAAGGTCATCTGTTCCAACCTTCTCATTTTACAGATGAAGAAATTGAAGACCATAGAGGAGGGTCTTAGTCAAGGTCTTATAGCTACCTAGTCTCAGAGCTGGGGCCAGAACCCAGACCACATGAGCTTAAGGCCTTCTTTTTCCTATTACGCTACACTGATATGCTTTTACATTAGTAAAAAAATGATATTTGTCCAAGAAGACCAATTATACCAGTTTGTATTTATTTATTTTCACAGCCCAAGAAAAACTAAAGGAAAGGTCAACTTCGTGGACATATAGACAATCAACAAGCATCCATGAAACTCCTAGTATGTGCCAGGTACTGTGTTATACACCGGGGGTACAAAACACAAAAAACCTCAAGAGGTTTATTTTCTATAGGGAAGGCAACATGCATGGTGGCTTATTGTTTGTACTTTTCTGTTAAATCCCTGGTGTAAAAAAAGTACCTCTACATACATATATACACTCAAGCATACATACATATACATATATAATATGTGTATACATGCATACATATCCAATACACATATATGTATATACACGTACATGTATATACACACACATATATGTATTTTGCTGTTCAGTCTTCAGTCATGTCTGACTACATGACCCCATAGATTTTTTTGTCCAGGGGGTTTTCTTGGCAAAGACATTAATGTTGTTTCTCTAGTATGTGTCCATTTTACAGATGAAGAACTAAGGCAAATAAGAATTAAGTGACTTGCCCATGCTCACTAGTGAGCATGTTAAACCATATTTGAACTAAGATCTTCCTGGTTCCAAGCCTAGTGCTCTATCCATTGTACCACCTCACTACCCGTGTATATGTACCCCCACACACATACACATATATATACATATGTGCATGTATTTGAAGTGCAATTCAGGAAAGCTTAATCACTGTCTCTAACCCACGAGACACACCTACGAAGGTTTCAAGCACAACTTTTGAAAAGACTCAGGGCTAAAACTGAGAAGAGAAGGGAGGGAGAAGGGGGAGAGAAAGGGAAGGGGAGGGAATCTTATTATACAACAATTTATCTTCTCTGCCAAATGCTGATTTCTTGGAAGTTAAGAACAGACAGCTGGCACACCTGTGTTCATTGGCATCAAATTAAATCAATAACAAAACAAACAAAGAAGGAAGGAAGAGAGAAAGAGAGAGAGAGAAAGAGAGAGAGAGAGAGAGGAAGGAAGGATCAGATGAAAAATAGGCAAATAGCCAATTACCTGTCACCAAAAGATTCATTTTAAGAATCTAAGTAGAGTTTTTATAAGCAGGAATTGAATCATTTCATATTTATAAGATAATCTTTCTAAGATACATTCAAAGACATTAAAATTTATAGTGCTATTTACACAAAATTAGTACATAATAATAATAGGGAGCAAGTAATGATAATATTAGCAGCCTTTCTGAGTCCTGGTTTGGATCTACAACATAATTAATCCCTTAGCCATAGAAATGCATTTCCAAGCACTGATGTTTCTGGTTATTACTATGTAATAATAATTTGTCTTTTTTTTTAAATCAACCTATTTTGTTCACTTACCATCTGCTGCCAGCATTGACACATAAATGAATTTAATTTTGAAACTTTAAAACACTTGTCTTCTTTTCAATAAAAGTAAAGAAATTATTTTAACTGGTTATCTCAGGAAATATACTGTTAATTCACTTAATGGCCACACATTACCTCAAAGTTCTAAGCGCTCTGATGCTTACTAGCTGTGCATCTAAGGGCAGGTCACTTCTCCTCTTTGAACCTCAGTTTCCTCATCTATAAAATGGGATGATAATGTTTGCATTACTTGTTTTAGAGGTTTGTTCTGAGAAAAGTGCTTTCTAAATCCTAAGATGTTATTGAAATTTGTGCTACTTTTACAACTACCATCATTATCATTATAAAGTGAATGTGAAAGGAATTCCCATTACCTAGTGGAGAAGGGTAGAGACATCATATGGAATTGTTCTTTTGACTTTAGTGGCTGTGTTCTGTGACAAAAATATATCTTGTACATCTGTATCTGCCCACGTGACATAAAAGTCTGTTTTGGAGGAATCTAAAAATGAATACTGGACCTGGAGTCAAGAAGACTCATCTTCCTGAGTTCAAATCCAGCCTCAGACACTTACCAACTGTGAGACCCTGGGCAAGTCACTTAACCCTGTTTGCCTCACTTACCTCATCTGCAAAATGAACTGGAGAAGGAAATGGCAAACCACTCCAGTATCTTTGCCAAGAAAACCCCAAATGGGGTCACAAAGATTTGGACTGAACAATAAAAAGATGAATATTTTGCATGCCTCTGTCAATGTAAACTTTCAGATGATGATGGTGGTGGTGCTAAGGATGATGATGATGACATAAGACTCGATGACAAAGAATTGTCATCTTGGACAATCTGGGAACTTTTTTGTCCTTTCTGACCATGGCTTTATGGTGGACTTTAGATCTACTTTATGGTGGACTTTTATCTACTTTAGATAAAGTAGATAATGTTCAGTGCTTGCATTTGTATAACACGCTCTACCTTCTTTATTGCTCATATTCATTTGATTCATACAATAAGGACAAATATTATTTCTATTTTACAAAGAAGAATGAGACACAGAAAAGTAATTTGCCCAAGGTCATGCAGCTGACTAGTAGAAGAGTTGAGGCTAGCACTCATATCTCTTGTCACATAATTCAGCATTATTTCCACCATACCACACTGCCAAAGATTTACTTTGGAGCAAATGTCAAAGACACACCATAATGAAACCATATAATAACAGCAACTCACGCTAATGTAGTGGTTTAAAGTTTATAGTATTATTTTCCAATATTAGAATGAGTACACTGAAATTCAGAGATGATATTTGACTTGTCTGTGATCACATAGGTAATAATATGATACAACCAGGATTCAAACCAGATTTCTTACTTGACTCTAAGTCTGTGATTGTTCCCTCTCTATACCATGCTGCCTCTCAAGGTCAAATTCATTCACTGAAATAATCTCACCTTGCAGGATCATATATGTTTACTCTATT
Source organism: Vombatus ursinus (assembly GCF_900497805.2). NCBI lineage: Eukaryota > Metazoa > Chordata > Mammalia > Diprotodontia > Vombatidae > Vombatus > Vombatus ursinus. The sequence goes on from NW_020954630.1 coordinate 7,921,064, forward strand.
TATGAATCTCTACCCACCCAACCACCCCCAGAGTCCTCAGTGTCCCTATAAGGCCTATAGTTTGCCTCCCCAAGTCTAATTATTCCTGGCTAATCATTCAATGATTGCTTCAGTTTAACACATAGCTAAGTTAAAAAAGGCTTAAGGGTAGATATACTTAGTCTAGGCATAGCAAGTGTACAGAGAAGGGCAGCAAAGGCTTTATTCTTTAAAAATGTATGCCAAATTATGAGCCTCCAGAGATACAGAAAAGGTCAGTTGGTTATCTGGGTCAAGTAGTAATTAATCCCATCAGTGCTCAGGTTTAGATATACATCTTTAAATCCTACTTAGCCACTATACTATCTCTTAGGAGAAATATTTTTTCTCCTAAAATTCTTCCTTCTTTCTGTCTTTCAGCATCCCTTGGACTGAATTTTAGACAATTGGATTTTATCCAAAATACTTATTTCCAGGACTCAGAAGGACAGCCAAGGTAGTTGTGTGTGATGGAAAGTTATAGAGGAATTTTATGGTCTTTCTGTCAATCTTTGTATCCAAGCTAAGTGATTCAGAATCCTTAGAGGACTTGGTCTTTCTTCCTGTCTGTTGATCTAATGCCCCCAAAGGTGCCATCCTTTGGAATTGAATATCAGTTTCTTTAATATACTGAATACTGAATTCCATTAAAAGAAATGGATGCTGATGATTTTGAGCCTGTATGTTGCAAAAATGGGCTTCAGCAAAAGCTATGACTACCCCCTTGTCTACCATCTCTGGCAATAAAAACTTATAATGACACAGAACTTGCCAACATAACATTTCAATAACCACTCTGAAACCCTGAGAATATCTTGACTTTGGGGGATATTAATGGACCTAGTTCTGGGGACCCAAGACCAGAACTATAACCAGTTTAATCTTATGTCATTCCTTGAGAAAGGTTGCTAATGTTAAATGGACCACTAACCATCATATCCTAATCACTCAGGGCATGCTTTTTCTATATGTTAATTATCCCAATCCTTGGCTTATCCTCCTTCCATGATCCATCTTTTGGACAGTTTGCTGCTTATTTGCTACCTGTCACAAGACAATAACACCCCCAAAGGACAAAGTAGGCCACCACTTAATAGGATATTCAAAATAATATGCTCCAAGTATAGAAAGAAATTTCAAACCAGTGGAGTTCCAGCAGGTTTATGAGCAATGGTACCTTCATTGGAATATATAGATAGCCTCCCAGGGTTTCTTTGAAAGGGACAAAATTTATCTTGAAGAAGCTACTATGTCCCCTGGACAATGTTCTCTTAGGAATTATTTAAACTAAAATAAATCCCCACTTCTGTGCTGGTCAGACCAGATTAGGAGTATTGTGCTGATCTCTGGACACCATTGAAGAACTTCCAGCAGAGAGTGACCACAGTGGTGAGGAGTCTGGAAGCCATATCTTCTTCAGTCAACAAGAGTTTACTATGTTTGTGTGCTAAGGAAACAAAGAAAGGCAAAAAAAAAGTCCCCGTCCTCATAGAACTCACATTCTTAAGGAAGAGACAACAAGCAAACAACTACGTAATTCATGATATGTACAGAGCACATTGGAGGTAATCTCAGAGGGAGGCATTAGTAACAGAACCAGAGATGTTTAACCTAGAGAATAGAAGGTTTAGGATGGGCAGGATTGTTATCTTCAAATATATGAAGTGCTGGTATATGGAAGAGGGTTTACACTTATTCGGTGTTGCTCCAGAGAACAAATCTAGGATCACTGAGTCAAAATTATAGAATTTAAATTTCAGCTCAACTTCTAAGGAAAAATATTATAACAGTAAGAGCTGTCCAGCACTGTACAGGCTCTCAAAGGGAATTCCTTGCCAATAGAAATAGATAGAAATTAAATGACCACCTGTCAGACATGCTGTAGGAGGGATCCTTAAATTGGGTTTAAGGTTGGTCTGGGTGACCTCTACAATCCCTTCCAAGAGTCCAGGAGTCTGCAAAAATTCTGCACATCTCAAGAGCCCATTTATATTTTTTTTTAAAAAAAGGAACTTTAAATTCAAGAAATTTTGAAAGCATCTCTTATTGGCTTCCTGACTTTAGTCATTGTAATGTACAGTGAGCCAAATGGAGGTCAATTTACATAGCTTTCCAAGCACCAATGGAATTTATGCCAACCACCATCAATTCACTGAACTTTTTAAACTGAAATTTTTAGTGGTCAAAACAGAAGATTCTTATTCAAGTAATTCACAAGCTACACAATCATCATAAGGCAGCTAGGTGGCTCAGTGGTTGGAGCATTTGACCTGGCGTCAGGAAGACTTAAGTTCAAATTTACCTCAAACACTATGACCACTGTGACTCTGGAAAAATCACTTAGCCTCTGTCTCATTCAGTTTCTTCCACTATAAAATGAGGAGAATAGCCCGTAACTCCCAGAGTTGTGAGGACAAAATGAGATAATGTTTGTAAAGTGTTTTGTAAACCTTATAAATGTTGGGTATTATTGTTGTTAATGTTATTGGTTGCCAACATAAATTCAATTTTCTTATCCTCCTCAAATATTAACTTCTTCTCTTATAAACTCATAACACATTAATATTAGATAGGGAATTTAATGTATTCTGTAATTCCAACTCCAACGTTTCATCTCATCAAGACAGAGACTTTCCATGTTAGCACTCCCAACTTTATGGCCCAGGGGTTCAATGACTGGACTCCTGAATAGTGCTTATAGCAAGCTTCTCAGTTTGTTGATCATGTTTATGAATTATCTGTGGCTGATTACTAAGTTATAACATAGATTCTGCCTCTGGCTCCACTGTCTGAAGGACAGATATGTCACATTTTACCTCCCCCACCCCGCCCAGGATCCTCTGGTAGATTGAGAAGATTGAGGGGCCTCTCTTCTTTTGCCATAGATTTTGTTTCTCCCTTTTTAGTGGCCAGTGACTAGCACTCCACTTTCATTTAACCACTTAACATCATGTTACCTTTTACAATGGAATATTTGATTCAAAGGTACCAAGAATAAACATATAAACATTTCCTTCTAATACTTCAGGGGCATAATTCCCCCTACACCTCTTGGTCTGGGATGGGGGGGTAATTAGGCTCATAGCTTAACTCAGTTCCTACACAGCATTGGTCCTTCAAGTTCAAGTACAAAGCTCCACTGGGATGGCATCCCAGACTCTTACTCTTCAGAGTTTTGCCAGTGGACTGGCTCTAACACCCAGCCTAGATTCCTCAGTTCCTGAATCCTAAGGCTGGAGATCCTGGATCTAAGACCTTGTACCTAGAACTTAAAAATGAAACAGGCCCAAATGCCAAACCTATTTCCCAGAAACACGGGCACAAGGGGGAGGGGAGTGGCCTTCCACACTTATTGCATGGTGTTTCCCACCAGGAGTGAAAAAATCCTTCATTATTAGACACAAATCAGGAAAATAAGTAGATTGGTATTAGTCAGATAGTTTAAAGACACAGACAGATCCAGCTATTCAGTCCAACACAGAATAGGTATCCTCCAGTTCTCCTCTCTCCCAGATATAAGTGATGCCAACACGCAACACCCCCATGCCTTGTTACAGTGCCCTAAATCTCATCAAAAGCGTATGATGTAGCCATGATGTAGCATATAGCATGAGAAGAAATATGGTGTCAGGGCAGCTAGGTGGTGCAGTGGATAGAGCACTAGCCCTGGAATCAGGAGGACCTGAGTTCAAGTCTGGCCTCAGACACACAACACTTACTAGCTGTGTGACCCTGGGCAAGTCACTTAACCCCATTGCCTAGCCAAAAAAAAAAAAGAAAGAAATATAGTGTCAAAACATAGCATACTAGAGTTCAAATAAGTCTTTGAAATAAGACTTGAAATTGCCTTTTTAAATCCCACCCCAAATCCTTAGTAGCTGTAGCACCCTAGACAAATTATTTTCTCTCTCTTAATGAGGGAGTTGGATTAGATGACCTGTCAGATCTCTTCCAGTTCTTCATCCAGACAGTTTTCACCTGAGCAATTATATCACAGACAAAGTTCATCAACAGAGAGACTGCACATCATTCCTCTCCTCTGCACTCCCACTTCCATTAATTCATGTCCTCAATACTTCTTGCCTCAACTATTTCAACAGCCATATAACTAGTCTCCTTGTCTTTAGGACTTCCCCTATCCCAATCCATCCTGGAACATTTCTATCAAAGCCATCTTCCTTAATTTATCTTTCTGAACACATCACACCACCCCCCTCAAAAACCTTCAATGATTCCCTAATGCTTTGCAATGAAATCCTAGCTCCTTGATCTAGCACTCAAAGGCTCTCCATGGTCTTGCTCCAACCTGCCTTGGCAGCCAGAGCACACACCACTTCCTTTCACATACTCTGCTATTAAAGGCAAATTCATTTATTCATTTTCCCTTGGATACATTTTGCTTTCCCATCTCTGCACCTTTGCTCACATCTCCTGCCCTGGTAATGTCCTCTCTATTCTGAAGCCCCAACCCCTATAAAAATCTGATTCATCCTTCAAAATTCTGCTAGAACTACTCCACTTTCTCTAAAAAGCCTTTCCAGCCTATTCCATCCCACATCTCACACATCTCCCTACTCTGAATTCACAGAATGTATTATCTCTGCCACCCATTTTCCTTTTTTTTTTTTTTTTTTTTTTTACTTTTAGGCAATTGGTGTTAAATAATTTGCCCAGGGTCATACAGCTAGTAAGTGTCAAGTGTTTGGTCTGAGGCTGGATTTGAACTCAGGTCCTCCTGACTTCAGGGCCGGTGCTCTACCCACTGCACCACCTAGCTGCCCATTCCTTTCTTTTTCTATCTTTTTTGTGAGGCAATCAGAGTTAAGTGACTTGCCCAAGGTCACACAGCTAGTAAGTGTCAAGTGTCTGAGGTTGGATTTGAACTCAGGTCCTCTTGACTGCAAGGCTGGAGCTTTATCCACTACGCTGCCTAGCTGCCCCCCCCATTTTCCTCTTAATCAATTGCTTTGTGATATTTCTTATATTATTGGATAGAATTGCCATTTAAATTTTGTTCACAGTTTACAGAAATTAGAACTGGAAAGGACCTTAGGGATCATCTCACTGTTGTCCATCTGTTTTCAAAGCAGACCAATGACATCACAGGGTGATGCCTTGACTTGAACATGAAATAGATTTAAGTGAGGCAGAGTTGCACAAAGTCATCAACTTCACTCTCTCTTCCAGAGTCATCGAAGTCCAATGGTAAGACAAAAATCAAGATGATTGGTGATGAGCTGGGATGCAGTGGATGACCTTGATGACTTCAATTCTAAGAACTCCACAGTGCCTGCTATAGCTACCTTCATGTTCATTAGAAGAAATTGTTCTCGTATGCCTATTCCCCCAGGGGAAGTCTTCACATGCTTGGGGCAGATATCATCCTAACTTACCAATGGGTTTGAGGCCTCTCAGTTACCCTCAACCTGGTTTAGCTCATCTGCCAAGATGAGTTTGCCAGGATTTGGCCGCTGCATATGCTACAGCTTCTTGGAGCTACAGGTAAAAGTTTGATGAAGGTGGACACCGAAGGTGGATGAGCAGCCCTGAAAAGGGCTTGGCAAGTCCTTACACCAGAAATGCTAATCCTCCTTGACCACCCCATACATCCCACAAGCCAAGGCATCAAGGTGGTGACTTGCCCAAGGTCTCATAGATATTATAAATTGTATCTGCTCAACTAGATTGTCAACTTCTTAATGTCACATCAATTAAATCCACAAATCTCAATGTTCCAAGTCACAGCCTAACCCAAAAGAATGAGGTGAACAGAATTAGATCTGGAGCTCTGTGTGCAGTGATTGATGTATAAATGGTACTCTTCTTCTGTTTTCCTGAGCACTTTTTTCCTCCTTTGGTGCTTGCTCCAAGTACCCAATGACTCCATGATGCCCCCTGGTCTTTACAGAGTCCAATATTGTAGTACCTGTGTGGTCTGCTTTCTTTGGGTACCCATGGGTCTGCCTACTCTAGGTCTAGCTTCCTCCAAAAAGTTCTCAGCATCACTATGAATCTGATCACAAATCTATCCTGTGGTGGTAATGGCTGACAATGATCTAAAGGATCACTCCTAAAAATGGGGACCTTTTACTTTGCAACTCCTAGAGACACAATGCTTTCATCAAGAGCAAATCTAAGAAGGACAAGGAAGTTGTATTGAAATATTTCAAGAGTTGTCATGAGGAAGGATTACACCTTGAAGGTGTTAGAGGGGAGAACTCGGACCAGTAATAACCCACGTTTATAGCCCTTTAAAGTTCACAAGAGAGGTGCGGTGTAATTTGTGTAGTGCATAGACAACCAGCTTCAGAGGCAAGAAGACCTAGGTTCATGTGAGCCTCAAAACATCCTAACTGTGTGACCCTAGGAAAGTCATTTAACTTCTCTCTAAGACCCTAAGTTACACAGCCAGGGGAAGGAAAGGAAGGGAGGAAAGGAAAGAAGGAAGGAAGGAAGGAAGGAAGGAAGGAAGGAAGGAAGGAAGGAAGGAAGGAAGGAAGGAAGGAAGGAAGAAAGGAATGAAGGAAGGAAGGAAGAAGAAAGGAAGGAAGGAAGGATGGATGATCTACAAAGTGCTTTCTCACAATAAGCCTATGAGGTCATAAGTACAAGCATTATTACTGCCATTTTATAGGTGAGGAAACTGAGTGTCTGATGACTATACCAAGTAGTAACAGATTCAACATTAAATCCTTGGTCTTTTCTAACTCCAAGACCAGGAATGGGTGAAAGGAAGCAGATTTTAGCTCAGTAGAAAAAAAAGGGTTTTCTAGGACTGATAAATGTCAAATAAACTTTCCAGATCAAAATTACACAATTCCATTTCAATAAAGAAATAGAGTCTTTTACTATAAATACAAAGTACAATGAATATAATCACAGTATTTGTTAGTATTGAGCCATTTATAGATATAGCATGGAGCAGGACAGGAGAAGCCAGGATGAGGAGTAAAGTTAGGTTGGTGGGATTAGTAGATTGTGAGATATAAGATCAATGAATCAGCCAATCAAAAAGCATTTATTAAGTACCTTCTATGTTCCAGGCACTGCACTAGAGATATTTAAAAAATCTCTTCCCTTAAAGAGCTTATAGAGGGAGACAACATGTAACTCATTTATTAATCTCTCTAGGCTTCAGTTTCCACATCTGTAAAATGGATATAATAATAGTGGTAACATTGTAAGGATCAAAAGAGAAAATGTAGTCATCAAGCAATCAAAACACATTTATTAAGTGCTTACTATGTTTCAGTCAGTGTGCTAAGTTCCAAGGAATCCAAGAAAGTCAAAAAAAGTCCCTATCCTCAAAGAGTTTGCATTCTAATGTCAGAAATAACACATGTATTAACCAGGTACATACAGAGTAGATAAAAGATAGATAAAAAGAGGGGAAAGCAGTAACAGCTTTGGGGCCTGGGAAAGGCCTCCTACAGGAGGGGGCATTTGAAGAGAAAAAATATGTTCCCGGCATAAGAGACAGCCTATGGAAAGTCACGGGGACAAAAGAGAGAGTGCCATGAGCAAAAAACAGAGCACGTTGGAAACAATGAAAGTTCTCTCTCTCTCTGCCTCTGTATATATATATATATATATATATATATATATATATGTGTGTGTGTGTGTGTATGTATATACATGCAAATATACATACATACACACATATACACAAACACACACACACACACACACACACACACACACACATATATATATATATATATATATATATTATTCTTCATCTGTAAGATAAAGCCACTGAACCAAATGACCTCCAAGATTCCTTCCAGCTGGCTTTAATATTCCATAATTTACAATTCCCCACTGGGGAAGTTTCTTCCTTTGTAGCTCAGCCCAAATAAGGGAGATAAAACATTATTTTTTTCAAGATGAGAAAAGCAATAATATTTTGGAGAAGAACCCAGTTATACATTAACAACCAAATACTCCCACTTGGGTGGAAATTTCATTAAATGAAGACACTCAGCATATAGCTAATCATTTCTTTCCACTAAAATGACAGAAATGTAGTATTTGTTAGGAGGTGTAGCTTTAAAACAGTCTTCTTTAGCATTCAGTCATCTTACCTAATGCCTAGACAACTGATTAACAGAAAACTTAGTGAAGAGGCTATCACTTTCCTTTGAGTTTAAAGATAAGCTGCTCTTCCTTTGACCAAAAATACTTGAGATTTCAGTCTTGAAACAAAATATTTTTTTAAAGGGAATACACCGCAAGTCTCTCATTTCTCTCTTTTCCCTCCCTTACTTTCTAGAGCAGGCCAAGTCTGCTGATAACTTGGAGGTAGCTGCTGAGAACAGGTTACTGCTTCATATGGAAGCTCCGACAACCTCCCTATTGGAACACATCTGAAACAACTTCCTCTCAGTCTTAAGACTTCTTGGTTAACAGAGAGAGGCCTCAGAACTAAAAGAGCTGAAAACATAGCCTTTCTATCCTGTAACAGCTATTTAGGCATAATATCTTCATGAGTTGGAGTTGAATTGCTGAGAAGTCCACTTCTCAACTTATGACCTTACTTATGATTCTATTATCTGTATCAGCAGAGGGAGTTTTCACACCCAAAGAACCATACACAAATAAAAGTCAGGTCTATACCTCTTCCCTGCCCCCCCCAAAAAATTTTATGACTATAATTTCCATTGGAGAAATGTGATATATATATATATATATATATATACATATATATGCATGTGTGCTTATGTGCATATGTATGTATACACATATGTGGTGGTAGGCAAGATCAGTCTATTGGGGGAAATTGCAAGTACAAAAATAACTGTAATACAAAATGGAGCATGCTGAGTCCACAAGAGAAGTATAAACAAGGTTCTCTGTGAAGTCCACAGAGGGAAAGATCATTTCCAACAAGGGAGATCAGAATAGCTCTCATTGAGTAGACAGCATTTGAACCCCCCACCCAACCAATAGGACAGGTCCAATACTGAGGTGCATCCTTACCAAAGATAAGTTCCAATTCCCAATTCTTTAACTCTTTATTCAGTACTGTTGATGCCTTTGTGATGTCCTGTGGATAGAAACTTGGTTCTCAATGATGGATTATTGTCCTTGATTTTTAAATCTGTAGAGTCTAAATAGGTCTGCCATGGGCCAGCTTCTTTTCTCTAGGAAACTCAATACTTTAAAAAACAACTCCTTGGAGCTATCCAAAATTTCCAAGGCTAGATCTGCAATGCTTGCCACTCTACTCAAATACCCTGGTGATAGTCACCTCTTGGATGATGCTAAATTGTATGTTTCATAAGGACAGGAACCATGTTTTATTCAATTCAATAAACATTTATTAATGTCTACTGTGTAGAAGGCTCTACATTTAGTGTTGAGGAGACCAAAACCAAAACATGCTATCATGACCTGCCATCAAGAAGCTTGTAGTCCAAGAGAGAGATACAGCCTAAGCACTGATATATAAATGCAAACTAATTTCAAGAATAAGAGAGTGCTAATTTCTTTTTTTTTTTTTTGAGAGTGCTAATTTCTAGAGAGATTATGAAAGGCCTTTAGGAGGCGGCACCAAAGTATGTTTTCAAATAAACAAGGAGTTCTAAAAGGCAGGAGAAGAAAGAGTACATATCAAACAGAGATCCTTTGCAAAGGTGAGAGACAGAATGTCCTATATAGGAAATAGTTAGCAGGCCAGTTTAACTAAAATGAAAAAAAAGTGAGTAATATGAAATAAGACTGGGAAATTAGGTGGAAGTCTAGTTGTGGAGTGCTTTAAATTCTAGGTTGAAACTTATATGAACTGACACAAAGTGAAGTGAGCAGAACTAAGAGAACACTGTATACAGTAAGAGCAGTATTGTGCAATGATCAACTGTGAATGACTTAACTATTCTCAGCAATACAATAATCCAAGACAATCCCAAAGGACTCATGATGAAAAATGCTATCTACCTCCAGAGAAAGAACTGATGTCTGAATACAGACTGAAGCATACTATTTTTCTTTTCTCCTCTGTCTTTCTTTCTTTCCTTCCTTACTTCTTCCTTTCTTCCTTCCTTCCTTTCTTTCCAAGTCTTCTTGCACAAAATCACTAATATGGAAATGTTTTACATGATTGTACATGTATAACCTTTATCAGATTGCTTACCATCTCAGTGAGAGTGGAGGAGAGAAGTGGAGATAGAATTTGGAACTCAAAACTTTAAAAAACAACAACAACAACAACAACAAATGTGAAAATTGTCTTTACATGTAGTTGGGGGGAAAATTTATAAATTCTAGGCTGAAGCTTCCATAGGTAGCTATTGAAGCTTCTTAAGCAAGGGAGTGGTACGATCTATTTTTTTTAAATATCAATTTGACAACTGTGTGGAGGTCAGATTAGAGAGGAGACAGATGAAAGGCAAGGGGACCAAATTGTTTCATCTCCCCTAGAACCTAAAATAGTGTCCTGCATATAGTAGGTATTTAACAAATATTGTTGAATTGAATTGATTCAGTCCATAAGATACTATTTTATTTGTCAGGGGGTAGTACTACATTACCTTCATTCAGGACTCCATTGCATACCACACACCTCCACCCCACTAGTGTGGATATCACTCAGCAATCCTCTACTTAGCAAGAAGAGCTAAGCCTGGAACCTATATCTACTTCACTTCTGTGATTGGGGGTTATGTACAGGCATGAATGAATGAATCAATTCATTCAACAAGTTATCCTTTATCACGCTTTGTGAAGGCAATATATTAGGTGCTGAGGTACACTATCACACTATTAAATGTTACAACAATTAACTTTTGCATCCAGAATGGTTTAGAACTTATCCAAAGCGCTCTATGCAAAATATATTTCAAAGATGTTCCATGATAGCTATAAAAAATTCCATCACTTTCTATAAATCACACAACATAAACAACTAAGAACATTATTCAAATGAAAAGTCCTTTACTTGAAGAAACAATACTGGAGTTATTTTCTTTCGAGACCTAATTAAATTTAAAGGTGCATTTGAGAAACAGAAGATGAAAATGAAGCTTTTATGCTTCTTCTAATGAAGCTCTTTATCCTTTTCTTTATCTAAACAAAAGTCAATTTCTTGCATATATATGTATATGGTTAGATAGATGTAGATATAGAAATACAAAAATATTATTTATTTCTATAGATAGGTAGATAACCATACAGCAATAGTAGATTTGCCCAGTTCGTAATTGAACCAAGGAACTCTGTCCTGTAAATGTTACTAGGGGAAGAAAAAATGAATAAACTAAACCATGCATCATTACATTAAAGAATCACTGGTTATCATTTCTTTGATTAATTACCCAACTTGGATATTGCTTTAAGAAGCTAAAGATTTGAGCCCGGAAACACCCTTGTGTGCTTCCAATAAACCTAAGTGTTGCCATGAATGTCTTTCCCTAAATTCTCAAGTCAAAATTAGCTTTGAATATTAATATATTCTGCACAGTCCTTTTAGGAAAGAGGATGGAGAATCACGAAACCAACAAATGACAGGATGTCACCACTTCCAAATGGTTGAGAATCACTGTTCTCATTACTTCAGAGGAGTACTAACTGAGGCTGTATTTCCTCAGCCCTCTGAAATTGCTTTCAAAACAAATAGCCAAAGCCCAACACTACTTTCCCAGATAAAAGTAGTTGTTAACTTGGCAGTCATAAAGCTATGGCTGAGGCTCACTTTTAAGGAAACCAATGAATGAAAGAAAGTATGACTCCCCAACCAGATGAATTGCATAGGAGCAACTTATTCTCTTTACAAAGGAGACATAACTTTAAAGGAATAGCTGGAGGGATGCTCTTAAAAAGCAAACCCTGGGGAATGGCTGGACCAACTGGCATAGGAATGTAATGGAATATTATTGCAGTGTAAGAAATAAGAATGTGAGGCTTTCAAAGAAACATGGGAATATTTAAATGACATGATACAAAAGAACAAAATACACAGTAAGCACTATAATAAAATGATAACAGCGCTAAGAAGAAATCAAATCTGGTGAACTATAATGAACTGACCTGGAGAACAGATAATAGCTAGTGTTCATATTGTGCTTTAAGGTTTACAAAGCACCTTACTGTTTTCTCATTTGACCTCCCAACCCTTCGAGTTAAGTGTTATTATTGTCACCATTTAATAGTTGATGAAATTGAGGCAGACAGAGCTCAAGTGACTTCCCTATGGTCACACAACCAGTAAGTGTCTGAAGTAGAATTTAAACTCGGGTCTTCCTAAGTCCAGGTCCAGTGCTTTATCTACTGAGCTCTATCTTGCTTGAATAAGCTGCTTAACCACTTTGGTTACCATAAAGGTAACATAATTATATAGATATATATGGATAAACATGGATAATAACCACTCTGGACTTTAGTTTCCTCATCTGTAACATGAGGCCTTGGGACTAAATTTCTAAGCTCAGGGCCTGCCTATTCCCCTGGGAATGCCTACTACCCTGGAGAAAGCATGTAAAAAACCATTTGACTGAGTCTTCTGATTGCTTCACCATTTTTTGACATCTAATATTGACAATCCTATCTGTCCAATTTTCTTACCTATTTCTTTTCCCTGTGAAGAGCATATTTCTTAGACTCCCTTTTGTTACTTGGAAATTTGATTTTCTCGCAGCTCCTCAAATGAGGATCAAATAAGTAAACATATTCATTTTTAATATTAATAAAGAAATATGCAAGTATAAAGTACCACTGCTATTGAGGCAACTCTGTCTACCTCAGTTTCCTCAGCTGTAAAGTGGGGATGATAATAATAGCACCTATCTCACAGAGTTGTTGTGAGGATTTAATAGGATAATATTTGTAAAGTACTTAGCACAGTGCCTGGAGCATAATAAATACTTGTTTCCCTCCCCCTCCCTGTTATTATTTACTGCCTCCATCATGCCCATCCTATAGGACATATCTACCTGGATGTCCCATTGACACTTCAGTTTCAACATATGCAAAACCCACCTTATTTTATTACTTTTCTCCCATAACCTGTTCCTCACTTTCATTTAACTATTACTATCATCAGCAAGACCATTTACCCAGTGTCTCATGATCCAATGTTACCTTTATCTCTCTGCCTCTATCCCTTCTTCTTCCCTCTCTTATCAGTGACCAAGTGCTCTCTGTTTCCCTCTCTATTCCCACTTCCACTCACCTAGTAGTGACCCTCATTACCACCTGCCTCAGCTGGTGAGTCTTTCAACTGACTCCTCTTTCTAATTCATCCATCACAACACTATCACACTTTGGTTCTTTATGCACATATGTGGTCATATTACTTCTCTTCTCAAAATCCTTGAATAGCTCCTTACTGCCTAGCAAATATAGCTCAGTCATTAGCCCAGCACTGAAGAGATTCTACCATTTGGTACCACTCTACCCTTCTGTTGTGCTCCATATTGTTGTTGTTCAGTCATTTTCAGTTATGTCTAACTTTTTGTGACTTAATTTGGGGTTTTCTTGCAAAGATACTGGAGTGGTTTGCCATTTCCTTCTCCAGCTCCTTTTACAGATGAAAAAACTAAGCAAACAGGGTTAAGTGACTTGCCCAGGGTCACACAGCTAATAAGTGTCCAAGAAGAGTTGAATTCACAAAGATGAGTCTTCCTGAGTCCAAGCCCAGCACTCTATCTGTTGCTTTACCTAGCTGCCCTTTGCTCCATATTGCCCCTCTCCATATACTCCCTACAGTCCAGTCAAATTAGACTATTCATTGTCCCCTTGTTGTGCTCCATGCTTTCCACCCTCTATGCCTTTGTCCCCTCTAAACTTTGTTATCTCTCCTAGCATAATGCTCGGCTGCACATATAATAGTTTTAAAAATGTTTGCTGAATTTAACTAAATATGGATAATTATGGAGAAAAGGGGGAGGAGAACAAACGAGCCCATTGTCCAACCAACCAGAAAGTATTTTTCTAGCAGAAGAAAATTAATTCAGTTACTTCTCTTTCATAAATTGCATAACAATTTAATTGTATCAACTTTATTTATTCCTTCAGTTTTAGAAAATTAGTTCTCATTCCTTTTTTAGGCCTAACTAGTAAACAGAAAATAACATTTAAAAAATATCTACTTATGTTTAGAGATGGAGAGATAACAATCTAGTCACCTTTACATGAGGTCTCCTAAAATATACTCTGTAGATGAGCCCATCTACAGATCCATCCAAATCAATCAGCAAGCATTATTAAAAGTCTACTATGTACCAAACGTTTTGCTAGGCACGGTGGGGTGTAAAGACAAAAACCAACCAGCCTTTGTCCTCGAGGAGTTCTCACATGAAAAAAACAGTTGAACTACAATCATTAACTGATCTGAGAGATATTTATTTTCTAAGTTACCTAGCATATCAAACAATTTTTAGTCTCAGCAGTGTGGTTCCTTATAATCTGTCTTTTATGTATGAGGCTTTCCTGGAGAGTCCCTGACTCATGCCCATCTTTCCTTCCCTGATCTCCTTAATACTGTCTGTACTAGACACTTTGGCACTTGATTGTTTTTAAATCACCAAGGTGTTTAATTGTGTGAGCCTTGCTTCCCCTAACTGTAAGCTTTTTGAGGGCAGTAATCACATCATATACTTCTTGATAATTCCCAACAGCCTCTAACACAGAGCCACATAGCAAATACTTGACATATGGGCTTCTTATATTGATTTGAATATGAATTAACTGAACTGAGTGCCAGGAAAAGGTCATTCATTACCTTCTGAAAAGCATATGGATCACCAAGTGGAGCACCCTAAAATTTGGAAAATGGGTCTCATTAGAATCCTACTGACTTACTCTGTCATCATGAATAAGATGAATAAATGTTTGAACGAATGAATGAAAAAGGCATTTATTAAGCATTTACTGCATGTGAGGCACTGGGGATACAAATACAAAAAGTGAATCAGTCCGTGTCCTCTAGGAACTTACATTCCAATAAGGGAAGGCAAGACATTTAGGGGAATGGTGGTCAAGAAGGGAGGTTTGGTTAGGGAAATCAAAGGGATGGTGAGTAAGTCATAGGGTAACAGACAGATTCCTTGCTGCCTCTTTTCTAGTGGACATAAGGGACAAAGAATCCTAGCCAAGGAGGACCAAAGGAAAACATTTTTTCCCTCTTCTGGAACCAAGAAAGCCCAGGCTGCATCTAGAGCTCACTGCAGTAATACCCTGAAAATACTTTACTATAATGCTCGTATGAGCAAATACAAGCATTCTGGATGATGGGTCACCAGGTACATCTGTGCTCATTAACATACCACTTATTTTATAACCACCATAGTACCTTGTAATAGGATCATAGATTTAGAGCTGGAAGGGACGTTAGAGGCTGAGTCCAGCCAGAGGTGGGGAACCTGCAGCCAGGAGGCACATATGGCCCTCTAGGTCCTCAAGTGTGGCCCTTTGACTGAATCCAAACTGCGAAGTTTGGGCCACACTTGAGGACCTAGGGGGCCGCATGTGGTTTTGAGGTCTCAGGTTCCCCACCCCTGCTCCAGCCCCTTCGTTTTGGAATCCCATTGACTATAGCTGAATTCACTCCTTTTCACATACACCCTCCCCACTCTGGAACCCCTTCTCTAACCACCCCACACTCATACATAATATTTTTTTATTTAATGAGAAATGAGGTAGGAGACATTTGAGAGCAACCCGTTTTGCTTACAAAATGCTCCACAAAGAATTACGTGTCGTTGTGAACTAATCAGGTGAACAAATATAATACCACAATGGAAAACATAAAGGACTGGCCTTAAACGATCCCCTCACATTGCCTCCTCCAGTACATTAAGATGTTTTATAGGTCCTTGCAAGTTCCAACTTTAAAAACCTGATTATTTATTTATGCCCTTTTTGTCTAAGAAGTTAAATCCCCAAAGCATCTCAATTTAGATCAAAAGCAAGTTACCAAACTTCACCTGGCACACCTGTGCCTTATGATTTGTTAATTACCTGCTTAGCATTTCCAAAGCTATAAGGCAGAGATGCAGGCCTCATTTAGTGCATGGAGAAGCCTCTCATATACTCCTCATGTAATAGAGCTTTTCCAGAATGCCTGAGGTGTTAAGCAGTGTTAAACCATCCCACAGCATCTCTGCAAATGGCTTTCTTTCAGGGTTAGGAACTGTGCAGTAGGCGGCCTCGGAAAGGAAGCCAAGGAAAGCAGCTTACATATTTCTTGGCTACTTGATCAAGTTATATAACAAATTTAACACTCTGTATCAACAGTAGCCCATCACATACACATACACGTTAGCTACTACACTTATTTCTACAACACCTCCAGTTTATAATTTGGCATTGGGATATTAGGAATAACAATAATTACTTGCTTCTGCAATTGCTTCATATGAAAGAAATCATTAAGTTGTGTATGTGGAAAAAAGATGATCTCATTTCCAAGATGGCCACAATGGCTTGTTTTGATCCTATCTCTCTCTCTCTCTCTCTCTCTCTCTCTCTCTCTCTCTCTCTCTCTCTCTCTCTCTCCTCCCTCCTCTTTCTCTCTTTCTCTGTCTCTGTCTCTCTCTTTCTCTGTCTCTCTCCTTCTCTCTCTCCCCATGTCTCTGTCTCTCTATCTCTGTCTCTACTTCTTTGTTTCCTCTCTCTTTCCTTTTTTCTCTCTCCCCTTTTTCTTTCTCCCTCTCTCTCTACTTCTGTCTCTGTCTCTCACTGTCTGTCTCTCTCTGTCTCTGTGTCTCTGTCTCTCTCTATCTCTCTGCCTCTGTCTCTCTGTCTCTCTCTGTCTGTATGTCTCTGTCTCTGTTTCTCTCTCTCCCCTCTCTACACCTCTCTGATTTTCTGTGTCTCTCTATCTGCCTGTTTCTCTCTCTCTCTGTCTCTGCCGGTTTCTCTTTCTGTTTCTATTGTCCACCAAAGAATTTTCCCTCTGTGGCCATGCAAACACTGGTTAAAAACTTCAAGTTAATTAAGAGAGCGTAAGTTTGACATAGCTGAACTACAGTGCCTAGCACATAGCAGGAACCTAAGAAATGCTTGTGTCCTTCCCTTCTCTTCACTTGGAGGGCAGCCTTATCCCACAGGGGTAGGGAGAGTAGAACTGAGCATGATCCTAAAGAACTGATGGCCTTTGATAATCTACCACTGTCAGTTGAAGTAGAGGGAAGGACTGTCAAACATGTCCCATTGTCACCTCCTTCCCCATAATCAGACAGTAACTAGAAGGAGGAGAAACGTTATGGCACTTTTTAAGCATAGGGGTCAAACTCACTGCTCGGAATGCAAGAGGCCAGCAAAACTCCTGAACTTTGAACCAGATTCAAATGTTTAACAAAATAAATAAAAATATAATACAACATAGATAGTGTTAATTTATGGATTTCTATTTGAGTTTGACACCATTGGTGTAAAGGGTTTTTTTAGATTTGCAGTCAGAAGAGCTAGGTTCAAATAATGCTTCTAATTGACATTGCCTGTGTGACCTTAGACAAGTCACTTTTCTTCTAGGACCTCAATTTTCTCATCTGTAAAAAAACAAAGTAGAAACTGTAATAGATAGGTTCTAACGTCCCTTCCAGCTCCAAATCTATGACTCTAGGATTCTATGATCTGAGCTTCCAGCACAATTTGCTACTTCCACACTCAAAGGCAAACTTTGAAGGATTTAAATAGGATCCCTTATAAAAACCATACAGTTCAATTCCTGACATTGGAACACCCAATATGTAATACTGTAAGACAGTGGTGCCAAACGACAGTGGTGCCAAATGCAAATAGAAACAGATTTCTACAGGCCTCATATTGACTTAGAAAACCACAAATTAACATTATCTATGTTGTATTGTACTTTTATTTATTTAGTTAATCCCAATTACATTTTAATTAGATTCACCCACTCAGAGTTTTATGCCCGTGCATGGCCAGAGTTTGATACCTCTGCTGTCAGAGACTCTTACAATATGATGACAACAAGGACCTGGGTTGGGACACAGAAACAGAGATCTGATTAACAGATACACTTTTACATAACAAAACAAAAACCAAGCAAAGGTTTGTTACTGGAATCACTTTTGGCTTGGGGTTTATTGTTTGGGTTTGGGGCCTGGGGTGAAGTATTATATTTTTTGTTTGGGGGGGTGGGGTTTGATCTGTTGTTGATTTATTTTTGTTTTGTATTTTCACAACTGCATTTGTATTTTTACTACTGTATCGGAGGCTCTGGGATTGCAAGTCCTTGCTGACTAATTGGTCATGAAGTGCCAAGACTCTGGCACTCAGTGCAGGGACAAAAGAAGAGAGGAGATAAAATTATGAAGGCATTGCTCAGTGCAAACAGGTAAAAGGTTATCATATGAATACTTTACGAAAGGGTGGGGGGAAAGTAGTGATAAGGAATTAGAATGGTTCTAGAAATGGTTCTAGAAGCTCCTCAGGTTTCTGGGATGGAAGGAAATTCTTGCAATATTTTCTTCAAATGCAAGAAGACCATTTCCTGCCCCCATGCCTGGCCCTGGGACACAGCTGGACGCTTTCCCTATTAATTCTCTCTCTCTTCCTTTTGTCCCCTTTTGCCCCAACCCCTACATTAATAGAACTATACACAGGAGCTGCACTTCTGCTGCTGAGCACACGGTTTTCATTTCTGGGGCTGTCTATCTGGACAGGACATCCATCTTCCACCCCACTTCATACCCTGCACCTCAATCCAAACTTCCCCCAAATAATTTACCTTCTGCCCTGCAACCCCAATCTAGGGTCCAGATATATCAGCCTGGAAGATGCTCTTATCTTCAAATCCCAAAAGAAGAGCACCCCTGGCAATCACAGCCAAATAAATCCAACCCTTAATAAAATAATGACATGATAGGTAGAAAACAATCTCATAAAACACAAAGGATAATAAATCATGACTGATTAGCTACCTAGTGTTATAAAGAACAATCTACTGCCTGTTTATTTTAAGATATAAATTATGGAGTGAGGAGAGGCCCTTCCTGCATGAAAATCAATGGGTTGGGTTTCTTTTGAGACAGACTTTCCCTAATTCACCCAAGACAGTGGCCATTGACAAACCAGATCTCCATACTGATTGGCATGGAAGCTTTTATCTCTTCCATTTTTCCAACCAGCACCAACATGCCCTTCCTTAGGCAGCCTGGGAACTCTCTGCTCTCAGAAGGCTCATCATAATGGTGCTGGACACCTAACATGCTTCAGACTTATTGCAGCCCAGAACTATGAAACTCAAAGGATCCATCTACTTCAGCCTCTCAGTACCATGGTCTACAGATGTGTACCACCATGTTGGGCCATCAGTGATAAAGCTCCCATTGGGTTTTTGTGTAGCTCACTGTTCTCCAGGATTCCTGGGACTAGACAGCTAGGTGATGCAGTGTATATAGCACTGGACCTGGAATCAGAAAGATGTTAGTTCAAAGGCAGTCTCTGACATTTACTAGCTGTGTGACCCTGGGCAAATCACTTAACCTCTCTCTTCTTCAGTTTCCTCATCTGTAAAATGAGTATGATAACAATAACACTTACCCTCAGGGTTGTTGTGAGGATCGAATGAGATAATATTTGTAAAACACTTTGCAAGTCTTTAAAAAAAACTACATAAATGCTAGTTATACTAATATGAATAGATGTATATTTCATTAACTTTATGCACTTGTATTTCAGCACATTACTAGATCTATGACCTCATCCCCGTGGTCCTTCCCTCCAGCAATGGATTTATAAATCTATCCGTGATCTCTTGCCAGTCTCATTCCATTTGCTGAGGAGCCTTCTTCTGTCTATTGATCTTATATGATGCATGTATTTAAAATGCAAATTCTTTATGTTGATAAACCTTATGGACATGTTTGTAGATATAAACACAATAGGAATTATTTCTTTTGATGTCATACAGATTTGAGTATGTTTATGCAATTCATTGTTTATTGTTGTTTAGTCATTTTTCAATCACGTCCAACTCTTCATGTCCTCTTTTGGGGTTTCCTTGGCAAAGATACTGGAGTGGTTTGTCATTTCCTTTTACAGCTCATTCTATAAAATGAATGATTCCTCAATCTATAATTGAGGAAACTGAGGCAAACAGAGTTAAGTGACTTGCCCAGGGTCACACAGCTAGTAAGTATCTAAGGCCAGATTTGAACTCAAGAAGACGAGTGTTCCTGACTCCAGACCCAGCACTCTGTCTACTGCACTAACTTTGTGCAGTTTAGAACTGTCCAAAAGCAGTAATGAGTTTGTGATGTGAGTTCTACTTGCCTGCAAAATTTCAGAGTATAGCCTGAACCAGATTCAAATGTAATTGGAAAATGTTTAACAAAATAAATAAAAATATAATATAACATAGATAATGTTAATTTGTGGCTTTCTCAGTCAATATGCAGGTCTGCAATGATCTGTTTCTGAGTTTGACACCACTATTCTAATGGAACCTAGATAACATTTCCTAGGGATATTGTAGAAGGGGAAGAGGGATACTTGTTTGAGGAAAGAAGTAGGTAAGCTTTGAGGTCTCTTTGCTTTCTAAAATCAGCCAGTATCTAGGAACGGAGCTGAAAATATCCAATTCAAGGCTGAAGCAGAAACTAAAGAGCAGTTGAGTTAAGCGTAGAGGGATGCCAAGAGGGACAAATTAAACAAGCACAGGAACTGAGAAGCAGAGGGCAAACCCACAGAGAAAATTAATGAAGTTACAGGAAACTTCACAGGCACTGTGAAGACACATTATTGGGTGAGGAGTGGCTATCCGCCATGACTTTTTGATGGGTACCAAGATGTGGCTTAACACAGTGTCTGAAAAGAACCATTACTCAAGAAACTTGAGTCGTGACCTTGACTTTTTCTCTAATTTCTTAAAGGCAGGAAGAGTCAAGGCGGGGGAGAGTGGCAAATATTCCTACTTCTTTGTTGTACCTGGAGACTACCTAGCACACTTCCTTGTACCCAGAAGAAAAAAGTTGTTGAAATTTATAACTTACTTTATCCAGTGTTTAAGGTATAATTAGTTATAGGGCATCGTTTGTAAATTATCCCAATTATCCAATTTTGAACTGATTTGTAGCTATGTACATATTTATACTAACCTAAATAATTTGTGTAAGAAATGTGTCTAATCCAAATATATTAGGCACTCAATACATGTCTTACTGATTGGAAAATTTGTATTTAGATAGTCTTTCTTCGTGAAGGTAGGAGTGGCAATATTTCCCCTCTGTTTGATTTTATAAAATTGGGGAAAGAACAGAAGAATAAAAGGCTATTCTGTAACCATTATCCATATACCACAAATACTACCTTCTTTTTGGATCCAATGTGATCAGTGCATTGCCCTCCACTTAATGGTCACTCCTTTCCCCATTCTTTTTCAATCCCAAATGGAAAACAAATCTTTGGGGTAGGATCTGTCATTAAAAAACCCCCAAATCAGTCATAGATTACATGTAACTACAATAAAGAATGAGCAAATGTGTCATAAAATTTTATTTGGAAACCAATGTTGTTTTCTAGAGAATGAATGTCATACTGGCTACAGCTTCACAGAAGGCCTGCAAACAAAGGACATAGATAAGAATTCCTTATTGGGTACCATGTTTAATAGTATGGTTTAGGAATCTTATTTTTAGTTCGCCTTTTGGAAAAAAGTATTAGAAGCTGCAAGCATTAGCACAGCAGGAAAGGTATTGCAACAAGATCATGAAGGGAGCTGATGTAGCTGTTTTGCCCAGGACAGGGTTCCAGAGTTTCTGCTAATGCCAGCCAATATAATTAAGTAGGGTAGAGCAATACAAACATTAATGGTGACTTTTTAAAGACTGGTCCCCTTAACTATGTTGGTGCAGAGGAATCAGGAGAGAGGGATGGACTTAGGTAGGGCCTTGACCTCAGTGTTCTGGGGTTTCAAGGCAGTTCTCCCTTTTATGTACCAATGTATGTTTGTCCTCCTGGTATCCCACCAGTTTCTATGAAGTATCAGGTGATCATGTTGCCAAGCTGCTCTAAACTCCAGACATATATTATAACATTAGGAAGTTGGTCTGTACTAATTTCATTACTCATGTCAATTGAAGGCTACATATCCATAATAGTGTGCTAGTAATACTTGATTAACAATGGGGCTGGGGAGGGGGAAAAGGCTGAATGTATGCACAGACCTTTTAAGTTTAATCTGCATTATTAATACTTTCTTAAATCTAGACAATCAACGAAACAAATCAAGTCCTAATTTGCTGCAACTGCCAATTTCTGAGATGTAAATGCCCATACTGAAAATTTAACAATAGGCTCTCCACAACCTTGCTAGGTCCAGCTGGGCACACAACCATAAACAGTAACCACTATGACCATTTCTAAGACCACTCCTTTTCCTCTCAGGTTCAATTAGTAGGACTTAAAAAGTCTAACATGAAACCATTTGAGCTCTGTTGCAAAGGAGAGGGCAGCAGAATGTGGGTGTGGAATGAGATCTTGACTGAGTGAAAATAACAGAATTATAGACCTACTTCTACCAAGGTCCTGCCACATGATCTCAGGAAAGTTATTGAACCTCTTTGGGCCTTAAGTTTCAACTGTAAATAAAATGAAAATAGTAATATCTTCAAAGGGTCTCAGTGGATAGAGTGCCAGGCCTGGAGTCAGGAAGACTCATCTTCCTGAGTTCAAATCTGGTCTCAGACACTTAATAGCTGGGCAAGTCATTTAATCCTGTTTGCCTCAGTTCCTCATCTGTAAAATGAGATGGAGAAGAAAATGGAAAACCATTCCAGTATCTTTGCCAAGAAAACGCCTAATGGATTCACAAAGAGTTGGAAAAAAATTGAACAACAACATCTTCAAAGTTGTGAGTCTATAATAAGATGGTGGATATGAAAGCACTTTTCAGAGTGTAAGGTATTGTACAGATTATAGGTTATGAGAGGAAATCGGTACGAGGGAAAAAAATAAATGAAATCCTCAAACTCTGGAAGGAAATAAAACATGATTTCCCCAGGTATGCCTGGACCTTTTTCCCTTATTTAATTTGGTTTTCAACTTTTAGTATGTGAGAGGTACCTGGAAAGTAATCCCAAAACTTAGGAAGATATGAATTGGCAAAAGTGAAGGACTCAGAACAAGGAGAAAAAAATTGCACAATGACCTAAATAAAAATAATATTGAATGACAATGGAATTGTGATCAATGCAGTGGCCCATGCATGGGTGAGAGGACTGATGCTCAAATGGACCTCCTTCTTTTTGGCAGAAAGGTGATGGACTATAAAAGCAGAATGAGGCATGTTGTCAGGCATGGCCAACATATTGATTTGTTTTACTTAACTGTACTTTTTTGTTAGAAGGGAGGAATCTACTGTGATTATGGCAGGAGTCACTGGGAAGCAACAACAATGTTTTGTTTTGTTTTTTGGCTAGGCAATTGGGGTTAAGTGACTTGCCCAGGGTCACACAGCTAATACGTGTTGTGTATTGTGTGTCTGAGACTGGATTTGAACTCAGGTCCTCCTGACTTCAAGGCCGGAGCTCTATCCACTGCCCCACCTAGCTGCCTCTAGCAATGCTTTTTTAAAAGAACATCAACAAAACAGGGAGAGGGAGGGAAGGGAGGGAGGAAGGAAGGAAGGAAGGAAGGAAGGAAGGAAGGAAGGAAGGAAGGAAGGAAGGAAGGAAGGAAGGAAGGAAG
>NW_020954630.1:7944743-8014453 GCF_900497805.2 Vombatus ursinus
AAGGAAGGAAGGAAGGAAGGAAGGAAGGAAGGAAGGAAGGAAGGAAGTGAGAGGGAGGGAAGGAGGAAGAAAAAAGGAAAGGAGGAAAGAAGGGAAGAGGGAGGGAGGAAGAACAAAGAGAGAAAAGAGAGAATAAAAGAAAGAAAAAACTGAAGATTAGAAATTTAAAGAAAATTTAAGAAAATAAAATCTGAGTTGATAAAGATCAGGGAATCAGGTATGAATGTGCAGACCGAAACAGAAAGGCAGAGGGAGAGGGAAGTGGAATTTTAGGGAGCCTAGGAAAAAGTATTACAATGCTCCAAGACATTAGTGAATTTGTACTTGTAAGACTGCTTTCAGCTTATTCAGCCTAGGCAGCTCAATACAAGAAAGATAGACAATTTGGACGAGGTTCAGAGGAGAGGAGAGTAACAACAATATTAAGGGCTGGCTGCAGGGATTGATTTAGGAAGAAAGATTAAGGGAGCTAAGTGTGTACAGCCTTGCTAATCAAGAACTAAGTGAAGACATGATAAACATCTTCAGATATTTAAAGGGTAGAAGTAGTGAGGATAGAAAGGGATTATTTAGGCTAGATTTTCAATTTATGCAACACTATATAAACTATCATAAAGAGTTACGTAGGATGAAGATTTGGCTCACTAAGACAAGTCAGCAAAGGCATTTTGGCTGAGTTGCCTTATAAAGCTGATCAGAGCTACCTTCTGCTTTAGGGAAGCCATTCCTTGGAAAGACAGAAATGGATGAAAGTGAAAACAAAGCTTTTGTTGTTCCTGACCACAAGGAGCTTACATTCCACTAACTATTAGGTCAAGTCTGTACAATAATAGATTGCCATATCGCACATAAGGACATGCCAGTATTGGAGTTAAGAGACAATCAACCCTTAGAAATCAAATGGAATCTAAATCAGGGTCCAGAAGAGCACAAATCCAAAGGCCAGGTGGAGTCACTACCAGAATTTCTCTTCAGAGTCAATAAGCTAGGTGAAGAAATGGAGGTCCAGATAAGTGATGTTGGCATCAGATTGGGAGGCAAGATACCTGGAGTATCCATTACATGACTGTCCAACTCAACCTATTTCACCAAGGTTCTAGCCTTTTATAGCTACTAAATGCATTCTCTACCCATGCTATGATGCTACCATACCATGTTACTGATATGGCCTGGGTTTGCATATACATACACAGGCTAGTATATTCAGGAAGCTGGCTAAATACAAGCAGCTTTAGCAGAGAGAAAAATGGTACCAACATGTCACAGAACACGTGTTGGTGGTAGTGTCTTAATGACCACTCCTGGTCCGTGATTGTTTTTACTTTGCACTTTCACATTGGGTCACCTTGTATTTGGAAAAAGTCTTCTGTTAGTCTTCTTTCCTACTCACTCCCCCTCCTCTTTTTAGTGAGGTAGTTAGAAAAAAAAATCAACCAGTCAGGAAGTACTTACTGAATGCCTACTAGGGGATATAGGAGAAGTATTGCTGCCCTCCAAGACGATGTTGTTGCACAGACAATACAGAGATGGTATAAAAACATTCTGGGTCTGGTATTTACCTCATAGTGATCTAAGGAAACCTGTGTCTAGCAAGAGCATTCTCCATAGTCATCTCTATCCCCCACAGCCTCTAACCTGGGTCTGAGTGTATTGTAAGAGCTAAATAAATATTGATAAATTGGAAACAAATTAAATTGAAAGAGAGGAGATTAAATGCTTGAACATTTGAATAATACAAAGAATGAAACATCCAAGTAGAAATAATCCTATCCAGTAAAAGAGACTGATCAAATCAGCTTCTCTGACTGAGGATCCCTTCCAAAGACCCTGATACAGATACCTTCCAGGTGGAAAGATCTTAGAACAGGAAATGCTTGTAAACAGGACAGAGTTCTTGCCTAAAATGAATGAACAAAAAACCAAAAGGGCTGATCCATTAGTCTGTGGGCTCCTTGAAGACAGATACTGTTTTGGGTTTTTTTTGCCTCTTTTGTATCCTCATCACTTAGCAGACTGCCAGACACATGGTAGGCACTGAATAAATATTTATGAACTATTTTAAATGAGAAAAGAAAAGATATATTCTATATTCTTCTACCAGAAGTATTTATTTATTCATTCAACAAACACTTATTAAGCAGAAGGTTAAAGAGCTGGCCTCAGTCAAGAAGATCTGGATTCTAATCTCACCTAGGACATATGCTGGTTCTTTAAACCTGGGCAGGTCACTTAATCTCTAGTGTCCCCAGGCAACTCTCAAAACTATAAATTGCACAAAGGTATGCTCTGAATTATAGGAATTTTTTAAAAGTTAATCACACGGTATGTAAAATACTCTATGCTAGGAGCTGAGGGAAATAGAAGGAAAGGGGAACAAGTATTAATTACAAAGATCAAGGAGTTTCCATTCTAGCGGAGACTATATATGTCTATTCATATGTATACACACAGAAGACAGAGCAAGGTGACTAAAAGAAGAATAGGCCAGAAGTTAGAAAACCTAGGTGCATATCCCACTTCTGCCACTAAAGAGTAATGTGACTTTGAGCAGGTCACTGAACCTGAGACTCACTGACCTTATCTATAAAATAGGAATGAGCATAACAAGACTACTTCCCTCACAGAGTTGTCATGAGGATTAAATACATGCTAACACATTCCATCCTGAAAGGTAGATGTTAACATAAGCCCTTGGATAATATTTCTAAATATTGCAAGTTGCCAATTCATTCACTAAACAGATACTTACTAAAATGTGATTCAGGTGGAAACAGCAGCGCATCTGGAGTCAGGGGAGTTGGGTTTGAGTCCCAGATCTACCAGCTGTTAATTATGTGGCCTTGGGAAAATCACTTCATTTCTCTGGGCCTCAGTTTCCTCACCTGAAATTGGGGGAAGGGGAAAGTAGATGTTGAAATCTCCCTCAGTAACTGAGACCTTTTCCTCCTGGCACATTCCTCTACCATACTGGTCCTCTTCTCCCACCGGCAAGTTCCTTCCAAGGGGCCGAGATTTGGGGGATGGCAGCAGTGGGTCATTCTTCATTCCTCTCCCATCTGTATCTCTAACTCTCCCAACTTCATCACCACCTCCCCCCTCAATTCACATATCCCCACCCAAGCTTTTCAACCTCCCATCAGAATGTAAGCTCTATGAAGGCAAGGATTGGTTTTTTTTTTGTTTGTTTGTATTTGTATCTTCAGCACTTAGCACAGTGCCTGACACATAACAAGTACTTAATAAATGCCTATTTCCTGCCTTCCTCTGAGGTGTCTTCTGACTCTAATTCTAGGATCTGATGGACCTGTTTGTCCCCACCATTGTGCTAATTATTGAGAGGGAAGGCAAATTAAATCTATCTGCCTTCCAGAAGATTATTATGTAGTTGGGGAAGAAAAGTCACACACATGTAAGATCGTTACTTTCATATCCCACTTAATTCCTAAAATAAGAACAGAATACCATCAAGTGACGAAGCAAATGACACAGCGAGTTCAGAGAAGAAGGTCAGTGTAGGCTGGAGCCAGGGAGGTGCTGACAAATGTTTAACAACTGGCTGGGGGCGGGAGAGGCAGGCAGGGAATATATCATGACACACTTAAATTTAAACGACATTGCTAACATTTCCTCCATCATTTTGTTGTTGTTGTTGTTATTCAATCGTGTCTGATTCTTCAAGAACCCATTTGGGATTTTCTTGGCAAAGATCCCGTATTAGTTTGCCATTTCCTTCTCCAGCTCATTTTACAGATGGGGAAACTGAGGCAAACAAGGTTAAGTGACTTGACCAGAGTCGCACAGTTAATAAGTGTCTGAGGTTGCATTTGACTCAGGTCGTTCTGACTCCAGGCCCAATTTTCTATCCACCTCACCATCTAGCTGCCTTTTACTTTCTTAAATCTTGACAATCAACAATCAAGCCCTGATTTGTAGCATTCAGGGGTTTCTGAGGTGCAAATGCTCACAATGAATTTTAACAATCAGCTCTGGAAGCCTATAAGAACTGACTTTGGCACATATCTGTTTTGAGCAGGCAGAGAAGACTTCCTGAAGAAAATGAGAGGTCATTTGGCCCTCAAGGGTATGGAGAGGAATTAGATAGTCAGAAAGGAATGGAAAGAAAGCACAATCTAGGAAGAAGAAATTGGGCAAAGTCAAGGAGTTAGATATGAGCAAATGATAGGGACGGTGATAAGAACTGGTCAGAAACAGAGCGTTCACACTAGAACAGGGGTCCTTAAATGGGGGCCTATGAACTTCGGATTTTAACTTTCACATTTTGATTGTGTAATCCTATGTATTTTATTTTATGCATTTCATAACAGTTTTCTGAGGAGGGGCCCATAACCTGCCAATGGAGTCCATGACACAAAAGAAGGCTAAGAGCTCATGAGCTGGAATGTAGTGGGAGATGTGTTTGGCTATATAAACCAGTGGGGTCAAACTCAAACAGAAACAGATCCCATATTGACCTAGAAAACCACAAATTAACATTATCTACATTGGAATGTATTTTTATTTATTTTGTTAAACATTTCTCAAGTACATTTTAATCAGATTGAGCCAAGTTTGACACTTCTGTTGCAGAATAGGCCTAGTCACCTTCAGCATAGTTACTGGCACATAGTTGGTGCTTAATAAGTGCTTGTTGACCTGACTTGACTTTTATGCTTCAGTGCTTAGGAATACTGCCCAGGATATTATCCAAACATCTTTAGGAGATAACTTTCCTATATTATTACCACATTACTAGCAAAAAGGAGGTGGGGGAGTCGCACAACCACAAGAGAATAACTAGAAGAGAGAGAAATGGAAAAACATTACAGAATTCTTGGGTCAATTATTAAGGCAATCTTGATTTGTTTTTCTAAAGATTGGGTTTTTTTTCCACTCTGGCCTTAGACTGTTTCAATCTGGGGAGATTATTTATTGTTAATGCATTTGGTGTATCTTAGTACCCAAAATGTTCCTCTACCACTCACTTGAGTGGTACAACTCCAGAGTCCAATCAAATTAGAGTGATAGCATGGTCTTCTCCCACTGGACAAGCCACATTGAAGTGGAACCCAATCTGAATCCTGAAGTAATGGTTACACTGAGAAAGTGGGGTTTGATTTAATTACAAAGCATTTTGGTAATACAATGCCAAAAAGGAAAGAGCAAGATAGACATGGTTCAATAACTCCTAAAACCTGTCTCTTGTGGAGACCATCATTGGGCCATCCTCTAGCCTGGGCTAATTATTTTTGCCTTTTTCCCTTGTTTTGAGGGGGTAAAGGTGAAATGGGAGACAAGAAAATGTTTTTTAAATCCTGCTTTATTTTGCTTTGTATGAATTGGAATGTGGTTTTCAGTCAGCCAAATGAATTCATGTATTTAAGTTAGTAATGAGTTGTTAATTATCGACTTGCCTCACTGGAAATTGAATTGCCTCACAGTGTTGGGAAAATGTTTTGTTTTTATCTCCTTTGTGTTTCCCACAGACACCACTCCTTTGGTAAACTGATGATAGCCTTCAGGAAAGAGATAAATCTCCTTGTTAAAACATGAATTATCCCCAGCTCCATTATCTATTATATTGTCTCTATTTTTGTTGTTTCCATTGTATTTTTCTTTGGAAGGAATATGAGGCTCATTTTTAAATTGGCAACCACGTACTCAAACAGGCCTTACCAGGGTCTTTTCAAAGCCTTTCCCTTTAGCTTTTCCCTCTTCCTGTAGGAAACAGAGTACCTAGAATGTGCCCCTCAAATACAAAGGAATGTGCTTAACTGTCAGTGAGTTAACAAGCATTTGTCAAGTGCTTAATATGTGCCAGGTGCTAAGTACTAGGGATACAAAAAATTGGCAAAACCAGTGCCTGCCCTCAAGGAGCTCACATTCTAATGGGATAATAACATATAAATATGTACAAATAAGAAGGGTAGGGGAGAGAGAGGACGAGGAAGGGAGAAAGAAAAGAGAGGGAAGAAGGAGAGGGATGGAAGGTAACCTCAGGTGGGAACTCATTAGCAGCTGGAAGGACTAAAAAAGGCTTCAAACAGAAGGTGACACTTTGGCTGAGTCTTGAAGGAA
Organism: Vombatus ursinus; assembly: GCF_900497805.2. NCBI lineage: Eukaryota > Metazoa > Chordata > Mammalia > Diprotodontia > Vombatidae > Vombatus > Vombatus ursinus. The sequence continues at coordinate 7,950,819 of NW_020954630.1, forward strand.
GCCAGGGTTTCCAAGAAGCAGAGGTGAGAGCATCCCAGGCATGGGGGACAGCTAGCACAAAGGCAGGAGATGGGAAATGCAGTAGCTTGTTCCAGGAAGAGCAAATAAGTCAAAATAGCCATATGAAAGAGTATGGAGGGGAATAAAGAATAAGGACTGGAAAGGTAGGAAGGAGCCAAGTTATAAAGTATTAAAGGTTAAATAGAGAGCAGTCTTTCAGACCTTCATTAAACTATATACATGCGTACATATACATGTGTGTGCATATATATGTACATATACATATGTATATAGTCTTCCTGGCACGTATAATGGAAATTCTGGTGGCAGAATTGCCAGAAGGCAAAATCCAGAAGTTGGCTAAGTCTGTCCTTGAACTTGGATAGACTTCAAGAGACAGTGGAGAATGGTCTGGAATGCTATGTTCCATGGGGTCACAAAGAGTTGGACATGACTAAACAATTGAACAACAAAAGTTTTGACATCCCTAGCATTCACGTTTTTCCTCCTTGTTGGTATCCCATCTTCACACTCATCTAGACCCTCCTGTTCAAGAATCTGATATTGTCCATTTATGGCTTAATATGAATAGGCTCCCTCAACCCCTTTTGCCTTTCCCAAGAATATCTGCATTTTCAATCTTAGCTCTAATGATAAAACGAACAGTGTTCCCTCACCTCCCTGGAATCATGTCACATAGGCTTTAGCCTATTTCACCCACATCTTTGTCCCCAAGCACAAAATTTTCCTTTTAAAAGAAATTTGATATTTTTCATCTAATTCATGAGAAACTTTCAGAAATCTTATATTTCAAAAAATCATAAAAACCCAGAAGCTAAATAACTGACCCATATGAGCAGAAGTCCCTAGACTAAAAAATATTAATTTAATTTAAAAAATTAATCTCTTACATTTAATAGATTTGATAACATATAAACAACTTTCTCATATATTACCTCGTTCAAATCTCACAAAAGCCCTGAGAGACAGATATGGCAAGATCCATTGTTCTCATTTTACAGATGATGAAACTGAAGCTAAAGATGAGAAGTGACATGCCCAAGGTTACACATTTAAGGACATGGTAGGACTAGAACCCAGGTCTCTGATTCCCATGTCTAATACTCTTTTCCACTTAACCAAACTGCCTCCATATTAGCCACAATGCTAGTCTAACTGAGGTATAAATTAAAGTGAATATGACATTATGTAAAATGACAAAACAACTAAGAGATATATGGCTATTTAAACTTATTAAATTTATTTTCTTATGTCAATACAAATGTAGGGATGAAACCATAGAATTAGAGGATAAGCAGGTAGTATGGAACTGTTGGCATGAGTTCATACTCAATTTGCCAATAGGCCGATGTATCAATGATCTCATCAATGTGAGTGCTCTGTCCAAAGACGCAGATTATAACTCATCCATGCCTGCCCATCCTACATGATTCTCGTCTTTATCTCCCCTCCCCATAAGTTTATCATACAAGGTCCACTTGATATACTGAGATATAGTATTCATGTTATCCATGGGCTACTCCTCACTCTCATCACATGACCAGTTAGTTCTTTTTTTCAATCAGACATTTCACTGACATGCTTAATCCAGTTCTTTGTCATAACTATATATTTGTTATGTCATGTAACCTGCTCACAGCCACCATGCCTCTCCGTTGTCCTCTACAGAGATTCTTTGGAGACTGTGGGTTTTCTATGACTTGCAACAACTTGGTAGCATCCAAAGAGCTTTGTTATTAAAAAGATAGCCCTTCATTTCATGGAAAAGTTTAGGTTCATTGACAAAACACTACAATTTCAAATAGCCAATCTAGCCCACTTTCCTCCTATTTAATTCTGCTCCCAAGTCTTTGTTCATTTACAGAACCTGTCCAAGGCAAATATATAGATAAGCACTTTACATTGTCCATCTAACTGACTAACATGGTCTGGATTACAAGTATTCTTCATCCACTTAATTTCTTCTTCATGGATTATTGGGCCAAACTCTTTTGATCAGTTATGGATCTTGTCTAGGAGGCTCATGTTCTGAAACTTGATCCAGCCAACAAAATATTACCCCAAAACAAGAGTATCTTGAAGATTTGACAGTCTACAGGTTATTCCTCTTCAACTTCAACTAACTGATGGAGATCCACAATAACACTGGTCAACACCTTTGGAGAGTATTCATTTTCTTGATTGATTTTTTTCTGTTTTCAGTTGTTTTTCAGTCATGTCCAGCTTTTCATGAACCCATTTGGGGTTTTTTTTGGGGAAAGATACTGGAGTAGTTTGCCATTTCCTTCTCCAGCTCATTTTACAGATAAGGAACTGAAGCAGAGTTAAGTGACTTGCCCAGGGTCACACAGCTAGTAAGTATCTGAGGCCAGATTTGAACTCAGAAAGATGAGTCTTCCTGACTCCAGGCCTGACACTCTATCCACTATACCACCTAGCTTCCTCTCCCTTGTTTAATGCATCACCTGAAATCAATGATCAGAAGGTCCTGAAAGTGATCTATTATTATATCTTTCTCCTTTTTTTCTTTAGTAACTGATATTCTTTTTTAAACTTATTTGATTTTTTATTTACCAAAAAACTATTTTTTCTTCTTCCATCCTCACCTTTCCATTGAATGAAAAAGAAAAACAAAAACCTTTGCAACAAATATGTATAGTCAAGCAGAACAAATTCCCACATTGTCCATGTCCAAAAAGCTTATGTCTCAATCTTCACCCTGAATCAATGATCTGTCAAGAATTAGGTAATATACTTCATCAGGAGTCCTCTGGAATCAAGGTTGGTTATTTCATGTATCAAACTTCCCAAGTCACTCAAAGTTGTTTGTCTGTACAGTGTTGTTGCTATATATTCTCCGGGGTTTACTCACTTCACTCTGCATCAGTCCACACAAGTCTTTCTAGGTTTCTCTGAAATCGTCCCTTTCATCATGGATAGGAGACATCTTATTGGGATAGAGCCTTTGAAGTAGCATTTGGTCTCGAATCAAAACCCTTTCATAGTGTTACAGCCTGCTTATACCCATTAGGTACCTCGCCACTCATCCCTAGATAATCCCCAACCTCAATTCATTGTGGTTGCAACACTCTATGACTTGTAGCCACACAAAACTGGAGGAACATTGGTATCTATAAGATTACTTCCCATACCCCTTCACAGAAAAGAGTGATGTTAGCAAAAGGTCTATACAATCTCTGCCTCCAAATGGCAATCCCAAAGGCACCATGTGGTCATTTAGAAAAGATGATGATGATGATGGTGATAGTAATAATGTCTTACATTGCTATAACTCCTTAGGCATTTTCAGGAGCATTTTTTTCACTGCACCACAGTTAAATGAAATCTGGCTAGAGACAAGTATAAATAGGCCTTGAAACTGGATGCTTTCCAATTTCAGATATTTAGAGTCAGCCATGAGATGCATTATTGCTATGACCCACTGGTCAGTGTGAGAGAGGCTTCTGAAAATGCCCATGGGCTCAGAGGTTAAAAAACAAACAACCACTACACAATAATCCATCTTTGGGAACTGAACTCTAGTTTCAAATAACCATGAAAAGAAAAAAAAACCACTATTCTGTTTATGATCTCATAGCCTTTTGGTTACATTAAGGTTATACGTAATTGAGTGGACTGAAGACAATGTTGCAAGGTCCCTAAACTGGCATAAAAATTTAGCCAGATGTTTTAAAAATCCATTTGAAGAGATGCAGAATCTGGGGCTGTTCCTTAGGAATCAGTGATTTTAATCAAGGGCAGACAAAATGTCTAAACATAATTATAGCTTTCAGAAATGATTTTAATATTTATTAAAATGGAAGAGAATTTCACCACAGGGTGTGGATTTTTAAAAGAAATTTTTACTAATATCTTTGTTTTTAACATCACCAAAATTTCTCCCAGTATCTCTTCCCTCTCTACTCCCAGAGAACCATCTCACATGAAAAATAATCTTTTTGATGAAAAAGAGGAAGAAAATAAAATAATGGCAAAACCAATCAATACATCAAAAATATGAAATTATACGCCATGTTCTACACCCATCGGCCTCCTGCCTCTGCACAGGAGTAGGGTTGGGATAGCTTTTCATATCTTTTCATTGGGGCCACCTGTGCTCTTTCTAACTTTGCAATATTCACTTTTGATTTTTTTTGAAGTTGTTATGCTTCCCATTTACATTGTTGTAGTCATTGTGCGAATTGTTTTCTTGGCTCTGCTTATTCACTTTTCACCAATTCATGTAAGTTTTTCCATGCTTCACTGAACCAAGGAGGTCAATGATAAGAAGGAAATTCCCATATATACCAAAATGTTTATAGCAGCATTTTTTGGTATTAGCAAAGAATTAAAAACAAAGCAGATTTTTTAAACTTAATATTAAATTTAAAACTCTCTCTCTCTCTCTCTCTCTTTCTCTCTCTCTCACACACACACACACACACACACACACACACACACATCCCCCAAAACTAACTATTACTTTGGAGCAAAAAAAATTATGATTTGGGTACAGAAGTTCTTTGATGGCTGGTCTGAATGTTAATTTGGGAATAGATTCTAAGGTTCTAAAGAGCAACTGTCCTGGGCAAATTGCAGTTGACTAGTCTAATCATGGACCCTAACGCTGTGCGACCTTAGGGTTGCAGCCTCTGGCTACATCTCCATTCATTCCAGCCCTCAGCCTTTGAAAAATCAATGTGGACAGGAGGGAGTATGGCTTTTAAAGTTTAAAGGTTGTTGGTCCAAGAATGGGATCTTCTCTCTTCTCCGTGACAGTAAGACTTCCTCCATCAGGGAGCACCACCACCTAGACATTTAAACATGGGCCATAGGTCCTAAATCCTAGGTTTAAGAGCTGCAAGAGATCTTAATCTTAAGGCATCACTTAAGGCATCACTCCCTCCTCACCTAGGCTCACAACCTTGGCATCATCCTTGCCTTCCTCTCTCCCATTCATCCCATATTGCATTAGGCAGATAGGTAGAACACAGCAGATCTGGAGTCAGGAAGACTTGAGTATATATCCAGCCTCAGATACTTACCAGCTGTGTGACCCTAGGCAAGTCACTTAACATCTCTTAGCCTCATTTATAAAATGGGGATAAAAATAGTATCTACCTCCCAGGGTTATTATGAGGATAAAATGAGATAATATTTGTAAAGTCCTTTGCAAACTTTAAAGAACTATATAAATGCTGGGAATTGTTATTTACTCTCCCTGTCCCAACTTCATCCCTATTCCAATTCATCCCTCAAACTACTGCCATATTGATTTTCATAAAGTACAAATCTGACCATCTCCCTACTCAATAAGCTTCAGTAAAACAAACTACAAAGAATTACAAAGGAAGCCAATCACATTAACAAACAAGTAATTTTCCCATCCAAGTTGACAGATACCCCTAAAATCTATCCATAGAAAATAGGTCTATGGGGTCAAGGTAAGGATTGCTGCTCTTATGAGAGATTGTATAAAACCATTATGAGAAGCATGATTTGCACAAAGTAAATTTTGAAGCATCCCCCTGTGGACTATGATGTGAAAGTCTCCAGCTTCCCTCTGACTCACACACTTAGAGGCCAGGGAGGTACTTGTCTGGCCTCACCTTTGGAAGCCAGTGTCTTCCTGTTTTGGCATTCTTGCTCATGACTGAGAAATACTCTCAAGTTCATAGAAGAACAGAGAGGGGCCTAAAAGCAATGTGTTATTATTCTAAATAGCTTCATGCTCTTGATCCCATTTTTAATGGATATGTGTTTCCATGTCACAAAACTACCTCACAATTGGCAGTGATGGCTAAGAGGCCAAAGCCACAAGGAAAATAGACTGTCAGATAAGCAGCCAAGGAGTTAATAGAGATGGAAGGTGAACTGCCATATGGATTCCCCATTGAAGCGGAGACTCAGGGCAGAAGTTAGCTCAGTGAAATAGCATTCCTTCTTCCTGTATTACTCAAATCCTGCCTTAGATGCTAGTTTTGTGACTGTGGGCTAGTTGCCTAATCTATCTCCATCTCAGTTTACTGTTCTCTGAAATGGAGATAATAATAATAATAATACCTACCTACCTCACGGGGTCATTGTGAAGATCAAAGGAGATAATATATGTTGAGTGCTTTGAAAATCTTAAAATGCTACATAAACATTAGCTATTTTTATACCTATTTAATTTTGTTTCAATTATCATTGTATTAAGTTATCTCATTTGATCCTCGGAACAACCCTACAAGTCAGATGACATTATTATCCTCATTTTACAGCTGGGAAAAGTGAGACAGTTGCCCACACAGCTATGAGGCAGTATTCCTGTTAGGACATTAATTGTTATGGTTGATAGCAATAACAAGCATTTGCATAGCACTTAATGGCTTACAAATGTCTTTCTTTATATTATCTCACCTGTTCTTTACCACCTTGGTAATGTAGATAGTCTTATTCCCATTTTACAGATCTAGAAAACTGAGGTGCAGAGAGTCTTAAGTGCCCTGGCCAGAGAGAGAGAAACAAGAATAATACAAAATGAAAAAAATTAAGTTTTGGGGTAGTACTCTCATCAGTTTATGGCAAAGGCACAGGGATAGCACAGTGGCAGCTGATGGTGCAACAATAGAGCCTCCGGTCTGAAGTTAGGGAGATCTGAGTTCAAATCTTATCTCAGACACTTACTAGCTGTGTCAACCAGGGCAAGTCACTTAACCACTGTCTGCATCAGTTTCTTCATCTGAAAATTGGGATGATAATAGCACCTACCTTCCAGGGTTATTGTGAGAATAAAATTAGATAATATTTGTAAAGTGCTTTGCAAAACCTTAAAGTGCTATGTAAAGTGATTGCTATTATTATTGCATGGAGATAAGCATACTATCATTTAGCAACAAAGATTATTATCTAGTCTTGTATTTCATATCATTAAATAAAGTTTGTGAGGATATTTAGCAAATCATTGCACGATCAACAAATATGTGAATTCCCTAAACAATTGAGCACCATGCTAGGTGCTGTGGGCAAATCAAAAGAAATGATAAATCATCCTTGCCATGAGGAAACTTGTCTTCCAGATAGGGAGAGGGGTGGGAGAGCACAGCCTATGAAGCCAATAGATGTAATAGAAGCTAAATGTATGGTAGTATGGTAGGTGGAACACACAGATGTAGTGAAGGGTCATTCTCCATAGAATGGATTAATCAAAGAAGGCTCATTGGAAAACATTGGACTTGAGCTGGACTCTCAAGGATACATAGCATTCACAAAGGGAGAAGGTAGGATGAAGGGCATTTCAGAAGAAGGAAATGCATAAGAAAAAGTCTTGAAGTCTGGAATGAGGGTGGCATGTGTGGGAGACAGTGGAGATCACCCTCGATTTAGAAAGAGTGTGGGATCAGATTACAGAGATTACATCATATTGTAGTCAGTCTCCTCTTCTTCATCATCGACTTCATCATCATCAACAATACACATTTATTAAGCATCACCTACAACATAATTGTAAGTGATAGTGGCACAAAGAGATTTAATAAATGGCCCATACTCCCAAGGAGTTTAAGTTGACATATGAAAACAGTTATGAATTAATGCCAACCAATTAATAACCTTTTGGACCAGTATAGAAAAGATGTTCAGTAAATGTCACTGAATCCATCTGCGGTACCCTGAGATTTTACAAAATGATAACAATAATAATTGTACCTACTTTATATTAGCACTTTAAGAATTGTAATAATAGAATCTCAGTATTAAAAGGTGCCTCAAAGATCATCTAATCCAACCAGCAACTAGTCTGGAATTTCTCCTACAATATAGCATCCAAAACAGTCATTAATGTTGGACTTGGAGTCAGGAAGACCTGAGTTCAAATCCTGCCTTAGACACTAGATTTGTGACTGTGGGCTATTCACCTAACCTATCTCTACCTCAATTTACTCTTCTCTGAAATGGAGATAATAATAATACCTACCTACTTCACAGGGGCATTGCGAAGATCAAAGGAGAAAATATATGCTAAAAATGTTTTGAAAGTCTTAAAATGCTATTAAAACATTAGCTATTTTTATACCTATTTCATTTTGCTTCAATAATTATTGTATTAAGTTATCTCATTTGATCCTCCGAGCAACCCTAGGAGCTAGGTAACATTATTATCCTCATTTTACAGCTGGAGAAACTGAGACAGTTAAGTGACTTGCCCACACAGCTACAAGGGAGGATTCAAACTCAAGTCTTACTGACTCCAAGTCCTAAGCTCTAACCACTGCCCCACTTATCAATAATATTATTTTCCTTCACAATTGATCATCCAGCCTCCACTTAAAAGCTTCTCGTATGGGAAAAAACAACATCAGAAACATCTAGAAATCAATCTCTCTAGGCATCCTATTCCACTTTTGGATAGCCCTAATTGTGAGGTTTTTCCTAGTTTGAAGCTAAAAGTTCTCCCTCTTCAAATTCCACTCTTGCTTCTGGTTCTTCCTTCTGGAGCCAAGTAAAACAAATCAGATGTCTCTTCCTCACAATAGCTCTTTCAGATATTTAACCACAGCTGACCTGCTCCTCCTAAATCTTCTCTTCTCTTCTCCAGAAAAAACATCCCTCATGCCTTCGACAGATCATCATGTCGCATTGACATGATTCCAAGTCCCCTCACCATCCTGGTCTCCCTACTCTGGGCATGCTCCAGGTTTTCCATCTCCCACCTAGACATCCTAAAGAACCAGTGGCAATCATGGTACTCTTGATTGCTGGGGGAGAGACCCAAGGCCATTAGGCGTCAGATCCCACATTGCTTTAGGGATCTTTAGGGATCAAAAATTGCCTTTGAAGTGTACTATGCAGATGCAGATACCTGAACAAATCACAGGGCTAGGCATTGTACAAAGGCCAATTAATCAACAAGTCTGCTTTGGTACCTACTCTGAACAAGCCAGTAGGAAAGGTGTTTCAAGGGAAGAGATTCTTAAAGGAAATTACAACCTTGTCATAAAATAGATAACTAAGCATAAAGAGAAAACTAATGACACCTTGGCAACAGGATGACAGAAAGTGCTTTAGGAGTTCAGATGAAGGAAGAAAAAAATTGGATACTGAGCTGAAAAGAACATTGGGGAAGAAATGCAGTACTGTGGACAGAGAATTGGATTTCAATCTCATTTCTAATCCTCATTAGGATTGTGATCTTGGGCAACTCGAAATGTGTCCGATCCTCAGTTTTTAAACCATAAAATGAGGGGGTTGGACTAAATTCCTCTAAAGTCCCTTCCCTTCCTAAAATCCTTTCTATGATCCCACGACCTGTTCTAAACACCTCTACAAAAGAGAAAACTGAGGCATGGAGAGGTTTAAAGGCTAAAAGGTCCACTGGGCATAAGCAGCAGAGCTGGGTTTCAAACCTAGATCTATCTGATTTCAGACTAAGGATGAGATGGTAAGGGAAGGTTTCATTATTTGAGCTCAGCCTTGAAGAATAAGTGTTGTTTGTCCTTCCTCCTTCATTTTTGAAGAGGATCAATGACATCATGGGTGGTGTCATAATTTGCATGTGAATTGGATTTAAGTGAGACTGCACTGCACAAAGTTATTGGCCTCACTCTGTCATCCTGAGTCAAATGAAATCCAGTGGCATGCAAAAGTCAAGAGGACAAGCAATGGCTCAGAATGCAGTAAGTGACCTTGGTGCCTTTGACGTGGGACCAACCTCTAAGCATTCCACGGCACCTGCTTCAGCTATCTGCATGGTTATTGAAACAAATTGTTCTCATCCACCCATTCCAACTGGAGGAAGTCTTCACATCTCTCTAACTCACTGATAGGTTTGAGGCCTTTCAGTTACCCTCAACCTGGGTTAACCCATCTGCCCAGATGTTTTTACTGGGGTGTATAAAAGGATGAGTAAAATGTGGCTAGGCGGAAGGAGAGAGTGATGGATAAAGAAAATACATGAGCAAAGTCATGAAGTCAGGAAAGTTCAAGGGGTACCCAGGGAACCATTGGGACAGAGTATAAAGTTGTAATAGAGAGTAAAGAGAAATAATGCTAGAAAGCTGACTGAAGCCAAACTCTGGAAGCCACAAAAATCTGCCAGTTCAAGAATCCTGGATAAGGAGTCAGATGTGCTGGGTTCTATTTTCACCTGCTCATCAGTTGAGTGACCTAGGCAATTCACTTTGCCTCTCTTAGACTCCATTCATTGATTTGTAAAAATTAGGGGTTGAATAGTTCTACAAGGTCCCTTGCAGTTCAAACATTGGTTTTTCAAATAGCACAGACTCTAAAGCTAAGGATGCCAAAACATAGTTGCTGCTATTTATTTTGGTTTTGATTTTGAGTTAAAATTCTGGTTTTGTTCTTCACTTTAGTAATGATAGGACCTAGAGAAGAGATAACTCAAAAAAAAAATTCTCAAGGATCCATCCGTTCTCACTGGTAGCCAGGGTAGACCTTACTTATAGGAGTAAACAGGTGATTAAACTTTATGTTGAGAGGAATGCCAAAACAATCCCAGTCAGAAATTAATCCCTCCCACTCCTAACCCCACCAAAGCTTCCCACAACAAATGAGATTCTACCATGAGGACAATAAAAGCACAGGATAACAGATTGAGACCATAGCTATAAGGAACTTATAGCTATAAGGATCATTCAGCTCAACCCTCTCATTTTGTAGATGAGGAAATTGAGGCCAAGAGAGTAGAAGGGTCTAGTCCAAAGTCACAAAGGTAGTAAATAGCAAAGTCAGGATTCAATCCCAGGTCATCTGACTCCAAATTTAGGATTCACTCCACTATATCTAAGCAGACTGGTAATTGAAACTGGGAGGAGAATCTTGAGAGGAGACAGAGAGAGAAAGAGAGGTGGGGGGTGGGGACTCTTTGTCTCTTCCCCAGGTATGGCATGTGCTTGTTCCTGAGCAGTCAGCGAGGAACAAGAGAACATTGGACATCTCTGAACATTAATTAAAGTGGTACCAATATAAAGGAAAAGTTCCCAGATGTCAAAGACCAGCTTCATCCACTTTATAATTTTGCCTAAGCTCTGACCTTCCTTACTTACAGGAGGACAACAACTGCTGCATTTCTTTACTTTTCTTGCTTAGTTTAAATTTTGAGTTAAAATTCTGATTTGATTTTACACATAAGCAATTGTTGCTTCGGGGTAAAGAGGATGCCAAAATATTCATTTAGACCAAGAGTCCAACAAACCATTCTTAGCTCACAGGGCATTGAAAAAACAGGTGGCAGGCTGGACTTGGCCTATGGGTCATAGTTTGGTGACCCCTGGTTTAGACATTCATCAAATATGTATTAAGTACAGAGCATTGCTAGATGTTGGGGGAATTGCGCAGTCTAGATCATACTAGATTATACTAAACTAGATGGAGTTTCAGTTGAGGAGAGAGGATAAAACAACACAAATAACAACAATCCACAACAATGCATGAGGAGTGTGTTAGAGGGGTGCAAAAAGGAAATTCTTTGGGAGGCCTAAAGACAAGGGTCTTTAGCCTGGGGGATCATTATGCAGTTTTCTCAGAAGCAGGTTGCTCTATTTCCAGGATACATAATAACTTTTGAAAGGAATTCATTTGAATCTAAGCCTATCATATGAATTTCAATGGCCACTTCTATCTTCCAGGTTCTTAACTTGGGGGCTAAAGTCTTCTGGCAGAAACACAACAAAAAATATTCTGCTCATGAGTCATGATTCTAAGGCACAGCCTATGCCACCAAGCCTTGGGCCCAGGACACACATGCAATGCATCCAGGGCCAGCCCTAGGAATGCAAGACTCTTGATGGGGGGAAGGAACCAGATAGATCTGAATAATGTTATACAGAGTATATCCAAATCTGTATCATAGTAATAAGTTGTATTATAATGAAAGAAGAAAACCGTTTTCCAATAGCCAAACAAACACAAATCAATATTATCTTTTTTAATCCAAAGACAGCATTTTATTTTTAAAAAATACCTTTTTACATTACAAAATGTTTAGTCCCAAGATTTTAATTCTGTAAACATATATTATAAGGATCTAATTAAATAATATATGTAAAGTGATTTTCAAATTTCAAAGTTTTATAAACGTGTGTGTTAACTATTTTTATTATTACTATTGTTTCGCATAGTGAAAGGCAGCATGGCATATCAGACACAGAGCTAGCCTTGGAGCCAGAAAGACCTGGGTTCAAATCCTGCCCTGACACAATCTGACTATATGACCCTGGGCAAATCATTTAATGTCTCTATGCTCTAAACAACTTCCTAATATAACAGAAGTATTAACCTGTACTGGTAAACAAAGTTTCCTTATTCAGTCAGTTCCTACATTAATGCTGTCATAGGCGTAGTTTATATCCATGTCTCATCTATAGACATATAAGATAAAACACAGCATTGTCCTTCACTTGAAGAAGACAATAGGATGGCAGGACCTAAATATTCATCACCATCAATGAGCTTGTCATTGAGAATTTAAGTTGAAAGATAGTCATCTGAGGATGAGGGCAGCCTTAGAAATCCTGACCCTTCATGAGTAAATATATAAAAGGACTCTCAGGGCTAGGTGTTGGGAGGTACCCCTTGAAGCCTAAAATGGTAAAACTTGTCAGAATTTGTGCTTCACTAATTAGGCATCCAAGAGTCCAGGGTCACCTCCATGCTGCCATAATTTGTTAGAGTATGCCATTGTGAAAATGATAATGTGTTAGGAAAAACTACAGGACACAAGATGCATAGATCACACAAGATACACCCAGCATCCTCCACCAAAGGTTTCCTCTGATGCCTCTTCTTGGCATGGAGGTGATTCTGCACTTTTGAAGACTTTTAGGTAAGAATCCTGCAATGAATTGTATATCTGTCCTCTTATTACCAGCCTGGTTGTTTGGAGAGGTCTCATCAGTAGACTTGCTGGGGAGTAATATATTTTTCAGGCATACTAAGGCATGCAGGGGTTGCAAGCTGTGTCGAGGGCAGCTAGGTGGCATACTATATAGAGTGCTGTGCCTGTAATCAGGAAGACAAATCTTTGTGAGTTCAAATTCAGCCTCATACATTTCCTAGCTGTGTGACCTTGGGAAAATCACTTAACCCTGTTTGCCTCAGTTTCCTCATCTATAAAATGAGCTGGAAAAGGAAACGGCAAACCACTTTTGTACCTTTGCAAGAAAACCCCAAAATGTGGTTACAAAGAGTTGAACATAACTGAAAAACAACAATCTGTATCAATGAAAGGAGTACAAACACCAGGGATATAATAGCTCCATGCATTATTGAAGAGAACATACATAGCATAGACATATTTACATGAAACAATCCCTCTCGGCTTAATCTTCCAATTCACACTCCCATTCATAGGTTAGGTACCTAGACCACAACATACCATTATATTATTTTCTTTAGCATTCTAGAAACAATTCTAAAGAGACTGGATTTCTAACACTGTGGTTCATGAGCCCTCATCTGGTGTGTCCCCAATTATCAAAAAATCAGTAGAATTCTGTCAATTTTTACAAATGGGATTGATTGAGAGGTATAGGAAAAACAAATGTTACAAAACATTCTCCTAACTTGGAGGCACACTTTCTCCTTATGCACAGAAGGTTCCTAGGAAGAGTGGATTCAAATTTTAAAACAAAAGCAATGAGGCACATATATAGATAACACATTTAGCCAAGGAATATCTCCCAAAACCTAACCCTGGAAGCCCTTTTATAATTTTATGTAGTCCTCATTAGATTTTTCTTAAGTGTAGCCCTCTGCTGGGTTCCAAGGATCAGTGCCTTCCTACTTCTCTCTGTCCTTAAGGATCAGGATACCCAAAGCTGCCATCATCCTCAGATGACTGTCTTTGCGTATAAATCCTCTATTATCAGCCATTGCTACTGCCTCTGGTGGACTCTGTTGACTGGTCTCGTGTAGAACCTCTAATGACTCTTTTGACCTATGGAAATTCATAAGGTCATCACTTGGTCAATTACATCTCTCAATATTCACTTGCCTAAGATCAGGAAAGAATAAATACAAAAAAGAAAAAAAAAAGGTACCATATGCTTACATATATATGGCAACTGGGTAGGGGAATACAGTTTGTTGCTGTTGTCCAACCAGGCAGCTCACTGTATTTCTACCCCATTAGCCACAATGAAGAAGAATTTTGAAACCTACTAGAATGGCCCCCTCCCTTTTGTGTGTAAATTCAGTTCTGGCTCAATACCTCCTGAGTCATCAGTTCTTCCAGCTCCACAACCAATTAGAAGATTTTTTTGTCACTACCCCATACCAGTCACCCATTGCCAAAACCCAGCTCCCTAAAATTCCATATGTTGTATTGGAACTAGATAAGGTACGTCTAAGTGGGCTCTATATAACCCAAAAGGAAAAGCAAATCTAAGCATGCTCCAAGGCCTGTCCCACCATTGGCCACTCTTGCCATTATAAATATATGAAATTAGTGGGCAAGAATAAGTCTTATCCACACAGAAATCCCTACATTTTGGCTCTGTATATAAGCATGTACCCAGACAGGCAGACACCAAATAAGTTTTCATTTACATTTGCCATGTTTTGCCCACTGACTCTGGTTTATTTAGAAACAGTTGGACAAAAGGACAAGGGCAACACCTTTCTAAACCTGTCAGGTTTTTTTTTTTTTAAATAAAACTTTCAGCTTCTGATTACAGCAGGATATTTTTCCAGGCTCCAAAAAAGTTGAACTGTGAGACTACATATTTGAAGCTCTGCACATGTTTGAAAAAATGCTCTTGAAAATGCCGATAATATTCAAACAAATAGCTGGATGTTTTAGGAGAGAATAACATTCTTTACTCCCCAGCATTTTCTCTTAAACCTCAGCTGTCAACACCAGCTAAGATCCCACCTATCAGATATCATGGCAGTACCTGTCTTCCCCTCACCCACCAGCCACTTAAAATACTTTGCTTCCTTTTAATCAGAATAAGCTCCGATTATCTCCCTTCAAACTAAGATTGTTGTTTTTATAACGTTAACAGTCTGAAACAGAGCATAACAAACAATCCAAAGCTGTCTCTGTTGTTTCATGAACTCAGGAAAGCTGTTTCAGTCTTACAGATTTTACTTACATATATTTATAGATGTGTACACCGTACAAAGACAGTACATACATATATTGCTATCTCATAAACAAATGGAAAAATATTTCACAGCTGCTGCAGACACTATACTATTATGCTCAGGGATATTTGTTGCAAAAATACAAAGCAGAAAAAAGGCACTTTATCTGCTCTTCTGCACCTCTTTTGCCCAGAATTTGATTGCTCCTGGCTATCTGTGTAGTTAGAGAAGTGCATCAATTTTGTAAATATGAGGAAAAAACATGATGGGAGGGATGTCTACCCTTACAAAATGGCTACAGGTCAGTCAAACATCATTAAATTACGACTACTAAATGTTTTCTATGAGGTAGTCTAAAAGAAACAAGAGAACAGCCAGTTCCCGTTCTCTACTAAAACACACCCTTCAAATTATTTTTAAAAAGACCAAAGCTCAAATACCATTACTTTCATTACCTAATTGCATCGGGACACAAAGATTGTCAGTCTCAGTCAGACCCAGAGCACATCCAGCCTAGAGTTCTGTCTCCGGCTAGGCCGCCAAAAGGGTTGCGGAAAGACGTAATTGTTTTGCTTGATCATAAACCTCAAAGATTTATTTTGGGGTCTGCCTATAGGTTTCAAACATTCATGCTTTCTCTCACAGACTGTTATTCAATTCAATCCATTTTAATTCAGTTAACATTTATTAAGTGCCTACCATGTGTAAATTGAGTGGTGAGAGAGCTGGACTCAGTCAGGAATATCTGCTTCCAGGCAACTCTCCACAGAGGTTCTTAATTTGTTTTGATCATGGACCCCTCTGACAGCCTAAGGAAACCTGTAGACCCTATCTCAGAATGGTGTCTTTAAATGCATAAAATAAAATACGTAAAATTACAAAGGAAGCCAATTATATTGAAATAGAGTTAGAGAAAGAGAGAGAGAGACAGAGAGAGAGAGAGAGACAGAGAGAGAGAGAGAGACAGAGAGAGAGAGAATTTAAAGCTCACAAAGTACAGGTCAAGAATTCTAGCTCTAGGACTGTGGTTGTAAAAGAGTAGCTGATCTCTATTGATACGTGAAGTTTCTTCTCTCAGATTTCTCTACACCAATGAAATCACAGGTCCAAAAAAAAAAGCATAAGGCACTGAGGATACAAAATCAGAAGAGTCTCTAGACTCAAGTAGCTTACATTCCACTGAGCCTTTATCCATCAATTTTACCCAAAATTTTAGGGAAACCTATTTGTGTTTTCAGTTTGTAGCCCCACTTGAGGTAACTTTACTGGCCTCTATGAAAAGGAGCACCTCCTTTTATTTATCCTAATTTGGTCTCATTTAAGCTTCAGAGGGTATTTCCTGTTTTACAAATCAAGATTCTGAAAAACTACTTTATCTCTTCCCCCACCCCATATATTCTTCCTCATTTTATAGATGTTGATATTATTATTCTCTTAGCTTTTATCTTTCCGGAATGAAATGGTCCAAACTTTTTGGTCTACCTTCTAACAGCAGGATCACTCCATCCCCAACCCCAATCCCATCCCCATTCACTTGATCATTTTAATTGTCCCTGGAGGAAGGAGAGGGTATAAGGATAGAAGGAGAAATATTTAGCTTAAAACAAAATTGTCTTTTGATTATACATTAACACAATCTATATTTATGCAGATTGAATACAAACTATCAAAAGAAAGTTCTAATTTAATTAAGAAAATCAGTAGCTGTGTAATTACAGAGAATACATTATCTATCATGCTCCAATTCTGGGGCAAAAGGGCTGAGAAGATTAACAGATTTATTGCTTTTCCTGTTTTGTATTTTTGCAACAAATATCCATGAGCCTAATATCATGTTCCCCTAAGATATGTTTTGGCAGCTAACTTGTTAGTACAAGACTTTCACTGTAGCTACGATTGAAATGAGTACTTTTTTCAAGAATTTTTGTCACATCATTAATAACTTCATTCAAAGATCACACATCTTTACTTCAAATAAAGCATCCAACCATGCAGTCAACATCTTGTTGACCTCACTTACAAACAACCTTTGACAGTTAGCAGAAGTCTGAGTAATTGCCTATCACATGCCCTTGCCTTCAAAAATATTTGGTTCCATTTCATAGGGGTTATTAATTATCTTTCTACTTCTACACCAGTAATACATGATAAACAAATGAATTCCTGTCTAAGAAGTTATTTCATAAACATATGTGTGTCTAATAATATATATTTAGATATACACATTTTACTTTTGTAAATCACTAAAATGCAAAAAATGGGATAGGGGTTCTGAGAATAGCCAACAGTCATTCATTAAGTGCCTGCTATATGTCAGACACTGCACTTAGCACTGGAGATATGAAAAAAGACAAAACTATCCCTGCTCAAAAGGAGCTCACAGTCTAACAACGGAGCTAACATACAAATAACCACGTGAAAATAAGATATACACAAAATAAATTGGAGCTTATCACTCTGTGGGTCTCCTTTAAATTATTTCCCATTTTAAGGACCAACTCATTCTGTGACTCAGTCCAAGGTTTACAAATGGAAATAGATTTGACTGGTGATCTGGTCCATTTTCTATGTAGAGTGTGTCCAAAAGTACTTCTACTTCTGGTGATAATGAGCTCCCCATGACCTTCAGATGGAGATATGGTAGAAAAGGTTCTTGTTCATGGACAGGTAAGACTAGACCATAGAATTCACAGGTGTAGAAGCTAAAGGGATTAGCAAGACCTAGTTGAACATCTTCATTTTACAGATGAGGAAAATGAGGCCCAAGATCACACAAGTAGTAAGCAGCCAGGGTAGGATCTCAATCCATGTACTCTGACTTTAAATCCAGTGTTATTTCCCCTATTTCCACTGCTCTGAGATCCCATCCAACTCTGAGATTTTGCTAAAATAGACTCTGAAAAGGGAGCCTAGTAGAGTGTAGCAGTTCTCAAAATGTTGTGTAAGAACCCTTGGGGTTCCAGAGGGTGCAGGAGGTCAAAATTATTTTCATAATAACACTAAGACATTATTTGCTTATTAAAATACTCCTCCCTTTTCCAACTACACATCTATGTGAGGCCGGATTTTCTTCATATACTTCAACCAAAATAAACACATCACGACAGATCGAATACAAAAGCAGACAGGAGAAACCATCTGTCTTCTATTAAGACAGACATTAAAGAGATTTGTGAAAATATATAAAATTATGCCACATTCTTCTCACTAATTTTTTTGTTTTGGAAAACATAACTATTTTCATTAGAATGTTATTTCTCTTAACGTATAATGGATTTATTGTTGTAATTTTATTTTATTTAATTTTTTTCCTGGCTATTTCTTTTTTTGTTTTTTTATTAATTTATTTTAATTTATCAACAATCACTTCCATGAGCTTTTGAGTATTAAATTTTTCTCCCCCTCCCTCCCCAAGATGGCACACAATCTAATATAGGCTATACATATACATTCCTATTAAACATATTTTCACGTTAGTGATGTTGTAAGTAAGAATTAGAACTAATAGAAGGAACCACCAGAAAGAGGAAACAAAACACTACAGAAGAAAAAAATAGCAAATAGTATGCTTTGATCTGCATTCAAACTCCATAGTTCTTGCTTTGGATGTGGATAGCATTTTCGATCATGAGGCTTTTGGAGATATCTTAGATCCTTGTACTGCTGAGAGGGGTTAAGTCTATCGAAGTCATCACTCAATGTGGCATTCTCCTGGTTCTGTTCACTTCACTCAGCATCAAACCATACAAGTCTTTTCAGGTTTATCTGAAGTCTGCCTGTTCATCATTTCTTGTAGCACAATAGTATTCCATTACATACATATATCACATTCACAGTTATGATTACTGTCTGTGTCTTTCTCTCCATCTTTTTCCCCCCATCTTTTTTCCCCATTTATGCTTTTCTTTTTTCTTTCTTCTTTTCCCTCCTCACTAATGTTTTGCTTTTGACCACCACCTCTCTCAGTCCCACCTCCTTTCTATTAGCCCCCTCCCTTTTCTTTCCCCTTTTCCCTCCTACTGCCTATACGGCATGTTAGATTTCTATGCCTAACTGATTATGTTATTCCCTTCTTGAGCCAAATCTGATGAGAGTGAGGTTCAAACAATGCTCATCTCCCTCCCTTCTTTCTCTCTGCTGTAATACGTTTTTGTGTGTTTTCCTGTGATATAATTTACCCTTGTCTGCCTCCTCCTTTCATTTTCTGTCAGTACATTTTCTTAGTTAGATCAGATTAATTCACTTACTTGGATCCATTTAACCCACTTGATTAGATTTTTTTCATCATTACATCAAAGTCAATTTATACCCACCCCCTTTATGTCTACCCCTTTAACATGGTGTAATAACAATACAGTTCTCTAGAGTTACAAGTGTCATCTTCCCTTGTAGGGATGCAAACAGTTTGCCTTTATTAATAACATGTTGTTTCTTTCTGTCCCATTTACCTTTTTATGTCTCTCTTGAGTCTTGTATTTGAAGATGAAATTTTCTGTTGAGCTCTGATCTTTTTATCAGGAAGGTATGAAAGTTCCCTATTTTATTGAATATCCATCTCCTCCCCTGAAAGATCATGCTCATTTTCGCTGCGTAGTTGATCCTTGGTTGTAATCCAAGCTCCTTTGCCTTACGGAATATCATGTTCCATGCCCTACGGTCTTTTAATGTAGAAGCTGCAAGGTCCTGTGTAATCTTGACTGTGGTTCCATGATATTTAAATTGTTTCTTTCTGGCTGCTTGAAGTATTTTCTCTTTGACCTGACAATTTTGAAATTTGGCTACTATATTACTTGGTGTTTTCAATTTGGGATCTCTTTCAGGGGGTGATTGGTGGATTTTTTCTATGGTTATTTTTACCCTCTGGTTCTAGGACCTCAGGGCAGTTTTCCTTTATGATTTCCTGAAAGAAAATGTTCAGGCTCTTGTTTTCATTGTGACTTTCAAGTAGACCAATAATTTTTAAATTGTCTCTCCTGTCTATTTTCCAGGTCAGTTGTTTTACAAATGAGGTAAAACATTCACATTTTTTCATTCTTTTGTTTTTGTTTGACTGATTCTTGCTCTCTCATAGAGACATTAGCTTCCATTTGCTCAATTCTAATTTTTAACACATTGTTTTCTTCTATTAGATTTTGTATCTCCTTCCCCATTTGACCAATTGTATTTTTTAAGGACTTGTTTTCTACAACTAATTTTTGTCCTTCCTTTTCCAAGCTATTGACTCTCTCTTGCATACCTCTCATTTCTGTTCCCATTTTTTCTTCTACCTCTCTCATTTGACTTTTAAAATCCTTCTTGGGCTCTTCTAAGAAGGCTTTTTGGGCTTCAGACCAGTTCATATCCCCTTCTGAGGTTCCAGATGTGGGTTTGTTGACAATGTTGTCCTCTTCAGAATTTCTGCCTTGATCTTCACTCTTCCCATAAGAATCTATCATATGTTTCTTTTTGCTCATGGTGTTTGCTTATTTCTTGGTCTTTAAAGAGACTGAGCTCTCCTGCTGGGGAGCAGAGGGCACTGAACCAAGTTTCTTGTGTTGGGATAATAGGGCCTGGTCGAAGGCTTTGTGTGCTGGGGCCTCCAATGTTGGCAGTTGGAGGCTGTAGGATTCTGGCAGCTTACCTGGTGCTGGGCTGGAATCAGCAACACTGGAACTCTAGGGGTAGGATTGGGTAGTGTGGCTCCTGGAGATTTCCTGCTCACCCAGGCCTTTCCTTCATTTTCCTTTCTTCAGCTCCTTTCAGATGGATGTTGTAGGGTGTTTATCTACCTGGGCCCCCTTGGAGCACTGCTTCCCTTAATTTTGCTGAGGCACTGGGAGAGCTGGTTGCTGTAGAATTCTGAGGCACCTGCTGGTTTTCTGAGCTGGTATTCACGGGGTCCAGGTATTGGTGTTTGCCTGCTCCACCACCTGGGCTTTAGGATCTCTTCCTGGTATGCTGAGGTGGGGCTTTCCACTAGCTTGCTGGGATGCCTCCTGTTCTGTACTGCTCCTCTTCCACCAAGGTAAGAGGGGCCTTTTCAGTTAATTCCTCAAGCTACCTGGGCTACTGGACTGCTGCACCCCATCTTTCTTCTGGTTCAGCTGTTCCAGGGCTTTTCCTGGGATGATATTTTCTGGACTTTCAGGGGTTAATAGGGGAGGGCAAGAGAGACTCACCTCTTACTCTGCCATCTTGGCTCCTGGAAGCCCTATTGTTGTTATTTTAAATGAATTAATAAAATACTTAAAATTTTTGTCACTATAATTTATAATACAGTAAATGTTGATGGATAGAACCCACACAAACAAAAACTCTTGGGGATCTTCAATAATTTTTAAGAGTGTAAAAGGGTCTTGAAACCAAAAAGTTTAAGAATCTCTGAAGTAGAGGATAGAGCGCTTGATTTGGAATCAAGGAGACTGGGGTTTGAATCCTGCTTCAGACACTTACTATGTGGTCCTGTGAGGCCCAAATCATTTCATGCCTTTGGAATTCAGTTTCCTCATCTGTAAATGGAAAGAAATTGGACTCAATGACCCCCAAGGCCTCTTCCACCACCTAATCTATGAGCCTAGGATTCGTTTCCTCTGCTTGAGTGGATAAGATTTCAGTTGGGTTCTTCTTCCACTTTATGTTAATTAATCAACAAATTAACAAGTGTTTATTGAATCGACTCGTAAATGAGCACATGATATGGGCAACACATTAGAGTCACTAGAAGAAAAAGCACAAGAAGTTTAACATGGAGATGCTCACCATCTTATTAATATATGGACGTGGTTCCCTAATAGAATGTAAACTCCTTGAAGGCAACAACTGTTTCATTTTTGTCTTTGTGTCCCCAAAATCTAACACAGTGCCTGGCAGGTGGTGATACCTTATAAAAGTTAACATTTAAAGAGTGCTTTAGAATTTGGAAAGCTTTTGCTGTTGTTTAGTTGTTTTTCAATTGTGTCCATCTCTTTGCGGCTCTATTTGGGGTTTTCTTGGTAAAGATACTAGAACGGTTTGCCATTTCCTTCTCTAACTCATTTTACAGATGAGGAAACTGAAACAAACAGGGTTAAGTGACTTGCCCAGGGTCACACAACCAGTAAGTGTCTGATGCCAGATTTGAACTCAGGAAGATGATTCTTGCTGGCTCCAGGCCTGGCACTCTATCTACTGCACCACCTATGTGCATCTAGGTGGCTCTCTTGGAAAGCTTTACATATATTACTTCATTTGATCTTCACAACAACCCTTTGAAATAGGTGTTATTATTATCCCCATTTTATAGACAAAGAAACTGGGGTGAATAGAAGTTAAGAGATTTACCCAGGGTCACATAGCTAGTGTTTTAAAATCAAAATGACTTTATTGATTGAATCAGAATCAGTCCTATTATTTGATACATAACAGGTTGTTCTGTTTTTTTTTAAATCCCAAATTGGCTAGCCTAGAACCATAAAAGGGCTGGTAAGGATAGTTAGAGTCCAACTGAAAAGACTTTGATTTATTGAAGCCTAAAGATACCAAACCTCATCTCAAGTAGTATTTGTCTAAATAACGAGGCAATAGGAATAGAAAGACCTTTAAGATTTAATTCTTAATCTTTTTTCCAGACTCTTCAGCATTATAGTTTAAGTCATAGGTTCTTAACCTGGGATCTGTAAACTTAGTTTTTAAAAAATATTTTGATATTTCAATATAATTGGTTTTTTATGCCATTCTATGGATAAAAACATTATTCTGAGAAAGGGGTCCATAGATTCCACCACACTATCAAAGGAGTCCATCACACACACACACACACACACACACACACACACGCACACACACACACACACACACACAAAGAACCCCAGGCTCAGTTCATTTCTGATGCTTCATGGTAGCGTGGAGGTGATCTTGGGTTCCTGAGGACTATGCCAGTGAAACACAAGCTTCAGCTGATCCTCCAGAATTGGAAATGTTTTAAATAGAAACCCATCACCAGAATCCATTCAAGGATTAGTCTGCCTAAAACCAGGGGAGCCAATCACCAAAGGGTTGGCCATATCAATGCCTGATGTCCACCTATTAAGGAGGGGTTGCTATCTACATTGGTGGGGGAAAACATCCATCCACTGAAATTAGAGATCTTAGAGGCACTGAACATATTAAGCATATGTTTGGGGGGAGGGTGGGAATTGAATATAGATGTTTAGATGTGGCAGTAGTTTGTAGTTAGTTTCTATTTAGACTTAAGATTAATAAGTCACCTTTATGTAGTATTTTAGAGATATGAGATACTTTATCATACATGCTCTCATTTGACCCTCTGTGGGAAGAGATGTAAAGTAATTTCATACTTAATTAGTAGAAATCAGGATTCTTGTTTCATTAGATTTTTGTTTCTTGATAGAGGCTCACCTTGGAGTTCATTCACCTGTTTTACCCCTTATACTAAGAAAGTAGGGAAAGGAATGAGTAACAACCTTGAAAATCAGAGCAATTTTTATCTCAGAAAAGTCAGAGTTCTTTCAATGGCCAGAAATGATTTCAGTGTTTAAAAAAAAATTACTGGAAGCACAGAAAGCTCATCTTCACAAAAATTATTACACCTTTAGTTTGCTTCCTGCAAAAAGGTCAGAGGGCCTGGATCCAATTAATGGTAGAGAGCTTCTTTAGTCCAAGACATAATTTAGCAGTGACTATGCTTTATTATTCCTACAATTGGTTTGAGACAAAAGCTACTGTTGCTGTCTGTGTTAGCCAAAACCATTACAAAGAGGCTCACTAAATTTGTTAAACCCCAATATAACAAACTCCACAGCCCGGCTAAATCTTTTTGTTGCAGTACAATTTTGTTATAGAGAATCAACTGCTAGGAATCATATTCTCCAGTCGCAGCAGAGATTCTTCACCTTTTTGTGTGTCATGGACCCTTCTGGCAGTCTGGTGACACCTATGGACCTCTTCTCAGAATGAGGTTTTTTAAATGCATAAAATAAAATTCATAGCGTTACAAAAGAAACCAATTACGTTGAAGTAAAGAGATAGTTTTCCCTTGCAAGTTCACAGACCCCTTGAAATCTATCAATAGACTCTTGGGGTCCAGGGATCCCAGATTATGGATAGGAAGACGAAATAGCCCAGCAATCTTCTCAGTTATACCTATTAGGGAATTAACAAATGAGAGAAATGCTTTGAACCCAACAGAAAAAAGAAAGAAGAAACATCGAAACAGCACTTCTTCCCTCAGTGGAGCTTTTTGAAATGTTTGTGTTTTAATGTGTAGGTTGAGATAGTAATATCACAGCTCTAGAGTGGGAAGAGATCTTAAAGGCCATCTAGTCCAAACTTCTCATTTTACAGATGAGAAAACTGAGGCTCAAAGAGGATGAATGACTCCTGCAAGGTCACATAGGTAGTAAATGGTAAGCTGGGATTTTAATTTAGATCAACTGACCCAAAGTTCAGCACACTGGATTGTGCTAGGTGTTTTGTGTTTTGTTTTCTTTGTTTTGCTTTGCCTGGCTCTGTGTTTTGGATATTGAAAGAAATTAAATCTACTTAGTGGCAGAATAAAATATTTTTAAAAGCTAAACAATAGCTCAGATTCATTCTTCCCTTCCTCACTCACAATAACGCATACTTCAGTACTTCCACAAGTACAAATATGCATGTATTCATGCAGACAGATGATATTCTCTATTACTAGGAAATCCTTTCTGCCTGAGAAGATTCTTGAAGAAGCTGTTACAAACAGATCACAAGACAGTTACTCTGGTCCATCCACCAAAACTTGGAAACACATAGCTTTACCCTATGGTAAAGGAACCTACTTCAGAATCCTGTGTTGTTGTTGTTATTGTTCAGTAGTATCTGACTCTTCCAGACCCCATGGGGTTTTCTTGGCAAAGATATTGAAGTGGTTTGCCATTGCCTCCTCTAGTGGATTGAGGCAAACAGAGGTTAAGTGTTTTGTTCAAGGTCACACAGCTAGTGAATATCTGAGACTGGATTTGAACTTAGGTCTTCCTGACTCTGCCCAGCACTCTATCCACTGAGCCATTTAGCTCCTTTTTTAGTAGAATGGACTTTTTACCTATGCCACAGATTCAGATATATCATACAACAAGCAAGAAGGCTCAACTGACCAAAACGCTATTTTTACACAGTTAACTGAGGAGAACTGTGGAATCATTTGACAAAACTCCTCAGTATGGACAGACTATTTGACCAACAAAAGAAACTTCCTCCAAAGTGGCTTTGGGATATGTTATCTACATCATTGCTTCTCTCTCTTCATCATTCTGGGCACAAAATCTACCACCCTTCTTGCTGTCATTTACTATAGATTATTATTATATTATTATTTTATAATTATAGATTTCTTCCCCCTAATGAGATAGCTAGGTGGTGCAGTGAAGAGAGCACCAGGTGTAGAGTCAGGATGACCTGAGTTCAAATCTGACCTCAGACACTTATTTGCTATGTGACCCTGAGTAAGTCACTTCACCTCTATCTGTCTCAGTTCCCTCATCTGTAAAATGGTAATAATAATAGCATCTACCTCCTAGAATTATTGTGAGGACAAAATAAGATAATAGGGACCAAGGAATCAAGGATTGCACCAAGAGTGCAAAATTGGGTGACTAGAAGGATGATGATATCATCAACAAAAATAAAGAAGTTTAGAAGAAGGGTAGGTATTAGGGAAGAAATAGTGAGTTTAGTCCATCTGTTAAACATGTCAAAAAATGCCTATGAGACATCCAGTTTGAAATGTCTAATAGGAAGTTGGTGATGTGAGACTAGAGCTCAGGAGAGAAACTATGGCTGGAAATATAGATCCAAGAGTCATTTGCATGCAGATTATAAGTTAAACCCATGGGAGCTGATGAGTTCATCAAGAAATGGAGTGTAGAGAGATAAGAGAGCCTAGGTGAGACCCTTGTTATACACCCTTAACCAAGAAACATGCTGCAATGATCCCACAAAAAAAAACTCTAAAGAAGCAGCCAGACAGGTAAGAGGAGAACCAAGAGAAAACAATGTCAGAAAAACACATAAAAGAAAAAGCATCTATTTGGAGAGGTTGGCCAACCTGGCTGCAGATGGGTCAGAAAGGAGAACTAAGAAAAAAATCATCAGATTTATCAATTAAGTGGACATTGGTGATTTTGAAGAGGGCAATTTCAGTTGAGTGGTGAGGATGGAAGCCAGATTGCAAAGGATTATGGAATGAATGAGAGTAGAGAAAATGCAGCCAACTACTGTAGACAACTTTTTCTAAGTATTTGATTGAGAAATGGAAAAGAGATATGGGACCATGGCCTGAGAAATTGATGGGGTTTAGTGAATTTTTTGTTTGTTCATTTGTTATTTGTTTAAGAATAAGGGAGACTTTGTCTTGTTTAAAGTCAACAAGGACATCCGGTAGAAGTAAAGAGAATGAAGATCAGAAGATGATTGTAGGAGAAATCAGCTGGATAAGTAAAGAAGGCATGAGATCAAGGGTAGATGTAAAGGAGCTGGCCTTGGTGAGGAAAGGGAACCTCTTCATCAGACACTGGAGTAAAGGAATAAAGAACAGTGAATGATGATGAGACACAAAGACAAATGGGGGAGGAGTTAATGGCCTCAGTTAAACAGAAGGTGAGATTTTCAGCTCTGATGGTGGGATGATGGGCAATATAACAGGCTGAAGAAGAAAAGATTTTGGGGCAGCTAGGTGGCACAGTGGATAGAACACTGGCCCTGGAGTCAGGAGGACCTGAGTTCAAATCCAGCCTCAGACACAGAACACTTAGTAGCTGTGTGACCCTGGGCAAATCACTTAACCCCATTGCCTAACCAAAAAAAAAAAAAGAAAGAAAGAAAGAAAGAAAGAAAGAAAGAAAAAGAAAAGTTTGGAACAGCTGCTGTGGGAAGTGGGACAAAGAATCAATTAGAATAGAGTAAAAAGATTACCTTGCTGTAGTAAGAACTCAATTGTGATTAGACAACATAAATTGGAAGTGAACATAGTTACGCAATTTTCTCCAGCCCCATTAAACAGCATGAACAGGGAGAGGAGGAGGCAAATGATGGGAGTAATCCAGGACTGTGATACAGCAGGCCATCAGTGGCAATAGGACCAGGGCCCAAGGCACAACAACAAGAGTTGAACTGATTAACTAAAGAGTCAGGATTGGAAAAAGAAGAATGTAAAGTCAGAGCTGGAAGAATGGCTTGTGAAAGTAGTGAACAGTGGGGGGATTTGAGGTCATGGTGTAGAGAAAGAATAAGTTTAAGAGAAGTAAGGCATGAGGAAAGGTAGAATGATGGGAAATTATAATCAGAAAAGGGAATTTCAAAGTTCATGGCCATGGAAGTGCATCACTTGTTAATGATGATGAAATCAATTTTATGATCATTTCTGTATATAGCAGTGTTAGAGAAGAGGAGGAGGTCCCTGGAGTTGATTAGACTGAGAAACTGTGAGATTATTGTGTTTGAGGAAGAATCAACCTGTATATCGAAGCTCTCACATGTAAGGGCAAGAATTGGGATAATGAGGACAATAGTAAGTCAGGTATTGAATTATAAGAAAGGATAGAGAATGACTTGGGGCCTGACCAACTGATAACTACCATTAGGATCTTTTCTGTGTGATATACTTGGATAGAGTGTACTCCAAAAGAGGAGAAGTCGATGAGTGATGGCAAAAGATAGTCTGGAAGATGGTCATCTGAGTCAAGGAGTATTCTGACTAATCCTCTAGAACCAATGTGTGTGGGAGTGGGGAGCTGGGAGGGAGAGTGAAGGGTGATGAGAGGAAAAGTACAACCAGTGTTTAAATGATATCGAAGATCCCTTCTAGTCTTTGACTCAAGTCATAAGGGTACATTATCTTTGTAAGGATCTGGGCCTTCCTCTACAATAGGATCAGTTGGATCAAATGTTCTATAGGTAATGGATATGGACACTAATGGCATATACAACCACTGGCAGCTTTTTCACTTTAATGGCAAATTAGGTGATCTAATTTGTAGAAAAATAGAGACTTTCAGATTCTAACAGCCGAGTCCATTGGAAAGAGTATTGATTTGTACAGCCCTGCCACTTACCATCTTGTGACCTTGGGCAAGTCACTTAATCTCTTTGGACCTGAGTTTCCTCATCTGTAAAATGAGGGAGCTTTACTAAATTGCTTCTGAGTTCCCTTCTAGTTTAAAATCTATGATCCATATAGTAGAGTCAAAATGGTAAGGTGAGAATCACCATTTTTTGTCTAGCTCTCCCAACATACCTCCTCCACAACAAACTAGAAAATGTGTCAGACTGGATTCTAATTTGGAAAGCCATAAAAAGTCACAATGAGTTATTTTCCTGCCCACAGCAGCTTAGGTAGACAAGCAGAGAGGTCTGTGAACACTGGAGTGGGGGCTGGCCAGGAGAGGAGCACAGTAGTAGTAGAAGCAGTAGCATCAGGAGAGTAAAAGATATCAGGGTACCCCTGAACTAGCACTGGCAGCAGGAATGGATGCTATCCAGCAGCTACGTCACTCATTACCCAATTCCAGGTAACAGATCCAAAATGAAGATGAGTGGTTGTGATTGAGTATGGAGCCCAAGTTGGGTACTGGGCAGAAAAAGAAAAAATTCAGAAAACTGACTATCTGGCTCTGAGCACAAGAACAGAATGGTGACTCAGCTTTAATCTTTAGCCTGGAGTGGAAAAACCAGGGTAGAAGACCAAGACCAAAGGAGAACCTCAAAGAAAAATACAGATTGGACTCAAGAATTCCTAAAAGAGTTATATTAAAAACAAACCCTAAAGAAAAAAAGTTTAAAAAACAACAAAAAAAATTAAAAATTAAATAAGAGCAATAGACAAGAAATTGGAAGAAATTGGAAAAGAAACGAGAGTTAACCAAGAAAGTTATGAAATGGGATTTAACAGAGTAGTAAAAGCAAATTCAAAACCTTACTGAAGAAAATAACTTCTTAAATATTAGAACTGGCCAAAATAGAAGCTAATGACTCCATTAGATATCATGAATATAAAACAAAGTCAAAAGACTGAATAGAAGACAAAGTATCTGAAAGGAAAAACAATTGACCTGAAAAACAGATTGAGGAGAGACAACTTAAGAATCATTGGTCTAGGGGGAGCTAGGTGGTGCAGTGGATAAAGCTCTGGCCTTGGAGTCAGGAGGACCTGAGTTCAAATTTGACTTCAGATGCTTGACACTTACTAGCTGCGTGACCCTGGGCAAGTCACTTAACCCCAGCTGCCTCACAAAAAAAAAAATCATTGGTCTACCAAGGAACCTAGATGTCATATTTCAAGAAATTATAGGGCAGCTAGGTGGTGCAGTGGATAGAGCACCGGACATGAGGTCAGGAGGACCCGAGTTCAAATCCAGCCTCAGACCAAACAATTGACACTTACTAGCTGTGTGACCCTGGGCAAGTCACTTAACTCCAATTGCCTAAAAAAAAAATCATAAAGGAAAATTGCCCAGATATCTTAGAACCAGATGGCAAAATAGAATTTGAAAGAATCTATCTGTAACTTCCTGAAAGAAACACCAAAACAAAAACTCCCAGAAATATTATAGCCACAATCTAGAACTCCCAGATTAAGGAGAAAATACTGCAAGCAGCCAAAAAGGAAAATAAGTATAACATAATAGAATAAAGGGGAAACACACATTTAGTAATCATAATTCTGAATGTAAATGGGGTGAACTCATTCATAAAACAGAAGATATCAGAATGGATTCGAAACCAAATTGAATAATATATTGTATACAAAAAAAAACACATTTGAAATAGAAAGATACACATAAAATTAAAATAGATAGAATAAAATAGAACAAAATCTATTATGCTTCAACTAAAGTGAAAAAGGCAGGGGCAGCTAGGTGGCGCAGTGGATAGAACACCAGCCCTGAAGTCAGGAGGACCTGAGTTCAAATCTGGCCTCAGACCAAACACTTGACACTTACTAGCTGTGTGACCCTGGGCAAGTCACTATTGTTTCGAAGTAGTTCTTGGTCACTTTTTAAGTCTGTGGCATAAGCCTGCAGGGTCAGCAGAGCACTGTTTCGGAGGAGTGTCTTCCATGAAGCTTTAAGTTTGGGGATAGTCTTATTTGTCAGTGTTAAGCTGTCCTCCTCATCATCATCTTCCTCCCAGCCATCTTGTTCCTTAAGTTCCCTGAATTCCTCAGCTGGCATGCAAAGCACCTTGAGTGTAGCAGACAGCTCCTCCTCAGTAAGCACCTCTTCTCTGCCAATAACAAAAGCCCCCTCCCCAAAAAAAAAAAAAAAAAAAACAGTGAAAAAGGCAGGGGTGGAAATCATGATCTCAAACAAAGCAAGAGAAAAAAGAGACTTAATTAATTAATTAAAAGAGATAAACAGAGAAACTATGCTTTGTTAAATGATAAACAGAGAAACTATGCTTTGTTAAATGATATCATAAACAATTATTTAATATCAATAAACATATATACCATATATTACCAAATGACATAGAATCTAAATTCTTCAAGGAAAAATAAATTAGGTACAGGAGAAAATAGTAAAAGTATAATAGTGGGAACCTCAATTTACCCCTCTCCAACCTAGATAAATCTAGCCATAAAATAAATGAAGAAATTAAGGAGATTAATAGAATTTTGGAAAAGTTAAGCATGATAAAACTCTGGAGGATAATGAATGGAAATACAAAGAAGTATACCTGTTTCACCTTCATAAAAATTGATCACATATTAGGGCATAAAAACTTCACAAATAATGTAGAAATTCAGATTGTAATGCAATAAAAATTACATTCAATAATGGACCTTTAAATATAAATTCAAAAGGAATTGAAAATAACTTAATCTTGAAGAATGAATCAAAGAACAAATCATAGGAACAATCAATAATTTCATTAGAGGTAATGACAAAAATGAGACAACAAACTAAAATTCATGGGATACAGTCACAGCAGTACTTAGGGGAAAATTCTTATATCTAAATATTTACATCAATTAAAAAAGAGAAAGAGCAGATCAATAATTGGTCATTCAACTAAAAAATAGAAAACCAATAATTAATAACCCCTCAATTAAGCCCAAAAATATAAATCCTGAAAATTAAAGAAGAAATTAACAACATTTAAAGTTAAAAATTAAACTAATAAATAAAATTATGAGTTTTTTTTAAACAAAAGCAATAAAATAGATAAATCATTGGCTAGTTTGATTTTTTAAAAACAAAGAAGAAAACTAAATGAACAGTATCAAAAATTAAAAAGGTGAATTCACAACCAATGAAGAGGAAATAAAAGCAATTATTTTTAGCTATTTTGCCCAACTATATGCCAATAAAGTTTATGGAAGAATATTTACAAAAATATAAATTGCCCAGATTAGCAAAACAGGAAATAGAATACTTAGGTAACCTTGTATGAGAAAAAGGAAATTGAACAACTCATAAATGAGCTCCCTAAGGAAAAAAAAAAGGCCAGATGTATTTACAAGTAAATTCTACCAAACATTTAAAGGAAAATTATTTCTAAAACTACACAAACTGTTTGAAAAAATATGTAAAGAAGGAATCCTACTAAATTTCTTCTATCATACAACTATGGTCTTGATATCTAAACCAGAGTGAGTCAGAACAGAAAAAGAAAATTGTAATCTAATTCACCTAATGAATATTGGTGCAAAACTGTTAAATAAAATGCTAGCAAGGAATACAAGACTGTTTCAATATTAGGAAAACTATAGGCATAGTTGACCACATAAACAACAAAAACAATAAAAATTGTATTATCATTTCAATAGATGCAGAAAGGTTTGTTTTTTTTTTGCAAAATACAGCACTCATTCCTTTTAAAACACCAAAAAGCATAAGAACAAATGAAGTTTTCCTTAAAATGATAAGTACTATTTATGTAAAACCAAAAGCAAGCATTATTTGTAATGGAAATAAGCTTGCATCATTTCCAATATATCCAAAGGGGAAGCAAGAATATCCATTATCACCATTACTTTTCAATATTGTTCTATAAATGCTAACAATAGACAAGAAAAAATAAACAATAAAAAATTAAAGCAATAGGCATAGGCAACGAGGAAACAAAACTATTACTTTTTTGCAGATGATATGAAAGTTTACTTAGAAAACTCTAGAGAGTCAATTTAAAAACTAATTGCAATAATTATCAACATCAGCAAAGTTGCAGGATATAAAATGGACCCCAAAATAAATTAATTAATTAATTAATTAAATAAATAAAATGAACCCACACAAATCATCAGTATATTATCATCAAAACACAACAATAAGAGATAGAAAGATGAATTCCATTTAAAATAACTATAATAATACATAATATTTTATTTTATATATCTATTTATATATTTTATATGATATTATATAATATATAATAAAATAACAGACAATATAAAACACTTGGGAGTCTACCTGCCAAGACATACATAGGAATATATGGACATGGTTGCATAACATTCTTCACACAAAGATAAATTAAATAATTGGATAAATGTTCATTGCTCTTGAGTAGGCTGAGCCAAATAAAAATGACAACATTACCTAAATTAATTTACTCATTCAGTAACATACCAATCAAATTACCAAAAAGTTACTGTATAGGGCTAGAAAAAATCATAACAAAATTTATCTGAAGGAACAAAAAGTGAAGAATATCAAAGTAATCAATGAAAACAGGTAAGAAAGGGAGATAAGCAGCACCAGATCTCAAACTATACTACAAAGCTGTATCATCAAAACAACTTGGTACTAAGTAAAAAATAGAGAGGCTGATCAGCAGAACAGTTTAGGTACAAAATATATGGAAGTAAATGAGCATAGAAATGTAATATCTGATAAATGCCCAGATCCTACTTATCAAGGCAAAAATTCACTATTTAACAAAAAACTTTTGGGAAAATTGGATAGTAGTCTGGGAAAAACTAGTCATAGACCAACATCTCACACTGTATACCAAGGTAAGCTCAAAGTGGGTGCATAATTTAGACATAAAGAGTGATATCATAAGCAAATTAGTGGAGAATGGAAGAAATTACCTGTCAGATCTATGGATAGGGGAAGAGTTCATGCCAAACAAGAGATAGAGAGGTTCATGGGAAGTAAAATGTATAATTTTTATTACATAAAATTAAAGTTTTTTCACTACCAAATATAGCTAAAATGAAAAGAAACACAGGAAACTGGGGAAAAAGTGTGCAGCAAGTTTTGTTTGTTTTTGGAGGCCGTATTTGAACTCAGCTCCTCTTGATTGGTGCTCTCTTGGTCTGGTGCCCTCTCCATTGCAGCAGCAAGTGTTTCTGATAAAGGTATCACTTCTATAGGAAACTAAGTCAGATTTATAAGAATAATAGCCATTCCCCAATTGGTAAATGGTCAAAGGATATGAATGCGCAATTTTCAGAGGAATAAATCAAAGTTATCAATTGTTGTTGTTAAATCATTCAATCATGTCCAATTTTTCATGACCCCATGGACCGCAGTACATTAGACCCTTCTGTCCTCCTCTATCTCATGAAATCTGTCCAAGCTCATGTTTGTTGTTTCCATGATACTGTCTATCCATGTTTTCCTCTTGCCTTCAATCTTTCCAACATCATTTTACAGTAAGTCCTGTCTTCTTATTATGTGGCCAAAGTATTTAAGCCTCAGCTTCAGTATTTGACCTTCTAATGAATGGCTTGAATTAATTTCTTTAAGTATTGACTATTTGATCCCTTTGCTGTCCAAGGACTCTCAAAAGTTTTCTCCAGCATCCTTAATTAGAAAGTGTTGATTGTGCAGCGCTCAGCTTTTCTTAAAGTCCAACTTTCACAGTCATATATTGCTACTGGAAAAACCATAGCTTTGTCTATATGGACCTTTGTCAGCAAGGTGATGATTCTACTTTTTAGTATACTATCCAGATTTGCCATAGCTTTACTTCCAAGAAGCAAGCATCTTTTAATTTCATGGCTGCAGTCACTGTCTGCAGTGATTTTTGAGACCAAGAATGTAAAATCTGACCCTGCTTCCTTTTTTTCTCCCTCTGTTTGCCAGGAAGTAATGGGACCAGATGCCATAATCTTAGGGTTGGTTTTTTTTTAATGTTTAGCTTCAAGCCAGTTTTTTCACTCTCTTCTTTCACCCTCATCAAGAGACTTCTTAATTCTTCTTCACTTTCTGCCATCAGAGTAGTATCATCTGCATATCTGAGATTGTTGATATTTCTCCCAGCAACCTTAATTCTGGCTTTTGATTCATCCAGCCTAGCATCTATTAGATTAGCTATCCAATGGGTAGCTAACATGACAAAAAAAAAGGAAAATGACAAATGCTGGAGGGGATGTGAGAAAATAGGTACGCTAACATACTGTTGGTGTAGCTGTGAACTAGTCCAACCATTCTCAAAAGTAATTTGGAACTATGCCCAAATAGCTATTAAGCTGTACATATCCTTTGACCCAGTGATACCCTACTAGGTTTTTACCCCAAAGAAATCAAAGAAAGATGAAAAAGGCCCATATGTACAAAAATATTTATAGCAGCTCTTTTTGTTTTAGCAAGGAATTGGAAAATGATGAGATGCCCATCAACTGGAGAATGGCTGAACAAGTTATGGTATATAAAAATTATGGAATACTATTTTGCTATAAGAAATGTGAAGAAGATAGTTTCATAAAAACCTAAGTAGTCTTTAATAAACTAATGCAAAGGGAAGGGAGCAGAACCAGGGAAACAATTTAGACAACAACAATAATGTTACAAAGAGAATCAACTCTTAAAAACTTAGTGAGTCTGACCAACACAATGACCAAAAATAATTTCAAAAGACTCATGACAAAACATGTTATCCATATCGAGAAAGAGTAGATTAAAGCATATTTTCTTCAATTTCTTTTTCTTGCTGTTTTTCCTCTTGGACCATGGTTAATGCAGAAATTGTTTTGCATGTCTATACATATTTGTAATTACTTTTATTTTTCTTGACTCCTCAATTGATGAGGGAGGGGAAGAGGAAGGAATATAATTTGGAATTGAAAATAAAACAAAATTGAATGTAAAAAAATAAAATAAAATTTTAAAATCTACAGTCCTATTAAGATGAGTCAAAAATGACCCTAATTTTTTAAAAGGCAATTACTAATCTTAAAATAAATATTGAGCAGGAGAAATATTTTTTACAAAAATGAAAGATGTACTGAAAGCATATACAATGTATAATGTCATCAGTGGAATTCACCCTGCTAATTTTAAATGCCAGCAGTATATATTACCTTTTATTAGCAACACTGATAAATAATGTTTATGAGATTCAAATATGTCAATTACAATACTCTTGATATTTATTCAAATGCCTTTCCATGTAACATGGTTTCCATTCTGTTCCTTCCCCAATCTCTATTGTCTTTCCATGTCTCAAAACAGTCTTATAAACCTGTTGTTGTTTATCCTAGAGGTATGATGGTTGAACTTCATTCAGAATATCTTAAAGAGGCAAGGAAAAACAAGTGTATTTTAATTAAGATTATGAGCTGCCTTGTAGACTGATATGTCTTTTAAGCTTCTACCCAGACAAGGATAAAAGAAGTAGCAAAGTCAGTCAGAGTAAGTGATCATTGAGGTGGTATAAAGGACCCCAGACTCCTTACCAAACTTCTCCCCTCCTCCACTCTTCCCATTCAGACCTGAAATACCTTCGTTATCAAGTCATTCTTTTGCTTTATACTGGGTCCCTTTCACAGATGCTCTTTTAAAATGCACATTACCCTAGAAGGGATAATCAGTCCAGTCACTAACACCTTAGTATGAATTACTTTTTCAACTCACTTTTCTTCCACATAAGGGGAGAAATAGTGAGGTTTCTCCTTTGAAATTTTGCACAAGTACATACTTGAGTAAAGGGTTGTGCCAGGAAGGTCAGTTTTCTTTAGGGTAAGAAAATCTCCTGGGTGCAATGACTGAAGAGAGAGCAGAGAGTTGGAAGACAGTATTAAATGTAACACTGGAATCTCCTTTCCACATACATAATTCCTAACCCAATCACAAGTCTTGGATCCCAGAAGCTATAATTTCC
Source organism: Vombatus ursinus (assembly GCF_900497805.2). NCBI lineage: Eukaryota > Metazoa > Chordata > Mammalia > Diprotodontia > Vombatidae > Vombatus > Vombatus ursinus. The sequence goes on from NW_020954630.1 coordinate 7,986,987, forward strand.
CAGTATCATTTATAGAATAAAAAGTTAATTTCAGTTTTAAGAACCTGCAATATAGCGCCATCTGGTGCATGGACAGAGAAAGAGGACACATTTGAGAAAGTTAAACTAATTTCCTTTGTCAGTTGAAGCTGTGAAATTTGAAGAAAAAGAAAAAAGACGCACAACTGGTGTCTTTCATCACATTAAATCCCAAAAATGTTACTAAAAATAAACACAGCCCAAAAATAAACTTAGAAATTATTCGTAGTTTAGCCAACAATAATCTTATTTTGAAGAGGGAATCCAGAAGTTCTACAAATAACAAAAACAAGCTTACTTTCAAGATATTAACTTTCATTGCCTCTTACATTTTTAAAAAATTATTATTATGAAAGAATTTTCCAAGAGGAGATGCTAGTGAGCTTTCTTTGGCATAGAAACCAAGAGTCCAAATTGAAGCTTTCATAAAGAAACTACTACTAAAAGTAGCAATAAACTAACTGCCTGTAGGGTACACTTAAAATCATGTACAAAGAATTGGTTAGAAAATCAAAAATAAATTGAGATGAAAGAAATATACATGGCTTTGAGGCTGTTTCAGATTTGTTTCCTGAAATGTTAGGGCCCACACACAATTTAATCTACATACATATGTGTGAATGAAATGCCCTTGTTAAGTTCCAACTTGAGAGCTTAATTGGATATTCAAAGGTTCATTTGGGTTTAATTGACCATGGATACATTCATCTGACCACTTCGTACTCATGGATGAAGCTGAGTCACTGGACCAGCAAAGTCATAATTAGACCTAGAAGGTAATACTTTTCTTTCCCTCCCCTCCTGTAGCCTTTCCTTGCTTTCATCCATTTTCCATATCACTATCAGATTAATCTTCCATAATTCTTCCTTTTGTGCATATCACTATCTTATTTAAAAACCATTAATGGTGCCACCCCCCCTACTTCCACACATATTTCCTGCTATTCTGCTCTCACCTTCTTTTTCAACTAGTCTGATCTACTCCTTGTCCTCAGAACATGACAAGGCCATTCATTCCCACTTCAGGAACTTTTATTAGCCATTCTCCTTGCCTGGTTATCTGATTTCTATCCTTCTTTCCAGGCCTAGTTCACATCCAGCCTCCTTAATGAAGTGCTGCCCAATGACCTGAGGCCATGGTGATGGAACATTCATGAACTTCTATAACATTCATTGTCTCTGCCATTAATTAGGTATTTAGCTTACGCTGGCATATTATTATTGAGTAAGTGAGAGACAGAGAGAGAGAGACAGAGACAGAGAGAGAAAGAGAGAGAGAGAGATGGCACAGTAGATAGAGGACTGGACTAGGAGTCAGGAAGATCTGAGTTCAACCCAGCTTCAGTCACTTACTAGCTGTGTGACCCTGGGCAAGTCACTTAACCATTGTCTGCCTCAGTTTCTTTATCTGTAAAATGGGGATAATAATAGCACCTACCTCCCAGGGCTGCTGAGAAGACAAGATGAGATATTTGTAACATGTTTTGCAAACCTTAAAATGTTATATAAATGCTAGCTGTTATCATTATTATTGTCACATAAATGCTAGCTATATTTATGTGTTATTTTGTTACAATTAAATTTTTAGCCCTTCAAAGGCAGGTACCGTGCCATACCTCTGAATCTCCTACATATAGTATGGTGTCCTACACGCACTGAGTGTGTATCAGTGAAAGAGAAACTCCAGTGGACAAGAAAGATCATTACAATGGACCTTGGTTCAAGTTCAGGTTCTGTCACAAACTTGCCATGTCATCTTGGGCAAAGTACTTTGACTCTCTGGTTTCTTAGTTTCTTCATCTGCAAAATGGGAAGGGTAAGACCAAATGTTTGCTTAGCACAGTGCCTGGAACATAGTAGGAGTTTAATAAATGCTTATTCCCTTCCTTTTATTAACTTTATGTTTACACTGTATATATGTTTTATATTTACTTCTCTTTTTGTTTTCAGTTGTGTCCAACTCTTCGTGACCTTATTTGGGGTTTTCTTGACAGAGTTACTAAAGTGGTTTGCCAGTTCCCTCTCCAGCTCATTTGACAGATGAAGAAACTGAGGCAAATAGAGTTAAGTGATTTGTCAAGGTTCACAAAGCTAGTAAGTATCTGAGGTGGGATTTGAACTCAGGTCTTCCTGATTCCAGGCCTGGCACTCTATGCATTGCACCACCTAGCTACCCAGTTCTTCTCTACTCATTGGAATGTAAGCTCTTTTCATTTCTTGTGCTTTTATCTTCTGTACATGGCATATAGTAGATATTTAATAAGTATTTACAGATTGTTGATTGATGTCACTTAATCTATATAAGTTTCAGTTGCCTTTCCTGCAAAAAATAATCACTATCTGCCCTGTGGCAAGAGGTTCAATTAAATGATCTCATTAAATACCTTCTAGCCTAAAAATATAGATAAAAATTAAATCAAAGGGGAACTGAGCTCCCTAGGATATGGAATAGCATTGCAAATGCAAATGTAATAGAGATCAAACCTCAACTTCCTCTTGTTCTGTGCATTAAGCACAAGCCTATCTGATTAAGAAACACATTAGCTATGGGACTGGTTATAAGTGGGATGGGACTTTGAATCACCTTGAGATGCTAGGTCAGTGGTGTATGAGATGTCATCATGCTAAAGAAACAGGGAAGAGGATTCTGAGCCATGAGTAGAGATCTTAGAAGATCCCAAGTCATTGAATCAAACAGGAGAGGAGCCCCAAGTGGGTTTAATAAGCAGGCTGAGCATGAAGTCTGAGTAGGATGGGAATCAGCCAAGCTACAGAGTCTTCCAGGGTCTGGCAGCACAATGAAGAGGACAGAGAAAGGTGCAGCCATGGGTGGAGTGATTACCAGGAGCAAGTGGAATTAGAGAGCCAGCTAGGTCCTGACTCCAGAGCTATGTGGCCAGGCTCTCTGGAGGAGAGCCCTAAGTGGTGGAGATTTGGCCCCCTTTTCCCAGTATTTCTGGCAAGAGCCAGGAACAGAAGCTTCTTTCCTGGACTATGCTAGTTAAAAGGAAAATGGGAGAATGCTCATTTGAGCGACAGCATACTGCTGGGAATATTTCTATTGGTTTATTTTTCCATTTCTGTCCTAATCAAATGTTGGTTTGTTTTGGATGATTCTGTGCTCTTCTTTGCCTACGTTTCTGATGGCGCTGTGATAGCTGACTGTCCAATCAGTCACTAAGCACTTTTTAAATACCTACTACAGGCCAGGCCCCATGGTTCTTAATCTTTTTTGTGTTATGGACCCTTCTGGCCACCCATCAAAGCCTATGGACCCCTTCTCAGAATAATGTTTTGAAGTACATAAAATAAAATGCATAGGATTGCAAAGGAAACCAGTCATAGTGAAACACAGTTATTGATTTTTTTAAGTTCATGTACTCCAAGTTAAGAACCCTTGATTTAAACCTATGTTGACTTTAGAAGTTGCATGAGACAAAATTAGGCAAGAAAGGGGATTTACTAAAGAACTCTCAAGTAGATTTAAACCTAAGCCTATGAGAGACTAGTTATATCTGCCATATATGAGGCAGCTAAGTGGGTCATGAGTAGAATGCCAGGCCTGGAGTCAAGAAGACCTGAATTCCAATCCAGCCTCAGACATTTACTAGCTGTGTGATCCTGAACAAGTCATATAACCTCTGTTTGCTTCAGTTTCCTCAACTGTAAAAAGGAAATCATAATAGCGCCTACCATACGAGGTTGTTGTAAGGATTACATGAGATAATATTTGTATAGTGCTAGGCATAATGCCTGACACATAGTAGACACTATAAATGTTTATTCCCTTCTTTTCATTTGGGTCAAATTCATACATGCCCAAGAAGTGAGATAGTGGATTAAGTGCTTGTCTGAGTTTGACCTTAGTCACTTACTATTCATGTGAGACTGGACATGTCACTTAAGCTTTCTCAGCCTCAATTTTACCATCTGTAAAACAGTGATAATAATAGTACCTACTTTGCACAGTTGCTACAATAATCAGATGAGATGTGTAAAATGCCTATCAGACCTTAAGGTACCACATAAACACTAGCTACAGTTATCTATTAAAACGTCTTTCTCTTTATTCTGGACCAATCTTATGCTTTAGGTTCACTACCTCCTTCCCCCCCCAAAAAATTATACTGAGCTACATCAGGGGCACTTTGTGGTCAATCAGCCTTCACAGCAAGCCCTAGTTCTAATTAATATGTTTCTTTCCAAAGTCAAAATGATGCAATGATGGCAGAATTGTTTGAGACTATATAACATGACCGACCAACTCCTCTCATGTCTTTTTCTTACAAACTTCTCTCTTGGTGCCAAGTAATTTAATCAAATTAGCAGGGAAGAATAATAATGGCCCAGCTTAATGATAGCTCCACAGATTTTATAGCACAATTGCATTAATATTAGTCAATGCTGGAAGCATTAGGTATTAATAAATATAGGGGCTGTGGGTATTAGAGTGCCCTATCCATACAGTGCAAATGATTTTGCTTGGGTAAGCCACAAAGCTGATGCAATAACATTGTTTTTTTTTAGATGGGTCCTCTGACTTGATTAGTATAGGGAACTCCCAGTGAGGAAATTTTCTCTAGCGATGCAGTTCAGCTCCTGCTCTGAAATTTATCGTCTTAGAGAGACTGTAACTTGCTCAAGGTCACATAACTAGGACAGTAGGATTTGAACCCAGGTTTTCTTGACTGCGGCCCACTCTCTATCCCCTATGCCAAACTGCATCTCAAAATGACATAGGTTTGGGTAATTTATTAGTGTACCAAACTATCCCCTACCTTGTGTAACTTGGTTTTGAGCATGCTCAGTTTGCCCAATATGGATCCCCTTTCAGGTGGTGAGGTAGCCTCTTTGATTGGCTGCCTGCATCTTAAAAACTAGTATGAACTAGCTAGTCAATCTCTTTCCATTCTCTCTTTCCTTCTTTCCTTTTTCCTTTCCTCTCTTTACCTTTTCCAGTTTTGCTCCCCCTCTTTTGCCCCAGCTCTGGGAAACAGTCTTGGGAGTGTTTGTTTTGTGTGTGTGTGTGTGTGTGTGTGTGTGTGTGTGTGTGTTATTTGTCCTTAGTTTCAAGTGTCACAAGTGATCCCTACAGACCCAGCAGTTCTAGCCATGGAAACCTCAGAGCCAGGATTGCAAGAGGGAGCATGGTGTGGAAGCCCTGAGAAGGCAGAGTGTCTGGGACTCAATCCCAAGGAGGGTTTTAGACTTGACCTGGGACTGTGCTCTAAGGAAACCACCCTAAACTATGAACAAAATATCCTTCCCTTCCCTAGAGACCACTGAGGTAGTGCAAGGGGGAAGGAAGATTGTGCCTTCCATGTGTTGGGGGGGAGTGGTTGTATATTTGTGATTATCTTTTGAAGTAAATATTCCTCTTAATAAAAGCTCCACTGTGTTATATTTAGAAGCAAAAACTTTGATGGAATTGTTATAATCTTCCAAACATAATCAGGTCCTTAGTAGATCCTAATTCCTCTAATAATATGTATGTTACAGTGGGAATCTAACTAGATGAACATTATATCATATTCATTTCTGGAAATTATTAGAAACCCAGTTAGATGTGGGCTGTGGACACACTTCTGGGGTGAGCAAAATGGTTTTGGTCGTGTAAAGATCCATTCAACTCACCTCCACTCCCAAGGCAGTCACAAATACAAAACTCTACGGAGTGAGTATAGCTTTTCTACTTTTACAGGAAAAATCCATTGATTTCTCCAAGCTTGCCATGCAAGATCTTTCAGAAGAATCTTCCCCTGAATGTATGGTTCTTCTTCAAAAACCACAAAGATCTCCTTAGTTTTTTTGTGTTAAACTACACAGGTTTGATTTTTCCAGGCCCTGATTAAGAACCTTGTGCAACAAAATCAACGACTTTCTAGATGTGTGTAATTCTACCCTGCCCAGTGCATTTTCTAAAGCTCTAATGCATCTCCTCTACTCTGATATCTAATGAAGTTCATCTCTAGAATCAACCCAATGGTTTCCTAGGAGCAGAAATGGAGGACAACCCTCCATTACTCTCAATATGCAATGAAAAAAAATGGCACAGAATCTATGTTTAGTATCTGCTCTCTAAATGCTTAATATAATAATAGAATTGGAGAGTTGGAAAGGATCATAGGGGTCAACTAGGACAGTATTTTCCAAAGTGCATTATACTGCACTAAAGCAAAATGTATGAGGCACTTTTCTTTTAGTCAGTTTATACATTTTAGTTAGTATATAAAATATGTTTATTAAATTATTCAATAACGTTTATTTTTTCATTCATTTGTTTAAATCACTGAAAATACATTCATATTAAGGAATGACCTTTTAAAACAGATATATAAAAAGTTGTGTGGAAGGTGTTTAATTTTTTTAATGTCAAAATTTAAGATCATCAGTGCATTGTCCTTTCGTGACTTGATTTTTCCATTCATAAAATTAAAGATGTGACCACAGAACATGAAGTAGGATTAGACACCTTAGGTCCCTTTGTGTTCATTTTATGATTATCGAAGCTAAAAATTGCTATTTCATTTAAGTGACCTTTTTGTGAAGACCTTTTTTGCTCCTAGCCAAAAGTGATATATAGTTATTGAATTAAATATTGATTGTAATCTGCAACTGGAGATAATTCTGTAACATTATTTTCTTCAGTGTCTCCAAGATACTTGTTTTGATGACTCATGAATAGATCTGTATCCCCATATTTTCAGAATGTATGTTCTGCATGGAAGTTACCAAAAAGTCAAGTGTTTTCAAGATTACAAAAATATTACATATAATGTTTCTTATGTTAAAGTCTGTTTCAAGATTCAGAAAATGAAAGGAAGCCTTTTGTAACTATTCTCTTGTGTGCACTTGAACACAAAGTTTAACTTTTTCTTAAATGTGTCGATATTATTACACTGTTGTAATCATTAGAGTAACCATTGGGCCTTGGAGATATTAATTTAATTCATTTATAAGTGAAATTGTATCGATATTATTTGAGAAGCACTTCAGTGTTCTAAGACTTTATGCAACCAGCACAATGTCAGCAGCAAACAGAAGCAAATGGAGACCCCCACCATCTACAGGGAAGCTCTCCTTGATTTGGATTCTGCACTGACTCTCCTCGTTCACAGAGATGAACACTTTTGGCTTAAAGTTTTGCTTGGTATTGTTGACCAGAAGGTCATCAGACAAGGTTATATTTTTGTTGCTATAGCTCTCAAGGAGTTGAGTAAAATTTTAGCACATGGATGGGAGGTACCTTGCCATAATGGAGACTTGACCATGCTGTTTTACCCTACCAAATCCTTTTTGACAGTCATCACAATAAGCACAGTGAACCTTGTATGATCTACATATTTCAGTCAATTATGTAACAGAAGTGTTCTACTGTGGACTGTTTCTTGCAAAAGCCTGCCTATTCACTTCTAATATCTTCATGAAGGATATCATCAGCGTGTATAGAGATTATTCTTATGTGAATGGATAGTGGTGTCACTGATGTCGATAGTAAAATGAGAGTGAGGAGCAGGTTTTGGGGAAAAGATAACAAGGTTGGTATATGGGACATTTTGAATTTGAGGTGCAGCTGGGACATGTAGGCAAATATGTACCATAGACTGAGGATGGGCATGGGTGTGAAGGTTAATTATAGCTGCATTTTATACTTGTATACTTTTTTGCAATGTTAAAAATGTTTGCATCATTTGATCCTCATTTGAGCAGCTATGAGAAAGGTGAGGGTTTTCGGTACCATTTTCCAGTTATGGAAACACTCAGAGATTCAATGATTTGCCCACAATCACATAGTAAGTGGCAGAATCTGGACCAGAAGCCAGGTCCTCAGACTCCAAACATTAGTTATTATATCAACTCTCTCAATATCCCCAGAATTTTAACAACTTCCATTAGCCTAATTACTTGTTCATAGCCCCTTTCAATAATTTTTTATTCTTTTCTCTCCATTCTCCATTGCTTGTCTGTCACTAGAGCTAAACAAATTCATTTTCTTCAATATTGCTAAGTGAGATAAAAGCAATAATAACTAGCATTTATATAGCAATTTGAGATTTTCAAGGCATTTTACATATATTATCTCTTTTGATCCTCATAACAACCCTATAAGGTAAGTGCTATTATTTTCCCTATTTTACAGATGGGGAAAGTAAGGTTGAGAGAAGTTAAGTGACTTGCCCAGGGCTACAGTCTCTGAAGAAATGAAATTAAGATTTACCCAAAGGACAAAGAAGAGGTAGATGGTGAATGTAAGCAGGTTGCAACACATTACCAATAAGCTACTACAAAGGAGGATTGGTGTAAAGCATGTTATCTATAAATAGTATTAAAAATGGGCTGGTAACCTAGCAAGAGCAAAGGAAAATCAATGGAAAACCCACAAGCTCCACTGGTGTGTCAGGAGAAAGAAAGTCCCCCAAGATGTTGAGTGAACTCCATGTCGTGAGATTATGGGAAGACATGGAAAAGACCTGAAAAAGATGGACAGACATGAATGGTTTACAATCTGCATCAATGGAAGGAACCATCGATAAAAATGAGTATTTTTATGAGCTGAGTAAGCTTTGCTACCTATTTTTATTATTAAAATATCAAGCCTAATTTAAATATAATTTTTAAATGTTCCAACTTCTTATAGTAATGCTAATAATTTTTCAAAAGTCTTCTTGATCTATCCAGATATTTCAGCATGATTTGGATGCGCATGCTCAGAATCCATCTCTTCATATAAAATTTTAAACATCAATCAATTTAATGAAGCGCTTAATAAATTTATGATTTATACTAATTAAGTATGAGCTTCATTTAGGCATGGAGTTAACTTTTTGCTGCTAAAAGTTCACAGCAGATAAAACAATATAAAAATATCATTTTATCTCAGAAACTTTTTTAATATCATTGTAACACATGTGTAGACATAACAAGTAATCTTTGTCCCACCTAGATGTGGAGTTAATACAAATTTGCACTCAAGAAATTAGTTGAGAAAGGCTATTTAAACTGACCGAATTGAGTTAGAAAGATTTCAGCAAAAAATCAGAATTTTAAATTTTTATGTTTTAAAGAATACAGACCTTTTGGTAGTGAAAGACTGGCAAGATGGACAGCTATCTAATGTCTTTCCTATTTGACTTAAGGAGTTGAATTTTTGTATCCAAGAATATGACTTTACATTTGTCCCTACTGAATTTCCTCATATTAGAATCAACTCAATGTTCTAATTCAGCAGCACCACAGTCAAATAGAAATGGGGCCACTAAACCATCCACAAGGATCTCTGTGGGTTACATGTTGACTTAGAAAAACATGTGTAAACATTATCTGTGTTCTATTGTATTTTTATTTATTTCGTTAAATATTTCCCAATTAAGTTTTCATCTCTCTTTGGGCTGCACTGAAGAGTATTGCAGATTGCACATATTTGACACCTCTGCTCTAGTCTGCCAAGTTCTTTCTGGATCCTAAACATCCTCCAATGTATGCTTAACTATCCCTACCAACTTTGCACCATCAGCAGATTTGATGTGTGTGCTTTCTATGCCTCTTCCCATGTCGCCGCTTAAACAGTTAACAGCCTCGGACCAAGTACACATCACTAAGGCACTCCACTGGAAATCTCCTGGCCAAGTTGACATTTAACAATAAATCAATAAGTGCTTATTAATTTCCACTATGTTCTAGGCATTGTGCTAGGTTCTGGGAAACACAAAGAATGAAACAATCCCTGCTTGAAAGGATTACAACCATAATCCTTCTAATTATATTATAATTTGTCCACAACATTTTGCCTCTTCCACAAGTACAATATGAGATACTTTATGAAATTCTTTCTTAAAATCTAGGCAATCCATATCTTCAGCATTCTCCTGAGATGCTAGTTTAGTAAACTCTGTCAAAAATCAAAATAAGACTAATCTGGCACAACCTGTTCTTGCTGAATCTAGGCTGTCTCTTCATAGCCATTGCTGCATTTCTTAGCTGTCCACCAGCCATCTCTTTAATGATCCATTTTCCCAGTGTAAGTTGGGACCCTGACCAATTGCTCTCTCCCCATCCCTACTCTCCCAGGAAGTCACAGATGACAGAAGTATAAATGTGTTAACAAGATGTTAACATCCTGTTATTGCCTTATGAAGTTGGAACACCTTTCTCTGATGGAATTAGAAAGGTATCTTGGGAATAGACAAACAATAATTGGTCATGTCCCTGGAGAATATTTAAACAGCTAAGCCAGAGTCAATTAACACATTGGGAAATTCCAATTGTACGGGCCAGAGGCGGACTGCAGAGAAGACCCTTGGGAGAAAGAGAGGGAGAGGAGAGAATTTCTCTACCTCCCCTCCCGCATTATTCATGGTGTCTATTTGCAAAGTTACTAACCCAAAAGACACTCCATATAGCAGTTGGAGAGTCAGTTCAGGAGAAAGAGAGATACAGTTCAACCAGAGATACACACTCCAGACAGACATGGATACAAAGAAGCAGTTACTCAACAAAATTTCTTTGAGGAACTGGACGTCTGGCAGCATTAAAGAAAGAAGGCTACATTGTCAAGAGAGCTAGTTAGTCCGGCAAATGGGAGTCAAGCTGGGGAGAAAGCAACAAACTTTGTGAGCCCAGCTGAGCAACACATTCAGCAGAGATACTGTACCTGGAGAGAAACCTTTGTGAGGACTCCACAAAAGAGAAAGGACTTCTACACCCTTTAGTACATGAGTGAGCATCCTTGGCCAGATGAGTTCCCCACAGGTGTTTAACAACTGGATCTTGGAGGGGGGGGGATATAAAACCAACTTTTAAATTTAATCTGCAATATTAAAATTTTTCCATCTCTTTTCTACATCTAGATAATCAACAAAACAATAAATAAGGCATCTGCTTATTACTAAGGTGTAAATATCCACACTGAAAATTTAACAATTGGCTTTCGGAGCCAGTTCAAGAGGTTCCCAGCACACCCTACATGTGCCTTACCACCACCATACTCTCAGCTGCTACCCTCTCTTGCCATAGGCATAACGTGTATTAGTATCATGTACCCAGTTTATGGGGAGACTAGAAGTTTTGTAGCCTCTCTTTTTATTATATCATCTTACTAAATGCCTTTGCTAAAAGCTCATTGTGTCTACTGAATGACTGTTAGGGGAAAGTACACTGGTGGAGAGTTTGTAAGCTATAGTGTGAGAAGTACAGTCCCATGTGGTACCCAAGAACTTGGTAGCCATTCTCTGAGAGAATGGCACACAAGTGTGAGTACAAATGTAGGGAAGTAGTTCAGAGGAATATTACACCAGGAATCAAAGTCAACCTCCTTAGCCCATGGTTTACACATCGTTGTCTTCCCTTTTATTGAAAATCAGCACATTTGCCCTTCTCCAGTCCTGGAGTACCTCTCCTATTTGCCATAATGCTTCAGCTTTGGCTGACAGTGGCTCAGCAATCCTATCTGTCATCTTTTTCAGTACCTAAGAACATAGTTGATCTACATCAGGAGGCTTGAATTTTCCAGTCAACCAGAATGTTCTTTCAGTATCTCCTGATTTGCCTGGCATATCAACTTCCTGTGAGCCATTTTTGCTCTAGCATTTTCAAAGCAAGAGTTAGTCCCCTTGGCCATGAAAACAGAAGCAAAATGAGAATTGAGCAGTTTCACTTTTTTTCTGTTTTTAGTTATCAGCATCCCATCTACCTCTCTCAGAGGTCCTTTTCTTTCAAGGCTCACTAAGTAAGGTGGGAGTGGGAAACAATGCATATGAAGAGAGATGACAGTAGACAAAGAAGGGCCAAGAGCACTGCTTAAAACACCAAAAGCACATCACAGCATGCTCAGAGCTTTTCATTTTGGCATCTAGTTTTAAATTAGATGGTGGAGTAGATAAAAGTACAAGACCAATATCTCTACCACCACCACCACCATTTTATCATAGAACTTCTCAAATCAAACATCAGATAATATTTTATTGAGCACAGAAAGAGTCTGAAGGGACTAGCTAAAGGATCCTCTTCATTTTATCTGAAGGAAATTAAGGCCCAGAGTGTTTAAATGACTTTCCCAAGGTCATACTGATAGTAAACGGCAGAGCCAATACTCAAGTCCTCTAAATGCAATGTTATTTCCATTATGCCAACTTTTGCCTTCCATCCCAGATGACCTTACTATATAAATGAATTCTTCCATATGGCTAATCATTTTGTAGTTTCAATTTTCTTAAATTATGTTTTTCTTAAAATGTGACATGCTTGCATTATTAGTAGTAATAAATATCCTTTTTATATTAATGAACTTATCAAAATAGGAGTCTTTCCCCCAAATAAAATTATTGAACAAACTCTCCAACGCTATATTATGATGCTCAGTCATTACAAATAAAACTTTGAATAAGAATGTGTCCAACAAATGAACACATGATGATGGCCTCACACCACTGTTCAGTCACAAATACAAAGTCAAGGGCTGACCTGTGCTTGCAAATTCAGAGTAATTTCAATGTCACAGTTAGGAGGTGGGGGAGAAGGGGACAGTTGAAAGAGGAGGGAATATGTTTCCAAGGGTTGCTAAGGATAGTGAATTACTGAAGGGAAATCCAGTAACATAAGTAACAGTCAATATAATAGAGCCCCAGGACCCAAGAGGTTTCTGGAGTGGAAATATTTTACTCTGAGAGTAGATGCGAGGTTAGTTGCATATTACCTGGTTCACTCTTTGGCAAGCTGTCCTTTTAATTAATGGCATGGAAACCCACAGGGAACACTCCCCCTGCAGAGACAACGTGTGTTTCAGTTGCTTATCCAGGTTCTGCAATTAATCCTAAATTAGAAATGGGGGTTACAGCAGAAGGGAATTTTTGGTGGGGAAGGGTGGTAGAAAGGGGGGAGAGGAATCCAAAGAGGGGTGGAATCTAGGCAGGCTATAGTTTCCAAGAAATTTAAAAATAAAATTGTGTGAGGAAAGACAATTCAGGGATGACTAGACTTTTTTCAAGCAATGACTCCTTACCCATCACTCTTGGTCTTGGTTTGATTTCACAAATCTCAGTGCATGTAAATACTGCAAATTCCTATCCCCCCCCCACCCCCTCCTTCTTGGGGAATGTAGCCTTTAAAAATGAAAGTAAATTAATATTTTAAAAAGTCATCTTTTTCATAGATAGCAATGGAGCACATTGGCTGTCCTTTGGTTATTCCTTTACTTTCACCACATTACTGGTCCAACATCTTTTCTCTGTGATGACATCCTTACACACTTTTCTTCCACAGTTACTCATTAATAATATATTGTGCCTATAACTCTACTACTAATACTAAAAGTAATAACAATATCTAACATTTATATAATACTTTAAGGTTCACAAAGCACTTTACCTATGTTATTTCATTAGATCCTCTGTAAGGTAGATGATATATTATTACTCCCATTTTACAGATGACGAAACTGAAGTAGACAGAGGTTAAGTGACTTGCTCAAGATCACATAGCTTGTAAATGTCCAAGGCAGGATTCAAAATCAGGTCTCCTTGACTCCAGTACTCAATCCACTACACCACCTAGTTTCATCTATAAAATGGGGATAATAACAACCATATTATTTACCTCAACCTAATAACATCTATAATGCACTTTTCCATTGTTCTTTGAGTAAAGCTCAATTTTAATTTTCAGATATCCAGAGGATCTCTGAATGTACTTTGAATGGACTCCTTATGGAGGATAAATGGAAGAACCTGGACAAGATTTATACAAGATGAGGGACCATTGATGGGTTGAAATTTGCATTGTTGGAGGGAGTGCCTACATCAGAAATCCACTGAAATATGGAAATACAAAACATGATAATTGTTATACAGGATCAAAGCCTTGATTCCACTAGCTTAGTGTACTATTTCTGTGGAAGGACATAATGATTGTCTTCTCTTATAGGATGTTAATCTAAGGACATGAGCCCTGCCCCTCCCCATCCCCAAACATCCTAGTTTCCTCTGATAATTTTATTACAGACCAAATGAAGTTTGTTTTTGTTTTTGTTTTTGTTTTTGCATTTTTAGCACCATCCTCTTGGGTTTAACAGGTTCCATTTTATGAGATAAGTGTGGACATTTTGGTATAAAATAAAGAACACAGGCCCTAGAAGCAAGAAATTGGTTCTAATACATGGCCATGGGCAAGTCATTTAACTGTGCCACCCCTCCAATTTTCCCCTTATTAAAATTGGATCAATAATAATTGTATTGTCTGCTTCACAGGGTTGGTGTAAACAAAGTGTTTTGTGAACCACAAAATGTTATATAAATGTGAATTTCATGACCCCTTTTTATTTGTTTCTAAACTTTATTTTCTTAAAACAGGGACCCCTACTTTTAGAGATTCTGGGGTTTGATGAAGAACACCACATTCATTTTACTCAAACCCTTCCTAGTTTTATAGACTTTGAGTTTGTGCTTTGGTTTTAAGAATTATTTTAGAATCTAGGAACACACCCTGAAGCTACCTAGAAACACCTGGGTTACAGTCACTGGGTTGGGGGGGGGTGGGGGGGGGGGTGAAATTTCATCATAGTAGGGGCTCACATGACAGGGAGAGGTAGGAACCCTCATGTTTTTCCTTTACAAATACCTTTTCATCAGCAGGAGAAAAGATTCCTATAGGTGGATTAAAGGGCTTTTATATTACAGGGAAGACACAGCTACTGAAAAGATTTCATTTGAAAAGCTGCTCTGTTCCCTATGCATTAACTGGTTTATATCTGCCCAACCCTGACTGCCATGATGCTCTGGGTGGGGTAAGGCTTACATCATCACCCTACCAAGCATTCTCAGAGGACTATCAGGAAAACTCAAGAATCTCAAATCCTTTAGACCCCTTGTCACTTTGACTTAAATATCCTACCTAATCCCAACACCAAAGTCTAGAAAATCAGAGAGATAATGAATCTTGAGTAACTGAGCAATGAATTGGGGGGTATAAATTCAGTAGCCTGAAATGCTAATCTTGGTTATATCATCCACATTGGCCAGCAGATATTTTATTTACATTTCATCCTAACAACTTAAGATAATTTGTATCATTTGCCCTTGCTCTCAGGCAGAAGAAAATAGAGAAAATCTGATCACATGTCCCAGATAGGCAGGACCAAATATAGTAAAGGCTCATGAACGCTGACCCACAGATTTGGGATTGGGGTAAAACACAGTGATGATATTGCTACTCTGCCACAAAATCAGATGAGCTTGATGGCAGAACCATAAAACCCAGTATTCTAGGGGAGCAAATGTGTGTTAAAGATAATCTGTTGCAATATATAACTCTGGATTGTTTCAATCAAAGAAGGAAGGAAGGAAAGAAAGAGTAAGCATCTATTAAGCACTGTTCTAAGTGCTTTACAAATATTTTTTCATTTGATCCTCACAACCTTGTATGGTAGGTGCTATTATGATCCCCTTTTTACAATTGAGGAAACTGAGGCAGACAGAAGTTAAATGACTTGCCCAGAATCACACAACTAGTACATTTCTGAGATACTCTTATCTATTGCCTCACCCAATTGCCTCTAAAAGGAAAAGGTTTCACAGATAAATGAAATCCAGAAACCTTGCTTCAATTCATTTGGCCATACCACCTCCCACCAATCTTTGTCAGACCTACAAAGGAGCAACAGAATTGATTGGTTTGAATTTTTCCATTCCCTTGTCCATCTATTTGAAGTCCATCTACTTGAAGGGTTCATGTACAGATATGCTTCTGTAGGCTTCATTTTGCAGGTATGCTTCATTTTAAGTTGACCTCATTTTAAAAAAAAAAAAAGAAATCATTTACAAAACTGGTAAAGTAGGTCATTTGACAGTCCCTAATCTAGAATTTAAGGAATTTTCAGGATGTCAGGAATTTCTAGGGAGGGGCAGCCAGGTGGCTTAGTGGATAGAGTGCTGGGCCTGGAGTCAGAAGACATCTTCCTGAGGTCAAATCTGGCCTCAGACACATGCTTGCTGTGTGACCCTGGGCAAGTCACTTAACCCTGTTTGCCTCAGTTTCCTCCTCTGTAAAATGAGCTGCAGAAGGCAATGGCAAACCACTGAAATATCTTTGCCAAGAAAACCCCAAATGGGGTCATGAAGAGTCTGATGTGACTGAAAAAAACCACTTAACAACTAGTACCCGACTCTAGCCCACCTGAATCATATGTCAAAAAGCCCCCAGTGGTCCACTCAATTATAACCCCCAAATAAGGGAATAAAGTAGGAAACTAAATTTGCAAAATTTCTGAATGTAGAATTATGGGGTCCTTAAGCCTAGGTCCTAGGAAATGATAAAGGTTGAAGAAGGAGACATGACAGCTAAAGAGAGATTCCCAATCCCGAAAAATCCCAGAAGTCCTAAAAGTGTTAGAGTCATTTGTTGAAACCATAATACCCGGAGGGCCAGAGGCCTGGCCATAGTCTTACTCAATACAGGTTTTCTATTCATTCCACTCAAGGATTTTTTTTGAGGGGAGAGATGACCTATGTCTTTAAAAATAGAAGTTGATGGAAAATTAGAACTGACTCCGCAAAAAAAGAAAAATCACTTTCCAGTCAATGTTGCTATTACTGCATTTAATTTGCCCCTAATTAACTGTGTAACAGTGGCCAAATCACCTCACCTTTATGAGCCTTAGTTCTCTTATGTGTAAATAAGGAGGCTGTATGAACTGATCCCTAAGTTCCACTTTCTAGGCACTTCTATTCCATAAAAAGAGTCAGCAAGAAAGAGGAAAATTGGGGCCTAGGTCTCCCTAGTCATGAAGAGTCAGATGCAGTTTAGTCTAGGGAGCTGCTGCTTCTTATTATACACAGTGAGAGCTGCAGACTCTGGGACAGGGGTGGGGAACCTGCAGCCTCGAGGCCACATGTGGCCTCAAAGCTTCAGGTTCTTCACCCTTGCTCTGGAAGGCTCCCTCTTGGGACTTCAAAGTCCTGCATACCAGTCAGAGATGGAGCTGTCTTTTAGTAAGCAAACTGTTTTGCTCTATGAATAACTCAAAGTGGGAAAATAGTCACACAGTCTGTTCTACTCAGAATGGACAGTTTTGGATTTCCTTTTGTGTTGATCAACATCCATACTCTACATAGGAGTAAATTTATTTATGGGAAGAAAGGAGAGTCCAAAAGCATGAGGCTTTGCTAAAAAGAACAAGTTGCAAACACAGGACCATGGTTTGGAACCCCAAGAAGCCAAGGGGTATTTTGAAGACACTTGAGCCCAAGATGGGAGAGGAAGAAATGCCAGAAATAAGATGGAATCACAATGAATTATCTACCAGGCACACTAGGTGCATGTGATAGGGCTTCCAAAACTAACAGGAGCCAACCGACAAAAATATACATCAAGTAAGTAGTAAGCACTTTTCACAGCTGTGATTTCTAGTTCTCCTAGCCATCATCAAGCCTGAACCTAATAATGCTTTCATGTTCCCAGGACCAGGCTTAATGACTATCAAGATACAGCTCCCTCATATCTCTTGTATTTCTTGCAGAGGATTATAGGATTTAGAGTTAAGAAGAAACTTCAAGACCACTGAGTCCAATCCCGTAATTTTTTTAGATGAGAAAGAGAAGTCTAGAGAAGTTGTGACTTACCCAAGGTCCCAGAAATCATAATTAAACAGATTCAGACCCTGGTCTACCAATTCCAGATCTAGGGGGCCCACCATGATGCTTCTTTCCCAAACAGTTCCCTCAAATAGAGGCCTTGATTTTATTATTGAGAAGTGAGGCAATTATTTGCATCATGGTGTAGGAGTGGGAAATGCTCTGATAAAGGTTTTTTGCTGTTGTTTTTGTTTAAATTTCAATAAGCTCTTGTTCTACTAGAATATAAACTTTTTCAGGGCAGGAACTATATTTTTTTTGTTTTCTTTTCTTTGGATTCTCAGCACCTAACATGCTACCTGGCACATAGTAAGTACTTGATAAATGCTTATTGAATTCAATTGAAATTCAATTTTCTTTATATAAGAAGGGTGTTGCACACCCCAACTCCAACTAACATAACTAGTGAGATGCTCTATACTGATATTTT
The DNA here is from genome assembly GCF_900497805.2 of Vombatus ursinus. Classification (NCBI taxonomy): domain Eukaryota; kingdom Metazoa; phylum Chordata; class Mammalia; order Diprotodontia; family Vombatidae; genus Vombatus; species Vombatus ursinus. The sequence continues at coordinate 8,005,056 of NW_020954630.1, forward strand.
TACCAGCCTCTTTCTCATCCAATAAAGTTATCATGGCACAGAGCATCTTTCCAGTTATTGAGGTTGAAATGTGGAACACCCTTCTTACACTCAAGTTACTTTCCTTTAATTTAATTTTTTTTACCATTTCAGGCCACTGAAAATTGATATAATTTTCATGCTTTATGGAACCAGTTTTTCTTTTATAATCATATAAGTCCTTGTTGTTATGTTTAAAAATGAATATAGAGCAGTAGTAATAGGCTATTTTTATATTTCAATCTTAAAATATAAATTTAAATATTAAAAATTTTTTCAAATAAAATAATAGAGTGATGAGCCTATTTTTGAGTGTTAAAATATTTTAAAACTCTTTAAGGATGATTCTATAACTTCATGGAAATTCAATTTTTTTAATACAATGTAAGGTATTGGTGCCTGGGAACCCTAGAAGGCCATTAAGTTGCCATCAGAAAGAGGCAAAAAGGAGAACAGAGATGAACTTTACCCACTTCACAATTTTGCCTGGGGCCAATCCAATGTATGTAAGATGATGCCAATCTAATCCATATAAAGGGAAATGCCTTCCCCACCGTGCCCAAACCCCATCAAATTTTATGTAATGACTATCTAGCTTTCAGAGAACAGAGTGTTTTAATATGGAGAAATTTGTTTTTTTTTTTCTCAAAGATATTTAAGGCATTTTAGGGAAAACGTTAGATACTTTGAGATTGATGTGAATGTGGAGGAGGATTTTGGTTTTCCCAGCTGGTGGCTATGATGCCACTTTTAGAAATGCCAAGCTTCGATTTATAACTTTTCTGACTGTATATAAAACACACACACACACACACACACACACACACGACTGAAGAACATATTTTCTCTGAGAAAATAGTGACAGTCTCCCTCTGGAAATATGAAATTTTTGAATGGTGGATGGGTGTTAAAATTGGTTCTCTCCCACTGTGTGGAACTTCTCTTGATGCCAGGGGCAACAATGTTCAAGAGAAGCTATCAACATTTTCCCTTAAATGTATTCATAAGACTTATGAAACATAATAGACCTATTGACCTTATCTACAATGGAACAATCTATTCTCTTGTATCCTAAATAAATGTATAATCAATTAACTTCTAAAATGAGTCAAGTCCACATTGAACAGCATGATGCAATGGAAAGAACATTGACTCATGTCAGAGTACCTAGGTTTCTGCATTCAGACCCTGACTTTCTGAGCCTTAGTTTCTTTATCTGTAAAATGAAAGAATTGAACTAAATGGCCTCTGACTTCCCTTCTAGCCCTTGACTTACCCCAAAGTCAGGCATCACAAACTAAAGAGGTCCAAAACTGAACCCATTGACTTTAAAACCCACCATTTTTCTGGACCTCTCTTTTTCTGTTGAAGGCACCGCCATCCCTTTAGACATCCAGGTTAGCAACGTGTATTATCCTCAAGCTTTCACTCTTTCACTCCACATATCCAATCACATATCAGCTCTCAAATCACCTTCCTACCTCATAACCCTCACATCCATTTCCTTCTTTCTGATCATACAGTCACCAATCTAGCTCAGTGGCCAGGTCCTAATTAACCTCCTTGCTTCAAGTCTCTTCTTTCTTTAATCTATCCTCCATGTCAACGGCAAGTAAAATTTCCTAAAGCACAGGTCTGATAATGTCCATGCCCTTCTCAAGAAGTTCCAGGTTCAAATATAAACTCTAGTATCATTTATGACTTTTTACAACTTGACCCCAATCTACCTTTCCAGTGTTATTAAATATTACTCCCCACTCATGCTCTTTACAATCCAGTCAAACTGGTCTTCTTACCATTCCTCATTTAAGGAACTATGTTTCCTTTGCACTGGCTGTCCACCATTTCTATTCTGCAGGGCCTCCTCACCTTTGCCTCCTAGAATGCCTGGCTTCCTTTAAGATTCAGCTCCTAGAACACTGAACACAGTAATAGCAACATTGTGCAATGACCAATGTTGATAAACTTAGCTCTTCTCAGCAATGCAATGATCTAAGACAATTCCAAAAGACGCATCATGGAATGGAATAGATGTATTGCAGATCGAATGCATACTATTTTCTCTCTTTTTTTTTTGTCGTGGTTTTTCCCTTTTGTTCTGATTCTTATTTCACAACATGACTAATGTGGAAGTATGTTTAATATGATTGTACATGTATAACCTATATCAAATTGCATGCCATCTTGGGGAAGGTGGAGAAGAGAGAGAGAAAGAAAAAATTTGGAACTCAAAATCTTATAAAAGTGAATATTGAAAACTATTTTTGCATGTAATTGGAAAAAATAAAATATTATTAAGTGGGGGAAAAGATTCCACTCCTATGTAAGGCCTTTCCTTGATCCCCCCACTGCTAATGCCCTTCCCGCCAAAATCATCTATTTATCACATGTGCATCTGTGAGTATGTACATATATACACAGACACATGTGTACATGTGCATATATGTATATAAGTGCATATATACATGTCTGTATATGTGTATACATGTACATATGTTGGCTCCCCAATAGCCTGCAAACTGAGAGCAAGGACCATTTCACTTTGCCTTTATAATCCCATATGTAGCACAATGCCTAGCACACAGCAGGAATTTAATAAATGCATGTTAATTGACAGATTGACCTAGACTCTTATAGAGTGCCTCCTTCATTAGACACCAAGCATCAAATTACCTTAATGGGTCATACTTCCTAGATGGTATTTTATGAAAGATCCTGGGCATCCTCAACTCAATCAAATAAACATTTATTAAGAGCCTACTCTGTGTAAAGCACTAGGGATACTTATAGAGATTCAAATCTGTTCTCAAGGAGCTTCTTCTCTCCTAATAAGAGGTGAGGAAATGCACAAAAAGAACCATGTGATGAAGAAGAATGCAATAGATAGGAGCAAAAGAGAAGGGAACTCCAGGCAAAGTGCTATGGGAAATTTGAAGAGGGAGACCTCACTTTCACCTGTTGGGGGTGGAGAAGGTAGCAGGTTTCAAATGAAGCGTGTTAGCATCTCCTGGTTTAACTGTCCTGGACAATCACAATTACACTTTGCTATCTCATTATTTTCCAGCTACTTGTAATGGGACCATAATTCCTTGCCCTTCCCCAATTCAACTCTAACCAGGCTAGTAGGTCTCAGAAAAATACACTACAATGAGTTATAAGATAGGACTGAGAAGACGGCTTTCTGTTAAGGGGTTTGGACCTCCTTAATCCAAAACTAGACAAATTGTGAGCATTAAAATATGTAATTATTATTTCCACTTTTCTGCAAAAACAAATCCAAAATTTGTTACTCCACAAATTACCCTCAGATGTGACACAGAGCTTGGAATGCATAAGAAATAGATTAGTCTCTAAATTTCAAGGCTTGCTGAGGACATGGCCATAGGAAAGCTAGTAGAAAAAAAAAGGTGATTGTATATGAACTGACTATAAGAGAAGTAGTACTTAAGGATGCACTGGATTTGAGAAGTCCTATGGCTTCAATGTCATCATTCTGTTCCTGGCAGATAGACCAATAACAGTTGCCCATACTCCTTTGGTAGGGAGAAAAGGAGATTTTTATCTCTCCTCTCTTTTCCTTGCCCCTCCCTCTTCCTCTCCCTTTCTCTCTCTCCTCTCCTTCTTTCTCTTCCCCTCTCTCTTTCTTCTGTTCTCTCCTTCTCTCTCTCTTTGTGTGTGTGTGTGTCTCTCTCTCCCTCTCTCTCTCTTTCTCTAGGCACAGTCTTAAAAAGAGTTGTGCCCTTAACAAGCTTCATAGAGGAGGCATTGGAGCCTGAAAAAAGCCTTGGAAGCAGGATAGGACTTCAAGATGCAGAGTATGGGGTATAAGGATCCAATTTAAAGCACAGATTCCATTGTGAGTAAAGGCACAGAGGTAGGGGACAGCAGACAAGAATGGAACAGAGAGAATATTGTTATTTGGCTGGAATGTATAGCACATGAAGGAGAGTGGTATATAAAGCAGGATTTGGCAGGTGATCTAGAGAACCAGATTGTGGAAGTCTTTAGTTGCAGACTAAATGATTTCTATTTTATCCTAGAGACAACAGGGAACCATTTGTGAAGTCTCTTAATATTCTGGGGATTGGTGCAATTCACATAACAAAATCTTCAAAAAGGAACATCTAAAGAACCATGCTAATTCAAAAGATATTGGCCTAACCATTTATGAGTCAGTTCATTCCATTTACATTCACAATTTTGATGGTTAATTTTGCATTTTCCTTCATCTTATTATCTTGTACTATTATTTCCTTTGTTTCCTGTCACTTTACAACAACAGCAAAAAGGGTAATAATTGAAAAAGTGTGCAACACCAGTACCCTATGCTTGATGTAATTTGATTCTTCTACATTACCCTTCTTTCCCTTGACCAGAACCTAATCACAAGTTCTAATCCTTTCTACATTTCCTTTTAAACCTCTTTTCCTGATCCATCTTCCTGGTTAGAGTTCATTTTGTTTATGACTTTTTCCTCCCTGAATCTACCCTCTCTCATACTGCCCCCTTTCCCATATCCCTGTTTCCTCTCCAGCACTTCCCCATTGAGTGAAATGTATCTTTGTATATAACTGTATGTGTATATTCTTACCTTTTTTGACCAGTTCAGGTAAAAATCAGGTTTAAATGTCTCCCATTCTTTCCACTCCTTCTTCCCTGTTTGTGAAGTTTTTTACTTGCACACCTTAGTTATATAAGAATTTCTCCCATTCCTCCCACTTTCTTTGTAATGTATTCCTTTTCTCTCTTCCTTTCCTTTCTCTGTCTTATTCAGCTCCCTCTGTGATCCCTGAGGCCATTACAATTCTTAAAGACTGCTTTCCTACTATGCATCCTTATTAAGTATTTTCCTGGCTGCTCACTTAAATTTAACTTTTTTATGTTTATCTTTATTTCTGTGTTGATCATTCAAAGTTTCTACTTAGCTCCAGTCTTTTTATCAGAAAATCTTGGAAATCCTCTGTTTTATTAAAGATACAATTTACTCAGTTTTTCTTGGTAGGCTATTTTTCATTGCATATCTTTTGCCTCCTGGAATATCATATTCTTTGTTCTCTGCTTCTTTATAGTAGCAGCTGCTAAATCTTGTGTGATTTTTACTAAGGTTCCATGGTCCTTGAATTTTTTCTTTATGGCTACTTGCTAAATTTTTTTCTTTTACCTTGAGTTTAGCTATGACATTCTTTAGATGCATAGGTGGGTGATACCACCCCCTGGGGTTGCTGGAATGATGCAGGGGGACAGTAGTAGCCTCAGGTGCAAGGGGGAGCATTGAATAAAAATAAGGGGGCAGTGGAAGCATAAGGAAAGAACAGAAGATAAGAAAATTTTGAAAAAACTATTTGTACATGTTTCATCTGTTTGTAACCGAGTTTAAGTGATAATGATTACATTATTTTCCAAATAATCACACAACATGCAAATTATAACTGATCAACAGTCAAGTCCACCAACAGGTCTTAACAAGCAAGTGTTGGCAGGAGGGCATGTAGCACATTGTCAGGAAGTCCAACATCAGCAGGAATATATGTGTGTAATGATTTGTTTACAATATGATCCTATATGGTTACATGATGCAATATTGTGTCATCAAAATTTCAATGCAGAAAAACCCCACAAATTTACAATAATTATTACATTTAAGATGTGTCATTTTTTAAATGCTTGCTCTCTCTTGCTCTTCTCTGTCTCTCTCTGTCTCTCTGTGTCTCTCTCTGTCTCTGTGTATCTCTGTCTCTGTCTCTGTCTCTCTCTCTCTCTCTCTCTCTCTCTCTCTCCTTCTCTTCCTCCCTCCCTCCCTTTCTCCCAGTATTCATAAATAATCTCTCCTTGCATTTTGTTGGGGTTTTGTTCCATTTTTTTGCCCTTGTTTTAATTTCTTGTTTTCACACAGAGTCACTAACTTCTGTTTGGTTCATTCTAATTTTCAAGGAGTGTGTTGCTTGGATAAGGTTTTGTACTTGTGTTAAGCTGTTAATTCTTCTTCCAAGTCTTTCCTTCATAGCTCTGATTTTTTCCAGTTCTTTTTTCTAGAGCTCTCATTTCAGATACAAAATGATTTTAACATTTTTTAACTCTTGCTTCATTATATCCAAGAATTCTGATTGAATTGAGTTCAAGCTAAGTTTTTCTTTGAGACTTTGCCTGTAGATGTTTTGGAGTCATTCTCTTATTCTGAATTAGTATCTTGGATAGCCCTGTCACCATAATAGTTCTTCATGATGAGATTCTTCTTGTGTTTACTCATTCTTCTAGCCTTACTTCCTGACTTGGTACGTTGGGTAAGGGCAAAGTTCTATAAACTTCTGGAGAGAATATCTGAGCTTTGGTTGGTCCTATTTTATATTGTCTTGGGTCCCATTGCTGATTTCTCTTGATTTTGAGTGCTACATTTTTCAAGGATCTCAAGGGTAGCTCTTGCTGGGGACCTGTAAGTTTTCAGTACCACCAAAACGGTCTAACTCAGGTTGAAGTCTGATTGTTGCCCTTCTGGTCCAAGCTTTGCAAGCTTCTGATCTGGATTTGAGTCTGAAAACAGCACTATAGGTTTGCCTGTGGTGGGAACTCCAGTAACCACAGCTTCTAGCCCTCACTATCATCAGCAATTTGGAAGTTTCTTCATGTTCTAAACAACAGAATACCATGCTCTTTTTTAGTCTGAATGACCTGCTCTGGTTATTCAACTATAGCTTTCAGATCTGTCTAGAGACTGAACTGGAGGTTTTGATCCAGGATCAGGCTTCCATAGCTTCTGCCTGCTTCTGTTCTTCCTCCTTGAGCAGAACATAGCCACAGGCCCACAACCACTTCTTGTGCTAATCCTCCTCCCCCAAGCACAGGTGTCCTCCTTTGGTCTACACTGGATCTGTGGGTATGAGCAACAGAGTTTCCATTTGGCCCCAATTCCTGCCCCCTGCACTGCAACACATCCCTCTTTGCTGGTTCCAGGATTAGCCCAGCTCCCATTCTGGAAGGCTCCACATATGGGTGCCATCCTGGTTCAAGCCAGGCCCTAGTGTCCAAAGAACTCTGTCTGTCCCTCTATGGTGATCTGGGTTAGAAAAAAAAGACTCATGATTATTCTTTGGACTTCCTGATCAGAGCTTAGTCTGAGTTTGTTTGTTTTTTTTTTTTTCTGCCCCCTAGGTCTTTATGGAGTAGCTGTGTCAGAGTTCTGAGTTTTACTCCTTCTACCTACTCTGCCATCTTGGTTAGTCTCTCATGAAGTATAATTTGTAATGATTCTTAAAAGTGTCGCAAAATAATACAGAACAGGTTTTCACTTTATATCCCATTTTCTTCCTCTCTGCCTCTTTTGCCTACATTCAGGGGGCCCCAATTGCCTTCAGCATCATACTAATTGGCATGAATGACATCAGAGTATTTGGTACATCTAGGTGGCTTAGTGAATAGAATGTTGGCCCTGGATCAGAAAGAACTGTGTTCAAATCCAGCCTCAGACACTTATTAGCTGTGTGATCCTGGGCAAGTTACTTAGTTTCTGTCTGCCTCAGTTTCTTCATTTATAAAATGGGAGTAATAATGGTATCTACCTCCCAGGTTTGTTGTGAGGATTAAGTGAGATAATACACATAAGGTTATTTGCAGATCTTAAAGCATTATGTAAATACTGATGATTAAAGAGTAGTCCCTCTGGAAAGCTGACAGAACCTGTATTGCATGTTGCAAGCTCATGAAGAAATACATATGTGTGTATCTATGTGTATATATACATATATATACATATATATATGCATATTCCCATTTTGCTATCAATGAATGTTTAAAATACTAGGGGCCATAATGAAATTTCTAGGCCTTGAGATGAAAACTTGACAACAAGGATTTGCTTTGATGGGTGTGGGTGTGGGGGTGTGTGTGTGTGTGTGTGTGTTCGTGTGTGTATAAATAGAATACCTATGCACATAACCCTAGCCTTTGGACATTACACAGCTTCTATCCAATATTGTAGACTAGCCTATTCAAGCATCATTCCAAAAAGTGAAAAACAGTAACCTGGGCTAGCACTGAACTGGCATATGTATGTGACTAATGCAAGGAGATCTGCATGCATCTGGGCCCATTCTTATAGGGACAGCCTGCAATTCAGCCTGGACAGCAGAGAGCAAGAGTGAAAACAACTTCAGAGTCGACTAATCATCTCTATTGTTATAATTACTATGTCCCTACCCCTTCCTTTGAGAGGGGACAGATATTCCAAATAATAGACTCTAAATTTACATAACTAACAGCACAGAGCATTGGACTTGGAGTCAAGAAGACCTGAGTTCAAATCTGGCCACTTACTAGCTGTGAAACACTTGGCAAGTCTCTTAATTTTTCTGTGACTCAGCTTCCTCAACTGTAAAATGAGGATAATAACGGTCCCTACCTTTTAGAGGTGTTATGAGGATCAGATAAGATAATATTTATAAAGTGCTTTGCAAACTTTAAAATGTTGCATAAATGACTAGTTATTGTTATTATTACTACACAGCCAAGCGGAAATAGAAAAATCCATCTGACATAAATTACCTCAGGTAAAAAATTGTCACTCTGCAACATACTCCCTAGGAGAAACCCCCACATGGGTGTTATACTCACTCATAGCATAGGGTCCAAATCTAATTCTGGAATTTCCAAAGTAATTCTAGAAAGAACCTCTCAGGACAAAGCTCAGACTATTCCACTGCAAAATGTTGCCTCCCACATGAAGAAATACTGCTTTCCAGTATTACTTTGGTGCCTACTATCACTCCCTCCTCAGAATGTCTATAAGACATAAAGTATAGCTCATACCACACCTCTCAGCACTTGGTCACATATTATTTTATGCTGGGTGATAAGGGTTTCATGTATATTAGACTTGACTCCCAATCTGTAATTACATTCTGTGAGGGCAGGGGTCACATGTCCCCAGAAGTGTAGGTGGTAACATGGAAAGACTGCTATACCAACAGCCTGCGTGCTACTGCTGGGTATGTGGCACAATAAGAAGGGCATTCAATTCAGAGCTAAGGGATAACAGGTAGGTCACTTAGCCTCTCTGAGTCTATATCTTCACCCCTAAAATGAGAGGGTTGAACAAGATGATTTCTGAATTCCCCAATTCTATGATATTCTGATTTTCATGACACCAAAACACTAGTCTATTCTTTAAAGTCCTTCTGCAACAGGGAAAAAAACGTGTGGGGGCAGCTAGATGGCGCAGTGGATAGAGCACCAGCATTGGAGTCAGGAAGACCTGAGTTCAAATCTGGCCTCAGACACTTACTAGCTGTGTGACCCTGAGCAAGTACTTAACCCCAATTGCCTAAAAAGAAAGAAAGGAAGGAAGGAAGGAAGGAAGGAAGGAAGGAAGGAAGGAAGGAAGGAAGGAA
>NW_020954630.1:8014463-8054482 GCF_900497805.2 Vombatus ursinus
GAAGGAAGGAAGGAAGGAAGGAAGGAAGGAAGGAAGGAAGGAAGGAAAAAACATGTGTGCCTGTCTACCCTTGGGGGCAATCCTGCCTACTATTTGAGGCAACCCAGTGAAATAAATCTGAGGAGCAGATGAAACCTCCTCTGATGACGGAAAGCATTGCTCCTTGTTTAGACCCCTCCATCCCCTGCTCTCCAAAAAAAAAATAAGTTGTAAGGTCAACGTACATTACATCCACGTGCTGAAAAATAGACAAATACAAGTGTCCAATTTCATTGTCATCATCAAATGGAAATACCAAGATAAAGGAGTGCTTGTGGAATTGCAAGGACCACATTTCTCTCCATCCCTTTGATGTATACCAAACTCCTGGATACTCTGCCAAGGTGTGACTAATGCCTTCTTAGTCTGTGCTTACCTTGTTGCATAAGTTTTCATATAATTCTGCAAAGCCTTTAAAACTTGGTTTAGAAAGTACAGGAAAGAAAAACTCACCTCCGAAACATTTTACATAACACAAAAATCCCCATCCCCCAGCCCCTCAGTACAAAGCAAGTTTTATTAACACACCATGGCAAGAGCTCAGTTTAAAGAGTACTGTGGGCATTAAAGGGGATTGTTTTATGTCTCTGACATGAATGCTCAGGGTGGATGAACTATCAAGACGTAAGTTTAAGTGTGATTAATGCTTTGTAATTGGAATACATCCAAACTTATTAAACCCAATGGAGTAAAAGAGCACAACTTTTTCATATTATTTCCAAGTGATATAATTAGGCTTCATGTTATATCAAATGAAAATGCAGATAGAAGGAAGAGGGGAAGAATGCCTTCTGTTTTATTTACAAAGGAGTATACAGAGGGAACCATGCATTTTGATAAGCACAAACACAGCACTTACTACACTCTCAATCTAGAGAGAAAAGACTAACTTCAATCTCCCTGTATATTCAGGGAGTATTTTCACAGGCTCCTGAAATAACATCTGGTCTACTAGGATGTAAAAAAAAATCTGAGTTTCTAATAATTTATTCTGGAGGTTTTTTTCCCTTAAAAGCTAGAAATTCTACAAATGCAGTTTAAATAATATTCTTGCATATCACACAAAATACCAAAAATACTAAATGCTTACCTTTCTGCCTAAGGAAATAGAAGCAAATGCAACCTTATTTTAACCTAGAAAGTTTCCAATAGCAAGAAAATTTATCTGAACTTAGATATTCAGATCTGATTGATTAGGTGCTATGTGTCTCTTACTGTTCTGACTTACAACGTTTCACAAGGCCAATGCAACTTCTAATAATCATTTCTCCACATCAAGTTCCTCTCTGTCCAGGCTGACCTGATACATCATTTCCATTTCAAAGGATCTGAAACCTGTCCATAGAGCTGGTGATTGAACACCACCTCAGCACAGCTATGTGTTTGTCAAGCAACTTGCTAAGCCCTGAAAAATTAGACTTTTGAGCATCAGTGCCTAACTATCTTTTTTAAAAGGTAGTTAGGATGCTGGTGTGTGTTTTGTTTTTCTTTTAATATCAAAACCTATCCCAACCAATTCTAAATTCCAAGGTAAACCTAAGAAGCCTCATTTTGACAGCATCATTCACTTGGATGAGAGGTAGGAGAGGAAGGTAAGGTACTCCCAGGTCTCTTAACTGATAAAAGAATAACAAATACTGAGGGGGAAAAGTTCTGCCAAACAACAAAGCTTCAATTTATTATACATGCTCATCAATTTAACCCAAAAAAACCCTTAAAAGCCTGAGGGTGATCCAACCCCTTTAATACCCAAGGCCCTAAGCACGCCACAGATCAAGGCCCAAGCCTGAGCCTGCTTTGTCTGCAAAAGATGAAAGCCCCACAAAAACAGGTGAAGGCTTTTTTTGAATCATCACCTGCAATTAAGCAAAGGAAAACTAAGAGGAGCAGAGGTAAGCTGAACTCGCTTTAAAAAGACACCCTGGGAGCAGGTGGATGCTTGCTGAGGTGCGCTGCGGTGTCTGCTGTCACTCTTTCACCAAATAATGAGCATTGACTGGGATTTCCTGCACGTTAACAACAGATCACTTGGTGGGAAAATTTGGTGAGTACTGCACAGGAAGGAAACACATACACACACACACACACACACACACGCATATGCACACACACAGTATCTGTGTCTTACACGTAATTCCTAAGTGCATTTAGTTTGCTTGGTTTTTGTTCTGTTTTGTTTTGGCTAAAACAACAGCAAGGCCACAAGGAAGAGTAACCATTTTAAACCAAGTATCACCATGAAGACTTGCATTTCAATGTGGTGTCCCTTCCACCCTTGTCATAGTTTCAAGTATATCTTCTCAACTGGACCTCAGCATCCTAATGACAGTTGACCAAATCTACTTTATCCATTCTTACCTTTTCCTTAAGCCCCACCAAAAGTCTTTAAGGTTAAAAAAAAAGTCAAACTCAACAAATGTATACTCCTTTATGGTGAAGAGACACAGATCTATAATATACATAAAGAAGCTAACAAGGATGCTCCAGGATTTGGTTACCACCCCACTAGGAAATGTCATCTCAAATCTTCAATCAAATTTGTCTTCAAGAAGAAAGACTGATTCATCAGAAGGCATAGAAGAGGACTGAATAGGCCATGGTATTATGGAGCTAGGGGCAGCTAGGTGGCACAGTGAATAGATTGCTGGGCATAGAGTCAGGAATACTCATCTTCCTGAGTTCAAATCCATCCTCAGACACTTACTAGCTGGGTGACCCTGGGCAAATCATTTAACCCTGTTTGCCTTAGTTTCCTCACCTATAAAATGAGCTGAAGAAGGAAATGGCAAACAACTCCAGTATCTTTGCCAAGAAAACTCCAAACAGGGTCATGAAGAGTCAGGCATGACTCAAATAACTGAACAACAACAACAACATTATGGAGTTACAGTAATCAGAATCTTGATGTAAAAAAAGGAAGGGTCCAATTTCTGTTTTTCACCCACACAAGCTTCTACATATCCAGTTTTATTTTTTTTGTTTTTTTCTCCCTGTATAATCAATAACCACAATCAATACTAATTTTTTTTCTGCCAACTGATGTAATGCATTAGGTAAGAGCTTCATTTCTTAACTTCTCCAACACTTCGGGAAATAGAATGACCCATTATTCGTGCCAGAAGATCATCTAATCTATCCCTCTCATTTTATAGATGAGGAGACTGAGACCCAGGAAGATAAAGAGGCTCACACAGGGTCTTCAGGTCAGAAATCCAGTGTTCTTTCTACTACACTAGGCTTAGCCTCTCCAAGGGCAGACCTCAGAAAGTTTAGGGAAAAATCCTAGAATAAATTCATTTGCAACGTCCTATTAATACCACTTCCATCACTCCTCATATTCACTCCCTTATCTCTATTTAAAAGGCCATTATCCTAGTCTAGGCCATGATTATTTTTCTCCTGGATTACTATAATATCCTCCCAATTAGTATCTCTGCTTCCTGTCTCTATGCTATCCAATCCATCTTCCACATAGCTACTAAAATCTCCCTAAGGTACAGATAAGGCTGTGCCATTGCCCTGCTCAAAAATCTTTAGTGGCTCCCTATTGCCTCAATATTCATAACCAAACTTCCTCAGCTTTGCAATTAAATCCCTCCAAAATCTGGGTCCAATGTGTCTTTCCAGGCATGTCATATTCTTTGCACTCATGCAGTCTATGTTCCAAATAAACTGGGCTTCTAGCTGTATTCCATCTCCCCTCTGAGACTTTGAAGAGGCTATACCAGGGGTGGGGAACATATAGCCTCAAGGCCACATGTAGCCTTCTAGGTCCTCAAGTGTGGCCCTTTGATTGAATCTTTCAATAAAGGGTATTTGTTCTGTGAAGTCTGGATTTAGTCAAAGTGATGTTCTTGAGGACCTAGAGGGCCATATGTGCCCTCCAGTTACAAGTTCCTCACCCCTGGAGCCTATCTGCCTATGCCTAGAATGGATTCTCTCCTCAGCTCTGCCTTTCAGAAGCCTTTTTCTTCAAGCTCAACTTACCACCTTCCCTGATTCCACCTCAAATTGTTTTGCATTTATTTATCTGTGTATAAGTTGTATACACCACCCCAATCAAATGTGAACTCCTTGAAGGCAGGGGCTATTTCATTGGGTTTTGTGTATGTGTCTGAATTCTCCATACCTTGCACATAGCCAGTTCTTAGCATACGAAGAATTGATTAAATTGAATTAATTGAATTGACAATTATGGTAGCGATGAAATGGATCTTACATTGTCTTTCATAGCCTCATATTACCTTCGGCCAATATGTTCATAATTTTCAACTTAGACCCTCATCAATTTGGATCCTATGGGGAAATCACCGTCCTAAGTTTTTGGACAAAAACTTTACATGTTCTTTTAAGAGAGGGTTAAGATGACCTAGACCTATAATTTCATAGGCATAAGGAATTCTCTAGGGTGGAAGCTCCCTCTACAAATACAGATCAACCACTGTACCGCAACTCATAGGCTTAGCTGGTGGGGGAGGTTAAAATGATTTGCCCAGGGTCAAATAGCCAGTATGTGTCAGAGCAGGGACTTAAGCCTGGGTCTTCTTGACTCTAAGACTGTCTTTCTATCCACTCTAACACACTGCCTCTCATTTAGTCATTTAGTGAACATGAAAACAGAAGCATTCAGGACACAACCTAATCATCTGAAATACAAGCAAGGCCAATGCATCCAATGTAAAATCACTCTCTTATTTACTACTAAAAAGAGGAAATCTTGGATCATGCCAACTCATTACCTATCATTTCTATGCCCCAGCAGGTCATTTTTATATTTTTAATTCTACTATTATAAATCATGATAATTTCTCTAAAAAGAGAATTAAGAGGCAGAAGGGGGATCTGTTTTGCTGCAAGGGTGGGACCATTTCTCCAGTGGGTGTGCAGGTTTGGCAACAAGTCAAGTGCCATAGAGATGAGGACTAAATGCTTTACTCTCAACACAAAGAGACTTGTGGCTTTATCTATTCAAACTAACTGTGAAGAAGAGTATCAGGTAACCAGTGCTGTCATTGTTGGTGTTTCCCTCCCCCCTCCTTCCCCAGAGAGTTAGATGTTTGTGTGTAGTCCTACTCAGCTGCCAGTCCTGAGCAGGTAGAGGATGAATCTGATGTGTGAAACCCATTTTTAGTGCAAGTGTCTAGGTGGGATAGGACAAAATCTAGCTTTAGAGGCTAACTGTGTTATGTCTGGCTTACATTGCACACAGCTGTTATATTTGAGGGAACATAAGCTGCCTCTAATTATATGTGAAGGACGTATCTATACTATAAAATATTGTAATATAGTATCATCCTACTATTTATGTGATTGTACACATAAATGAGAGGTCTTAAGCCACCTTTGGGCTCTAGATCAAACAGAAGACTCATAAAGCATCTGGTGGCTACTGGGTCTTCTAACAGATCTTCACTCTTTCTTCCTCTGCCTTTAATAGTCCTTCCTTCTCCTTCTAAAGGTAACTTTACTATTTTAGTGCAGGGGCTTCTATCTAAAGGGCAGCTAGGTGGTCCAGTGGATAGGGCACAGGTGCTGGAGTCAAGAAGGCTCATTTTCCTGAATTCAATTCTGGCCTCACATACTTACTAGCTGTGTGACCCTGGACAAGTCACTTAACCCTGTCTGCCTCAGTTTCCTCATCTGTAAAATGAACTGGAGAAGGAAATGGCAAACCACTTCAGTATTTTTGCCAAGAAAACCCTAAATGAAGTCAGAGTCATACACAACTGAAGCATCTGAACAACAACAACAAATTCTAAGTCAATGAAAGCTATGCTAGGTTTTTCCCAAATATTCAAGTTTTTAAGAAACTGGCATAAATCATGACTTTGGCTTTCTTGACAAGTGAGTGGATGCCAAAACTAAAGCTTAGAGGAAGTCTCTCACCGTGCTTCCAATCCCATTGATCAAATGGATTTTGATTTGACAATGAAAACAAATGAAAGGTGTAGGAAAACCAGTGGAAATTTTGCCTCCAATCACCATTCTCTTGCCCCCCTCAACCACAACTTTTATCAACAACTTGATACCATCTTGGTTGATTTTAGCTGGGGAAGGGGGAAAGAAATAAAGTGAGAACAAAATAAATGTTCTGCCTCCTCCAAAACTCTTACACTTGATATACCCTCTGCCCATCCCAAACCTTTCTCAGGACCTAAGAAGGGAGTACCCAGCCTTATACCACTTACACACACACACACACACACACACACTTTTTTTTGTCCCAAACCTTTAATTTCATGGGTGTAGGAAATTCATTATACCGATGCAGATAGTTCTCTCTTTCATCTTAGTTTTAGAGTTGCCTGGGACCCTGAAAAATTTGTGACTTGCCCAAGGTCACATAATAGCTATAAGCTAACATTTTTATAGCACTTTAGGGTTTGCAAATAACTTTTAAAATATTATCTCATTTTTCTGGGTGGTGCTATTATTATCCCCATTTGACAGATGATGACACTGAGGTATACAATGGCTAAGTGACTTGAACTGGGCCATACAGATAAGTGGCTAAGGTCACATTTGAACTCAGGTCTTCCTGACTCCAGGCCCAGTGTTCTATCTACTGTTCCACCTAGCTGCCTCTAAGGGGTTGGATATTTTAGCATTTCTTAGCTTAATTCCAAATTGCATTCCAAAGTGGTTGGACCAGTATACAATCCATAGTATATGAGAATGCCTGTGATATCCCTTCAAAATTGACTCTTTTGATCATTTGTAACCTTTGCTAGTTTGTCAGGTATAAAGCAAAACTTAGCTATTTGGAGCAATTGTTCATATGGTTGCTAAGCTTATAATTCTTCATTTGAGAATAATTTATTCATAACCTTTAACTACTTAAATCTTGAGAAATATCTTGGGGTGTTATATATTTGTGTTATAGTAGCCCCCACTATATGTTAAATATCAAACCCTTTCAAAGATATTCTATGCAAAAATTTCCCCAGTCAGTTGCTTTCCTTCTTATCCTAGTTGCATTGATTTTGACTATGCAAAAGCTTTTTTAATGTGATTGAAATGATTTTATCTTTTATGCTTGATTCTACCCCTAATTTACTTTCACAGTCTGGTAGGACTTTAAGGGGCAGATTTATAACACTTTGCGTCTCATTCTTCCAGGAACCATTATTTTGCCTGGAATTTCTACTGCAAATCTATGACACCATGGAAAGACAAAGGAATTTGATTATATAAATTGCTAAAGGTAAGGGAAGATGGCAGAAGAGGTTGGTGGTTTCCTAGGTTTGTCCATAGAAGTACTAATCATCTCATTCAACCTCAGGCTTCTAGATATATTAGCCACACAAGGATGAACAAAATAACCTGGAGAAAGAAGCTGACTATGTAAGAATGTCTAGGTACCCATCTTGGGTCCTAGACTATTAAAGGACTGAATAGCTTACTAGCATAATGAGCTGAATAGATCTGCTTGGCAGCCAGCTAAAAGTTAAGTATAATTACTACAAGATCTGAGAGCTCTTGTAAAAAAATTTGGTAAAAAAAATTTAGCCTGTATATCAACGGAATGAGGTCCTTACGGATACGTTAAGGAAGAAAGTGAAGAGACTGGGATCCACTGGGGAGAGGTATAAGCTGAAAGAGAATCATGAACTATTAGAATATCAGTATACCCTTAGACTTTAAGCATAAAGACCTAGAAACCATGAGGGATTATACAAAGTTTGGGGTATGGTTGGTGCTACCTGTGTATATATAGCATGAATGAGCTGGTAGCTCAAGACTGGAATGACACGGCATATTCACGTATGCTCTCTTGAGTGAGCAGGCACAGCAAGATTAGAGAACCACCTGGTGGCTTGCCCAGGTATAGAGTCCCCAAGCAGCTGCTCTGACCACATACCTCTAGTGCTAGTAGAGGAAATACTGCACTTTGGAGACCCAAGCTGATCTGTTGGGGATAGGGAAGGGGAAAGGGGACATGCTTCCATTTTTTAATGTGTTAAGTGATCAGACACATATACAGAAGGAAAAAAAAACTCCCAAATTTTGACTTTGTTAGCACCATGGTCTTACCGGCAAGGTGCTCTGCCCTAGTGTGGCTGGGTTAGTAATACATTAATATATTATAAGAAAATTTCATTACAGCATCATTCTAACCAGAGGTTGCTTCCTGTCCTTTCTATCAGTCAACAAACATTTACATGCCAGGCACTATATCTCTGCTGAGAAGCAGAGATATAAAGAAAGATATAAAGAAACAATCTCTGTTCTCAGGGAGTTCATATTCTAATGGGGGAGGCAACATACAAATAACTATGAACCTACATGATATAAATGGATATATGTACACATATATACACATACATACATGCATACCATACATATACATATATGTGTGTGTGCATATGCATGTATGTATGTGTGTGTGGTGTGTAATGTAAATGGGAGGTAATCTCAGGGGGAGATTACCCTCCTTTTCTTCCATATGTCACTAAGCTGATATACTGGATAACAGAGTCAGGATCCAAAAGAATCTTGGCAGAACATTTGGAACTCAATAGGGATAAGAATAAAGACTTCCCCTTCCACAAAAAAAAAGTCAAATTCAGATGTAAAAGATAGAAGAAACATGATTAGATAGCAGTTGTTCTGAAAAAGATCTTGTGGCTTCAGGGTACTGCAAGCAATGTCATGCAGCAGTCAAAAAAAGGCTGCATTAAGAAAAGCATAGCTTCCAGAAATACAGAGATGATGGTTCCGCTATGCTCTCTCTACCCTAAGCAGACCTCATCTGGAGCATTATGGTCCTTCTGTGTTCAAACCCCAGTTCTGCTAGTTATTGTTTATATGACTTTTACCAAGTCACATCATCTCTGAGACCATTTTCCCATATACACACATCCTGTAAAATAAGGAGAAGAGAATACCACAGTGTAATAGAAAAAGCCCTGACCAGAGGACCTTTTTTTTAAAATTCTGGCTCATTTACTTGCTCCTATCTGATCCTGGACAAGTCACCTTACTTCTCTTGGTCTTTGGTTTCTTCCTCAGTAAATTGATGGGGTTGGACTGTAACTTCTAAGGTTCCTTCATCTCTAACATCACTATCTATGATTCTGTGATTTTACTAAGGGTTATGGTTCTTTCATTCAATCTATTAACACTCTATAGAAAAATGTTTCTCTTCTTTCCCTACAAACTGGTGTTTTCCATACTCTCATGCAGAACAACTATCTTATTAGACATGTTCCCTTCCCCTTAGTCCCTTTGAATCCCCCTTAAGGGATAGTCTTCTTCAGCTAGTGGGTAAAAGGCTTGGCCCCTTAAGAACAACCATTCTTATTTACACATCTGCAGTTCTAACATTAATGTGATTGGTCCATCTGTCCATTTTATCATCCCTTATATCCTCGCTCAGTTTGAATTTACTTTCAATTTGTCACACTTATATTCATATATGTATATATAACCTATATATGTACATATACATACATACACACATAAACATATGCATATTATATACATAGACTACAGATGTGTGTGTGTATATATATATATATATATATATTTATATATGTGTGTGCATATTTTTTCCACATGGTTGGGCAATAGGTATTCTCTCCTCTCTTACTCATGTGTTCTCCTGGCAGGAATCTGAAACCTTGAATATTAATCCTAGTAAGTAAGTAACAAACATAGTGTCATATTCATACTTGGCGAGGACCTGCAATCCCTTGCAAGGACTTGTACCAGGAATAGTTACACATTAACACAAACTTTAATATATTGACTTTGCATTCTGTATATTTGGCTTAGCCTACCCTACCTGCTCCTGAACCACCATACAGGGATGTTTTTTACACATGTTTTACAGGCTTTGAAACAGAGCCAGATCACTTTAAGTTTCTTGTCACATCCTGCCATTCTCCTATGCCTTAGACTTTTGTGGTCCAATTATACCCTGTAGCCTCCTTAAGAGCTGTTCAACAACTTGTGAGAAGTATCCTTCCTTTCTTTAATTAAAAAAAAAATTTACCCACATTCATGCCTCAATATGCCATCATGAACTACAGGACCTTGGGCAAGCTACTTCCTCTCGTTGCGTGCCAGTTTCCTCATATGTAAGATGAAAAGTTGGGATATTATGATCCCTAACATTCTTTCTAGCTCTTAGACCTTGAGATTCCCTTGTCAGGATTGGGAGGGGGAGGAGTAGAAGAAAAGTGAAAGATTTCAATATTCAGACCATCTGATATCCGAATTATACAATTTTCCTTTCTGCAATATACATGTCACTATACCCATCATGTTGACTCACTTACTCAGATCCATAAGGTCTTTTTTTCAACATTTTCTCCCCTTTCAGAGTCTCCTCTTCACTCCAATTATTCAATACCTTATGCTAACCTTATAGATAAAAATGACCTAATAAAGTAATTTACATTAAGCCAATAAGGATGTAATAAGGATGTAAAGATGTCAGACTCAACTGCAGGAGGCCCAAACCAGATTAAAATATAATTAGGAAAAGTTTAACAAAATAAATAAAAATACAACATAGATAATGTTAATTTGTGGTTTTCTAAGTCAATATGTTGCACGAGCAGAGTTCCTTTCTATTTGAGTTTGATGCCACTGATTTAATACATCACCTCTGCCAAAATTATTTGTGTTTTCAATAGGTAACCCCAAAGAAATGAATATCTAAAATAGGGGTTCTTAATCTGGAGTCTATTAACTTGGTGTTTTTTTTCTTTTGATAATTGCATTTCAACATAATTGGTTTCCTTTGTAATTCTATGTGTTTTCGTTTTATGTATTTAAAAACACTATTCTGAGAAAGAGTCCCTAGGCTTTACCAGACTGCCAAAGCAGTATATGTCACCAAAAAAAGGTTAAGAACCCCTATTCCAAAGGTTGAGTTTCAGGTGCCTGAATGAGGAATATATTTATGGCAAAAGGTCATTCTAGGCACCCCTAAAATAATACCAGATATATTAGTGCCTCTCCTACCTGTAAAAAAAACAGCAGATCAGATGACACGGGAATTCTCCTGTAACACTTTGCAAAAAGGAAGAATTCAATATTAATCCAGGACCACCTTGGACTGTGTCCAAAGAGGCTTAACTAAAATTTAAACTTTGGACTACTGAAATATCAAGAAACCTAATGATCAGACCATGTCATTTATGAGGCGCAGCACCCTGGCATGAGCCCTAGGGTATTTCCTTAAATGTAATCAGTTCCATCGAAAAGCCTCAGGTTCATTATAAAATGATTGCATTGCAGGTTTCACTTCCTTATGAGAGATATCACCAGCATGAAATATATGCTGTTTCACCTTTCCAGTTCTGGTTTGTTTGGGATTTTTTGTTTGGTTTTTGCTTTGTTTTCTTTTTTTATCAGACCTGATTCAATTGGTATAGGGAACTGTAGGCAAGGTAACTTGCTTCCTGCCAATGTAGGTCAGCAGCTGTGTCACAACTTACAGTTTTGATAGTTACTTGGGCCAATGAGTGGTTAAATGACTTGTCTAGGGAAGCAATAGATGGAGTCCTTAGAGTGCTAAACTTAGATTCATGGGATATGAGTTCAAATCCCAGTTCACTACCCATGTGAATTTGGACAGATTATCTAAACTCATTGAGTCTCAGTTTCCTCATCTATAAAATAAGTTTATTGGAATGATTACCTCAAAGTCCCTTTCACTTCTAAATCTATGATCCTAGGACCCCAGATCTTCTTCCTGATGCTTATATCATCTTTCTATCCCCTAACCTACACCTGCCTCCATTTCATTAGTCCCATTAAAAGTGTTCTAAATTGAGCTCAACATTTTCTACCAGCCCCATCTACATTCATTATGACTCTTTGGTACATTCTATTTATAGCAGGAGGCTAATGGGACACAAATTGAATTCATGTTAAAAAGATACCTAAGGAGGGAAGGCAGAATGGCCACAGTGCTGTTTTTAGGACTAGGATTTTAGCCACGTCTATTCTCTAATTTCTTTTGACCTGTTGACACGCTCATATGCACGCCTACAGCAGAGTCATCCCAATGATAGCTGTCCATGATGAAGGAGCAAAGTGACTTCAGTAGTCAGTCAGTATTTGGAGACAGATTAGCCATTATGGATGGGACAGGGTCCGAATTAATGAAGGGACCCTAAAGGCAACATTGTGAGGTGACAATGAGGCAAGGTAAAAATCTGTTCAAGACCTTAGCCCCACACTTGATTCCTTTCTCTTCTGTGCCTTCACCTAAATTTCTTCCCTTTTCCTCTCCCTATGTGTGTATGTATGTATGTGTAGACATGCTCCATATTGGAGAAAACTCTTCACTTGGCTTGTTATAGACCACCACTACCACTAGATACTTGTATCGTTTTTCTAGTCCCTTTCATAGAAAATTTATCAAAGGTGGATAGTGTACATTCCCTTCTTCTATTTCCACACTATTTATTCCTCCTTACTCCCCTACAATCTGGTTGCCCACAACCACTGTTCTACTGAAATTGGCTTTCCAAAGGGTGACCTCCTACACACACCAGGTTTAGAGACCTGTTGTCAGTTCTCATAATCCTTAACATTTTTAAGAGTAGCATTCTTATTTAATTACTCTTTTCATTTCCTAACCATTTATTTAAAAATATGGAAGACTTCATGGATCTGCATGTCATCCTTGAACAGGGACCATACTAATCTTCTCTGTATTGTTGCAATGTTAGAATATGTGCTGCTGAAGTAAGCATTTGCCTTAATTTTGCTGCAGCATTTGGCACCATTTACCACATTGTCCTTCCTGAAACTCTTTCTTTCCTCCCTTGGCTTTTGGACACAGCATTATTCTGATTTTTAGAGTTTATAATTCAATTCAGAAAACATTTGTTAAGTGCCTATCACAAGTGAGAGGATTTTAACCTCTAGAATTACACTGTAATTGAGCCTTCTCTGTCTCCTTCTAAGGCTCCTCTTTCTCCTCCGGTACTTATTTTGGACATTCTGTCTTTCCCTCAGAGTATGAGGCCAATTTCATGGCTTCACCCAGCATTTCTATTCAGGTGATTCTCAAGTCTATATCTCTAGCTCTGACTTCTTTCTTATCCGCGCTAAACCCTAGCTAATACTAAACATCTCCAACTGGACATTCCTACCAAAACTACAAATTAACCCTAAACTCATCTTCCCCACTAAAACCGACTCTCTTATTTCTGAAGCATTGGAATATGACATTTGTGGAGGGATATTGTATATTACCTTGATTCATTTAAATTTATAATATTATTGAAAAGTTTATTTAATTTAAAACTAATTGGATACTACTAACTTAAATTATCTCCATTATTGGCCATTAATGGCTATTATTGGCCATTCAATGAAAGCCAGAGTGATTTGGGTTTTAAGGTGGAGTCAAGTAGTTCCATCTTTAACACAATGGGCTTTTAAAAGTCTTCCTTTTCTGAGCTATATTTCAAGAAATCAAAAATGAAAACCACTCAGGGCAAAAAGTAAATTGTCCCAGCTTTTTGGAAAAAAAGGAGGAAGAGGAGGAGAAAAGAGAAAGAGGAGGAAGAAAAGGAAGAGGAGGAGGAAGAGGATTCCCCAATTTGTGTTTGAATTAGCAGGTCGGGTCACCAGAGGGACTACTACTATCAGATAACATGACAAAGACAGTTAAGACAAAACCAATTCCTAAGACCCTAGTTCATTCCTTCCTACAAATATAGTCTCCATGCAAGGAGTAAGCTTCAACTTAGATCACCATAACTATAGTGAGGCACATGTTTAAGAAATGTGTGTGTCACACATATTTCCTATAGTCCATAGTACCATGCTGCAACTGTAGTCGCTCAATTAATACAGGGCTTGTTGAGTTGATTGAAAACGCTACCATATTGCAAGCTGAAGAGATAATGGGTGAGTTAGTTTGCTTCCAAGGGTTTACATTCCAAGGCTTTCCAAAATCATCCCCACTTTACTTCATCCCCTTCCAGCTAAAAACCTATTTTGGCTTGCAGCCCCAGTCTCCAAGAGTATTCTCCCAGAATGGGAATGCCACATGTAAAAACACTTCTTCATCTCAATTTCCCCCAAGGATTGGTGATAATTACATTATTAAACTATTCATGATACCCACATACCTCAAGTAGTATGGTTCAATCATTGTCATTTGAACCACAAATCATCTGAATCCAGTTCCTTACTCTTTCCACTGATGTGTGGTAAGAAATTTTACAAGTAAATAAATCCTTACTCCCCATCCCAATCAATT
Source organism: Vombatus ursinus (assembly GCF_900497805.2). Classification (NCBI taxonomy): domain Eukaryota; kingdom Metazoa; phylum Chordata; class Mammalia; order Diprotodontia; family Vombatidae; genus Vombatus; species Vombatus ursinus. The sequence continues at coordinate 8,028,739 of NW_020954630.1, forward strand.
CATTTCAACCCCTGTCCAATTCATTTTCCCAACCCCCAGAACCCATTTACAAAATGGGAATAAGAAGGTGATGACCTTGTTACTTTTAGGAAGAAAAATAACAAGAGAACTTGCCAACAGCTAATGTCTTGTAAAGTATTATGCCTAATCCTGATGGTAAGAAGAAAGTAAATTGTTCCCATTAAGGAAAAGGAAAAAGTCATTTAGGTCATAAGATTTCTTTTTTTTCTCATAACATTGTAGAAGATAGTAAAAAAAAAAAGTATTGTCGGCAAAGATAGATAAATCACCGCACACACAGGTAGGATAGGAACAAAGGTTTCCAGGGCTCCTCCCATTACCTGGTAAGCAGGTGTCTAACAAGTTTGTTTAGAGCTATTGGAAATATATGCAGTTTCTACTCAACCTTCTCTTTAGGAAGCCAACTTGGAGTGCCACACTTGGAGTCAAAACACTTGAGTTCAAATCCTGCCTTAAACACTTGGGATCAGGGTGGTCCTAGGCAGTCACTTAATTTCCTTGGTCCTCAGTTTCCTTATCTGTAAAAGAAGTAGGGTCAGGCTCAATGACTTATAAGGTGCCTTCCAGCTATTAATCTATGATCCTATGCTCACCTTGAGGTGAGAGGACAAGATAGAAGGTGGGAGCCACATTACTTAACATGAGAAAGTATCATAAATGTGTAGTAGATCATGAATGCGTGTTGCTTTCATTTATTTCTGACTCCTCAAAGTTCATTTTGGTGCCATCATCTGGTAAATCTATGATCCACATACATATTAATTTGGAAAAAGAATTTCAGAGAATCCAGTTTGAGTGAAGGATATTTAAAATACAGAGCAAGTTTGCATTGTAGATAAACTATTGTGAACCCCTGATTGTCTGTACTAACAGAGGAAGGGGAGCAGTGGAATGGATGGATAATTTAAAATAATTCATATTTGACCTTAGAACATATTTTTGTCCGTACACTTAAAACTATTGTGTCTGTTCTGGAAACTCAACAGTACAACAAGCAGAATAATGAAGAATGAAGGATGAAGTCAGAAGGAGGTCTAAAAACACAATTTGGATTTTTTTATACTAAAGACAAACATTGCAATTTTTACCTGGAACAAGCAGCACAAAAGGTACCTTAAATTGATGAAGCAGTTGGGGAGGAGAAGAACCCTGACCCTCAAGGAAAGGCAGAGATCTTGGGACACTAAATTGAAGCTAATGCTGGAGACAGGTGACATTAAACTATTACAACTTATGAAAACCTGGGTATGAGTTAGCTTATCACATGAATCAGCCACATGACAGGATTCTGAATAATAGGACATGGAACAGATTAGTTTTGGGGTAAACAAATCTGTGGCTGATCAATCACTCAACTCACATTTATTAAGCATTTACTGTGTGCCACAATGCTAAGTGCTAAGGTTACAAATAAAAGCAAAATCATAGCCCCTACCCTCAAGGAGCTCACATTTTCATAGGGAAGATGGGATGGGCTCTAAGATGAATCATTTTCAGGTTTCAGCAGATGATTAAGTGTGTTGGTTTAATGGGATATATCATTTTTGAACTCTTCATTGTGTCCATTTATTGTATTAACAATTTTCCATTGTCAAATGTCCTGTTCCATTTTTAAATGACATCATTTTGGAGGCAATAATTTTATCACATTTGCTCTTTTTTACTTCATTCACCAACAAAATTATCCTTTCTTTTCTCCTGTCCTTTTCCTTATCTGTCCTTTGAGTTCTTATATACTTTTCTCATTATTCTAATTCTGTTTTCACATTCTTCTGACTTATTTTGTTACTTCTCCAATATCCCGTTTAGGTATTCTTAGTCCTCTAATGTTATTGATTTAGTCCCTTTTAGTTTTATTATCCTTACTTGACATTTTTTTTCTTGACCTCACATTCAAAATCAAAGTCTATTACACTCACCTTAAAAAAATCCATAGTAGAGTTTTCTTTGATTATTAGTCAAATGGTGTTAGTAAAGAAAAAACAGATGTCAGAGGCACAGCTCCTACATGTCAAACAGGTCATGTTTTAGGAAAGTGTAAAGGGACAAAGACTAATATAGTCCCATCTCCAGAGAAACTCATTCTTTTTCTGTCTCTGTTAAAAAACAAAAATATCAACCAATGTCAGAAACATGCCAGGGGTATTGATTATCTGCCAGATGATGAAGTTAGAAATAAAAGTAATTTGGTACACCTGTAAAATATCTCAACATCAGTAAATCATCAGCCTAAGTAACAGAATTTCATTCCCTAAGTCTTTAATTGACCCATATGTTAAGTCATTGAAAAGATGAGTCAGGCACTCTAGTAAGGCCCACTGGTATCTCAATACCTCTGGAGTCAGGGAACCTGGATTCTAATGCTGCCTCTCTTGTTTACTCCCTGTGTGACTTTGGACAAGTCACTTTCCTTATATGATAAATGACGATAGCATTTAAGGTCTTTTCTAGCTCTAACCCCTATGAACTCCTCCCTAACGTACTTGCTTTTTCTCTTTTCTGGTGATAGACATATTGACAAACACAGACACCATCTGGCAGTGCACTCCATTCCTGTGGCAAGACTGTTTTTTGACAAAATTATTAGTCATAGATCATTTTTTAAAAATACATTTACGTCTCTGGAAATAAAGGTTGGAGAAAGCCATTGTCAATCCATGAACATCCTTGATGACTTGTCTCAGGGACTTTCATAAACTAAAAGAACTTATTCTAGCAACCAACCTTGTGGTGATGTTTCTCCATACTTAGCTAGGTTGATCCTTAGAAAGCAGAGACACATATCTGAAGCCTTTCCAAATATAGCCTTCATAAACTCTTTGGATCCTTAACCCAACTCCTACTAGCAAATCAAGTCCACAAAAGATACTTCCTCAGGGTTCTAGGGGTACCACTGAGGGACAATGGGGTTCTTCTATTACTATTGGCTTTAACTCCTATTCCCATGTGTTTTCCCCAATATCAAGTGCCAGTTATAGCTAATATCGTCCCTGTATCATTGATTGACCTCGTGATTACAGCTGCACTATCAATTTAACCAATTAACAAGTTAGCTTCTTATAAAGAGATAGTTACTGAAAAGATATAGCAAGAATGCTGTCCATACTCCTAAGAACTTGGCTCCTATTGGCAGCACACCATTACACCAACTTGGTAGGGCCTGCCAAATCTTGAACTTCACTGGTCGAGCCTTCAGAACATAGGGGTCATCATTATCCTCATAGCACTCATTGATATGAAAGTTTTAGTCCAACAAACAAAACCTTTTCTCCTTTCTAGGGAAACAGTTACAAATGGCAAGATCATAGATTTTAGAGCTGGAAGGGACTTTAGAAGTCATATAATAGTCCAGCCCATTCATTTTATAGATTAAGAAACTGAGGCCTAGAGAAGTTAAGTGGCTTGCCTAGAATGACACAGTGTCAGAGACAGGATTTAAATTCAGGTGATTCTGACTCCAAGTCCAGCATTCTAGCCAAACTAGGTTGTCTCTCAGTTAATATATATTTGGGGAAAATTAAAAATTTGTTATAATGTCATTCTTTTGCATGAAGCAGGTGAGTTTGGCTAGGTAAATGTCTAAGGCTGGATTTGAACTCAGGTAATAATAATAGTAATAATAATAATAACTAACATTTATATAGCATTTACTATGTTCCAGGCACTGTGCTAAGTGCTTTACAATTATTATCTCACAAGAACTCACAACAACTCTGGGGGGTAGATGCTATCATTATCTCTATTTTACAGATGAGGAAACTGAGGCAAACAGAGGATAACTAACTTGCCCAGAATCACACAGATAGGAAGTGTACGAGCCCAGATTTAAACTCAGGTCCTCCTGACCCCAGTCAGCCCACTATACACTGCATTATCTAGCTGCCAAAGGTGTGTAGAAAATGGGAAAGGCATTCTCTTCTATTCCAACTCAAAACTCTGACGATCTTGTAGTGCTGCACCTGGGATAGGAAGACTTGAGTTCAAATTCTGCCTCAGAAGCATACCAGCTTTTTGACCTGGGGCAAGTCACTTAACCTCTGAGACTCTTGGTTTTCTCATCTATAAAATGAGAATAATAATGGTTATAGATAGATAGATAGATAGATTAGATAGATAGACAGATTAACATAGATATACAAACATATATAATGTGTCATTATATAATGATAACATAATATAATGGCACATTATATTACTTTGTCATTGTTATAATGGCATTTCATAGGGTCGTTGTGAGGATCAAATGAGATAATGTATATAAAGTGCTTTGGAAATCTTTTGTTTTGTTTTGTTCAGTCATTTTTCAGTCATGTCCAACTCTTTGTAACCCTATTTGGGGTTTTCTTGGCTTACTGGAGTGGTTTGCCATTTCCTTCTCCAGCTTGTTTCACAGATGACAAAACTGAGGCAGACAGGATTAAGTGACTTGCCCAGGGCCACACAACTAGTAAGTGTCTGAGGACAGATCTGAACTCAGGAAGATGAGTCTTGCTAACTCCAGGTCCAGTGTTCTATCTACTGTACCACCTAGCTGCCCTTTGCAAATCTTACAACTATCTATAAATGTGAGCTGTTATTATTATCTCACTCAAATGTCTCCCACACAATTAAATATGATTATAATAACTTATACTAATTCAGTACTTTATGGTGACAAAATCTTCCCCCACCGTTACCTCTTTTAATTCTGGAAAATCTGGAAAGACTTACATAAACTGATACAAAATAAAATGAGCAGAACCAGAACGTTCTACACAATAACATCAATATTGTACAATAAAGAACTATGAAAGACTTAGGTATTCTCAGCAATATAATGATTTAAGACAATCCCAAAGGACTTATGATGAAATACGCTATCTGCCTCCAGAAAAAGAACTGATATTGTCTGAATACAGACTGAAGCATACCATTTTTCTCTTTCTTCTTTATTTTCCTCTTTTTTTCTTTGAATCTTCTTGTACAAAATGAATTGCACATATATACCCTATATCAGATTGCTTGCCATCTCAGGGAGGGGAGAGGAGAAGGAGAGAGGGAGTGAATTTGGAACTCAAAACTCAAAAACATGTAAAAAACTATTTTAATATGTACTTGGGAGAAAAAATTAAATATTATTAAAAATAAAAAACACAGGGTCATAGCCTAGTCCATTCCTTAACTTAACCACCACCAGGAAAGAGCCCTGATGGAACTCTCCAGCTGGCTGCCCCATTGGCATTGGAAACACAATGTGTTCAAATTTGTCATCTCCTGCACACCAAGCCTTCCCTTCCTCTGAACTTCTCTATTTCTGCAGAAACCATCCTCCCAAAAACAAAGGTTCTAAATTTCAGTATTATGCTTGCTTCTTCCTGGCCCATCACACCTTCATATGTAATCAGTTGCCAAATCCAAGTAATTCTACCCCTACAATTTCTCCCCACTGCTTCTCCTTGTTTTGTTCACTCAGATGGCCATTACCTCACCCTACCAAGTTCAGATCACTTTTTTATATAGATTATTATAATAGTCCACTAATTGGTTTCTTTGTCTCCATTCTCCCTTTTCAATACTTTACACTGCTGCCAAAATAACGTTCCTAAGGCACAAGTCTGATCATGTCATTCTTCTGCTCAAAAACCATCAGTGGCCCCTTCTTGTATGTATGATCAAATATAAGCTCCTTATGCTGATACTTAAGGCCCTCCACGAGCTGACTCCAGCCTACATTTCCAATCTTATTTCTCCTTTATGTACTCTCTATTCCAGCCAGACTGGACCCCAAAACTTGTCCCTAACAAAAAGGTGTTCCCCAAACGTGAGATTCAATTTCCAACTTCCATTCATTTGTACAATCTATTTCCATATGCCTGAAATGCAATCCCTCCTCATTTTTACTTTGTAGAATCCTTATCCTCCTTTGAAATTCAGATGAGTGAACCACATCCTCTGTGAAGTCTTTCCTGATCATCCCAAATGAAAGTGTTCTCTTCCTTATTAAATATTCCTAGAGCACTTTGTCTGAATCTCTCCTTTGCCCTCCATCACTTCCTACTAGGAAGGGCAAAGAGCGCTCTCTTTGGCCTGGGATGGTCAGGGGTAGCATTATAGTAAGATGAGCTTGGCCTTGAAGAAAGGCCCAGAAATTTCAACCCCCAAAATCTGCCAGCCAGTAGGCCTAACAGTTACATATTACTTAAGTTAAAGAATTTTGACTAGTCAGTCAACTTCCTACTATGTGCCAGCCATTGTGTTAAGTATCGGGGATACAAAAAAAAAGCAAAAACAATCCCTGGTCTCAAGGGGCTCACAGTCTAAAGGGGGGATACAACATGCAAACAACTAAATTGGGAGTAATTGCATAGATAAAGCACTTAGATTAAGAAGGACAAGGAAAGGCTTCACACAGAAGGTGAGACTTTTGCTGAGACTTGAGGGAAGCTAGGAGGCAGAAATGAGGAGGGAGAATGTTCCACGAATGGGGGACAGCTAGGTTGTGCAACTATGACAATTATTCTCTTTTAATTAAATCCCCATTTGTTTGCTCTGGCAATTGTGGAAGACAGGCTTCCATGAGGTAATAACCACAAAGGATAAGAAAGGTTATTCATTCTCATACTCACCTGCCTATTAGGTTGTACTTCCAAAACCTGGTCTTTTTTTAAGTGTTGTCAGAGTTCAAGATAGTGAAAGAATGAATAGTGCATGAAAATTCTATTTTGGATTATTGATACAATGAAAGCAGGACATTGATCCCATAGAATATTCATATCTAACATTAGTATAGCACTTTATAACTTTCCTAGTTACTTTCCTATTTCTAACTCATTGGATCTTTACATCATCCCTGTGACATACCTGAGAAAGTATTATTATTCTCATTCGACAGAAAAGATAAATAATGGCCAAAGAGCTTTTTTTTGTATTTTTATTAATTTATTTTGAGTTATCAGCAATCACTTCCATAAGCTTTTGAGTTTTAAATTTTTCTCCCCCTCCCTCCCCAAGATGGCATGCAATCTGATATAGGCTCTACATATACATTCCTATTAAACATATTTTCACATTACTCATGTTGTAAGGAAAAATTAGAACCAATAGGAGGAACCACAAGAAAGAGGAAACAAAACAAAATGGAAGAAAATAAAAGAGCAAATATTATGCTTCAATCTGTCTTCAAACTCCATAGTTCTTTCTTTGGATGTGGATAGCATTTTCCATCATGAGACTTTTGGAGAGCTCTTAGATCCTTGCATTGCTGAGAAGGGCCAAGTCTATCAAAGCTAGTCATCGCACAATGTGGCTGTTACTGTATACAACATTCTCCTGGTTCTGCTCACTTCACTCAGCATCAGTTCATACAAGTTTTTCCAGGTTTTTCTGAAGTCTGCCTGCTCATCATTTCTTATAGCACAACAGTATTCCATTACATCCACATACCATAACTTGTTCAGTCATCATCCAGTTGATAGGCATCCCCTCAATTTCCAATTCTTTGACACCACAGAAAGAGCTGCTATAAATATTTTTGTACATGTGGGTCCTTCTCCCATTTTTATGATCCCTTTGGGATACAGCCCTAGAAGTGCTATTGCTGTGTCAAAGGGTATGCACGTTTTTATAGCTCTTTGGGCATAATTCCAAATTGCTCTCCAAAATGGTTGGATCAATTCACAACTCCACCAACAATGAATTAGTGTTCCAATTTTCCCACATCTTCTCCAACATTTATCATTTTCCTGTTTTGTCATGTTGGCCAATCTGATAGATGCGTTGTGGTACTTCAGAGCTGTTTTGATTTGCATTTCTCTAATTAATAGTGATTTAGAGCTTTTTTTTCATATGACTATAGATGGCTTTAATTTCTTCATCTGAGAACTGTCTGTTCACATTCTTTGTCCATTTATCAATTGGGGAATGATTTGTATTCTTATAAATTTGACTTAGTTCTCTATATATTTTAGAAATGAGGTCCTTACCAGAGACACTGGTTGTAAAAATTCTTTCCCAATTTTCTGCTTCCCTCCTAATCTTAGTTGCAGTGGCTTTGTTTGTGCAAAAACTTTTCAATTCAATGTAATCAAAATTATCCATTTTGCATTTCATAATGTTCTCAGTCTCCTGTTTGGTCATGAATTCTTCTGTTCTCTATAAATCTGACAGGTAAACTATACCTTGCTCTTCCAGTTTGCTTATAGTATCAGCCTTTATATCTAAATCATGAACCCATTTTGACTTTATTTTAGTATATGGTTTGAGATTTTGGTCTATGCCCACTTTCTGCCATACTCTTTTCCAATTTTCCCAGCAGTTTTTGTCAAATAGTGAGTTCTTATCCCAGAAGCTGGGGTCTTTGGGTTTATCAAATAGTAGATTACTATAGTCATTGACTACTGTGTCTTGCATACCTAACCTATTCCACTGATCCACCACTCTATTTCTTAACCAGTACCAAGTAGTTTTGATGATTGCTGCTTTACAATACAATTTAAGATCTGGAATAGTTAGGCCACCTTCCCCTGCATTTCTTTTCATTAGTTCCCTTGATATTCTGGAACTTTTGTTATTCCAAATGAATCTTGTTATTATTTTTTCTAGCTCTATAAAATAATTTTTGATAGTCTGATTGGTTTGGCACTGAATAAGTAAATTAGCTTATGTAGAATTGTCATTTTTATTATATTAGCTCAGTCTACCCATGAGCAACTGGTGTTTTTCCAATTATTTAGATCTGACTTTGTGTGAAAGGTGTTTTGTAATTGTGTTCATATAGTTCCTGGGTTTGTTTCGGTTGGTAGACTCCTAAATATTTTATAATGTCTACAATAACTTTAAATGGAATTTCTCTGTCTATCCCTTGCCATTGGGCTTTGTTGGTAATATACAGAAATGCCGATGATTTATGTGGGTTTATTTTATAGCCTGCAACTTTTTTTTTTTTAGTGAGGCAATTGGGGTTAAGTGACTTGCCCAAGGTCACACAGCTAGTACGTGTCAAGTGTTTGGTCTGAGGCCAGATTTGAACTCAGGTCCTCCTGACTTCAGGGCTGGTGCTCTATCCACTGTGCACCTAGCTGCCCCTTATAGCCTGCAACTTTGCTAAAGTTGTTTATCATTTCAAGTAGTTTTTCACTTGATTCTCTAGGATTCTCTAACTATATCATCTGCAAAGAGTGATAGCTTTGTTTCTTCTTTGCCTATTCTAATACCTTCAATTTATTTTTCTTCTCTTATTGCTAAAGCTAACGTTTCCAGTACCACATTGAACAACAGTGGTGATAATGGACATCTTTGTTTTACCCCTGATCTTATGGGAAATGTTTCTAGCTTATCCCCATTACATATGATGCTTGCTGAAAGTTTTAGGTAGATGCTACTTATCAATTTAAGGAAGACTCCATTTATTCCTATGCTCCCTAATGTTTTTTTTTTTAAATAGGAATGGGTGTTGTTTTTTGTCAGAAGCTTTTTCTGCATCTAATGAGGTGATCAAGTAGTTTCTGTTAGTTTTATTGTTGATATGATCAGTTATGCAGATAGTTTTCCTAATATTGAACCAGCCTTGCATTTCTGGTATAAATCCTACCTGGTTATACTGTATTGTTCTTGTTATAAGTTGCTGTAATATATTTGTTAATGTTTTATTTAAAATTTTTGCATCTATATTCATAGGGGAATTTGGTCTATAATTTTCTTTCTCTGTTTTGACTCTTCCTAGTTTAGGTATCAACACCATATTTGTATCATAAAAAAGAATTGGTAAGACTCCTTCTTCATCTATTTTCCCAAATAGTCTATACAGTATTGGAATTAATTTTTCTTTAAATGTTTGATAGAATTCGCTCATAAATCTATCTGGCCCTGGAGATTTTTTCCTAGGGAGTCCATTGATGGTTTGTTAATTTCTTTTTCTGAGATGGGGTTATTTAAGTATATTATTTCATCTTCTGTTAATCTGGGAAATTTATATTTTTGTAAATGTTCATCCATTTCACTAAGATTGTCAAATGTATTGGCATACAGTTGTGCAAAATAGTTCCTAATTAGTATTTTAATATCCTCTTCATTGGGGGTGGATTCACCTTTTTCATTTTTGATACTGGTAATTTGTTTTTCTTCTTTCTTTTTTTAATTAAATTAACAAAAGGTTTGTCTATTTTATTGTTTTTTTTTCCATAAAACCAGCTCTTAGTTTTATTTATCAGTTCAATAGTTTTCTTAATTTCAATTTTATTAATATCTCCTTTGGTTTTCAGTATTTCTAATTTGGTATTTAATTGAGGATTTTTAATTTGTTCTTTTTTCTAGTTTTTTTAGGTGCATGACCAATTCATTGATTTCCTTTTTTCTCTATTTTATTCATGTAAGCATTTGTAGATATAAAACTTCCCCAAAGAACTGCTTTCATTGCATCCCATAAGTTTTGGTATGTTGTCTCATTATTGTCATTCTCTTGAATGAAGTTATTGATTGTTTCTATGATTTGTTGTTTGATGCATTTATTCTTTAGGATTAGATAATTTAGTTTCCAATTAATTTTTAGTCTATCTTTCCATGGCCCTTTATTACATATAATTTTTATTACATCATGATCTGAAAAGGATGCATTTAATATTTCTACCTTTCTGCATTAGATTGTGAGGTTATTATGCCCTAGTACATAGTCAATTTTTGTATATGTGCCATGTACCACTGAGAAAAAAGTATATTCTTTCTATCCCCATTCAATTTTCTCCAGAGGTCTACCATATCTAACTTTTCTAAAATTCTATTCACCTCCTTAACTTCTTTCTTGTTTATTTTGTGGTTAGATTTATCTAGTTCAGAGAAGGGGAGGTTGAGGTCCCCACTAGTATAGTTTTGCTGTCTATTTCTTCCTATAACTCCCTAAACTTCTCCTCTAACAATCTGGATGCTATACCACTTGGTGCATATATGTTTAGTAATGATATTACTTCATTGTCTATGGTGCCTTTTAGCAGGATGTAGTTTCCTTCCTCATCTCTTTTAATAAGATCTATTTTTGTTTTTGCTTTGTCTGAGATCAGGATTACTACCCCTGCTTTTTTCACTTCAGCTGAAGCATAATATATTATGCTTCAGCCTTTTACCTTTACCCTGTACGTGTCCCTTTGTTTCAAATGTGTTTCCTGTAAACAACATATTGTAGGATTATGGTTTTTAATCCATTCTGCTATACACTTCCACTTTATGGGAGAGTTCATCTCATTCATATTCACAGTTATGATTGTTACCTGTGTCTTTCTCTCCATCCTATTTCCCCCATTTATGCTTTTATTCCTCTTTTCTTCCTTTCTCTCCTCACTAGTGTTTTCCTTTTGACCACTACCTCCCTCCATCCTGTCTCCCTCAGTCCCCCTCCCTTCTATTAGCCCCCTCCCTTTTCTTCCCCTTTACTCTTACTACCTCTTCCCTCCCTTCTATCTTCCCTCCCTTTTCTTTCCCCTTTTCCTTCCTACTGCCTATAGGGCAAATTAAATTTCTATACCTAACTGATTATGTTATTCCCTCCTTGAGCCAAATCTGATGAGAGTAAGATTCAAACAATGCTCATCTCCTTCCCTTCTTTCTCTCTACTGTAATAGGTTTTTGTGCCTTTTCCTGTAATATAATTTATCCTTGTCCGCCTCCTCCTTTCCTTTTCTCCCCAGTACAATCCCTTAATTAGATCTGATTGATCCACTTACTTAGATCCATTTAACCCACTTAATTAGATTTTTTTATCATTACATCAAAGTCAACTTATACCCAACCCCTCCATATATACCCCTTTAAAACGGTGTAATAACAATACAGTTCTCAAGATTTACAAGTGTCATCTTCCCTTGTAGAGATGTAAACAGTTTGCATGTTGTTGTGGTTGTTGTCGTTGTTGTTATTTTTACTGCCCTGTTTACCTTTTTATGTCTCTCTTGAATCTTGTATTTGAAGATCAAATTTTCTGCTGAGCTCTGGTCTTTTTATCAGGAAGGTTTGGAAGTCCCCTATTTTGTTGAATGTCCATCTTCTCCCCTGAAATATTATGCTCATTTTCACTGGGTAGTTGATCCTTGGTTGTAATCCAAGCTCCTTTGCCTTACAGAATACTATATTCCTCACCCTACAATCTTTTAATGTAGAAGCTGCAAGGTCCTGCATAATCCTGACTGTGGTTCCATAATATTTAAATTGTTTCTTTCTGGCTGCTTGTAGTACTTTCCCTTTGAGGTAATTTTGGAATTTGGCTACTATATTCCTTTGAGTTTTCAATTTCAGATCTCTTTCAGGAGGTGATCAGTGGATTCTTTCTATGGCTATTTTACCCTCTGCTTCTAGGACCTCAGGGCAGTTTTCCTCAATTTCCTGAAAGATGCTGTCAAGGCTCTTTCTTTCATCATGGTTTTCAGGTAGACCAATAATTTTTAAATTGTTTCTCCTGGATCTATTTTCCAGGTCAGCTGTTTTACCAATGAGGTATTTTACATTTTCATCTACTTTTTCATCTTTTTTTGTTTCTGTTTGGTTCTCAATCTCTCAGAGAGTCATTAGCTTCCACTTGCCCAATTCTAATTTTTAACAAATTGTTTTCTTCTATTAGATTTTGTACCTCCTTTCCCATTTGGCCCATTTTACTTTTTAAGAAATTATTCTCCTCAGTGAGTTTTTGTACCTCCTTTTCTGTTTGGCCAATTCTGCTTTTTAAGGAGTTGTTTCCTTCAGTGTACTTTTTTTTTCCAGTTGGCCAATTGTATTTCTTAAGGTCTTGTTTTCTTCAGTGTACTTTTTTTACACTTAGCCAATTGTACTTTGTAAGGACTTGTTTTCTACAGTTAATTTTTGTCCTTCCTTTTCCAAGCTATTGACTCTCTCTTGCATACCTCTCATTTTTTTCCCAATTTTTCTTCTACCTCTCTTATTTGACTTCTAAAATCTTCTTGGGCTCTTCCAAGAAGGCCATTTGGGCTTCAGACCAGTTCATATTCCCTTTTGAAGTTTCAGATGTGGGTTTGTTGACAATGTTGTCCTCTTCAGAATTTCTGCCTTGATCTTCATTGTCCCTATAATAAGAATCTATGGTCATTGTATGTTTCTTTTTGCTCATAGTGTTTGCTTATTTCCTGGCCTTTAAAAAAATTGACCTCTCCTGCTGGGGCACAGGGGGCATTGACCCAAGCTTCTTGTGTTAGGAGCCCAGGGCCTGGTCACTGGTTTTGTGTGTTGGGGCCTCTGATGCTGGCAGTTGGAGGCTGTAGGGTTCTGGCAGCTTACCTGGTGTGGGGCTGGAATCAGCAACACTGGGGTTCTAGGGGTAGGGGTGGGGAGTCTGGCTTCTGGAGGATGCCTGCTCACCTGGGCCTTTCACTCCTTTCTTTGGCTCCTTGAAGATGGATGTTTTGCTGCTGTAGGATGTTTCTCTGACTGGAGCTTTCCCTCTTGGAGATGTGCTTTCCAAAGTTTTGCTGAGGCACTGGGAGACTTGGCTGCCCGAGAGCACCATGGCATGTGGTGGTTTTCTGAGTCAGTTTCCACTGGTTCCCCTGTCTGTACTGAGGCACTCAGGGGTCCTGGTGTTTGTGCTTGCCTGCTCCACCACCTGGGATTCAGGATCTCCCCCCTGGTATGCTGAGTTGGGGCTTTCTGCTAGCTTGCTGGGACATCTGCCACTCTGTACTGTTCCCCCTCCCCCAGGGCAAGAGGGACCTTTCCCATTAATTCCTCACGCTTCCTGAGCTACAAGACTGCTGCACCCTATCTTCCTCCTGATTCAGCTGTTCCAGGGTTTTTCCTGGGGTGATATTTTCTGGGCTTTCAGAGATTAATAAGGGAAGGTGAGAGTGACGTACTTCTTACTCTGCCATCTTGGCTCCTAGAAGTAGAACTCAGCTAAAGAGCTTTAATGACATCCTAGTCATGTAGCTAACTAAGTAGTAGAGACAGAATCAAAATCCAGTTATCCTGAACCCCAACTCTGTAGTCTATTTAAGTGTTGTGTGTGTTTAAAGTTGAAAGTAACAATTAACACTATTTCCTAAGCATACTCTGTGTATATTAACCACCGTGAGGATAACCCAAAAGAAATAAATAACTTTCTGAAAAGTACTACAAATAATTACATCTGGTTAGACATCAAGAAAGATACATATACAATCTAACATTTTTAATCTATTAAGTATTATTGTATATTCCATTCTCATTTTTTTCATAGAATTCAGTCAGAAATAGAACTGGAACATCTCAATACCCTGCTACTATTTTTATTTATATTTCATACTATTTCACAGGTGGACAATATGTCATTGAATTTTTTAATTTTTTTTAAATTAATGTTTTGTGTTTTTGCATGTTTTGTAATTGTATGTTTTATGTAATTGAATAAAGTATTTGAATTCAAGACCATTCTTTGTAAGCTCACTGAAAGCATTCCTGGTAAAGCTCCAATAGCAGATAGAATGACAGGAATGCTATCAACATTAACATGGTTTTGATGTCTTATACCAAATCTTTATATTTTGAAAGCTTTTTATTCCATATACCTTGGAAATTATGAGTATTTGGTCTGGTGATATCTATTAAAGGATTTTTTTAAGTTTTTATGGATCAATTTTATATTTAAGCTATTTGATTAACAGTTTGGTCTGTGATAATGTATCATTTCCAGGGCAGTTGAGTTTTCAAGGATATTCTGAAGCCTATTTATGTAATAGAGCTTTGTCAGCTCTCAGTCTATGAATGCTTCTATTTCATAATTCTAACCACCCGATCATATTTTGGTAGGCATTCAGCAGGTGCTAAACATTTGCAGTCTTCAGTGATGAAGCCTCATTCTACTCTGTATCAGACTCTACCTTGTTTCAGCTGCACAGAACAAGGTGTCCCTCCCTAGAATAAGCTCATCAATTCTACACTCACCACCATACTGCTAACTCACCCTGATTGACACCACCTCCCTTAGCCTCCTCTCCCCTCTGATTGTAGGTCAGAGTACCAAACTCCTCCTAATGCCTTCCTTTCTAGTGGGCAAGAACTGGACTCTCAGCTCACTCCATTTTGCATCTATTGTTGATCATAGAACAAGACACGCCTACACTGGCTACCCCTTGGTCTACTCCCATCCCCAACCCCACTTTCTTGCCTCCTTTTATGTGCTTTCTCCCCCCATTAGATTGTAAGCTCCTTGAGGTCAAGAACTGTCTTTCTTTTTATTAACTGTATCTCCAGCACTTAGCACAATGCCTGGCACATAGTAAGCACATAATAAATATTTATTGGATTAGATTGGATGTTACACAGTTTCTATAATTTGCATAAATTGCAATAAACATTGTCTGGGATCCTTAAGGATAAGCCTTCTGTAATTTCTGGTAATGACCTAGTCTTGAATTTCCAAAATAATCTCTTCTATTTCCGTAAATAAACTCATATAATCCAGCCATTTGTTCAATATTTTTTGATCAATTTATTATTGCTCAAGTTCATACAGACATCACCCTTGGAGAGTCTTTGGGATCTCAGCTTTTTCATAGGCTCCATCCAGTAACAAATCACTTCCAGTAAACATACAACCAATCCAAAGGTAAGACAGCCTTTTTTTGTGAGGCAATTGGGGTTAAGTTACTTGCCCAGAGTCACACAGCTAGTGAGTGTTATATGTCTGAGGCTGGATTTGAACTCAGGTCCACCTGACTCCTGGGCTGGTGCTCTATCAACTGCACCGCCTAGCTGCCACATGACAACTTTTTTACTCTTACGTTTATCACAGTATCTTACACATTGTTGTTGTTCAGTCATTTCAGTCATATCCAATTTTTTGTGATCCCATTTGAGGTTTTCTTAGCAAAGATGGTTTACTATATCCTTCTCCAGCTTATTGTACAGATAAGGAAACTGAAGGAAACAGGGTTAAGTGACCTGCCCAGGGTCACACAGCTAATAAATGTCTGAGGGGAGATTTGAACTCAGGATGATGTGTCTTCCTGACTCCAGACCTGGCACTTTATCCATTGTGCCACCTAGCTGACTATCTGGCACATAGTAAGCTTTTCTTAAATACTTCTTGATTGATTTTTCAAATAAGTAATTTCTGTTAATTCTGTTCATTTTTGTGGGTTTCTGACCCGGTTATCACATATTCTGAGTACATCTACCAATCTTCTTCCTTTTTGATGAAGAAATATTCATCTTTCTATAACTGACTACAGTGATGGGCACTGAGTTTCAATATTATTATATGTCTTTTTGTTAGGACATTTTCCAAAACTTTTATGGCTCATTTTGTAGTTCTGAAAGATGGAGTATGATAAAATGGTTAGAGATGACTTTGGAACAAGGAAAACCTGATTTCCAATCCCACTTCCAACATATTGACCCCTGGGTGCATCACTTACCTTCTCATACTTTTAGACAACTCTCTAAGGCTATTTAAGTTGAGGAGAAGGTGCTAACCTGAATTAGTAGAGGAAATTTTGTCTTCTGAAAGTTCCTGGTATCAATGAAATTGCAGGTTTAGTCCTTATCCCTTTCCCTGTTAGTTAGGGTTTAATTGCTTTGAACATATTCTTCCCATTAAACTTTGGTTTCAGGATGCCAGTGAGTCTTTTGACACACATAGACAGAACCCTCTCTTTGACAGTTTTATGTTCAATGTGTCTTATCTGGAGAAGACCAGAGCATTTTTAATTATTTTCTTTATCCATTTATTCGATTTGCTCTCTGAATTCAAGCTCAAAGTCACTAGTCTCTATTCTCTTTGGCACACATTGATAATGTTGCATGTACCAAGTCCAAAAGACATTTTGATGTAATTGAGGAAAGTTTCTATGACATGGAGTTCAATGTGTTTTTCAGTAGAACCATGTAATTTGATATTATCTGTATATAACAAGTGATTAATAGGTGTTTAGGTACATTAACTTGCAAGCCATTTTCAGTTCTTTTCAGGAGTAGTGAGAATGGATATAAGGCTAGGCTTATAAGGATTAAATTGTCTTCCTAGAATAGCTGATCTCAAAATGTGGCTGAGGACCACTGGGGGTCCTTGAGATCCTTTCAGAGGTTTTGCAAAGTCAAAACTATTTTCACGATAATGTTATTTGCCCATTAAAATTCTCCACCTTCTTCCAATTATATATCCATGTGAGGCCAGATTTTCTTCACTATACTTCAACCAAAACAACAATTTGCAATAGATTGAATATAAAAGAAAATATGGAAATCTAGCTGTCCTCTGTTCAGTCATATTTTTGCAAATCTTCTAGAGATTAGATTAGAGTAGATGTATTACATGGTTTTGCAAATTCCAAAATATATAAAACAATGCATTCTCATTAATTTTTTTGTTTTGGAAAATATTTTTATAAAAATATATGCTATGTTTATTAACACTTAATGGATTTATTATAGTTATTGAAAATAAAAACATTTTAAATTTTTATGTTTTAATTTCTAATATGTTAAATGTTAATAGATATAATCCATATAAAAAAGCTCTCTGGGGTCCCCAATAATTTTTAAGAGTATAAAAGGATCCTGAAATCAAAAAATTTGAGGATCTCTGCACTAGATACCATATATTATATCAATTATTTTTGATATTACTTTATTAGTGGCATGTTTTAAATAGAAAGCAGGTTTCCATGTGGACGTCAAGCAATTGAGCGTTCAAACTATGTTTGTATCTATTTTATATATTTGCAGTCTGTAGCTAAGCCATTAGGGGAATATCTAATCAAAGGCCTCACAATAATCCATGAAGGTAGTAGAACTGTTACAGTGCTTTCAAGTGGCTTGTTCAAAAATCACTAAATTGATAATGAATTGCTTTTTATGTCCCGACGACTTTTTGACATATCCTTTGTGCTCTTAAACTAATATATTATTTTTATAAGTACTTATCAATTTTGGGGTGACACAAACTGTAAATGTGTTGCATGGAGTACATAAACATGTAATTGGCCTATATAAGAAGGGCTACTTGAGGTCGGACCTTTCTGTAACAAAAAATGATGTCTTCTGTTGAGAAATATAGAATCACATTGTATCAGAGAAGAAGTTGGTAAGTGTTTTGCTGGTAATTCATGAAGAACTATGAAACATTTGAGCCCGTAACTTATCTGGACCTCTTACTTTCCAGATTTCCAAAGAAATTAAGGGTCATCATCTCTCTTTATATAATCATTCTGTCATTCATTACATCAATGAAAACTCTGTTCTGCACATCAATTAGAGGGAGTGCATACCAGAAGCTCCCTAGAGAGGAGAACCCTGCAGAGAGAAGCAGTGAGTTTCTCTCTTAATTCCCCTCTCAACCGTGCCTCTGACTTTCCAGATTTTGACACTATGCCTCAGCTCGCATCTCACTCTGGAATCCCTGTCAGTCCTAGAACCCTTCCACTCTCAAACATCCCTCCACCATGAGAGTCCTTTTCTTCCATTGGTGAGTTCTTTCCAGGTCAATGGGCCCAGGCCAACCATATCCTATTACCCTCCCTTTCCCCTAAGCTTCTGAGTACTCAGACTTCACCACCATGCCTCTACATGGGTACTCAAACTTCACCACCATGCCTCTACATGGGTACATTCTCCACCTCCTTTTCTAGTTCCTTTTTATATGTTTCATTTCCCCATTAAGCTCCTTTTGGGAAGAGACTAACTTTCTTTTTGCTTGATTTGTATCCTCAGCACCTAGGAAAGTGACTGGCACATAGTAAGCTTAAATAAATGCTTGTTGCCTACCTATCTACCTGTAATCAGTACTATTGCCCTTTCCTGAATGATTTGTCAAACCACCACCCAAACAAACATCTCTTTCCACTGAAGGTGACAGACAATAGGAACAGAACAGTTTTGGTTTGTGTCAGGTCCAAAGGATTGAAGATTTTTCAGGCACCCACAAAAATGATGGATGAAGAAGCCTCAATGCTTCCAGCTTCAAAAGAGACACTAGGGCAGACAAGCTTTCCCTGTGACTTATTTAGGGGAATAAAGGTATTTTCGTTGGTGTAACAGGTTTCAGATTGCTGACTTTCATGTGAATTGTTCATAAGTCATTCAGTGCCTACCAAGTTACTTTTTCACCAAGCTATGTTTTAATCCCATTATGGAGAAGTGTGTCTATTTACCTTCACCAGGCAGGTTGAGGTTTTTTTGCCTTTGTATTCCCATCAGAAGAACTCATCAACCATCAAAGTTTCCACATCGTACCCTAACTACATAAGAGCTGGCATCACACTAGAAAACACTTTGGCAAGAAAACAAAACTTCACATGAGAACAAACATAAATGTGGGTTATGAAAGATGTTTCCTGGGCATGTCTGGAATTCCCCTCATTAGCAGGGAATTCTATGAATCTTCCTCAAATATCTTATGCAGAGATCCAACACACACCTTGATATTTTTTCCCTTTCTTTGGTTTGTTCATTTTATCATAAGCATTCTTTGGATCCACAAAATATTGAAGATGGGAACAGGCTGGAGCAGCATTACCTAGTGGAGAGAATATTGGGCTAAAAATCAAGTGATCTGAGAAAATAATTGCTAAAAGCTTTAATTTCCCATCTGCAAAATGGGGATGATACTTCATTGCTCAGAACCTCACAGATTGTCAGACAAATAGAAAGCATCTATACTCAGGTGCTTTGGAATCTTCCAAGGAAAGATGCAATATGTATCCAAAGCCATCTTAGCAGCGACCCAAATTGTACTTACCTATCTACTAAATGGATTAAAATAGCATCCACCTTACAAGGTTGCTTTGAGGATCAATAAGATAACAAAAGCCCTTTGCCAACCTTGTAGCACTATATAAAGGCTAAAGAAGAGAAGGAAGAGGGGGAGGAGGAAAAGGAAGAGTGTCCCACTTTGGAACAGCTCTGAACATTTGGAAGCTCTTATATTGAGCTGAAATTCGCTTCCTTTTAATTTCTACAGCTTGCTCCTAACTCAGCCCTTTGGGGCCAAGCAACTACTTATTTATGTGCACATTGTTTTCCCAAGGATATCTTTGAATCCCCAGTTTAACCACAGTGCCTGATACATAGTAGGTATTCAAAAAATGCTCGGTGAATTGATCTCCCTTTCACATGACAACTGTTCAAATATTGGAAGATAACCACTATTTCTTCCTTAACCTTCTCTAGGTTCTTTTAACCAACCTGATATGACATAATTTCAAGTACCTTCACTATTCAAATTGCACTTTTCTGAACATCTTACAATTTATCAAGAAGAATAGGTATAGGAACTGTACTGTGATTTCATTGGCATAGAAAGCTCCTAGTTGAAGGGACTCCTTCTACCCATGCAAATCAACACCTTCTCTGCAAATTATGGTCTCAGAGAGTTGCCTGGAGTGCACTGAGGCTGGGCTACTTAACAGGGTAATGCAACCATTATGTGTCAGGGGAAGAACTTGAACTCAGGTCTCCTAGTTTTAAGGCAAGCTCTCAATGAACCCAAAGGTTCTCACTACCCTTCCTAAAATGTGACATCTTGAGCTGAATACAACACTCCAGATTGGCACTGGATGTGGGAGAATACAGCAAGACAACCAATCACCTTTCTCACACTGGGCATTACTCTTCTGTTATTATAGCCTAAGAGTAGTGTTTGGGGGGCACTACAAAACATTGTTGATATATATAGAGTTTGTAATTCACACATACACCAACACAAATACACACACAAATAACTTTTTCATGTAAACCCTTGAATCAATATGCGGTATCCTACAATAAAATCATATTTCAGTGGCTCATTGTGCTATGGAGAAAACTCTAATTGGAGACGATTCCAGGGGAGCACAGACTCTGGCAAATCCTATCAAGCTGGACGAGATTCCATTATGAGCCTAACAACAACCTATGTGCCCATTATCTGTAGATACACATAGCTAAGTACAGAGACTTCTACTCTCAGAACATTAGCCAACAAGTGCTCATGAAGATGGTCAAATAAGGCTTTCAGGGATAATGGAGGAGCTTTCACCTACTGTGTCAATGTTCTCACAGCCATGACATGGTACAGTAGAAAGAATCCTGAACTTGCAATCAGAGGACATGAGATCAACTCCTGGCTCTCCCACTTACTACCTCTGTGACCCTGGACAAATATCTTTATCTCTGTGGATCTCAGTTTCCTCTTCTGTAAAATCATATAAGGGTTGGACTAAATGATTTCTAAGATCTCTTCCTACTTTAGGTCTATGATACCATGACATAATCATGACATTTTGAAGAACAATAGGAGTCCATTGCTGGGATAGAAAAGACACTGAACTAATTGAGAGATCTGGGTTTTGGTCCCAGCTCTGCTACTAATTAGCTATGTGAGCTTGGGCAGATCTCTCCTTATATCTCTGGGCCTCAGTTTTCTTACCTACAAAATCAGAAAATTGGAGTAGGTGAGTTTCTTAAGTACTTTCTGCCTTTAACCTTCTATAACTTGTCACTATGTCCTTCAAGGAACCCCTCTGTCTCAGCAGAATAAATCCAGAGCCTCTGCAATCTGTCTGTCCTGTGTTTATTTCTTGCTATTACTCAGTCCATCTAATTGGCTCCTTGTCTCCTTGATATACCTTGAATTCCCCCCTTTGCTCAAACTCTTCTTTCACATACTTCTTTCACACACAACACCCCTCCCATCCCCTACATATATCCAAATATAATCCAAACTTCAAGCGTCTGTTCAAGTCTCGTGCCTAAGCACCCCCGTTCAGAATGACTTTTCTCTGCTTCCTCTAAACATATTGTCCACACACTTATTTAATATTATCCTATCATATCTTGCCTTTATTTCTTTGTTTGCTTTTTGTATCTGTGTGCCATCTCCTCAACTAGCTTGCAAATTCTTGAAGGGCAGAAATCCTTCTTACTGATATGCTTGCGTCCCCTGAGGCACTTTATAGGGTACTAAGCTCAAAATACACCTATTTTGAGCTTAATATAAAGTACTAATATACTTAACATAAAGTACTAATATATCCTCAATAAGAATTTTTAAATGAATGGATGAACAAATATCTACAGCTCTTTTTCAATATCCTGGTAAATGACAAAAGTAACAACTCTGAAGAGCTCCTTTGAGAGACAAGGAGGAGCACTGAAATCTGCTCACAATTAAAGGAAGTTTGTCTGGCTAGGTGGTTAACACCACACTTGTATATCTCCCTTCCAAGCCTGCTTCTGCTACTAGGTGATTGGGGTTAAACCAATGAACCTGGTTTACTTTTTAGTGTCTTCAGATGTGAAGTGTTAGGGTAAACACAAAACCACTAAACAAGTTGCTTCCTGCTTCTCTAATGTCAAACAGCTTGGGGCAAGTCCCACTAGCTTGATTAAATTTCTATGTACATCCCATATTTCCCCTAAATTCTTAAGAAAAAGAGAAGTTGGTCCCCTTTTCCCCTAGAGCCTGCCTTCTCTGACGCTACTGACAATTCCTCATATGCAACAACTGCTTATAACCTACATGGAAAGCAGCTGAAGAGGCAGATGGGCGCTTCTGAAGATGGCTAAAAAACCAAAACTTATATCACCAACTGAGCATCCTTTACACAAGTGGTCTAGAAGAATGCTTCACTGAAGCTAAACTGCTTTGCGGTCAGAAACCCCTAATAAAAAGCCTAACAAAAGAGGTGGAAAGAAGTAAAATACTCTCCATGACTGCTGTCAAAGGTCTATGGGGTTTTATCCCACTGTGTTTGCTAAAGGAACCTGGGATTGACACCTAGGTGGTACATGTCAGAGCTAATTACCAAAGCCTAACGGATTACCAGTCTTCAGGACTTTAAGGGCATTGAGCAAAGAAAGAACAACTTAGGCTTTAAAATTCTCCAGAGCCTCCAGTGAAAATAAAAATAGTTCACATTTATGGAGTCTGAAAACATTATAAGATTTTTACACATTAACTCATTTGATCCTCAGCGGCAATGAGGAAAACAATATGTTATTATCTCCATTTCACAGGTGAAGAAATTGAAACTCAGGAAAATTAAATGATTGGCCCAAGGCCACATAGCTTGTAAGTTTCAGAGGCAGAACTCAAACTTGTGTTCTGACTCCAAAACCAGCAGGCTTTCCATTATACCACACTGCCTATTATAAGAATGGATTACCAAGTATATAAGGCTTCATAGACAGAAAGTGCTTACAACATCATTTATTTGACTGTTCCTCACATCACCTTATTGAATTAGGCCTTTGACTAGACAAAAAAATAAGTACATTATCCTGCCATTCACAGGAGAGCTCAGAGGAGAAAACACAAAGTACTCCATTTCAAATTGAAACCCAGAAAGCCTAGAGACAAAGAGAACTGTTTCAGTGACCCATATATGCAATGTGTATGCTACATTTGCTTTCCTGCCTGATTCAATCACAAATTATATGTACTATAAATGTTTTTGCATTTTAAATACAATAAAACACAAATAAATACAAATACAAATAAAATGTAAAAAAATAAAAACCACTTAGCAGGCCAAACAAAAACAGGCAGCCGGCCAAGAGGACAAAGTTTATCAACGCCTAGTCAATAGTACCCTCAGTGACATTATTAATTCTTCTTTCGTGCTCTATCACTTTACACGCAAATGCTCTCCCCCATACTATCCCACTCTGGTTCCAGGATTTCCTCAAATGACTATATCTCCTTAATATGTAGTACTATTGCCCACCTCCCCCACCCCTTTTATCTGTTCTGTTCCTTTTGATTAAACTATGTACTCCATTAGGCATATTTCAGTCATGATTCCAACCCAGCAAGGCTCAATGATACCTAGGATATCAAATTAGCCTCCTTTTTATTTGGATCTCTAATTCACCCAGATTTTTACCCATACTTCGTGCATTTATATATAGACATCTGCTGGCACAGTTTCTATTGCTAGTTTCTTCCTTGGATTTGTGGCTTGTGAAATTCTAAGTATGTCTATTCTTACTATATACTATCTATCCTCTATGGCATGTAGCTTGGTAAGATAGACCTAGGCAGTTTATTCTCACCACCATCCCTTTCCAGTTAAAAGTGTATCTTTCATTAGATTTATAATATTTTGGTAAATAAAATTATCAGCACTCACTAATGCATATTCCTTCCCCAGCCAAGAGCCCATCATTACTCTAGTTTACATTGTGGCACAGAAATCCAATGCTTGCTTCCACACATCATCTCCTTAGCTAACTAGTCACTTGCTCAAATCTTCTTTTCTCTTTCAAGTCCTAGTCTTCAATTGGCAACCCTAAAATTTAAAAACAACAATGAAAACACCTATGTTCCTAATATCTTCAGTTTCTTTCCCAGGTTTTCATAATCCTTAGCAATGTTTTTCTAGGTTCCTTTAGGCAGTAAAATTTGTCCTCCTACAAATTACAAACAGTGAGTAAGAGTTACTTAGTTTGATAAATCTCGAAAATTTCTGTCATGTTTCAGATACATGCAGTATCAGACAATAGATCTTCCTATTTTTAATGCTAAGTTGAGAACTCGTCCATGTCTAAATTGATGCTCCTGATACATAACTACCTTAGCAATATTCAGAAAAGTGGTATAGTGGATAGAGTGATGGACCGGAGTCCAAATCCTGCCTCAGACACTTACTAGCTCTATGACCTTGGGCAAATCGGCCTCATTCTCCTCACCTATAAAATAAGGAGGCTAGACTCATAGTTTCCGAGATCCCTTTCATGTCAAAATCTATGATACTATTGTCTTCTGAATTTCACTTGCCTGAAAGCACTGTGGATCCACATTATGTTTCCTTGAAATACAAACAACTGCTTCTAACCCTAACCCTGATTCTGAGGTCCAGCTCCAGATACAGTTTTAGTTTAATAATGTAAAATATGAGTTCTTGTTGAACATCTGAAATTTAGTTCACTGTATGTTTCGTGGACTTATTTGTATATTTACCTTTTTATCAACCACCATACAGTATCTTTTTACCAAGACTAATAGCCATGCTTTCAACCTATCTCCCCTAGCCATCATCCAAGGAAGCAACCCTGGTGGATATGCACTCTGATAACTGATTTGCAGATATTGTACTACCACCTTCTCAGTAGCGAAAGCCACTGAAAATTCAGAAAAGAAGGTTGAAGCCACCAAAATCTTTGGCATTGTCAAATGGCACAACATCAGAAATAGATATGGTTTTATCTATGGAAATGACACGTCAGATGCATTATCATTAGCCTTATTGCTGCAGCCAACGACCAGAGGATCTTTCCATCTGGCTTGCAGCTGAACTCTCCTATATACGCTATCTTCTTCAAATAGAATGTGAACTCCCTGAGAGGAGGTATTGCTTTGCTTTTCAATTTGTCCCCAGCATTTAGCACAATGCTTTGCACACATTTGTGGAACAAAAGCTTTTCATTCATTCATCTTCCTCAGTTCATGAGGTAATTTAATATAATATATAAATATAATACAAGGTAATTTAAAATAAATTATTTCAAAATTGTTGAGGGAGTTTTCCTTTTTTTTCTTTCATTAGAATCATTCACTCTTAGGCTACAAGGGGGCTCAGAGATCATATAGTTCACCCCATACCTGAAGCCTAATGAGCCCTTACAATATCCCTGATAAGTGGCCATCAGCATCCTCTTGATAACCACTAGTGATAACAGAATTCATTACCCTTTGAGGCAGCCCATTTAACCTTTAGAAAGCTCTAATTGTTTGGAAACTTTTCCTTATATGAGTTGAACTCTAGACCAAGGGTCAGCAAACCACCACCCATGG